>NC_136264.1:6656992-7316992 GCF_964187855.1 Myxine glutinosa | reverse complement strand
CCTGGGAGCATGAGGCCACGTTGGCCACGCCCACGACAGGACGCAGAGTTGCAATCGATCGCTCAGAGCGATCACGTGATGTTCCTTGCCGCGCGACTATCTATATATATCACTCAGATCCCTCACAATCGACCACCACCACCTCCTCCTCCTGCAATACTAAATATCACTCAGATCCCTCACAATCGACCACCACCCCCTCCTACAATACTAAATATCACCCAGATCCCTTGGAATCGACCACCACCTCCTCCTACAATACTAAATATCACCCAGATCCCTTGGAATCGACCACCACCTCCTCCTCCTGCAATACTAAATATCACTCAGATCCCTCACAATCGACCACCACCACCTCCTCCTGCAATACTAAATATCACTCAGATCCCTCACAATCGACCACCACCACCTCCGACAATACTAAATATCACTCAGATCCCTCACAATCGACCACCACCCCCTCCTACAATACTAAATATCACTCAGATCCCTCACAATCGACCACCACCCCCTCCTACAATACTAAATATCACCCAGATCCCTTGGAATCGACCACCACCCCCTCCTACAATACTAAATATCACCCAGATCCCTTGGAATCGACCACCACCCCCTCCTACAATACTAAATATCACCCAGATCCCTTGGAATCGACCACCACCTCCTCCTGCAATACTAAATATCACCCAGATCCCTTGGAATCGACCACCACCTCCTCCTGCAATATATATATATAAAACACAGTTTGTGTGTGTGTGTGTGTGTGTGTAATGTTACCGATAGATTCCGAAATGGAGAGGCTTACGTGCTTGATATTTGGCATAGACATGGCCATTGAGCCTGGGACGAACATGGCCGAACTCAAAATATTTGACGATCCATATTTTTTATTCATATTTACCTCAGTGCATTTCAGTGCACGGAATCAACGGAATCAGAGCAGGTGGGCGCTGATTCGCTCAGAGCGATCACGTGATGACGCTATGACGCTATGACGCTATGAACGCTATGACGCGATGAAAAAAAAAAATCGCTATGATGCCATGAAACGCTATGAACGCGATGACGCTATGAACGCTATGACGCTATGATGCTATGACGCTATGAAACGCTAGGAAGCTATGAACGGTATGAACGATATGACGCTATGAAAAAAAAAATCGCTATGACGCTATGAAACGCTATGAACGCGATGACGCTATGAACGCTATGAACGATATGACGCTATGACGCTATGAAGCTATGAACGATATGACGCTATGAAAACAAAAATCGCTATGACGCTATGAACGATATGAAAAAAAAAATCGCGATGACGCTATGAAACGCTATGATGCTATGAAAAAAAAAAAACGCTCACTTTACCAAGGGGCTCGCTCTCCCCCCGTTCCCCTCCCCTCCCCTTCCCCCTCCCCCGCCCGGCAATGCCGGGTACTTCTGCTAGTATGTATATGTATGTATGTATATATGTATGTATACATATATATATACATATATATATACATATATATATACATATATATATATATATATATACATATATATATACATATATAGATATATATACATATATATATACATATATATATACATATATATATACATATATATATACATATATATATATACATATATATATACATATATATATATATACATATATATATATATATATATATATATATATATATATATATATATATATATATATATATATATATGTATATATATATGTATATATATCTATATATGTATATATATATATGTATATATATATATATATATATATATATATATATATATATATATATATATATATATATATATATATATATATATATATATATATATACATACATACATACGTAGTGTGTTCAAAAAGTATCCGACCTTTATTTTTCGTGCGTAAAAAAAAAGAAGCTAGGGAGGCGTTGATTGGTGCACGTATGTAGGCGATCCTAATGCGCACGCATGAATTTTTTCCCACCTGCAGAAGCTGTCATTCGACGGCAGACCGCCGATGAGTGAGGACATGTAAGTGAGCGCCGTCGGATTTTCGTTTTTAACAAAATGACAATGCTAACAAAAATGAATTTTTAACAAAACTTGAACAACGCTACTGCATCAAATTTTGTGTTTTTTGGCCTCGGGGATGTTGGATGCTTCCATTGCGATGACTGCAACTTGGTTTCTGGGTCATACCCATAAACCCAGGACTCATCGCCAGTGATCACTGTGTTGAGGAAGCTGGGATCACTGTTCACAGTCTCCAGCATGTCCTGTGCGATCTCCAAACGGAGTTGCTTCTGCTCAATCGTTAGCAGCTTTGGTACGAACTTCGCTGAGATTCTCCTGAAGCCCAAATCCTCCTTCATAATGGAATGAACGGTGTTGAATCTTGCGGATCGTTTCCACTTGGGAATCGCCAAGCTTTACACAAAATTTGATGCAGTAGCGTTGTTCAAGTTTTTCCGTCATTTTGTCAAAAACGAAAATCCGACGGCACTCGCTTACATGTCCTCACTCATCGGCGATCTGCCGTCGAATGACAGCTTCTGCAGGTGGGAAAAAATTCACGCGTGCGCATTAGGATCGCCTACATACGTGCACCAATCAACGCCTCCCTAGCTTCTTTTTTTTTACGCACGAAAAATAAAGGTCGGATACTTTTTGAACACAGTAGTGTGTATATATATATATACATATATATATATATATATATATATATATATATATTTACGTTTGTAGGGGGTAGGCAGTTATTACCTTAGAATCAGGTAGAATGTATAGATTAGTGTGCTCCGATTGCAATGAAGAAGAAGAACCACCTAAATAAGTAGGGACTTTGTATTAGACCGGACTGTCGGGTTAAGTTTGTATCTCTGTCCCCATTACGAGGAGTGGGGTATGTTAATTAGGAATTATGGGTAATTATCCCTTGTACGTCGTTACCTCTGTACTTTATTCTTATGTCCCTTTTGGCACCACACCACACATAGCCAGAATCCCACATTTAAAGCCCCGAATGAAAAAAACATACCGGAAGCCAGGACATTGAGCGCTGCTGCTGACAACCCTGACTTTGGAGTCACACATAGGTCAGGCAGGCCGAGGCCACGCCCCGAGGAGCAGTGATTAGGCGGGGTTTTTTATTGACGGGAAGGACTGGTAGGGAGCACACGCTGATTGGTGAAGCACAACGGATGATGTCAGAGCGGTATGGACAAAATAGTTGGAGCAGCGGACATTTTCCCCTCTCGTTTTGGATGCCTTAATGGACGGTCGTTATTGTTTCTCTCTCTTGCGTCACTTCTCATGCTGGAGACGACAGCGAACAGTCGCAATTCCCTCTTGCGCATTCTCGCTCTGAACCTCATACGAATGGTGGCATTGTGCTCTCGGCTCAAGGAAGCGATCGGACTGGCCGTCTCCCGAGATCTTTCTGGTAGAGAGGCAGAGGCAGAGCCGTGGAACGAGGGCTGCAGTTTCCCAAAAAAGATGACGAATACAGGCACGGCTGGAGGAGCGAGCTACACGCGGCCCATTCGATTCACGGGGAGGGCCTGTTTCGCACCAGTCGGTGCGGCCTGGTAAACGAGGGCGTACTGAGGCCTGATTCCCACCAACGCAGAAGCGGCGTCTGGATTGCGCGCGCGGGGCCTGGACGATTCTTGATGAGATACCCAAGCCGATTTGAGCTACAGTCATGTGAAAAAGTAAGTACACCCCATGTAAAGTTTGACTTTTTCAACATATTCAAACATACAGCTATTTGATCTTCATTTCAACAATATTGATAGATAAAGGTGATATAATATAACAAATATCATGAAACATTTACATTTTGTAGTCCATTGTAAAATTTAAATAAACATCAATGCAAATTTCGCATGTGGAAAAAGTAAGTACACCCTTGGCTCTAATAGGTGGTATTGCCCCCTTTGGCAGAAACAACCTCAAGTAGGCGTTTCTTATAACTGTCTACCAGTCTCTGACATCGACTGGGAAAAAAATTTGCCCACTCCTCCATGCAAAATTATTTAAGCTGTGTGATGTTTGAGCGGTTTGTTGCATGACCAGCTCGTTTCAAATCCCTTCACAACATCTCGATGGGATTTAGATCCGGGCTTTGACTTGGCCATTCCAGAATCCTCCATTTCCTCTTTTCAGCCATTCCTTGGTGGATTTACTGGTATGTTTAGGGTCATTGTCATGTTGCAAGGTCCACCTTCGGTTGAGCTTCAACTTTCCGACAGATGGCCTCACATTATCCTGAAGCACCGTCTGGTACAATGAAGAATTCATAGTGGAGTCTATGATTGTGAGCTGCCCAGGCCCTGATGAAGCAAAGCTGCCCCAAACCATAATATTTCCACCACCATGGTTTACAGTTGGTATCAGGTTCTTGTGGTCAAATGCTGTCTTTGGTTTTCGCCAAACATGTCTTCTGGTACTGTGGCCAAATAGCTGTACCTTTGACTCATCTGTCCAGAGCACATTGTTCCAGAAGTGCTGGTCTTTGCCTCGGTGCTCATTGGCAAATTTTAGTCTTGCCCTGATGTTCTTTCTGGACAGCAAAGGTTTCCTCCTGGCACACCTCCCATGTAGATCAAATTTGTGCAGCCTCTTTCTAATGGTCGACTCGTGCACTTTGACATCAACAGTGGCAAGAGCTACCTGTAGGTCCCGTGATGACATTCTGGGGTTCTTGGAGACTTATTTCAGCATCTTGCGGTCTGCTCTCGGGCTGAACCTGCTGGGGCGGCCTGGCCCGAACAAGTTGGCAGTTGTTTGGAATCTTCTCCACTTGTAGATGATCTTCCGGACAGTCGAATGATTGATTTCAAATTGTTTGGAGATCTTTTTAAATCCCTTCCCAGACTTGTAGGCATCTATAACCTTCTTTCTGAAGGCCTCAGTGAGCTCTTTTGATCTAGGCATGGTGACGCCGCACACTTCAACAACAAAGGGCAAACCAAACTAAATGTCTGAGGTTTAAATAAGACAGGTTCCTCCAAGATCCTCTCTAACGATGTTCTAATCATTTGCACCTGAGCTGGTGCACCTGATTCTAATTTTAGGTATTTGAAGGAGTGATAAATGTAGGGGTGTACTTACTTTTTCCACATGCGAAATTTGCATTTATGTTTATTTAAATTATACAATGGACTACAAAATGTAAATGTTTCATGATATTCGTTATCTAATATCACCTTTATCTATCAATATTGTTGAAATGAAGATCAAATTGCTGTATGTTGAAATATGTTGAAAAAGTCAAAACTTTACATGGGGTGTACTTACTTTTTCACGTGACTAAGTGCAAATAAATAACACGTTTTGATTTTCAGTTATTTTATCCCTTTGTCTGTATTCGGGTCTGCATGGGAGCGCTCCAAATTAGGATTTTATTTAATCGTGTCCTGTTTGATGACCGGCAATTTCTTAATAAAGCCGGCACTTTCTTTTACATTTTAAACCGGTGTTTGAATTAATTATTGCAGGTTTGAGGACCGCCGATGGACACGTGAAGGTAAGCTCTTCGGCTTTCTCCCATCCCCCCACTTGCCCCCACGCGTATTAACTCCGCCATTTAACTGAGCACCTCGGAGTGTTAAAACCTGTTTGGCAATCCGTCACCAAGGGTGTTCACCCCGGAAACGTGACAATATTAACAACAATAATAATATTCGTACCATTTGGAAATAATAAAACGAACGTATAATCCCCGTCCTGGTCCATGCAGACCTGGGCTTGCTGAAAGGTAAACTAATGCTGAAGCAACACAGCAGGCAGGTATGCTACAATGCCGTTAAAAACTATATCAAACATGCATGCAGCATGGTGTGGTATTTCTATGGCCTAGAGACTAGAGTTGATGGGACAGAGCAGCAGAGGAAGGCAAGGAAGTGAAATAACTCACTTGACACGTGATGCTGGCCGCCGCTGATTGGGACAAAGCCCGTGAGATACCCAGATATTATCGACGTAATTACATAACAAACGTCCAACAGTTACACCCCTCCATCCCGTTGGGCCAACGGGCGATCTCTATGTTGCAGAGTGCATATTAGACCTCATTATACAATATAAAAGATCTACGCAGAAGGCAGCAACACCGTAACACAGATTTATTTACTGTGCGAGGTGATAGAAATAGGAATTAGGAAAAAAGTTCATCCGGATGAAAAGGAGTTTATAAACATCAAGCTGACACATTGACACGCAGCACGTAGTTTAAACTGTAAAACGTGGTTCTGAAAGTTGCCCCTCGTGATCTCACGAGTTCGTTGTATTTTAATTTATGCGTAATACAACCAAATGGAGCATGAAACGGTTTTTTGAGGGTGTAATTTGGCGCCCCATCCACTTCGCGCATGGTGCAGTGCTGATCTAGAATCAAAGTGCTCGACATGAACACAGTCCAAAACAGCGGAAGAAACAGATGATTTGAGTTCTTCTCATGAGGACACATATGGCTGCACTCTTATCGCTGAGTTCGCTTCCAGATTTTGAGGCCTGCATTCTCCGCTTTGGAATGTCTTGTTGCTTCCACACAATTAAAGATGTGTAGCCTCATGGTGTCGAACTTTCGGGGCTGTTTATGCTTTATATCATGGCAGGATGGAATAGGAACATCGCGAGTGAGGTCATCAACTTGAACAACTAGTTTCACGAATAAGTCCTTCCCTTTTAGCTGGCCTTCCGTAGCGCTCTCTAGCGATGAAGAGTTTCATTCCAATGTGCGAGTAATGTAATGTAGTATATATAAATGAACATTAAATGTCCCATGAGGCATGTTGATGCATTTTGTGTGTTCTTTGCTCGTATATATAAATGAACATTAAATGTTCCATTAGGCATGTTGATGCATTTTGTGTGTTCTTTTCTAGTATATATAAATGAACATTAAATGTCCCATTAGGCATGTTGATGCATTTTGTGTGTTCTTTTCCAGTACATATAAATGAACATTAAATGTCCCATGAGGCATGTTGATGCATTTTGTGTGTTCTTTTCTAGTATATATAAATGAACATTAAATGTCCCATTCGGCATGTTGATGCATTTTGTGTGTTCTTTTCTAGTACATATAAATGAACATTAAATGTCCCATTAGGCATGTTGATGCATTTTGTGTGTTCTTTTCTAGTATGTATAAATGAACATTAAATGTCCCATTAGGCATGTTGATGCATTTTGTGTGTTCTTTTCTAGTATGTATAAATGAACATTAAATGTCCCATTAGGCATGTTGATGCATTTTGTGTGTTCTTTTCTAGTATGTATAAATGAACATTAAATGTCCCATTAGGCATGTTGATGCATTTTGTGTGTTCTTTTCTAGTATATATAAATGAACATTAAATGTCCCATTCGGCATGTTGATGCATTTTGTGTGTTCTTTTCTAGTACATATAAATGAACATTAAATGTCCCATTAGGCATGTTGATGCATTTTGTGTGTTCTTTTCTAGTATGTATAAATGAACATTAAATGTCCCATTAGGCATGTTGATGCATTTTGTGTGTTCTTTTCTAGTATATATAAATGAACATTAAATGTCCCATTAGGTATGTTGATGCATTTTGTGTGTTCTTTTCTAGTATATATTAATGAACATTAAATGTTCCATTAGGTATGTTGATGCATTTTGTGTGTTCTTTTCTAGTATATATAAATGAACATTAAATGTCCCATTCGGCATGTTGATGCATTTTGTGTGTTCTTTTCTAGTATATATAAATGAACATTAAATGTTCCATTCGGTATGTTGATGCATTTTGTGTGTTCTTTTCTAGTATATATAAATGAACATTAAATGTCCCATTCGGCATGTTGATGCATTTTGTGTGTTCTTTTCTAGTATATATAAATGAACATTAAATGTTCCATTCGGTATGTTGATGCATTTTGTGTGTTCTTTTCTAGTATATATAAATGAACATTAAATGTCCCATTCGGCATGTTGATGCATTTTGTGTGTTCTTTTCTAGTATATATAAATGAACATTAAATGTTCCATTCGGTATGTTGATGCATTTTGTGTGTTCTTTTCTAGTATATATAAATGAACATTAAATGTCCCATTCGGCATGTTGATGCATTTTGTGTGTTCTTTTCTAGTATATATAAATGAACATTAAATGTTCCATTCGGTATGTTGATGCATTTTGTGTGTTCTTTTCTAGTATATATAAATGAACATTAAATGTTCCATTCGGTATGTTGATGCATTTTGTGTGTTCTTTTCTAGTATATATAAATGAACATTAAATGTCCCATTAGGCATGTTGATGCATTTTGTGTGTTCTTTTATAGTAGAAATAAATAAACATTAAATGTTCCATGAGGCATGTTGATGCATTTTGTGTGTTCTTTTCTAGTATATATAAATGAACATTAAATGTCCCATTAGGCATGTTGATGCATTTTGTGTGTTCTTTTCTAGTACATATAAATGAACATTAAATGTCCCATTAGGCATGTTGATGCATTTTGTGTGTTCTTTTCTAGTATATGTAAATGAACATTAAATGTCCCATTAGGCATGTTGATGCATTTTGTGTGTTCTTTTCTAGTATATATAAATGAACATTAAATGTCCCATTCGGCATGTTGATGCATTTTGTGTGTTCTTTTCTAGTGTATATAAATGAACATTAAATGTCCCATTAGGCATGTTGATGCATTTTGTGTGTTCTTTTCTAGTATATATAAATGAACATTAAATGTCCCATTCGGCATGTTGATGCATTTTGTGTGTTCTTTTCTAGTATATATAAATGAACATTAAATGTCCCATGAGGCATGTTGATGCATTTTGTGTGTTCTTTTCTAGTATATATAAATGAACATTAAATGTCCCATTAGGTATGTTGATGCATTTTGTGTGTTCTTTTCTAGTATATATAAATGAACATTAAATGTTCCATTAGGTATGTTGATGCATTTTGTGTGTTCTTTTCTAGTATATATAAATGAACATTAAATGTCCCATTAGGCATGTTGATGCATTTTGTGTGTTCTTTTCTATTATATATAAATGAACATTAAATGTCCCATTAGGCATGTTGATGCATTTTGTGTGTTCTTTTCGAGTATATATAAATGAACATTAAATGTCCCATTAGGCATGTTGATGCATTTTGTGTGTTCTTTTCTATTAAATGAACATTAAATGTTCCATTAGGCATGTTGATGCATTTTGTGTGTTCTTTTCTATTATATATAAATGAACATTAAATGTCCCATTAGGCATGTTGATGCATTTTGTGTGTTCTTTTCTAGTATATATAAATGAACATTAAATGTCCCATTAGGCATGTTGATGCATTTTGTGTGTTCTTTTCTATTAAATGAACATTAAATGTTCCATTAGGCATGTTGATGCATTTTGTGTGTTCTTTTCTATTATATATAAATGAACATTAAATGTCCCATTAGGCATGTTGATGCATTTTGTGTGTTCTTTTCTATTATATATAAATGAACATTAAATGTTCCATTAGGTATGTTGATGCATTTTGTGTGTTCTTTTCTAGTATATATAAATGAACATTAAATGTCCCATTAGGCATGTTGATGCATTTTGTGTGTTCTTTTCGAGTATATATAAATGAACATTAAATGTCCCATTAGGCATGTTGATGCATTTTGTGTGTTCTTTTCTATTAAATGAACATTAAATGTTCCATTAGGCATGTTGATGCATTTTGTGTGTTCTTTTCTATTATATATAAATGAACATTAAATGTCCCATTAGGCATGTTGATGCATTTTGTGTGTTCTTTTCTAGTATATATAAATGAACATTAAATGTCCCATTAGGCATGTTGATGCATTTTGTGTGTTCTTTTCTAGTATATATAAATGAACATTAAATGTCCCATTAGGCATGTTGATGCATTTTGTGTGTTCTTTTCTATTAAATGAACATTAAATGTCCCATTCGGCATGTTGATGCATTTTGTGTGTTCTTTTCTAGTATATATAAATGAACATTAAATGTCCCATTAGGCATGTTGATGCATTTTGTGTGTTATTTTGTATTATATATAAATGAACATTAAATGTCCCATTAGGCATGTTGATGCATTTTGTGTGTTCTTTTCTATTAAATGAACATTAAATGTCCCATTAGGCATGTTGATGCATTTTGTGTGTTCTTTTCTAGTATATATAAATGAACATTAAATGTCACATTTGGTATGTTGATGCATTTTGTGTGTTCTTTTCTAGTATATA
This sequence comes from Myxine glutinosa, assembly GCF_964187855.1. NCBI lineage: Eukaryota > Metazoa > Chordata > Myxini > Myxiniformes > Myxinidae > Myxine > Myxine glutinosa. The sequence goes on along the minus strand of NC_136264.1, from coordinate 7,306,743 downwards.
TAAATGAACATTAAATGTCCCATTAGGCATGTTGATGCATTTTGTGTGTTCTTTTCTAGTATATATAAATGAACATTAAATGTCCCATTAGGCATGTTGATGCATTTTGTGTGTTCTTTTCTAGTATATATAAATGAACATTAAATGTCCCATTAGGTATGTTGATGCATTTTGTGTGTTCTTTTCTAGTATATATAAATGAACATTAAATGTTCCATTCGGTATGTTGATGCATTTTGTGTGTTCTTTTCTAGTATATATAAATGAACATTAAATGTCCCATTAGGTATGTTGATGCATTTTGTGTGTTCTTTTCTAGTATATATAAATGAACATTAAATGTTCCATTAGGTATGTTGATGCATTTTGTGTGTTCTTTTCTAGTATATATAAATGAACATTAAATGTCCCATTCGGCATGTTGATGCATTTTGTGTGTTCTTTTCTAGTATATATAAATGAACATTAAATGTTCCATTCGGTATGTTGATGCATTTTGTGTGTTCTTTTCTAGTATATATAAATGAACATTAAATGTTCCATTAGGTATGTTGATGCATTTTGTGTGTTATTTTCTAGTATATATAAATGAACATTAAATGTCCCATTAGGCATGTTGATGCATTTTGTGTGTTCTTTTATAGTATAAATAAATAAACATTAAATGTTCCATGAGGCATGTTCATGCATTTTGTGTGTTCTTTTCTAGTATATATAAATGAACATTAAATGTCCCATTAGGCATGTTGATGCATTTTGTGTGTTCTTTTCTAGTATATAAAAATGAACATTAAATGTCCCATTAGGCATGTTGCTGCATTTTGTGTGTTCTTTTCTAGTATATATAAATGAACATTAAATGTCCCATTAGGCATGTTGCTGCATTTTGTGTGTTCTTTTCTAGCATATATAAATGAACATTAAATGTCCCATTAGGCATGTTGATGCATTTTGTGTGTTCTTTTCTGGTATATATAAATAAACATTAAATGTCCCATTAGGCATGTTGATGCATTTTGTGTGTTCTTTTCTAGTATATATAAATGAACATTAAATGTTCCATTAGGCATGTTGATGCATTTTGTGTGTTATTTTCTAGTATATATAAATGAACATTAAATGTCCCATTCGGCATGTTGATGCATTTTGCGTGTTCTTTTCTAGTATATATAAATGAACATTAAATGTCCCATTCGGCATGTTGATGCATTTTGTGTGTTCTTTTCTAGTATACATAAATGAACATTAAATGTCCCATTAGGCATGTTGATGCATTTTGTGTGTTCTTTTCTGGTATATATAAATGAACATTAAATGTTCCATTAGGTATGTTGATGCATTTTGTGTGTTCTTTTCTAGTATATATAAATGAACATTAAATGTCCCATTAGGCATGTTGATGCATTTTGTGTGTTCTTTTCTAGTATATAAAAATGAACATTAAATGTCCCATTAGGCATGTTGCTGCATTTTGTGTGTTCTTTTCTAGTATATATAAATGAACATTAAATGTCCCATTAGGCATGTTGCTGCATTTTGTGTGTTCTTTTCTAGCATATATAAATGAACATTAAATGTCCCATTAGGCATGTTGATGCATTTTGTGTGTTCTTTTCTGGTATATATAAATAAACATTAAATGTCCCATTAGGCATGTTGATGCATTTTGTGTGTTATTTTCTAGTATATATAAATGAACATTAAATGTCCCATTAGGCATGTTGATGCATTTTGTGTGTTCTTTTCTAGTATATATAAATGAACATTAAATGTCCCATTAGGCATGTTGATGCATTTTGTGTGTTCTTTTCTGGTATATATAAATGAACATTAAATGTCCCATTAGGCATGTTGATGCATTTTGTGTGTTCTTTTCTAGTATATATAAATGAACATTAAATGTCCCATTAGGCATGTTGATGCATTTTGTGTATTCTTTTCTAGTATATATAAATGAACATTAAATGTTCCATTAGGTATGTTGATGCATTTTGTGTGTTCTTTTCGAGTATATATAAATGAACATTAAATGTCCCATTAGGCATATTGATGCATTTTGTGTGTTCTTTTCTAGTATATATAAATGAACATTAAATGTTCCATTAGGTATGCTAATGCATTTTGTGTGTTCTTTTCTAGTATATATAAATGAACATTAAATGTTCCATTAGGTATGTTGATGCATTTTGTGTGTTCTTTTCTAGTATATATAAATGAACATTAAATGTCCCATTCGGCATGTTGATGCATTTTGTGTGTTCTTTTCTAGTATATATATAAATGAACATTAAATGTTCCATTCGGCATGTTGATGCATTTTGTGTGTTCTTTTCTAGTATATATAAATGAACATTAAATGTCCCATTAGGTATGTTGATGCATTTTGTGTGTTCTTTTCTAGTATATATAAATGAACATTAAATGTCCCATTAGGCATGTTGATGCATTTTGTGTGTTCTTTTCTAGTATATATAAATGAACATTAAATGTCCCATTAGGCATGTTGATGCATTTTGTGTGTTCTTTTCTGGTATATATAAATGAACATTAAATGTCCCATTAGGCATGTTGATGCATTTTGTGTGTTCTTTTCTAGTATATATAAATGAACATTAAATGTCCCATTAGGTATGTTGATGCATTTTGTGTGTTCTTTTCTAGTATATATAAATGAACATTAAATGTCCCATTCGGCATGTTGATGCATTTTGTGTGTTCTTTTCTAGTACAGTGGTACCTCGGCTTACGAGTGCCCCAACGTACGAGTTTTTCGGGATACGAGCCGTCGCTCGGGCGGTTTGTTGCTTTGGGATACGAGCTGAGATCCGATGTACGAGCTCAAAAAATTTATTTTTTTGAATTTTCCGGTTGTGGCTTCCGGTTCCGGTCACGCGGTTATCTTGCCGTGAAAGCATCTCTGCTTGGATATAAAACACGCAATCGTCGAAATACATGAGCGAGGAATCTCCTTGCTCCAGCCGGTGACGTCATCGGCGGGGATCCCCGCCTCCAGAGTGGCTGGTCACGTGACCGCCAAAGCGTGTCGCGCGTGCGGGTATAATGAGCTACACCTGTGGATCACGTGACCACGGAAGCACGCCTCGCTTGAGAGGCATGGCTTTCGGTTTGCGTTTTGCTTTATAAGGCGCGATAAATGGGCTTTTGAGTGTTAGCGGTTCATGGCGTTGACGGTTCATGGCGGTTCATGGCGGTTGACGGTTCATGACGGTTCATGACGGTTCATGGCGTTGACGGTCAAAAACCCATTACATCAATTTTACCAGGCACTGTACAGTAAGTACAGTGGACACCAAATGCACGGTGGAAGGCTAGAAGTAGAAGATCGTCCAAGACAAGTGAGAATAAGCCATACTTTGGAGGAGATGACGTCATTCGCTGGTCCGATAACCAAAGATGTGGTATAAAAAACCAGGTGAGCTAACAATGCAGCAATGAAGGAATTCGGCCAAGGCACCGGCACACAACGACCTACCTACATCGAAAGACTCAATGCCAATGGTGACAGAAGCCAAGACGGCCGGCTTAAACACCGCCGAAAGACCACGGTGTACCAACTTACGATGCAGAACATCTTGCACTTAATATGATGACAACAGGTGCCATCCTCTGACGTACCATTACAGGTACAGGTACAGTACACGTGAGCACAGAGCAAAAGTTCACTGAAACCGAGATTAAGAAAAAAGAAAAAACACCTCGTGGTCCGTGCTCGAAATCCGAGTTTCAATCTTTTCAAACACATGATGCTCTCGGTCACGGTATCTCCTGCGAGCTGCTTCTCCTTCAACCACACAAACAACAACTTCTCCATATCTTCATGGATAGAGGTCCGGAGCTTTGAAATAATCGTAACGCCCTTGGCTGGCGTTATAGCCTTTATGGACTCCTTCTGCTTCAAAATCGTACATATCGTAGAAGGAGTACGATCGTACTGCCTCGCCAAGTCGACAACACGCACACCTCACCTGGCATGCTCTTCTCCTCTGCTTAATAAAACCAGTTTATTTCTTTACATTCTCTTGTATTATGTACAGTATATACGAGGTCGTGCTTGTTTATACATTATTTGTTATTTATAAAGTACATTTTTGTTATTTAAAAGCACCTAACAAAAAAAATTGGTGTTTTTTTTTTGAGGCTGGAACGGATTAATAGCATTTCAATGCATTTGAATGGGAAAATTTGCTTTGACTTACGAGCGATTTGGCTTACGAGCTCCGTCACGGAACGGATTAAACTCGTAAGCCGAGGTACCACTGTATATATAAATGAACATTAAATGTCCCATTCGGCATGTTGATGCATTTTGTGTGTTCTTTTCTAGTATATATAAATGAACATTAAATGTCCCATTCGGCATGTTGATGCATTTTGTGTGTTCTTTTCTAGTATATATAAAGGAACATTAAATGTTCCATTAGGTATGTTGATGCATTTTGTGTGTTCTTTTCTAGTATATATAAATGAACATTAAATGTCCCATTAGGCATATTGATGCATTTTGTGTGTTCTTTTCTGGTATATATAAATGAACATTAAATGTTCCATTAGGTATGTTGATGCATTTTGTGTGTTCTTTTCTAGTATATATGAATGAACATTAAATGTCCCATTAGGCATATTGATGCATTTTGTGTGTTCTTTTCTGGTATATATAAATGAACATTAAATGTTCCATTAGGTATGTTGATGCATTTTGTGTGTTCTTTTCTGGTATATATAAATGAACATTAAATGTTCCATTAGGTATGTTGATGCATTTTGTGTGTTCTTTTCTAGTATATATAAATGAACATTAAATGTTCCATTAGGTATGTTGATGCATTTTGTGTGTTCTTTTCTAGTATATATAAATGAACATTAAATGTCCCATTAGGCATATTGATGCATTTTGTGTGTTCTTTTCTGGTATATATAAATGAACATTAAATGTTCCATTAGGTATGTTGATGCATTTTGTGTGTTCTTTTCTAGTATATATAAATGAACATTAAATGTTCCACTAGGTATGTTGATGCATTTTGTGTGTTCTTTTCTCGTATATATAAATGAACACTAAATGTCCCATTAGGTATGTTGATGCATTTTGTGTGGTCTTTTCTAGTATATATAAATGAACATTAAATGTCCCATTCGGCATGTTGATGCATTTTGTGTGTTATTTTCTAGTATATATAAATGAACATTAAATGTCCCATTAGGCATGTTGATGCATTTTGTGTGTTCTTTTCTGGTATATATAAATGAACATTAAATGTCCCATTAGGCATGTTGATGCATTTTGTGTGTTCTTTTCTAGTATATATAAATTAACATTAAATGTCCCATTCGGCATGTTGATGCATTTTGTGTGTTCTTTTCTAGTATATATAAATGAACATTAAATGTCCCATTAGGCATGTTGATGCATTTTGTGTGTTCTTTTCTAGTATATATAAATGAACATTAAATGTCCCATTAGGCATGTTGATGCATTTTGTGTGTTCTTTTCTAGTATATATAAATGAACATTAAATGTCCCATTAGGCATGTTGATGCATTTTGTGTGTTCTTTTCTAGTATATATAAATGAACATTAAATGTCCCATTAGGCATGTTGATGCATTTTGTGTGTTCTTTTCTAGTATATATAAATGAACATTAAATGTTCCATTAGGTATGTTGATGCATTTTGTGTGTTATTTTCTAGTATATATAAATGAACATTAAATGTCCCATTAGGCATGTTGATGCATTTTGTGTGTTCTTTTATAGTATAAATAAATAAACATTAAATGTTCCATGAGGCATGTTCATGCATTTTGTGTGTTCTTTTCTAGTATATATAAATGAACATTAAATGTCCCATTAGGCATGTTGATGCATTTTGTGTGTTCTTTTCTAGTATATGTAAATGAACATTAAATGTCCCATTAGGCATGTTGATGCATTTTGTGTGTTCTTTTCTAGTATATATAAATGAACATTAAATGTCCCATTCGGCAAGTTGATGCATTTTGTGTGTTCTTTTCTAGTATATATAAATGAACATTAAATGTCCCATTAGGCATGTTGATGCATTTTGTGTGTTCTTTTCTAGTATATGTAAATGAAAATTAAATGTCCCATTAGGCATGTTGATGCATTTTGTGTGTTCTTTTCTAGTATATATAAATGAACATTAAATGTCCCATTCGGCATGTTGATGCATTTTGTGTGTTCTTTTCTAGTATATATAAATGAACATTAAATGTCCCAATAGGCATGTTGATGCATTTTGTGTGTTCTTTTCTAGTATATATAAATGAACATTAAATGTCCCATTCGGCATGTTGATGCATTTTGTGTGTTCTTTTCTAGTATATATAAATGAACATTAAATGTCCCATTAGGTATGTTGATGCATTTTGTGTGTTCTTTTCTAGTATATATAAATGAACATTAAATGTCCCATTAGGCATGTTGATGCATTTTGTGTGTTCTTTTCTAGTGTATATAAATGAACATTAAATGTCCCATTAGGCATGTTGATGCATTTTGTGTGTTCTTTTCTATTAAATGAACATTAAATGTTCCATTAGGCATGTTGATGCATTTTGTGTGTTCTTTTCTATTATATATAAATGAACATTAAATGTCCCATTAGGCATGTTGATGCATTTTGTGTGTTCTTTTCTAGTATATATAAATGAACATTAAATGTCCCATTAGGCATGTTGATGCATTTTGTGTGTTCTTTTCTAGTATATATAAATGAACATTAAATGTCCCATTAGGCATGTTGATGCATTTTGTGTGTTCTTTTCTAGTATATATAAATGAACATTAAATGTCCCATTAGGCATGTTGATGCATTTTGTGTGTTCTTTTCTATTAAATGAACATTAAATGTCCCATTCGGCATGTTGATGCATTTTGTGTGTTCTTTTCTAGTATATATAAATGAACATTAAATGTCCCATTAGGCATGTTGATGCATTTTGTGTGTTCTTTTGTATTATATATAAATGAACATTAAATGTCCCATTAGGCATGTTGATGCATTTTGTGTGTTCTTTTCTATTAAATGAGCATTAAATGTCCCATTAGGCATGTTGATGCATTTTGTGTGTTCTTTTCTAGTATATATAAATGAACATTAAATGTCCCATTAGGCATGTTGATGCATTTTGTGTGTTCTTTTCTAGTATATAAAAATGAACATTAAATGTCCCATTAGGCATGTTGCTGCATTTTGTGTGTTCTTTTCTAGCATATATAAATGAACATTAAATGTCCCATTAGGCATGTTGATGCATTTTGTGTGTTCTTTTCTGGTATATATAAATAAACATTAAATGTCCCATTAGGCATGTTGATGCATTTTGTGTGTTCTTTTCTAGTATATATAAATGAACATTAAATGTTCCATTAGGCATGTTGATGCATTTTGTGTGTTATTTTCTAGTATATATAAATGAACATTAAATGTCCCATTCGGCATGTTGATGCATTTTGCGTGTTCTTTTCTAGTATATATAAATGAACATTAAATGTCCCATTCGGCATGTTGATGCATTTTGTGTGTTCTTTTCTAGTATATCTAAATGAACATTAAATGTCCCATTAGGCATGTTGATGCATTTTGTGTGTTCTTTTCTGGTATATATAAATGAACATTAAATGTTCCATTAGGTATGTTGATGCATTTTGTGTGTTCTTTTCTAGTATATATAAATGAACATTAAATGTCCCATTAGGCATGTTGATGCATTTTGTGTGTTCTTTTCTAGTATATAAAAATGAACATTAAATGTCCCATTAGGCATGTTGCTGCATTTTGTGTGTTCTTTTCTAGTATATATAAATGAACATTAAATGTCCCATTAGGCATGTTGCTGCATTTTGTGTGTTCTTTTCTAGCATATATAAATGAACATTAAATGTCCCATTAGGCATGTTGATGCATTTTGTGTGTTCTTTTCTGGTATATATAAATAAACATTAAATGTCCCATTAGGCATGTTGATGCATTTTGTGTGTTATTTTCTAGTATATATAAATGAACATTAAATGTCCCATTAGGCATGTTGATGCATTTTGTGTGTTCTTTTCTCGTATATATAAATGAACATTAAATGTCCCATTAGGCATGTTGATGCATTTTGTGTGTTCTTTTCTGGTATATATAAATGAACATTAAATGTCCCATTAGGCATGTTGATGCATTTTGTGTGTTCTTTTCTAGTATATATAAATGAACATTAAATGTCCCATTAGGCATGTTGATGCATTTTGTGTATTCTTTTCTAGTATATATAAATGAACATTAAATGTTCCATTAGGTATGTTGATGCATTTTGTGTGTTCTTTTCGAGTATATATAAATGAACATTAAATGTCCCATTAGGCATATTGATGCATTTTGTGTGTTCTTTTCTAGTATATATAAATGAACATTAAATGTTCCATTAGGTATGCTAATGCATTTTGTGTGTTCTTTTCTAGTATATATAAATGAACATTAAATGTTCCATTAGGTATGTTGATGCATTTTGTGTGTTCTTTTCTAGTATATATAAATGAACATTAAATGTCCCATTCGGCATGTTGATGCATTTTGTGTGTACTTTTCTAGTATATATATAAATGAACATTAAATGTTCCATTCGGCATGTTGATGCATTTTGTGTGTTCTTTTCTAGTATATATAAATGAACATTAAATGTCCCATTAGGTATGTTGATGCATTTTGTGTGTTCTTTTCTAGTATATATAAATGAACATTAAATGTCCCATTAGGCATGTTGATGCATTTTGTGTGTTCTTTTCTAGTATATATAAATGAACATTAAATGTCCCATTAGGCATGTTGATGCATTTTGTGTGTTCTTTTCTGGTATATATAAATGAACATTAAATGTCCCATTAGGCATGTTGATGCATTTTGTGTGTTCTTTTCTAGTATATATAAATGAACATTAAATGTCCCATTAGGTATGTTGATGCATTTTGTGTGTTCTTTTCTAGTATATATAAATGAACATTAAATGTCCCATTCGGCATGTTGATGCATTTTGTGTGTTCTTTTCTAGTATATATAAATGAACATTAAATGTCCCATTCGGCATGTTGATGCATTTTGTGTGTTCTTTTCTAGTATATATAAATGAACATTAAATGTTCCATTAGGTATGTTGATGCATTTTGTGTGTTCTTTTCTAGTATATATAAATGAACATTAAATGTCCCATTAGGCATATTGATGCATTTTGTGTGTTCTTTTCTGGTATATATAAATGAACATTAAATGTTCCATTAGGTATGTTGATGCATTTTGTGTGTTCTTTTCTAGTATATATAAATGAACATTAAATGTTCCATTAGGTATGTTGATGCATTTTGTGTGTTCTTTTCTAGTATATATAAATGAACATTAAATGTCCCATTAGGTATGTTGATGCATTTTGTGTGTTCTTTTCTAGTATATATAAATGAACATTAAATGTCCCATTCGGCATGTTGATGCATTTTGTGTGTTCTTTTCTAGTATATATAAATGAACATTAAATGTCCCATTCGGCATGTTGATGCATTTTGTGTGTTCTTTTCTAGTATATATAAATGAACATTAAATGTTCCATTAGGTATGTTGATGCATTTTGTGTGTTCTTTTCTAGTATATATAAATGAACATTAAATGTCCCATTAGGCATATTGATGCATTTTGTGTGTTCTTTTCTGGTATATATAAATGAACATTAAATGTTCCATTAGGTATGTTGATGCATTTTGTGTGTTCTTTTCTAGTATATATAAATGAACATTAAATGTCCCATTAGGCATATTGATGCATTTTGTGTGTTCTTTTCTGGTATATATAAATGAACATTAAATGTTCCATTAGGTATGTTGATGCATTTTGTGTGTTCTTTTCTGGTATATATAAATGAACATTAAATGTTCCATTAGGTATGTTGATGCATTTTGTGTGTTCTTTTCTAGTATATATAAATGAACATTAAATGTTCCATTAGGTATGTTGATGCATTTTGTGTGTTCTTTTCTAGTATATATAAATGAACATTAAATGTCCCATTAGGCATATTGATGCATTTTGTGTGTTCTTTTCTGGTATATATAAATGAACATTAAATGTCCCATTCGGCATGTTGATGCATTTTGTGTGTTCTTTTCTAGTATATATAAATGAACATTAAATGTCCCATTCGGCATGTTGATGCATTTTGTGTGTTCTTTTCTAGTATATATAAATGAACATTAAATGTTCCATTAGGTATGTTGATGCATTTTGTGTGTTCTTTTCTAGTATATATAAATGAACATTAAATGTCCCATTAGGCATATTGATGCATTTTGTGTGTTCTTTTCTGGTATATATAAATGAACATTAAATGTTCCATTAGGTATGTTGATGCATTTTGTGTGTTCTTTTCTAGTATATATAAATGAACATTAAATGTTCCACTAGGTATGTTGATGCATTTTGTGTGTTCTTTTCTAGTATATATAAATGAACATTAAATGTCCCATTAGGTATGTTGATGCATTTTGTGTGGTCTTTTCTAGTATATATAAATGAACATTAAATGTCCCATTCGGCATGTTGATGCATTTTGTGTGTTATTTTCTAGTATATATAAATGAACATTAAATGTCCCATTAGGCATGTTGATGCATTTTGTGTGTTCTTTTCTGGTATATATAAATGAACATTAAATGTCCCATTAGGCATGTTGATGCATTTTGTGTGTTCTTTTCTAGTATATATAAATGAACATTAAATGTCCCATTCGGCATGTTGATGCATTTTGTGTGTTCTTTTCTAGTATATATAAATGAACATTAAATGTCCCATTAGGCATGTTGATGCATTTTGTGTGTTCTTTTCTAGTATATATAAATGAACATTAAATGTCCCATTAGGCATGTTGATGCATTTTGTGTGTTCTTTTCTAGTATATATAAATGAACATTAAATGTCCCATTAGGCATGTTGATGCATTTTGTGTGTTCTTTTCTAGTATATATAAATGAACATTAAATGTCCCATTAGGCATGTTGATGCATTTTGTGTGTTCTTTTCTAGTATATATAAATGAACATTAAATGTCCCATTAGGCATGTTGATGCATTTTGTGTGTTCTTTTCTGGTATATATAAATGAACATTAAATGTCCCATTAGGCATGTTGATGCATTTTGTGTGTTCTTTTCTAGTATATATAAATGAACATTAAATGTTCCATTAGGCATGTTGATGCATTTTGTGTGTTCTTTTCTAGTATATATAAATGAACATTAAATGTTCCATTAGGCATGTTGATGCATTTTGTGTGTTCTTTTCTAGTATATATAAATGAACATTAAATGTCCCATTAGGCATGTTGCTGCATTTTGTGTGTTCTTTTCTAGTATATATAAATGAACATTAAATGTCCCATTAGGCATGTTGCTGCATTTTGTGTGTTCTTTTCTGGTATATATAAATGAACATTAAATGTCCCATTAGGCATGTTGATGCATTTTGTGTGTTCTTTTCTAGTATATATAAATGAACATTAAATGTCCCATTAGGCATGTTGATGCATTTTGTGTGTTCTTTTCTGGTATATATAAATGAACATTAAATGTCCCATTAGGCATGTTGATGCATTTTGTGTGTTCTTTTCTAGTATATATAAATGAACATTAAATGTCCCATTAGGCATGTTGATGCATTTTGTGTGTTCTTTTCTGGTATATATAAATGAACATTAAATGTCCCATTAGGTATGTTGATGCATTTTGTGTGTTCTTTTCTAGTATATATAAATGAACATTAAATGTCCCATTCGGCATGTTGATGCATTTTGTGTGTTCTTTTCTTGTATATATACACAAAGAATTAAGTTAAGCACCCCCCCCCCGTTTTTTTACAACCTCGCACATTACAAGTTTGTTGTCGTCAAAACAGTGTAATATACCCATGATATTGCTATATTTTCTGGAGAAGTGATATTATGGTCACATAAAAACATAACAATCATGCCGTTTTCAATATTTTATTCTGAATAATTTAAGGTGAAATTTTTTGGGAATTTTAGGCATATTTTCACCTCAATTTAAGTATGGAGCTATAGGTCCATCACGGACAGTGTGGATGACGTTTATGTTTTCTAACGTACAGTCATTGTTCTGAGAAGACCTCTAGCGATCTTTGCGTCAATCACGACCACGTGGATGATAACACGTGCTGCACGAGCGATGGGCGTCACAGATGAGTGCACTCATCTGCATTTCATCAATGGATAATTGCTAATGTCATACCAATCATTATTTGATCTCACATACCTTAGAATATATGCCAATGTATACATATACACAAAGAATATATATTAGGGGGTGCTTAACTTAATTCTTTGTGTAGGGGTGCTTAACTTAATTCTTTGTGTATATAAATGAACATTAAATGTCGCATTAGGCATGTTGATGCATTTTGTGTGTTCTTTTCTAGTATATATAAATGAACATTAAATGTCCCATTAGGCATGTTGATGCATTTTGTGTGTTCTTTTCTGGTATATATAAATGAACATTAAATGTCCCATTAGGTATGTTGATGCATTTTGTGTGTTCTTTTCTAGTATATATAAATGAACATTAAATGTCCCATTAGGCATGTTGATGCATTTTGTGTGTTCTTTTCTAGTATATATAAATGAACATTAAATGTCCCATTAGGCATGTTGATGCATTTTGTGTGTTCTTTTCTAGTATATATAAATGAACATTAAATGTTCCATTAGGTATGTTGATGCATTTTGTGTGTTCTTTTCTAGTATATATAAATGAACATTAAATGTTCCATTAGGCATGTTGATGCATTTTGTGTGTTCTTTTCTAGTATATATAAATGAACATTAAATGTTCCATTAGGTATGTTGATGCATTTTGTGTGTTCTTTTCTAGTATATATAAATGAACATTAAATGTCCCATTAGGTATGTTGATGCATTTTGTGTGTTCTTTTCTAGTATATATAAATGAACATTAAATGTCCCATTAGGTATGTTGATGCATTTTGTGTGGTCTTTTCTAGTGTATATAAATGAACATTAAATGTCCCATTAGGCATGTTGATGCATTTTGTGTGTTCTTTTCTAGTATATATAAATGAACATTAAATGTCCCATCAGGCATGTTGATGCATTTTGTGTGTTCTTTTGTAGTATATATAAATGAACATTAAATGTCCCATTCGGTATGTTGATGCATTTTGTGTGTTCTTTTCTAGTATATATAAATGAACATTAAATGTTCCATTCGGCATGTTGATGCATTTTGTGTGTTCTTTTCTAGTATATATAAATGAACATTAAATGTCCCATTAGGCATGTTGATGCATTTTGTGTGTTCTTTTCTAGTATATATAAATGAACATTAAATGTTCCATTCGGCATGTTGATGCATTTTGTGTGTTCTTTTCTATATAAATGAACATTAAATGTCCCATTAGGCATGTTGATGCATTTTGTGTGTTCTTTTCTATATAAATGAACATTAAATGTCCCATTAGGCATGTTGATGCATTTTGTGTTCTTTTCTCGTATATATAAATGAACATTAAATGTCCCATTAGGCATGTTGATGCATTTTGTGTGTTCTTTTCTAGTATATATAAATGAACATTAAATGTTCCATTAGGCATGTTGATGCATTTTGTGTGTTCTTTTCTAGTATATATAAATGAACATTAAATGTTCCATTAGGTATGTTGATGCATTTTCTGTGTTCTTTTCTAGTATATATAAATGAACATTAAATGTCCCATTAGGCATGTTGATGCATTTTGTGTGTTCTTTTCTAGTATATATAAATGAATATTAAATGTCCCATTAGGCATGTTGATGCATTTTGTGTGTTCTTTTCTAGTATATATAAATGAACATTAAATGTCCCATTAGGCATGTTGATGCATTTTGTGTGTTCTTTTCTAGTATATATAAATGAACATTAAATGTCCCATTAGGCATGTTGATGCATTTTGTGTGTTCTTTTCTAGTATATATAAATGAACATTAAATGTCCCATTAGGCATGTTGATGCATTTTGTGTGTTCTTTTCTAGTATATATAAATGAATATTAAATGTCCCATTAGGCATGTTGATGCATTTTGTGTGTTCTTTTCTAGTATATATAAATGAACATTAAATGTCCCATTAGGCATGTTGATGCATTTTGTGTGTTCTTTTCTAGTATATATAAATGAACATTAAATGTCCCATTAGGCATGTTGATGCATTTTGTGTGTTCTTTTCTAGTATATATAAATGAACATTAAATGTCCCATTAGGCATGTTGATGCATTTTGTGTGTTCTTTTCTAGTATATATAAATGAACATTAAATGTCCCATTAGGCATGTTGATGCATTTTGTGTGTTCTTTTCTAGTATATATAAATGAACATTAAATGTCCCATTAGGCATGTTGATGCATTTTGTGTGTTCTTTTCTGGTATATATAAATGAACATTAAATGTTCCATTAGGTATGTTGATGCATTTTGTGTGTTCTTTTCTAGTATATATAAATGAACATTAAATGTTCCATTAGGTATGTTGATGCATTTTGTGTGTTCTTTTCTAGTATATATAAATGAACATTAAATGTCCCATTCGGCATGTTGATGCATTTTGTGTGTTCTTTTCTGGTATATATAAATGAACATTAAATGTTCCATTAGGCATGTTGATGCATTTTGTGTGTTCTTTTCTAGTATATATAAATGAACATTAAATGTCCCATTAGGCATGTTGATGCATTTTGTGTGTTCTTTTCTAGTATATATAAATGAACATTAAATGTCCCATTAGGCATGTTGATGCATTTTGTGTGTTCTTTTCTAGTATATATAAATGAACATTAAATGTCCCATTAGGCATGTTGATGCATTTTGTGTGTTCTTTTCTAGTATATATAAATGAACATTAAATGTTCCATTAGGTATGTTGATGCATTTTGTGTGTTCTTTTCTAGTATATATAAATGAACATTAAATGTTCCATTAGGCATGTTGATGCATTTTGTGTGTTCTTTTCTAGTATATATAAATGAACATTAAATGTTCCATTAGGTATGTTGATGCATTTTGTGTGTTCTTTTCTAGTATATATAAATGAACATTAAATGTCCCATTAGGTATGTTGATGCATTTTGTGTGTTCTTTTCTAGTATATATAAATGAACATTAAATGTCCCATTAGGTATGTTGATGCATTTTGTGTGGTCTTTTCTAGTGTATATAAATGAACATTAAATGTCCCATTAGGCATGTTGATGCATTTTGTGTGTTCTTTTCTAGTATATATAAATGAACATTAAATGTCCCATTCGGTATGTTGATGCATTTTGTGTGTTCTTTTCTAGTATATATAAATGAACATTAAATGTTCCATTCGGCATGTTGATGCATTTTGTGTGTTCTTTTCTAGTATATATAAATGAACATTAAATGTCCCATTAGGCATGTTGATGCATTTTGTGTGTTCTTTTCTAGTATATATAAATGAACATTAAATGTCCCATTAGGCATGTTGATGCATTTTGTGTGTTCTTTTCTATATAAATGAACATTAAATGTCCCATTAGGCATGTTGATGCATTTTGTGTTCTTTTCTCGTATATATAAATGAACATTAAATGTCCCATTAGGCATGTTGATGCATTTTGTGTGTTCTTTTCTAGTATATATAAATGAACATTAAATGTCCCATTAGGCATGTTGATGCATTTTGTGTGTTCTTTTCTAGTATATATAAATGAACATTAAATGTTCCATTAGGTATGTTGATGCATTTTGTGTGTTCTTTTCTAGTATATATAAATGAACATTAAATGTCCCATTCGGCATGTTGATGTATTTTGTGTGTTCTTTTCTAGTATATATAAATGAACATTAAATGTTCCATTAGGCATGTTGATGCATTTTGTGTGTTCTTTTCTAGTATATATAAATGAACATTAAATGTTCCATTAGGTATGTTGATGCATTTTGTGTGTTCTTTTCTAGTATATATAAATGAACATTAAATGTCCCATTAGGCATGTTGATGCATTTTGTGTGTTCTTTTCTAGTATATATAAATGAATATTAAATGTCCCATTAGGCATGTTGATGCATTTTGTGTGTTCTTTTCTAGTATATATAAATGAACATTAAATGTCCCATTAGGCATGTTGATGCATTTTGTGTGTTCTTTTCTAGTATATATAAATGAATATTAAATGTCCCATTAGGCATGTTGATGCATTTTGTGTGTTCTTTTCTAGTATATATAAATGAACATTAAATGTCCCATTAGGCATGTTGATGCATTTTGTGTGTTCTTTTCTAGTATATATAAATGAACATTAAATGTCCCATTAGGCATGTTGATGCATTTTGTGTGTTCTTTTCTGGTATATATAAATGAACATTAAATGTTCCATTAGGTATGTTGATGCATTTTGTGTGTTCTTTTCGAGTATATATAAATGAACATTAAATGTTCCATTAGGTATGTTGATGCATTTTGTGTGTTCTTTTCTAGTATATATAAATGAACATTAAATGTCCCATTCGGCATGTTGATGCATTTTGTGTGTTCTTTTCTGGTATATATAAATGAACATTAAATGTTCCATTAGGCATGTTGATGCATTTTGTGTGTTCTTTTCTAGTATATATAAATGAACATTAAATGTCCCATTAGGCATGTTGATGCATTTTGTGTGTTCTTTTCTAGTATATATAAATGAACATTAAATGTCCCATTAGGCATGTTGATGCATTTTGTGTGTTCTTTTCTAGTATATATAAATGAACATTAAATGTTCCATTAGGTATGTTGATGCATTTTGTGTGTTCTTTTCTAGTATATATAAATGAACATTAAATGTCCCATTAGGCATGTTGATGCATTTTGTGTGTTCTTTTCTAGTATATGTAAATGAACATTAAATGTTCCATTAGGTATGTTGAATGTTGATGCATTTTGTGTGTTCTTTTCTAGTATATATAAATGAACATTACATGTTCCATTAGGTATGTTGATGCATTTTGTGTGTTCTTTTCTAGTATATATAAATGAACATTAGATGTCCCATTAGGCATGTTGATGCATTTTGTGTGTTCTTTTCTAGTATATATAAATGAACATTAAATGTCCCATTAGGCATGTTGATGCATTTTGTGTGTTCTTTTCTAGTATATGTAAATGAACATTAAATGTTCCATTAGGTATGTTGAATGTTGATGCATTTTGTGTGTTCTTTTCTAGTATATATAAATGAACATTACATGTTCCATTAGGTATGTTGATGCATTTTGTGTGTTCTTTTCTCGTATATATAAATGAACATTAAATGTCCCATTAGGCATGTTGATGCATTTTGTGTGTTCTTTTCTGGTATATATAAATGAACATTAAATGTTCCATTAGGTATGTTGATGCATTTTGTGTGTTCTTTTCTAGTATATATAAATGAACATTAAATGTCCCATTAGGTATGTTGATGCATTTTGTGTGTTCTTTTCTAGTATATATAAATGAACATTAAATGTCCCATTAGGTATGTTGATGCATTTTGTGTGTTCATTTCTATTATATATAAATGAACATTAAATGTCCCATTAGGTATGTTGATGCATTTTGTGTGTTCTTTTCTAGTATATATAAAGGAACATTAAATGTCCCATTAGGTATGTTGATGCATTTTGTGTGTTCTTTTCTATTATATATAAATGAACATTAAATGTCCCATTAGGCATGTTGATGCATTTTGTGTGTTCTTTTCTATTATATATAAATGAACATTAAATGTCCCATTAGGCATGTTGATGCATTTTGTGTGTTCTTTTCTATTATATATAAATGAACATTAAATGTCCCATTCGGCATGTTGATGCATTTTGTGTGTTCTTTTCTAGTATATATAAATGAACATTAAATGTCCCATTAGGTATGTTGATGCATTTTGTGTGTTCTTTTCTAGTATATATAAATGAACATTAAATGTTCCATTAGGCATGTTGATGCATTTTGTGTGTTCTTTTCTAGTATATATAAATGAACATTAAATGTCCCATTAGGCATGTTGATGCATTTTGTGTGTTCTTTTCTAGCATATATAAATGAACATTAAATGTCCCATTAGGTATGTTGATGCATTTTGTGTGTTCTTTTCTAGTATATATAAATGAACATTAAATGTTCCATTAGGCATGTTGATGCATTTTGTGTGTTCTTTTCTAGTATATATAAATGAACATTAAATGTCCCATTAGGCATGTTGATGCATTTTGTGTGTTCTTTTCTAGTATATATAAATGAACATTAAATGTCCCATTAGGCATGTTGATGCATTTTGTGTGTTCTTTTCTATTATATATAAATGAACATTAAATGTCCCATTAGGCATGTTGATGCATTTTGTGTGTTCTTTTCTATTATATATAAATGAACATTAAATGTCCCATTAGGCATGTTGATGCATTTTGTGTGTTCTTTTCTATTATATATAAATGAACATTAAATGTCCCATTAGGCATGTTGATGCATTTTGTGTGTTCTTTTCTGGTATATATAAATGAACATTAAATGTTCCATTAGGTATGTTGATGCATTTTGTGTGTTCTTTTCTAGTATATATAAATGAACATTAAATGTTCCATTAGGTATGTTGATGCATTTTGTGTGTTCTTTTCTAGTATATATAAATGAACATTAAATGTCCCATTCGGCATGTTGATGCATTTTGTGTGTTCTTTTCTAGTATATATAAATGAACAATAAATGTTCCATTAGGTATGTTGATGCATTTTGTGTGTTCTTTTCTGGTATATATAAATGAACATTAAATGTTCCATTAGGCATGTTGATGCATTTTGTGTGTTCTTTTCTAGTATATATAAATGAACATTAAATGTCCCATTAGGCATGTTGATGCATTTTGTGTGTTCTTTTCTAGTATATATAAATGAACATTAAATGTCCCATTAGGCATGTTGATGCATTTTGTGTGTTCTTTTCTAGTATATATAAATGAACATTAAATGTTCCATTCGGCATGTTGATGCATTTTGTGTGTTCTTTTCTAGTATATATAAATGAACATTAAATGTTCCATTAGGTATGTTGATGCATTTTGTGTGTTCTTTTCTAGTATATGTAAATGAACATTAAATGTTCCATTAGGTATGTTGTATGTTGATGCATTTTGTGTGTTCTTTTCTAGTATATATAAATGAACATTAAATGTTCCATTAGGTATGTTGATGCATTTTGTGTGTTCTTTTCTAGTATATATAAATGAACATTAAATGTCCCATTAGGCATGTTGATGCATTTTGTGTGTTCTTTTCTGGTATATATAAATGAACATTAAATGTTCCATTAGGTATGTTGATGCATTTTGTGTGTTCTTTTCTAGTATATATAAATGAACATTAAATGTCCCATTAGGTATGTTGATGCATTTTGTGTGTTCATTTCTATTATATATAAATGAACATTAAATGTCCCATTAGGTATGTTGATGCATTTTGTGTGTTCTTTTCTAGTACATATAAAGGAACATTAAATGTCCCATTCGGAATGTTGATGCATTTTGTGTGTTCTTTTCTATATAAATGAACATTAAATGTCCCATTAGGCATGTTGATGCATTTTGTGTTCTTTTCTCGTATATATAAATGAACATTAAATGTCCCATTAGGCATGTTGATGCATTTTGTGTGTTCTTTTCTATTATATATAAATGAACATTAAATGTCCCATTAGGCATGTTGATGCATTTTGTGTGTTCTTTTCTATTATATATAAAGGAA
The DNA here is from genome assembly GCF_964187855.1 of Myxine glutinosa. NCBI lineage: Eukaryota > Metazoa > Chordata > Myxini > Myxiniformes > Myxinidae > Myxine > Myxine glutinosa. Next base: position 7,286,894 of record NC_136264.1, on the reverse strand, counting down.
CATTAAATGTCCCATTCGGAATGTTGATGCATTTTGTGTGTTCTTTTCTATATAAATGAACATTAAATGTCCCATTAGGCATGTTGATGCATTTTGTGTGTTCTTTTCTCGTATATTTAAATGAACATTAAATGTCCCATTAGGCATGTTGATGCATTTTGTGTGTTCTTTTCTATATAAATGAACATTAAATGTCCCATTAGGCATGTTGATGCATTTTGTGTTCTTTTCTCGTATATATAAATGAACATTAAATGTCCCATGAGGTATGTTGATGCATTTTGTGTGTTCTTTGCTAGTATATATAAATGAACATAAAATGTCCCATTAGGCATGTTGATGCATTTTGTGTGTTCTTTTCTAGTATATATAAATGAACATTAAATGTCCCATTAGGCATGTTGATGCATTTTGTGTGTTCTTTTCTAGTATATATAAATGAACATTAAATGTCCCATGAGGTATGTTGATGCATTTTGTGTGTTCTTTGCTAGTATATATAAATGAACATTAAATGTCCCATTAGGCATGTTGATGCATTTTGTGTGTTCTTTTCTGGCATATATAAATGAACATTAAATGTTCCATTAGGTATGTTGATGCATTTTGTGTGTTCTTTTCTAGTATATATAAATGAACATTAAATGTTCCATGAGGTATGTTGATGCATTTTGTGTGTTCTTTTCTAGTATATATAAATGAACATTAAATGTTCCATGAGGTATGTTGATGCATTTTGTGTGTTCTTTTCTATATAAATGAACATTAAATGTCCCATTAGGCATGTTGATGCATTTTGTGTTCTTTTCTCGTATATATAAATGAACATTAAATGTCCCATTAGGCATGTTGATGCATTTTGTGTGTTCTTTTCTAGTATATATAAATGAACATTAAATGTCCCATTAGGCATGTTGATGCATTTTGTGTGTTCTTTTCTATATAAATGAACATTAAATGTCCCATTAGGCATGTTGATGCATTTTGTGTGTTCTTTTCTATATAAATGAACATTAAATGTCCCATTAGGCATGTTGATGCATTTTGTGTTCTTTTCTCGTGTATATAAATGAACATTAAATGTCCCATTAGGCATGTTGATGCATTTTGTGTGTTCTTTTCTAGTATATAAATGAACATTAAATGTCCCATTAGGCATGTTGATGCATTTTGTGTGTTCTTTTCTAGTATATATAAATGAACATTAAATGTTCCATTAGGTATGTTGATGCATTTTGTGTGTTCTTTTCTAGTATATATAAATGAACATTAAATGTCCCATTCGGCATGTTGATGCATTTTGTGTGTTCTTTTCTAGTATATATAAATGAACATTAAATGTTCCATTAGGCATGTTGATGCATTTTGTGTGTTCTTTTCTAGTATATATAAATGAACATTAAATGTTCCATTAGGTATGTTGATGCATTTTGTGTGTTCTTTTCTAGTATATATAAATGAACATTAAATGTTCCATTAGGCATGTTGATGCATTTTGTGTGTTCTTTTCTAGTATATATAAATGAACATTAAATGTCCCATTAGGCATGTTGATGCATTTTGTGTGTTCTTTTCTAGTATATATAAATGAACATTAAATGTCCCATTAGGCATGTTGATGCATTTTGTGTGTTCTTTTCTAGTATATATAAATGAATATTAAATGTCCCATTAGGCATGTTGATGCATTTTGTGTGTTCTTTTCTAGTATATATAAATGAACATTAAATGTCCCATTAGGCATGTTGATGCATTTTGTGTGTTCTTTTCTAGTATATATAAATGAACATTAAATGTCCCATTAGGCATGTTGATGCATTTTGTGTGTTATTTTCTAGTATATATAAATGAACATTAAATGTCCCATTAGGCATGTTGATGCATTTTGTGTGTTCTTTTCTGGTATATATAAATGAACATTAAATGTTCCATTAGGTATGTTGATGCATTTTGTGTGTTCTTTTCTAGTATATATAAATGAACATTAAATGTTCCATGAGGTATGTTGATGCATTTTGTGTGTTCTTTTCTAGTATATATAAATGAACATTAAATGTCCCATTCGGCATGTTGATGCATTTTGTGTGTTCTTTTCTGGTATATATAAATGAACATTAAATGTTCCATTAGGCATGTTGATGCATTTTGTGTGTTCTTTTCTAGTATATATAAATGAACATTAAATGTCCCATTAGGCATGTTGATGCATTTTGTGTGTTCTTTTCTAGTATATATAAATGAACATTAAATGTCCCATTAGGCATGTTGATGCATTTTGTGTGTTCTTTTCTAGTATATATAAATGAACATTAAATGTTCCATTAGGCATGTTGATGCATTTTGTGTGTTCTTTTCTAGTATATATAAATGAACATTAAATGTCCCATTAGGCATGTTGATGCATTTTGTGTGTTCTTTTCTAGTATATGTAAATGAACATTAAATGTTCCATTAGGTATGTTGAATGTTGATGCATTTTGTGTGTTCTTTTCTAGTATATATAAATGAACATTAAATGTTCCATTAGGTATGTTGATGCATTTTGTGTGTTCTTTTCTAGTATATATAAATGAACATTAAATGTCCCATTAGGCATGTTGATGCATTTTGTGTGTTCTTTTCTGGTATATATAAATGAACATTAAATGTTCCATTAGGTATGTTGATGCATTTTGTGTGTTCTTTTCTAGTATATATAAATGAACATTAAATGTCCCATTAGGTATGTTGATGCATTTTGTGTGTTCTTTTCTAGTATATATAAATGAACATTAAATGTCCCATTAGGTATGTTGATGCATTTTGTGTGTTCATTTCTATTATATATAAATGAACATTAAATGTCCCATTAGGTATGTTGATGCATTTTGTGTGTTCTTTTCTAGTATATATAAAGGAACATTAAATGTCCCATTAGGTATGTTGATGCATTTTGTGTGTTCTTTTCTAGTATATATAAATGAACATTAAATGTCCCATTAGGTATGTTGATGCATTTTGTGTGTTCTTTTCTATTATATATAAATGAACATTAAATGTCCCATTAGGCATGTTGATGCATTTTGTGTGTTCTTTTCTATTATATATAAATGAACATTAAATGTCCCATTAGGCATGTTGATGCATTTTGTGTGTTCTTTTCTATTATATATAAATGAACATTAAATGTCCCATTAGGCATGTTGATGCATTTTGTGTGTTCTTTTCTATTATATATAAATGAACATTAAATGTCCCATTAGGCATGTTGATGCATTTTGTGTGTTCTTTTCTATTATATATAAATGAACATTAAATGTCCCATTAGGCATGTTGATGCATTTTGTGTGTTCTTTTCTAGTATATATAAATGAACATTAAATGTCCCATTAGGTATGTTGATGCATTTTGTGTGTTCTTTTCTAGTATATATTGTTGCGAATATGGAATTTGGCCTCCATATCCGCTTGTAAATATTCCCCTATTTCCCCAATATTCCCCAACTATCCCCAATCCCCCATTCCCTAGTCCCATTGTCTGTAAACAACAATCAGTAGAGCCGACCTTCCCCTTTTTCCCCCATTAAATGTCGTGCCCAGGTCCACCGCATCTCACGTAGACAACTTTCGGACATCTTGCTAGTTATTCTTAGTGTATGTCAGTTAAGGACTCCTTTCCATTAATTCTGACTCTTCGTTGCACCAGAATGTGATTATATGGCACCAGTAGTGAGTTTAGGACCTTTCCCATACCTCCTTCCATCTTCTTCCCCAAACAACAACTACAACTACAACTACAACTACAACTACAACTACAACAACAATTACAACAACAACGACGCTGCACCGGGGGAGTGTGCGTCATCACACCGGCTCGGTTAGCCGCCATTGACAATGCGCGCCGGACCATGCGCTCCACGGGGTTACCACGAAGGGGCTGGCTGTCAGCTCCTCGTCAAGGGCGGAGCCGGTAACCCCCCCGCACGCACCCAATGAGAAGCAACGAGCCGATTCCATCTGGGGCGGAGCTAACGAGCCGAGGGCGTGTCACTCCCCGCCGGATCTACGCAGCCACTTGCCGGATGTGAGGTCAGATGCGCCCCCAGCCTGAGCAGACAAGTCACCATCTCCGAGCGCTGTGACCTTCCCGCATCTCTGGACCGGACCGAGTCGATTCTGCCTCGAGCCCAGGTGCACCTGGAGCCATCGATTCTGCCTTTCCTTGCCATCAATCCCCGTGTGAGTCAGCCTTTTGTCCCGTTTATCTGTCGTCTGTTGGGAATAATATAAGAGTGTGTCTAAGTGCTTGTCTTTCTATGCTGTACCTCTTGTAGTTGTAATCTAACCTTCCGCCTTAATATAACCTCCTCCGGAGGTCTTGAGAACTGAACCCTGGGTGTCGTGTCATTTGAAACCCAGCCGTGTGTCCTTTTCCTTTATTGCCTTTATTGACCTAGCGTAGCGCGATTAGTCAACGTTCGAGTATAATCGGGTAACTTGTGCAGACGTGGTCATACCAAAACCGCTCGGTAAATAACATCTAAGCCACGTCTGTAACAATTGGTGTCGAGGAGTGGAATTCGAACCCGGGACTAAATTTATTAGGCCCAAATTTGTAACAATTAGAATCGATTCGGAGCGCGTTTCCCGCGCGTTGTTAGGCCCAAACCAGGGAGGGAGAATCGATTCAGAGCGCGTTTACTGCGCTCGACGAAATTATAACGGCCGAAATTTGTTTTGTTGTATAAAAACCCGAATTTTGAAAGTCGCGCTATGGCAGACCAAGACAGCTGGGGTCCGGTAGGGGAGAGTGAGGCAGGGTCGGTCCAGGACCAAATTGAGGGACATGAGGGACAGGAGGAGAGCGAAGCAGCGAGGGTAGCAGACGCACAAAATAGCGTCGTTGTGCCCGACATTGCGGGAGCGCAAAATGGCGCCTCGCTGATCACCGCGCCCGCGACCGTGGCAGCGCCGCCGGTGGATTTGAACTTGTTTTTCATACAAATGAAGGCCCTTATGGCCCAGAATAGCGAACGGTTAGAACAAAAGATGGGGGCCAATAGCGAACGGTTAGAACAAAAGATGGGGGCCAATAGCGAACGGTTAGAACAAAAGATGGGGGCCAATAGCGAACGGTTAGAACAAAAGATGGGGTCCAATAGCGAGAAATTGAGGGAGGACATGGGGTCCAATAGCGAGAAATTGAGGGAGGACATGGGGGCCAATAGCCAACGGTTAGAACAAAGGATGGGGGCCCAGATCGGAGGGTTAGGGAGTAGAATAGAAGGATTAGACAATAATTTTAAGGGATTAGACATGAAATTTGGGAAATTAGACGATAGATTAGGGGAAATACAGGAGGGGTTAATGGGGGTAGAAAACAGAATGGCCGCTCAAGAGAATCAAATGGAAGGGATGCAAAAAGGGTTAGAGGGGTTAGAAAACACCATGGAAGGCAAATTGAGGGACATGAGGGACCAAGCGGAAAGGGAAGTTAAACAAATGGAGCAGCAGATAGAGGGGGTCAGAATGGGGGTAGAAACCAAACTGGATGCTCACAGGGAGGAAATGGAGCAGATGAGGGTGGCATCTGGGCAGGAGATGCAAGTGATGGGAGAGGAGATCAGAAGAGGTGTGAGTGAGGAGGTCGGAGGAGTGCGCGAGGAGGTGAGGCACTGTAAGGAGCACATGGAGAAGGAGGTGAGAAAGGGGACTGTAAAGTTACAAGGGGGCATAGAGGACCTGACGCAGGAGGTGGAGCAGCTGACGGAGGGACAAAAAGGACTAACGGAGCAGGTTCAAAGGAACACTGCGGTATTAGGAGGGTTAAAAGTGACACAGAAAGAACTAAAAAATGACTTGGTAGCGACGAAGAGGGAATGTCAGATGGTACGTGAGGGACTGACAACGAGGTTGGACGAGGTGATAGAGGTAATGGAGACGACGGACCGGCAGGTGAGGACGCACATGGAAACGGTCAAGGTAGCCTTAGAGGATGAGCTTGAGGAGACGTACCGGGGAATAAAAGAGGTGAAGCACAAATTAGAAGAAGTGGAAGAAGGGATGAGCGAAATTAAGAAGCGACGGAGAGGGGATAAGAAAGAGATAAAAGAGGAGATAAAAGAATTGGTCCAAAGTCTGTGTTTGGATCGTGATGATGTGCTCATTAACCGGATGAGGGATTCGCAGGTGATGGAGGAGAAGCGAAGAGGAAGAGGACCCGGTGTAAGTGGTGACCAATATGGTCGTGCGTATGATGCGCCAGGGGATTTAAGAAGCTTGGGGGTCGAGATAGACCCGGGTGTTCGTGAGAGGCCGTTGGTGAAGTGTGCGACAGGTCTGGTGTGCGAAAGAGGAGGTGTGCGAGAAAGTCCGACTCTGGGGTGTGTGAGGAAAAAGTGCGTGCCAAGGAGTAGTGAGGGTGCTGGCGAGAGTGAGTCGGTCGTAGCGCGTGTGCGAGGGGGCACATGGAAGCGCGGTGTGGTAAGTGTTGCAGAGGGTGTGACGGGAGAGTGTGCGCGAGAAAGGTGTGTGACGGACAGGTGCATGAGGAAAGAGTGCGCTGTCAGAAGTAAGGAAGAGTGTCCACCTGTGGTGAGTGTTACAGAGGGTGTAACGGGAGAGTGTGCGCGAGAAAGGTGTGTGACGGACAGGTGCACGAGGAAAGAGTGCGCTGTCAAGAGTAAGGGTGAGTGCGCTGTCAAGAATGGAGGTGAGAGTATTGAGAGTGACAAGGAGAGTGAGTTGGTTATGACAGGTGAGCGAGTATGTACACCTGGGATGGAAGGATGCACACCTGGAATGGTAGAGCGTGAGTGGGAATGCACGCTGGAGTTGGTGGTGAGGCACGTGGTTGGGTGTGCGAATGAGGGCACACCTGTGATTGTCACAGAGGAGGTGACCGAGGAGGGGGCGCGAAGCGGTGTATTGGTGAGGTGTGCGAGCAACGAATGTGTGCCAAAGTGTTCGGTGGTCAGGTGTGTGACCAAGGCTGTGAGTGGAATGGGTGTACCTGGGTGTGTAAGGAAAGGTACGAGGAGCATGGGCACAGCTGGATGTGTGAGCAAGGAACGGGCTGCGGGGTGTAAGCGTCCAGGTGAAGCATCGACGTTAGACGGGGTAGAGTGTAGAACGACTTATAGCCGAATCGGGCCCTCGGTGCGTGCCGGGCCTCGCTTTGAACGGCCGCGTCCGTGCTCCACTAGGCGGAGCTGGCAGCCCGATAGAAAGGGTCGTCATGGCGACCACTTTTTGGTGAGACGTGCCGGCAGGTCGAGGGCGGGACATTGGATGGCTCCGTGCCGAGATGGTGCGTGGGATCTCGGCACGGGTAAGCCCCCGTCCCTGCCCCGAATGCCGGACGCATCCAGCCGCCGGCACAAAACAACCAGTATCCATTGCTTGGCTTTACGAAGCCGGGTTTTGGACAGGAATTGGCGCACCGAGAGGCATTAGTGAGTAGACTGGGTGATGAGGTTAGTGTTTTGGACCCAAAATTGGAGAAAAACAAAATTTGATGATTGGCAAGGGATTGGCAGTAGTGATTGGCAGATGATGGGCAGTGATTGGCAAATTTTTGATTTATTGAAATTTGATGTGCAAAATTGGTAGTGAGAGACCCCCGATGTGGTGGGATGGCAAATCCACCATCCTTCCCATGGGGGGGCAAAGGAGCAATAGTTTATGGGGTGTATGGCAGTGAAAACTAGCCCGGGTGGGTTAGGTTATATTGATAGGGCCCTAGAAGATGACATTAGGTGACGTTAAGATTAGTTAGTGACTCATACCTGTAGTGGGGACGCAGGTAGATTAGTATGGATGATAATGACGTGGGAGCGCAATAGTTTAAAGGGACGACTGGGAAGCGCAAGTTTCAGAAGGGAGTAGTTAGCTGAGATGATGCTGTGTGTGTGAGAATTGAACAGGTGTGATTGCACAGGTGTGCAACTGGACAGGTGTGTGGAGCAGTGTATGAGTAGTGAGTGTGTGGATCAGCGCGAATGCGCTTGGGGAGAGAAGGGTGCCGGTGGCACCAGGTGTGAGAGCACAGGTGTGCCAGTACAGGTGTGTGGAGAGAGTTGGAGTATGGCGGAAATTGTGGAGTGGAGTGGATGGTGCGAAGGTGTGAATGGGGGAAGAGTGGACCCCCATCACGGATACCCGGGGCGGGTAGTGTAAGTGTTAGGTAGAGGGTATAGGTAAATTGTGGTTGGATATTGGCATCTGTGGTGCGGTTGCAGGATGGTGTTGTGGATGGGTGCATTAGTGTTGTGGAAATGGCTGGGCGTGTAGCCTGTTAGTGTGTGTAGTTGGTTGGGCACTCCACCACTGTGAGGATGTCGGCCAGGTGAGGCCGCAGGTGGGCTCTGGGAGCCGGTAGTTGTGAGTGGGTGCCTGAGGATCCCGGGTGTGGATCGGGCAGCCCCGTGCCAGAGAGGGCACCGAGTGGGGAGAGTGCCAGAGGGCCTTCCCCAGGTAGTTAGGTTAGGGTGAGGAGTAGGTAAGCTCGGGTGGCAACTGCAGTGGTGGAGGTGTGCAGGTGGGTAGACCCGCTGGGAGAGGTACACGCCACAGCCCAGAAATTGTGCGAGGGCACCGGGAGATGAATCGGGGGAGTGAGACCCCAAATTGAAAAGCACCACAGTTTGGCCAATGGGAATTGGTTTTTAGAACCCATAGTGTAAGAAGGCCAATGGTTTGGCCGGAGAAAGACCCCGGGTAGTGTAAAGTTGATAAAGTCATTTAGGAAATAGTTAGGATTGATGAACCTGTCGCACCATACGCAGCCACTTGCCTGTGGTGATGATGATGACTCCACACCTGTGTTTTCTTTGTTTGTGTTGCAGAAATGAGAATTGCTGTGTGGATTTGTGAGACGCATCACGACGTGGATGAGACATTGGGGTGATTCCATCTCTCCCTCCTTAGGAGGGACTGATGATGAATTGGTGATGGCAAATTATGATGTTGAGTTGGAGATGGCAAATTATGATGTTGAGTTGAAAATGGCAAATTTGATTGGTTAGGAGGGAGAGAAGACGAATTTGGTATATGGGAGGAACGGGGAAGACAGTAGGGATGTTTGTTGATTTGTAAAGTAGATGTTTATGGGTAGTGTTGTGTTGTGTGGATACAGTAAGGGGTAAGGGAGGGGCCATGTAGGTTACCTGGTGGGGGGGGGGGGGCGTACGATAGAAACGTACCTGTCTCACCTGGTTCCCATGTGCCCCCAGTGTGCATCATCTTACATTGCGTGCACTTTTGCGCCCTTACCACCTTACTCACTTGTCTTTTCTTTTGTCTCCCACCTCCGAGGATCTGGCTTTGGGGTAGAGAGAGAGGAGAGAGAGGTGCTGGCTACGCAGTTGTGGGCCTGCACTTTCGCTGCTTGCTGCTTGGATCGATACACCATATGGACCGCAATGTTTGTGGCCACCCACCATGGACCGCAGCTCTTTTGCGGCCAAGCACCACCCGTGGATGGACCTATGGGTCAACGTGGCACCTATGCCATGCAGGTGAACCACTTTTAGTTGACACCACTGAAGGCCACAATATAGAAATGGACGCGGTTGGCGCCTTTCTTTATTTTTTGAAAGAGGCAAGAAGGCCAAGTGCACCACACGAAGGCAAGACCAGCGGCAGAACATCGGCCGGCTGCGACACCACCGGTGATTTGTAAACACTTTATTGGTGCACCGGATGGTGCTCACTGTGTGATGGGGTGGTGCTTGATGCTTGGAAGGGGTGCTCTGCACCTTATTAAAGGCCGTAGGCCACAGAGCACTCGTGGGTTGGTGTATCGATGCTAGCATGCGTGCTCTCTCTATGCATAACATCTGCATGTGTTCCTCCAAAAACAGGTCCTGGATCGTAGTGTAAATATCAGCGTAGTCTTGTAAATAATGCCCCCTACCGGCTGTATGTTTAGTTTGAGGATTCTTTCCGGATTCGGTTATCCTGTGGGTGTGTTTCTGTGAGGAGAAGGGTGCAACGTCGCAGGGGGACATATTTACTCATTTGTGAATATCTGTAAAACTGTCGCACTCAGGGTAGAGTTAATAGTAGAGGGAACTACATTGCGTGCCACACTAAAGTAGGTAAAAATTTATCGGGTCGGGACGCCCCGAGGGTAGAGAAGGGTGCAATGTTGCGAATATGGAATTTGGCCTCCATATCCGCTTGTAAATATTCCCCTATTTCCCCAATATTCCCCAACTATCCCCAATCCCCCATTCCCTAGTCCCATTGTCTGTAAACAACAATCAGTAGAGCCGACCTTCCCCTTTTTCCCCCATTAAATGTCGTGCCCAGGTCCACCGCATCTCACGTAGACAACTTTCGGACATCTTGCTAGTTATTCTTAGTCTATGTCAGTTAAGGACTCCTTTCCATTAATTCTGACTCTTCGTTGCACCAGAATGTGATTATATGGCACCAGTAGTGAGTTTAGGACCTTTCCCATACCTCCTTCCATCTTCTTCCCCAAACAACAACTACAACTACAACTACAACTACAACTACAACTACAACTACAACAACAATTACAACAACAACGACGCTGCACCGGGGGAGTGTGCGTCATCACACCGGCTCGGTTAGCCGCCATTGACAATGCGCGCCGGACCATGCGCTCCACGGGGTTACCACGAAGGGGCTGGCTGTCAGCTCCTCGTCAAGGGCGGAGCCGGTAACCCCCCCGCACGCACCCAATGAGAAGCAACGAGCCGATTCCATCTGGGGCGGAGCTAACGAGCCGAGGGCGTGTCACTCCCCGCCGGATCTACGCAGCCACTTGCCGGATGTGAGGTCAGATGCGCCCCCAGCCTGAGCAGACAAGTCACCATCTCCGAGCGCTGTGACCTTCCCGCATCTCTGGACCGGACCGAGTCGATTCTGCCTCGAGCCCAGGTGCACCTGGAGCCATCGATTCTGCCTTTCCTTGCCATCAATCCCCGTGTGAGTCAGCCTTTTGTCCCGTTTATCTGTCGTCTGTTGGGAATAATATAAGAGTGTGTCTAAGTGCTTGTCTTTCTATGCTGTACCTCTTGTAGTTGTAATCTAACCTTCCGCCTTAATATAACCTCCTCCGGAGGTCTTGAGAACTGAACCCTGGGTGTCGTGTCATTTGAAACCCAGCCGTGTGTCCTTTTCCTTTATTGCCTTTATTGACCTAGCGTAGCGCGATTAGTCAACGTTCGAGTATAATCGGGTAACTTGTGCAGACGTGGTCATACCAAAACCGCTCGGTAAATAACATCTAAGCCACGTCTGTAACAATATAAATGAACATTAAATGTTCCATTAGGCATGTTGATGCATTTTGTGTGTTCTTTTCTAGTATATATAAATGAACATTAAATGTCCCATTAGGCATGTTGATGCATTTTGTGTGTTCTTTTCTAGTATATATAAATGAACATTAAATGTTCCATTAGGCATGTTGATGCATTTTGTGTGTTCTTTTCTAGTATATATAAATGAACATTAAATGTTCCATTCGGCATGTTGATGCATTTTGTGTGTTCTTTTCTAGTATATATAAATGAACATTAAATGTCCCATTAGGCATGTTGATGCATTTTGTGTGTTCTTTTCTAGTATATATAAATGAACATTAAATGTCCCATTAGGCATGTTGATGCATTTTGTGTGTTCTTTTCTAGTATATATAAATGAACATTAAATGTCCCATTAGGCATGTTGATGCATTTTGTGTGTTCTTTTCTATTATATATAAATGAACATTAAATGTCCCATTAGGCATGTTGATGCATTTTGTGTGTTCTTTTCTATTATATATAAATGAACATTAAATGTCCCATTAGGCATGTTGATGCATTTTGTGTGTTCTTTTCTATTATATATAAATGAACATTAAATGTCCCATTAGGCATGTTGATGCATTTTGTGTGTTCTTTTCTGGTATATATAAATGAACATTAAATGTTCCATTAGGTATGTTGATGCATTTTGTGTGTTCTTTTCTAGTATATATAAATGAACATTAAATGTTCCATTAGGTATGTTGATGCATTTTGTGTGTTCTTTTCTAGTATATATAAATGAACATTAAATGTCCCATTCGGCATGTTGATGCATTTTGTGTGTTCTTTTCTGGTATATATAAATGAACATTAAATGTTCCATTAGGCATGTTGATGCATTTTGTGTGTTCTTTTCTAGTATATATAAATGAACATTAAATGTTCCATTAGGCATGTTGATGCATTTTGTGTGTTCTTTTCTAGTATATATAAATGAACATTAAATGTTCCATTAGGTATGTTGATGCATTTTGTGTGTTCTTTTCTAGTATATATAAATGAACATTAAATGTCCCATTAGGCATGTTGATGCATTTTGTGTGTTCTTTTCTAGTATATGTAAATGAACATTAAATGTTCCATTAGGTATGTTGAATGTTGATGCATTTTGTGTGTTCTTTTCTAGTATATATAAATGAACATTAAATGTTCCATTAGGTATGTTGATGCATTTTGTGTGTTCTTTTCTAGTATATATAAATGAACATTAAATGTCCCATTAGGCATGTTGATGCATTTTGTGTGTTCTTTTCTGGTATATATAAATGAACATTAAATGTTCCATTAGGTATGTTGATGCATTTTGTGTGTTCTTTTCTAGTATATATAAATGAACATTAAATGTCCCATTAGGTATGTTGATGCATTTTGTGTGTTCTTTTCTAGTATATATAAATGAACATTAAATGTTCCATTAGGTATGTTGATGCATTTTGTGTGTTCTTTTCTAGTATATATAAATGAACATTAAATGTCCCATTAGGTATGTTGATGCATTTTGTGTGTTCATTTCTATTATATATAAAGGAACATTAAATGTCCCATTCGGAATGTTGATGCATTTTGTGTGTTCTTTTCTATATAAATGAACATTAAATGTCCCATTAGGCATGTTGATGCATTTTGTGTTCTTTTCTCGTATATATAAATGAACATTAAATGTCCCATTAGGCATGTTGATGCATTTTGTGTGTTCTTTTCTATTATATATAAATGAACATTAAATGTCCCATTAGGCATGTTGATGCATTTTGTGTGTTCTTTTCTATTATATATAAAGGAACATTAAATGTCCCATTCGGAATGTTGATGCATTTTGTGTGTTCTTTTCTATATAAATGAACATTAAATGTCCCATTAGGCATGTTGATGCATTTTGTGTGTTCTTTTCTCGTTTATTTAAATGAACATTAAATGTCCCATGAGGCATGTTGATGCATTTTGTGTGTTCTTTTCTATATAAATGAACATTAAATGTCCCATTAGGCATGTTGATGCATTTTGTGTTCTTTTCTCGTATATATAAATGAACATTAAATGTCCCATGAGGTATGTTGATGCATTTTGTGTGTTCTTTGCTAGTATATATAAATGAACATAAAATGTCCCATTAGGCATGTTGATGCATTTTGTGTGTTCTTTTCTAGTATATATAAATGAACATTAAATGTCCCATTAGGCATGTTGATGCATTTTGCGTGTTCTTTTCTATATAAATGAACATTAAATGTCCCATTAGGCATGTTGATGCATTTTGTGTTCTTTTCTCGTATATATAAATGAACATTAAATGTCCCATTAGGCATGTTGATGCATTTTGTGTGTTCTTTTCTAGTATATATAAATGAACATTAAATGTCCCATTAGGCATGTTGATGCATTTTGTGTGTTCTTTTCTATATAAATGAACATTAAATGTCCCATTAGGCATGTTGATGCATTTTGTGTGTTCTTTTCTATATAAATGAACATTAAATGTCCCATTAGGCATGTTGATGCATTTTGTGTTCTTTTCTCGTATATATAAATGAACATTAAATGTCCCATTAGGCATGTTGATGCATTTTGTGTGTTCTTTTCTAGTATATATAAATGAACATTAAATGTCCCATTAGGCATGTTGATGCATTTTGTGTGTTCTTTTCTAGTATATATAAATGAACATTAAATGTTCCATTAGGTATGTTGATGCATTTTGTGTGTTCTTTTCTAGTATATATAAATGAACATTAAATGTCCCATTCGGCATGTTGATGCATTTTGTGTGTTCTTTTCTAGTATATATAAATGAACATTAAATGTTCCATTCGGTATGTTGATGCATTTTGTGTGTTCTTTTCTAGTATATATAAATGAACATTAAATGTTCCATTAGGTATGTTGATGCATTTTGTGTGTTATTTTCTAGTATATATAAATTAACATTAAATGTCCCATTAGGCATGTTCATGCATTTTGTGTGTTCTTTTATAGTATAAATAAATAAACATTAAATGTTCCATGAGGCATGTTCATGCATTTTGTGTGTTCTTTTCTAGTATATATAAATGAACATTAAATGTCCCATTAGGCATGTTGATGCATTTTGTGTGTTCTTTTCTAGTACATATAAATGAACATTAAATGTCCCATTCGGCATGTTGATGCATTTTGTGTGTTCTTTTCTAGTATATGTAAATGAACATTAAATGTCCCATTAGGCATGTTGATGCATTTTGTGTGTTCTTTTCTAGTATATATAAATGAACATTAAATGTCCCATTCGGCATGTTGATGCATTTTGTGTGTTCTTTTCTAGTATATATAAATGAACATGAAATGTTCCATTAGGCATGTTGATGCATTTTGTGTGTTCTTTTCTAGTATATATAAATGAACATTAAATGTCCCATTAGGCATGTTGATGCATTTTGTGTGTTCTTTTCTAGTATATATAAATGAACAAGAAATGTCCCATTAGGCATGTTGATGCATTTTGTGTGTTCTTTTCTATATAAATGAACATTAAATGTACCATTAGGCATGTTGATGCATTTTGTGTATTTTTCTCGTATATTTAAATGAACATTAAATGTCCCATTAGGCATGTTGATGCATTTTGTGTGTTATTTTCTATATAAATGAACATTAAATGTCCCATTAGGCATGTTGATGCATTTTGTGTGTTCTTTTGTAGTATATATAAATGAACATTAAATGTCCCATTAGGCATGTTGATGCATTTTGTGTGTTCTTTTCTAGTATATATAAATGAACATGAAATGTTCCATTAGGCATGTTGATGCATTTTGTGTGTTCTTTTCTAGTATATATAAATGAACATTAAATGTCCCATTCGGCATGTTGATGCATTTTGTGTGTTCTTTTCTAGTATATATAAATGAACATTAAATGTCCCATTAGGCATGTTGATGCATTTTGTGTGTTCTTTTCTATTAAATGAACATTAAATGTTCCATTAGGCATGTTGATGCATTTTGTGTGTTCTTTTCTATTATATATAAATGAACATAAATGTCCCATTAGGCATGTTGATGCATTTTGTGTGTTCTTTTCTAGTATATATAAATGAACATGAAATGTCCCATTAGGCATGTTGATGCATTTTGTGTGTTCTTTTCTATATAAATGAACATTAAATGTCCCATTAGGCATGTTGATGCATTTTGTGTTCTTTTCTCGTATATTTAAATGAACATTAAATGTCCCATTAGGCATGTTGATGCATTTTGTGTGTTATTTTCTATATAAATGAACATTAAATGTCCCATTAGGCATGTTGATGCATTTTGTGTTCTTTTCTAGAATATATAAATGAACATTAAATGTCCCATTAGGCATGTTGATGCATTTTGTGTGTTCTTTTCTAGTATATATAAATGAACATTAAATGTCCCATTAGGCATGTTGATGCATTTTGTGTGTTCTTTTCTAGTATATATAAATGAACATAAAATGTCCCATTAGGCATGTTGATGCATTTTGTGTGTTCTTTTCTAGTATATAAAAATGAACATTAAATGTCCCATTAGGCATGTTGATGCATTTTGTGTGTTCTTTTCTAGTATATATAAATGAACATTAAATGTCCCATTAGGCATGTTGATGCATTTTGTGTGTTCTTTTCTAGTATATATAAATGAACATTAAATGTCCCATTAGGCATGTTGATGCATTTTGTGTGTTCTTTTCTAGTATATAAAAATGAACATTAAATGTCCCATTAGGCATGTTGATGCATTTTGTGTGTTCTTTTCTAGTATATATAAATGAACATTAAATGTCCCATTAGGCATGTTGATGCATTTTGTGTGTTCTTTTCTAGTATATATAAATGAACATTAAATGTCCCATTAGGCATGTTGATGCATTTTGTGTGTTCATTTCTATTATATATAAATGAACATTAAATGTCCCATTAGGTATGTTGATGCATTTTGTGTGTTCTTTTCTAGTATATATAAAGGAACATTAAATGTCCCATTAGGTATGTTGATGCATTTTGTGTGTTCTTTTCTAGTATATATAAATGAACATTAAATGTCCCATTAGGCATGTTGATGCATTTTGTGTGTTCATTTCTATTATATATAAATGAACATTAAATGTCCCATTAGGTATGTTGATGCATTTTGTGTGTTCTTTTCTCGTATATATAAATGAACATTAAATGTCCCATTCGGCATGTTGATGCATTTTGTGTGTTCATTTCTATTATATATAAATGAACATTAAATGTCCCATTAGGTATGTTGATGCATTTTGTGTGTTCTTTTCTAGTATATATAAAGGAACATTAAATGTCCCATTAGGTATGTTGATGCATTTTGTGTGTTCTTTTCTAGTATATATAAATGAACATTAAATGTCCCATTAGGTATGTTGATGCATTTTGTGTGTTCTTTTCTATTATATATAAATGAACATTAAATGTCCCATTAGGCATGTTGATGCATTTTGTGTGTTCTTTTCTATTATATATAAATGAACATTAAATGTCCCATTAGGCATGTTGATGCATTTTGTGTGTTCTTTTCTATTATATATAAATGAACATTAAATGTCCCATTAGGCATGTTGATGCATTTTGTGTGTTCTTTTCTATTATATATAAATGAACATTAAATGTCCCATTAGGCAGGTTGATGCATTTTGTGTGTTCTTTTCTATTATATATAAATGAACATTAAATGTCCCATTAGGCATGTTGATGCATTTTGTGTGTTCTTTTCTAGTATATATAAATGAACATTAAATGTCCCATTTGGTATGTTGATGCATTTTGTGTGTTCTTTTCTAGTATATATAAATGAACATTAAATGTTCCATTAGGCATGTTGATGCATTTTGTGTGTTCTTTTCTAGTATATATAAATGAACATGAAATGTCCCATTAGGCATGTTGATGCATTTTGTGTGTTCTTTTCTAGTATATATAAATGAACATGAAATGTCCCATTCGGTATGTTGATGCATTTTGTGTGTTCTTGTCTATTATATATAAATGAACATTAAATGTCCCATTAGGCATGTTGATGCATTTTGTGTGTTCTTTTCTAGTGTATATAAATGAACATTAAATGTCCCATTAGGTATGTTGATGCATTTTGTGTTCTTTTCTAGTATATATAAATGAACATTAAATGTTCCATTAGGCATGTTGATGCATTTTGTGTGTTCTTTTCTAGTATATATAAATGAACATTAAATGTTCCATTAGGTATGTTGATGCATTTTGTGTGTTCTTTTCTAGTATATATAAATGAACATTAAATGTCCCATTAGGCATGTTGATGCATTTTGTGTGTTCTTTTCTAGTATATATAAATGAACATTAAATGTCCCATTAGGCATGTTGATGCATTTTGTGTGTTCTTTTCTAGTATATATAAATGAATATTAAATGTCCAATTAGGCATGTTGATGCATTTTGTGTGTTCTTTTCTAGTATATATAAATGAACATTAAATGTCCCATTAGGCATGTTGATGCATTTTGTGTGTTCTTTTCTAGTATATATAAATGAACATTAAATGTCCCATTAGGCATGTTGATGCATTTTGTGTGTTCTTTTCTAGTATATATAAATGAACATTAAATGTCCCATTAGGCATGTTGATGCATTTTGTGTGTTCTTTTCTAGTATATATAAATGAACATTAAATGTCCCATTAGGCATGTTGATGCATTTTGTGTGTTCTTTTCTGGTATATATAAATGAACATTAAATGTCCCATTAGGCATGTTGATGCATTTTGTGTGTTCTTTTCTAGTATATATAAATGAACATTAAATGTTCCATTAGGCATGTTGATGCATTTTGTGTGTTCTTTTCTAGTATATATAAATGAACATTAAATGTCCCATTAGGCATGTTGATGCATTTTGTGTGTTCTTTTCTAGTATATATAAATGAACATTAAATGTTCCATTAGGCATGTTGATGCATTTTGTGTGTTCTTTTCTAGTCTATCTATAATTCCAGTAATCTCTGTACGTTTGTACGTTTGTCTGTGACCGCTGTTTCTCGACAACCACGGGTCCGATATACTTTTAACTTGCCAGGTATATTGCTGGGGACCCGAGGATGTGCCTTTTCAAGGTTTCATATTAATCGGACAATTACTTACCGAGCTATGTCCAAAAAACGATTCAACCAATCAGAGAGCAGCGAACTATCGCGTGTGCCGAACGTGGCGGACACACTCTGCCTCGGATGGCACATTTGAGAGCGTATTCATTTATTTCACGTTTGCAAACTATGTTGGCGTTAAACTATGTTTTAAAACTAATTTTAAAACTAATAAAAACGAATTTGCGATTCATTCGCTTTCCTGCGCGTTTGTGCACGCGATGGCGATTTCTTTACCAAACTCCGGAAGCCGTTCGCTTTGGACCAAACCATTTCATGTAAATAGAGGGGGGGGGATATAATTTTAGATATAGATATAGTACGGGCAATGCCCTAGTATATATAAATGAACATTAAATGTCCCATTAGGCATGTTGCTGCATTTTGTGTGTTCTTTTCTAGTATATATAAATGAACATTAAATGTCCCATTAGGCATGTTGATGCATTTTGTGTGTTCTTTTCTGGTATATATAAATGAACATTAAATGTTCCATTAGGTATGTTGATGCATTTTGTGTGTTCTTTTCTAGTATATATAAATGAACATTAAATGTTCCATTAGGTATGTTGATGCATTTTGTGTGTTCTTTTCTAGTATATATAAATGAACATTAAATGTTCCATCCGGCATGTTGATGCATTTTGTGTGTTCTTTTCTAGTATATATAAATGAACAATAAATGTCCCATTAGGTATGTTGATGCATTTTGTGTGTTCTTTTCTGGTATATATAAATGAACATTAAATGTTCCATTAGGCATGTTGATGCATTTTGTGTGTTCTTTTCTAGTATATATAAATGAACATTAAATGTCCCATTAGGCATGTTGATGCATTTTGTGTGTTGTTTTCTAGTATATATAAATGAACATTAAATGTCCCATTAGGCATGTTGATGCATTTTGTGTGTTCTTTTCTAATATATATAAATGAACATTAAATGTTCCATTAGGCATGTTGATGCATTTTGTGTGTTCTTTTCTAGTATATATAAATGAACATTAAATGTTCCATTAGGTATGTTGATGCATTTTGTGTGTTCTTTTCTAGTATATATAAATGAACATTAAATGTCCCATTAGGCATGTTGATGCATTTTGTGTGTTCTTTTCTAGTATATGTAAATGAACATTAAATGTTCCATTAGGTATGTTGAATGTTGATGCATTTTGTGTGTTCTTTTCTAGTATATATAAATGAACATTAAATGTCCCATTAGGCATGTTGATGCATTTTGTGTGTTCTTTTCTGGTATATATAAATGAACATTAAATGTTCCATTAGGTATGTTGATGCATTTTGTGTGTTATTTTCTAGTATATATAAATGAACATTAAATGTCCCATTAGGTATGTTGATGCATTTTGTGTGTTCATTTCTATTATATATAAAGGAACATTAAATGTCCCATTAGGTATGTTGATGCATTTTGTGTGTTCTTTTCTAGTATATATAAATGAACATTAAATGTCCCATTAGGCATGTTGATGCATTTTGTGTGTTCTTTTCTAGTATATGTAAATGAACATTAAATGTTCCATTAGGTATGTTGATGCATTTTGTGTGTTCTTTTCTAGTATATATAAATGAACATTAAATGTCCCATTAGGTATGTTGATGCATTTTGTGTGTTCTTTTCTAGTATATATAAATGAACATTAAATGTCCCATTAGGCATGTTGATGCATTTTGTGTGTTATTTTCTAGTATATATAAATGAACATTAAATGTCCCATTAGGTATGTTGATGCATTTTGTGTGTTCTTTTCTATTATATATAAATGAACATTAAATGTCCCATTAGGCATGTTGATGCATTTTGTGTGTTCTTTTCTATTATATATAAATGAACATTAAATGTCCCATTAGGCATGTTGATGCATTTTGTGTGTTCTTTTCTAGTATATATAAATGAACATTAAATGTCCCATTAGGTATGTTGATGCATTTTGTGTGTTCTTTTCTAGTATATATAAATGAACATTACATGTCCCATTAGGTATGTTGATGCATTTTGTGTGTTCTTTTCTATTATATATAAATGAACATTAAATGTCCCATTAGGCATGTTGATGCATTTTGTGTGTTCTTTTCTATTATATATAAATGAACATTAAATGTCCCATTAGGCATGTTGATGCATTTTGTGTGTTCTTTTCTATTATATATAAATGAACATTAAATGTCCCATTCGGCATGTTGATGCATTTTCTGTGTTATTTTCTAGTATATATAAATGAACATTAAATGTCCCATTAGGCATGTTGATGCATTTTGTGTGTTCTTTTCTAGTATATATAAATGAACATTAAATGTCCCATTAGGTATGTTGATGCATTTTGTGTGTTCTTTTCTATTATATATAAATGAACATTAAATGTCCCATTAGGCATGTTGATGCATTTTGTGTGTTCTTTTCTATTATATATAAATGAACATTAAATGTCCCATTAGGTATGTTGATGCATTTTGTGTGTTCTTTTCTATTATATATAAAGGAACATTAAATGTCCCATTAGGTATGTTGATGCATTTTGTGTGTTCTTTTCTAGTATATATAAATGAACATTAAATGTCCCATTAGGTATGTTGATGCATTTTGTGTGTTCTTTTCTATTATATATAAATGAACATTAAATGTCCCATTAGGCATGTTGATGCATTTTGTGTGTTCTTTTCTATTATATATAAATGAACATTAAATGTCCCATTAGGTATGTTGATGCATTTTGTGTGTTCTTTTCTATTATATATAAAGGAACATTAAATGTCCCATTAGGTATGTTGATGCATTTTGTGTGTTCTTTTCTAGTATATATAAATGAACATTAAATGTCCCATTAGGTATGTTGATGCATTTTGTGTGTTCTTTTCTATTATATATAAATGAACATTAAATGTCCCATTAGGCATGTTGATGCATTTTGTGTGTTCTTTTCTATTATTTATAAATGAACATTAAATGTCCCATTAGGCATGTTGATGCATTTTGTGTGTTCTTTTCTATTATATATAAATGAACATTAAATGTCCCATTAGGCATGTTGATGCATTTTGTGTGTTCTTTTCTATTATATATAAATGAACATTAAATGTCCCATTAGGCATGTTGATGCATTTTGTGTGTTCTTTTCTATTATATATAAATGAACATTAAATGTCCCATTACGCATGTTGATGCATTTTGTGTGTTCTTTTCTATTATATATAAAGGAACATTAAATGTCCCATTCGGAATGTTGATGCATTTTGTGTGTTCTTTTCTATATAAATGAACATTAAATGTCCCATTAGGCATGTTGATGCATTTTGTGTTCTTTTCTCGTATATTTAAATGAACATTAAATGTCCCATTAGGCATGTTGATGCATTTTGTGTGTTCTTTTCTATATAAATGAACATTAAATGTCCCATTAGGCATGTTGATGCATTTTGTGTTCTATTCTCGTATATATAAATGAACATTAAATGTCCCATTAGGCATGTTGATGCATTTTGTGTGTTCTTTTCTAGTATATATAAATGAACATGAAATGTCCCATTAGGCATGTTGATGCATTTTGTGTGTTCTTTTCTATATAAATGAACATTAAATGTACCATTAGGCATGTTGATGCATTTTGTGTATTTTTCTCGTATATTTAAATGAACATTAAATGTCCCATTAGGCATGTTGATGCATTTTGTGTGTTATTTTCTATATAAATGAACATTAAATGTCCCATTAGGCATGTTGATGCATTTTGTGTGTTCTTTTGTAGTATATATAAATGAACATTAAATGTCCCATTAGGCATGTTGATGCATTTTGTGTGTTCTTTTCTAGTATATATAAATGAACATGAAATGTTCCATTAGGCATGTTGATGCATTTTGTGTGTTCTTTTCTAGTATATATAAATGAACATTAAATGTCCCATTCGGCATGTTGATGCATTTTGTGTGTTCTTTTCTAGTATATATAAATGAACATTAAATGTCCCATTAGGCATGTTGATGCATTTTGTGTGTTCTTTTCTATTAAATGAACATTAAATGTTCCATTAGGCATGTTGATGCATTTTGTGTGTTCTTTTCTATCTATCTATAATTCCAGTAATCTCTGTGTGTGTGTGTGTGTGTCTGTCTGTGTGTGTGTTTGTTTGTCTGTGACCGCTGTTTCTCGACAACCACGGGTCCGATATACTTGAAACTTGCCAGGTATATTGCTGGGGACCCGAGGATGTGCCTTTTCAAGGTTTCATATTAATCGGACAATTACTTACCGAGATATGTCCAAAAAACGCTTCAACCAATCAGAGAGCAGCGAGCTATCACGTGTGCCGAACGTGGCGGACACACTCTGCCTCGGATGGCACATTTGAGAGCGTATTCATTTATTTCACGTTTGCAAACTATGTTGGCGCTATGTTGGCGTTAAACGATGTTTTAAAACTAATAAAAACGAATTTGCGATTCATTCGCTTTCCTGCGCGTTTGTGTACGCGATGGCGATTTCTTTACCAAACTCCGGAAGCCGTTCGCTTTGGACCGAACCATTTCATGTAAATAGAGGGGGGGGTTCTGTGGTCGTTGCGAATGGACCAAACCATTCATGTAAATAGAGGGGGGGGATTGTCACTGTACTCGCAAGCCGTTCGCCGTTCGCTTTGGCGTTGCGAATGGACCAAACCATTTCATGTAAATAGAGGGGGGGGATATAATTTTAGATAGATATATAGTACGGGCATATATATAGTACGGGCATGCCCTAGTTATATATAAATGAACATAAATGTCCCATTAGGCATGTTGATGCATTTTGTGTGTTCTTTTCTAGTATATATAAATGAACATGAAATGTCCCATTAGGCATGTTGATGCATTTTGTGTGTTCTTTTCTATATAAATGAACATTAAATGTCCCATTAGGCATGTTGATGCATTTTGTGTTCTTTTCTCGTATATTTAAATGAACATTAAATGTCCCATTAGGCATGTTGATGCATTTTGTGTGTTATTTTCTATATAAATGAACATTAAATGTCCCATTAGGCATGTTGATGCATTTTGTGTTCTTTTCTAGAATATATAAATGAACATTAAATGTCCCATTAGGCATGTTGATGCATTTTGTGTGTTCTTTTCTAGTATATATAAATGAACATTAAATGTCCCATTAGGCATGTTGATGCATTTTGTGTGTTCTTTTCTAGTATATATAAATGAACATAAAATGTCCCATTAGGCATGTTGATGCATTTTGTGTGTTCTTTTCTAGTATATATAAATGAACATTAAATGTCCCATTAGGCATGTTGATGCATTTTGTGTGTTCTTTTCTAGTATATAAAAATGAACATTAAATGTCCCATTAGGCATGTTGATGCATTTTGTGTGTTCTTTTCTAGTATATATAAATGAACATTAAATGTCCCATTAGGCATGTTGATGCATTTTGTGTGTTCTTTTCTAGTATATATAAATGAACATTAAATGTCCCATTAGGCATGTTGATGCATTTTGTGTGTTCATTTCTATTATATATAAATGAACATTAAATGTCCCATTAGGTATGTTGATGCATTTTGTGTGTTCTTTTCTAGTATATATAAAGGAACATTAAATGTCCCATTAGGTATGTTGATGCATTTTGTGTGTTCTTTTCTAGTATATATAAATGAACATTAAATGTCCCATTAGGCATGTTGATGCATTTTGTGTGTTCATTTCTATTATATATAAATGAACATTAAATGTCCCATTAGGTATGTTGATGCATTTTGTGTGTTCTTTTCTCGTATATATAAATGAACATTAAATGTCCCATTCGGCATGTTGATGCATTTTGTGTGTTCATTTCTATTATATATAAATGAACATTAAATGTCCCATTAGGTATGTTGATGCATTTTGTGTGTTCTTTTCTAGTATATATAAAGGAACATTAAATGTCCCATTAGGTATGTTGATGCATTTTGTGTGTTCTTTTCTAGTATATATAAATGAACATTAAATGTCCCATTAGGTATGTTGATGCATTTTGTGTGTTCTTTTCTATTATATATAAATGAACATTAAATGTCCCATTAGGCATGTTGATGCATTTTGTGTGTTCTTTTCTATTATATATAAATGAACATTAAATGTCCCATTAGGCATGTTGATGCATTTTGTGTGTTCTTTTCTATTATATATAAATGAACATTAAATGTCCCATTAGGCATGTTGATGCATTTTGTGTGTTCTTTTCTATTATATATAAATGAACATTAAATGTCCCATTAGGCAGGTTGATGCATTTTGTGTGTTCTTTTCTATTATATATAAATGAACATTAAATGTCCCATTAGGCATGTTGATGCATTTTGTGTGTTCTTTTCTAGTATATATAAATGAACATTAAATGTCCCATTTGGTATGTTGATGCATTTTGTGTGTTCTTTTCTAGTATATATAAATGAACATTAAATGTTCCATTAGGCATGTTGATGCATTTTGTGTGTTCTTTTCTAGTATATATAAATGAACATGAAATGTCCCATTAGGCATGTTGATGCATTTTGTGTGTTCTTTTCTAGTATATATAAATGAACATGAAATGTCCCATTCGGTATGTTGATGCATTTTGTGTGTTCTTGTCTATTATATATAAATGAACATTAAATGTCCCATTAGGCATGTTGATGCATTTTGTGTGTTCTTTTCTAGTGTATATAAATGAACATTAAATGTCCCATTAGGTATGTTGATGCATTTTGTGTTCTTTTCTAGTATATATAAATGAACATTAAATGTTCCATTAGGCATGTTGATGCATTTTGTGTGTTCTTTTCTAGTATATATAAATGAACATTAAATGTTCCATTAGGTATGTTGATGCATTTTGTGTGTTCTTTTCTAGTATATATAAATGAACATTAAATGTCCCATTAGGCATGTTGATGCATTTTGTGTGTTCTTTTCTAGTATATATAAATGAACATTAAATGTCCCATTAGGCATGTTGATGCATTTTGTGTGTTCTTTTCTAGTATATATAAATGAATATTAAATGTCCAATTAGGCATGTTGATGCATTTTGTGTGTTCTTTTCTAGTATATATAAATGAACATTAAATGTCCCATTAGGCATGTTGATGCATTTTGTGTGTTCTTTTCTAGTATATATAAATGAACATTAAATGTCCCATTAGGCATGTTGATGCATTTTGTGTGTTCTTTTCTAGTATATATAAATGAACATTAAATGTCCCATTAGGCATGTTGATGCATTTTGTGTGTTCTTTTCTAGTATATATAAATGAACATTAAATGTCCCATTAGGCATGTTGATGCATTTTGTGTGTTCTTTTCTGGTATATATAAATGAACATTAAATGTCCCATTAGGCATGTTGATGCATTTTGTGTGTTCTTTTCTAGTATATATAAATGAACATTAAATGTTCCATTAGGCATGTTGATGCATTTTGTGTGTTCTTTTCTAGTATATATAAATGAACATTAAATGTCCCATTAGGCATGTTGATGCATTTTGTGTGTTCTTTTCTAGTATATATAAATGAACATTAAATGTTCCATTAGGCATGTTGATGCATTTTGTGTGTTCTTTTCTAGTCTATCTATAATTCCAGTAATCTCTGTACGTTTGTACGTTTGTCTGTGACCGCTGTTTCTCGACAACCACGGGTCCGATATACTTTTAACTTGCCAGGTATATTGCTGGGGACCCGAGGATGTGCCTTTTCAAGGTTTCATATTAATCGGACAATTACTTACCGAGCTATGTCCAAAAAACGATTCAACCAATCAGAGAGCAGCGAACTATCGCGTGTGCCGAACGTGGCGGACACACTCTGCCTCGGATGGCACATTTGAGAGCGTATTCATTTATTTCACGTTTGCAAACTATGTTGGCGTTAAACTATGTTTTAAAACTAATTTTAAAACTAATAAAAACGAATTTGCGATTCATTCGCTTTCCTGCGCGTTTGTGCACGCGATGGCGATTTCTTTACCAAACTCCGGAAGCCGTTCGCTTTGGACCAAACCATTTCATGTAAATAGAGGGGGGGGATATAATTTTAGATATAGATATAGTACGGGCAATGCCCTAGTATATATAAATGAACATTAAATGTCCCATTAGGCATGTTGCTGCATTTTGTGTGTTCTTTTCTAGTATATATAAATGAACATTAAATGTCCCATTAGGCATGTTGATGCATTTTGTGTGTTCTTTTCTGGTATATATAAATGAACATTAAATGTTCCATTAGGTATGTTGATGCATTTTGTGTGTTCTTTTCTAGTATATATAAATGAACATTAAATGTTCCATTAGGTATGTTGATGCATTTTGTGTGTTCTTTTCTAGTATATATAAATGAACATTAAATGTTCCATCCGGCATGTTGATGCATTTTGTGTGTTCTTTTCTAGTATATATAAATGAACAATAAATGTCCCATTAGGTATGTTGATGCATTTTGTGTGTTCTTTTCTGGTATATATAAATGAACATTAAATGTTCCATTAGGCATGTTGATGCATTTTGTGTGTTCTTTTCTAGTATATATAAATGAACATTAAATGTCCCATTAGGCATGTTGATGCATTTTGTGTGTTGTTTTCTAGTATATATAAATGAACATTAAATGTCCCATTAGGCATGTTGATGCATTTTGTGTGTTCTTTTCTAATATATATAAATGAACATTAAATGTTCCATTAGGCATGTTGATGCATTTTGTGTGTTCTTTTCTAGTATATATAAATGAACATTAAATGTTCCATTAGGTATGTTGATGCATTTTGTGTGTTCTTTTCTAGTATATATAAATGAACATTAAATGTCCCATTAGGCATGTTGATGCATTTTGTGTGTTCTTTTCTAGTATATGTAAATGAACATTAAATGTTCCATTAGGTATGTTGAATGTTGATGCATTTTGTGTGTTCTTTTCTAGTATATATAAATGAACATTAAATGTCCCATTAGGCATGTTGATGCATTTTGTGTGTTCTTTTCTGGTATATATAAATGAACATTAAATGTTCCATTAGGTATGTTGATGCATTTTGTGTGTTATTTTCTAGTATATATAAATGAACATTAAATGTCCCATTAGGTATGTTGATGCATTTTGTGTGTTCATTTCTATTATATATAAAGGAACATTAAATGTCCCATTAGGTATGTTGATGCATTTTGTGTGTTCTTTTCTAGTATATATAAATGAACATTAAATGTCCCATTAGGCATGTTGATGCATTTTGTGTGTTCTTTTCTAGTATATGTAAATGAACATTAAATGTTCCATTAGGTATGTTGAATGTTGATGCATTTTGTGTGTTCTTTTCTAGTATATATAAATGAACATTAAATGTCCCATTAGGCATGTTGATGCATTTTGTGTGTTCTTTTCTGGTATATATAAATGAACATTAAATGTTCCATTAGGTATGTTGATGCATTTTGTGTGTTCTTTTCTAGTATATATAAATGAACATTAAATGTCCCATTAGGTATGTTGATGCATTTTGTGTGTTCATTTCTATTATATATAAAGGAACATTAAATGTCCCATTAGGTATGTTGATGCATTTTGTGTGTTCTTTTCTAGTATATATAAATGAACATTAAATGTCCCATTAGGCATGTTGATGCATTTTGTGTGTTCTTTTCTATTATATATAAAGGAACATTAAATGTCCCATTAGGTATGTTGATGCATTTTGTGTGTTCTTTTCTGGTATATATAAATGAACATTAAATGTTCCATTAGGTATGTTGATGCATTTTGTGTGTTCTTTTCTAGTATATATAAATGAACATTAAATGTCCCATTAGGCATGTTGATGCATTTTGTGTGTTCTTTTCTGGTATATATAAATGAACATTAAATGTTCCATTAGGTATGTTGATGCATTTTGTGTGTTCTTTTCTAGTATATATAAATGAACATTAAATGTCCCATTAGGTATGTTGATGCATTTTGTGTGTTCTTTTCTAGTATATATAAATGAACATTAAATGTCCCATTAGGTATGTTGATGCATTTTGTGTGTTCTTTTCTAGTATATATAAATGAACATTAAATGTCCCATTAGGCATGTTGATGCATTTTGTGTGTTATTTTCTAGTATATATAAATGAACATTAAATGTCCCATTAGGTATGTTGATGCATTTTGTGTGTTCTTTTCTATTATATATAAATGAACATTAAATGTCCCATTAGGCATGTTGATGCATTTTGTGTGTTCTTTTCTATTATATATAAATGAACATTAAATGTCCCATTAGGCATGTTGATGCATTTTGTGTGTTCTTTTCTA
The DNA here is from genome assembly GCF_964187855.1 of Myxine glutinosa. NCBI lineage: Eukaryota > Metazoa > Chordata > Myxini > Myxiniformes > Myxinidae > Myxine > Myxine glutinosa. Next base: position 7,258,134 of record NC_136264.1, on the reverse strand, counting down.
GTATATATAAATGAACATTAAATGTCCCATTAGGTATGTTGATGCATTTTGTGTGTTCTTTTCTAGTATATATAAATGAACATTACATGTCCCATTAGGTATGTTGATGCATTTTGTGTGTTCTTTTCTATTATATATAAATGAACATTAAATGTCCCATTAGGCATGTTGATGCATTTTGTGTGTTCTTTTCTATTATATATAAATGAACATTAAATGTCCCATTAGGCATGTTGATGCATTTTGTGTGTTCTTTTCTATTATATATAAATGAACATTAAATGTCCCATTCGGCATGTTGATGCATTTTGTGTGTTATTTTCTAGTATATATAAATGAACATTAAATGTCCCATTAGGCATGTTGATGCATTTTGTGTGTTCTTTTCTAGTATATATAAATGAACATTAAATGTCCCATTAGGTATGTTGATGCATTTTGTGTGTTCTTTTCTATTATATATAAATGAACATTAAATGTCCCATTAGGCATGTTGATGCATTTTGTGTGTTCTTTTCTATTATATATAAATGAACATTAAATGTCCCATTAGGTATGTTGATGCATTTTGTGTGTTCTTTTCTATTATATATAAAGGAACATTAAATGTCCCATTAGGTATGTTGATGCATTTTGTGTGTTCTTTTCTAGTATATATAAATGAACATTAAATGTCCCATTAGGTATGTTGATGCATTTTGTGTGTTCTTTTCTATTATATATAAATGAACATTAAATGTCCCATTAGGCATGTTGATGCATTTTGTGTGTTCTTTTCTATTATATATAAATGAACATTAAATGTCCCATTAGGTATGTTGATGCATTTTGTGTGTTCTTTTCTATTATATATAAAGGAACATTAAATGTCCCATTAGGTATGTTGATGCATTTTGTGTGTTCTTTTCTAGTATATATAAATGAACATTAAATGTCCCATTAGGTATGTTGATGCATTTTGTGTGTTCTTTTCTATTATATATAAATGAACATTAAATGTCCCATTAGGCATGTTGATGCATTTTGTGTGTTCTTTTCTATTATTTATAAATGAACATTAAATGTCCCATTAGGCATGTTGATGCATTTTGTGTGTTCTTTTCTATTATATATAAATGAACATTAAATGTCCCATTAGGCATGTTGATGCATTTTGTGTGTTCTTTTCTATTATATATAAATGAACATTAAATGTCCCATTAGGCATGTTGATGCATTTTGTGTGTTCTTTTCTATTATATATAAATGAACATTAAATGTCCCATTACGCATGTTGATGCATTTTGTGTGTTCTTTTCTATTATATATAAAGGAACATTAAATGTCCCATTCGGAATGTTGATGCATTTTGTGTGTTCTTTTCTATATAAATGAACATTAAATGTCCCATTAGGCATGTTGATGCATTTTGTGTTCTTTTCTCGTATATTTAAATGAACATTAAATGTCCCATTAGGCATGTTGATGCATTTTGTGTGTTCTTTTCTATATAAATGAACATTAAATGTCCCATTAGGCATGTTGATGCATTTTGTGTTCTATTCTCGTATATATAAATGAACATTAAATGTCCCATGAGGTATGTTGATGCATTTTGTGTGTTCTTTGCTAGTATATATAAATGAACATTAAATGTCCCATTAGGTATGTTGATGCATTTTGTGTGTTCTTTTCTAGTATATATAAATGAACATTAAATGTCCCATTAGGCATGTTGATGCATTTTGTGTGTTCTTTTCTATTATTTATAAATGAACATTAAATGTCCCATTAGGCATGTTGATGCATTTTGTGTGTTCTTTTCTAGTATATATAAATGAACATTAAATGTCCCATTAGGTATGTTGATGCATTTTGTGTGTTCTTTTCTATTATATATAAAGGAACATTAAATGTCCCATTAGGTATGTTGATGCATTTTGTGTGTTCTTTTCTAGTATATATAAATGAACATTAAATGTCCCATTAGGTATGTTGATGCATTTTGTGTGTTCTTTTCTATTATATATAAATGAACATTAAATGTCCCATTAGGCATGTTGATGCATTTTGTGTGTTCTTTTCTATTATTTATAAATGAACATTAAATGTCCCATTAGGCATGTTGATGCATTTTGTGTGTTCTTTTCTATTATATATAAATGAACATTAAATGTCCCATTAGGCATGTTGATGCATTTTGTGTGTTCTTTTCTATTATATATAAATGAACATTAAATGTCCCATTAGGCATGTTGATGCATTTTGTGTGTTCTTTTCTATTATATATAAATGAACATTAAATGTCCCATTAGGCATGTTGATGCATTTTGTGTGTTCTTTTCTATTATATATAAAGGAACATTAAATGTCCCATTCGGAATGTTGATGCATTTTGTGTGTTCTTTTCTATATAAATGAACATTAAATGTCCCATTAGGCATGTTGATGCATTTTGTGTTCTTTTCTCGTATATTTAAATGAACGTTAAATGTCCCATTAGGCATGTTGATGCATTTTGTGTGTTCTTTTCTATATAAATGAACATTAAATGTCCCATTAGGCATGTTGATGCATTTTGTGTTCTATTCTCGTATATATAAATGAACATTAAATGTCCCATGAGGTATGTTGATGCATTTTGTGTGTTCTTTGCTAGTATATATAAATGAACATAAAATGTCCCATTAGGCATGTTGATGCATTTTGTGTGTTCTTTTCTAGTATATATAAATGAACATTAAATGTCCCATTAGGCATGTTGATGCATTTTGTGTGTTATTTTCTATATAAATGAACATTAAATGTCCCATTAGGCATGTTGATGCATTTTGTGTTCTTTTCTCGTATATATAAATGAACATTAAATGTCCCATTAGGCATGTTGATGCATTTTGTGTGTTCTTTTCTAGTATATATTAATGAACATTAAATGTCCCATTAGGCATGTTGATGCATTTTGTGTGTTCTTTTCTATATAAATGAACATTAAATGTCCCATTAGGCATGTTGATGCATTTTGTGTGTTCTTTTCTATATAAATGAACATTAAATGTCCCATTAGGCATGTTGATGCATTTTGTGTTCTTTTCTCGTATATATAAATGAACATTAAATGTCCCATTAGGCATGTTGATGCATTTTGTGTGTTCTTTTCTAGTATATATAAATGAACATTAAATGTCCCATTAGGCATGTTGATGCATTTTGTGTGTTCTTTTCTAGTATATATAAATGAACATAAAATGTCCCATTCGGCATGTTGATGCATTTTGTGTGTTCTTTTCTAGTATATATAAATGAACATTAAATGTTCCATTCGGTATGTTGATGCATTTTGTGTGTTCTTTTCTAGTATATATAAATGAACATTAAATGTTCCATTAGGTATGTTGATGCATTTTGTGTGTTATTTTCTAGTATATATAAATGAACATTAAATGTCCCATTAGGCATGTTGATGCATTTTGTGTGTTCTTTTATAGTATAAATAAATAAACATTAAATGTTCCATGAGGCATGTTCATGCATTTTGTGTGTTCTTTTCTAGTATATATAACTGAACATTAAATGTCCCATTAGGCATGTTGATGCATTTTGTGTGTTCTTTTCTAGTACATATAAATGAACATTAAATGTCCCATTCGGCATGTTGATGCATTTTGTGTGTTCTTTTCTAGTATATGTAAATGAACATTAAATGTCCCATTAGGCATGTTGATGCATTTTGTGTGTTCTTTTCTAGTATATATAAATGAACATTAAATGTCCCATTCGGCATGTTGATATATTTTGTGTGTTCTTTTCTAGTATATATAAATGAACATGAAATGTTCCATTAGGCATGTTGATGCATTTTGTGTGTTCTTTTCTAGTATATATAAATGAACATGAAATGTTCCATTAGGCATGTTGATGCATTTTGTGTGTTCTTTTCTAGTATATATACACAAAGAATTAAGTTAAGCACCCCCCACCGTTTTTTTACAACCTCGCACATTACAAGTTTGTTGTCGTCAAAACAGTGTAATATACCCATGATATTGCTATATTTTCTGGAGAAGTGATATTATGGTCACATAAAAACATAACAATCATGCCGTTTTCAATATTTTATTCTGAATAATTTAAGGTGAAATTTTTTGGGAATTTTAGGCATATTTTCACCTCAATTTAAGTATGGAGCTATAGGTCCATCACGGACAGTGTGGATGACGTTTATGTTTTCTAACGTACAGTCATTGTTCTGAGAAGACCTCTAGCGATCTTTGCGTCAATAACGTGTGTAGGACCCACGTGATCGGATCACTGACTCAACCCTACGTCTCATAGACCCTGTAAGCCGTCGTATGCGTTGCTGTGGCAGGTTGTTCCATTCCCGATGTAATGCACGTTCCAATTCATCCAGATTGGCTATTGGAGGGACCATCTTCGCAATTTGTCGTCCCAACATGTCCCAAACGTGCTCGAGGGGGTTCAACCTGCCACTGCAACGCATACGACGGCTTACAGGGTCTATGAGACGTAGGGTTGAGTCAGTGATCCGATCACGTGGGTCCTACACACATTATTGACGCAAAGATCGCTAGAGGTCTTCTCAGAACAATGACTGTACGTTAGAAAACATAAACGTCATCCACACTGTCCGTGATGGACCTATAGCTCCATACTTAAATTGAGGTGAAAATATGCCTAAAATTCCCAAAAAATTTCACCTTAAATTATTCAGAATAAAATATTGAAAACGGCATGATTGTTATGTTTTTATGTGACCATAATATCACTTCTCCAGAAAATATAGCAATATCATGGGTATATTACACTGTTTTGACGACAACAAACTTGTAATGTGCGAGGTTGTAAAAAAACGGGGGGGGGTGCTTAACTTAATTCTTTGTGTATATAAATGAACATTAAATGTCCCATTAGGCATGTTGATGCATTTTGTGTGTTCTTTTCTAGTATATATAAATGAACATGAAATGTCCCATTAGGCATGTTGATGCATTTTGTGTGTTCTTTTCTATATAAATGAACATTAAATGTCCCATTAGGCATGTTGATGCATTTTGTGTTCTTTTCTCGTATATTTAAATGAACATTAAATGTCCCATTAGGCATGTTGATGCATTTTGTGTGTTATTTTCTATATAAATGAACATTAAATGTCCCATTAGGCATGTTGATGCATTTTGTGTGTTCTTTTCTGGTATATATAAATGAACATTAAATGTCCCATTAGGCATGTTGATGCATTTTGTGTGTTCTTTTCTGGTATATATAAATGAACATTAAATGTCCCATTAGGCATGTTGATGCATTTTGTGTGTTCTTTTCTGGTATATATAAATGAACATTAAATGTCCCATTAGGCATGTTGATGCATTTTGTGTTCTTTTCTCGTATATTTAAATGAACATTAAATGTCCCATTAGGCATGTTGATGCATTTTGTGTGTTATTTTCTATATAAATGAACATTAAATGTCCCATTAGGTATGTTGATGCATTTTGTGTGTTCTTTTCTAGTATATATAAATGAACATTAAATGTCCCATTAGGCATGTTGATGCATTTTGTGTGTTCTTTTCTAGTATATATAAATGAACATGAAATGTTCCATTAGGCATGTTGATGCATTTTGTGTGTTCTTTTGTAGTACAGTGGAACCTTGACTTACGAGTGCCCCAACTTACGAGTTTTTCGAGATACGAGCCGTCGCTCGGGCGGTTTATTGCTTTGAGATGCGAGCCGAGATCCGAGTTACGAGCTTTCGCCACCCGGTCACGTGGTTATCTTGCCGTGCAAGTACAGTATCTCTGTCGTATAGCGCTGCATTTTTGTTTTCGCATGTTGGTTATTTTGAGTTTACGCCGCCAGGTGGGTTCTGGTCACGTGGTTATCTTGCCGTGCAAGTACAGTATCTCTGTCGTATAGCGCTGCATTTTTGTTTTCGCATGTTGGTTATTTTGAGTTTACGCCACCAGGTGGGTTCTGGTCACGTGGTTATCTTGCCGTGCAAGTACAGTATCTCTGCCGTCAACTTGTTCAGAGTGCCGGCGATAGCTCGCCTTCTCTTTGTGGAAAACACGGTACTGAGAAGAAGAAGAGGATGATGTGCTTGGATATAAAACACGCAATCGTCGAAAAACATGAGCGAGGTGTCGAGGAGGACGTATATAACGGCAGAGGAGAAGAGCATGCCAGGCCACAACTTGTGGATATAAAACACGCAATCGTCGTGTTTTATATAAAACTTGTGCTTGGATATAAAACACGCAATCGTCGAAAAACATGAGCGAGGTGCCGAGGAGGACGTATATAACGGCAGAGGAGAAGAGCATGCCAGGCCACAACTTGTTCAGAGTGCCGGCGATAGCTCGCCTTCTCTTTGTGGAAAACACGGTGAGATCCTTAACATCCAACAACTAATGGGACGCAAACGGGGCGCCCAGTTTAGCGGTACACACATTGATGAATCACCCTGCCTGTGATTCACCCATGACAGGTTATAGCTGGGTCGGGATTCAAACCCAGGCTGGACAGTTTAGACTTTAGAGTCAAGTGTGCGTACCTCCAGTCCAGGCCATCCTGCCAACTTGTATGCTGCATACAGGTGAAATATAAAGCGCGAGATATTTTTATATATACTGTATATTTAAAAAAAAATTGGTGTGGTTTTTGGCGGGCTGGAACGGATTAATAGCATTTCAATGCATTTCAATGGGGAAATTTGATTTGAGATACGAGCAATTTGAGTTACGAGCTCGGTCACAGAACGAATTAAACTCGTAAGTCAAGGTTCCACTGTATATATAAATGAACATTAAATGTCCCATTAGGCATGTTGATGCATTTTGTGTGTTCTTTTGTAGTATATATAAATGAACATGAAATGTTCCATTAGGCATGTTGATGCATTTTGTGTGTTCTTTTCTAGTATATATAAATGAACATTAAATGTCCCATTCGGCATGTTGATGCATTTTGTGTGTTCTTTTCTCGTCTATATAAATGAACATTAAATGTCCCATTAGGCATGTTGATGCATTTTGTGTGTTCTTTTCTAGTATATATAAATGAACATGAAATGTCCCATTCGGCATGTTGATGCATTTTGTGTGTTCTTTTCTAGTATATATAAATGAACATTAAATGTCCCATTAGGCATGTTGATGCATTTTGTGTGTTCTTTTCTATTAAATGAACATTAAATGTTCCATTAGGCATGTTGATGCATTTTGTGTGTTCTTTTCTATTATATATAAATGAACATTAAATGTCCCATTAGGCATGTTGATGCATTTTGTGTGTTCTTTTCTAGTATATATAAATGAACATGAAATGTCCCATTAGGCATGTTGATGCATTTTGTGTGTTCTTTTCTAGTATATATAAATGAACATGAAATGTCCCATTAGGCATGTTGATGCATTTTGTGTGTTCTTTTCTATATAAATGAACATTAAATGTCCCATTAGGCATGTTGATGCATTTTGTGTTCTTTTTTCGTATATTTAAATGAACATTAAATGTCCCATTAGGCATGTTGATGCATTTTGTGTGTTATTTTCTATATAAATGAACATTAAATGTCCCATTAGGCATGTTGATGCATTTTGTGTTCTTTTCTAGTATATATAAATGAACATTAAATGTCCCATTAGGCATGTTGATGCATTTTGTGTGTTCTTTTCTAGTATATATAAATGAACATAAAATGTCCCATTAGGCATGTTGATGCATTTTTTGTGTTCTTTTCTAGTATATAAAAATGAACATAAAATGTCCCATTAGGCATGTTGATGCATTTTGTGTGTTCTTTTCTAGTATATATAAATGAACATAAAATGTCCCATTAGGCATGTTGATGCATTTTTTGTGTTCTTTTCTAGTATATAAAAATGAACATAAAATGTCCCATTAGGCATGTTGATGCATTTTGTGTGTTCTTTTCTAGTATATAAAAATGAACATTAAATGTCCCATTAGGCATGTTGATGCATTTTGTGTGTTCTTTTCTAGTATATATAAATGAACATTAAATGTCCCATTAGGCATGTTGATGCATTTTGTGTGTTCTTTTCTAGTATATATAAATGAACATGAAATGTTCCATTAGGCATGTTGATGCATTTTGTGTGTTCTTTTCTAGTATATATAAATGAACATAAAATGTCCCATTAGGCATGTTGATGCATTTTGTGTGTTCTTTTCTAGTGTATATAAATGAACATGAAATGTCCCATTCGGCATGTTGATGCATTTTGTGTGTTCTTTTCTAGTGTATATAAACGAACATAAAATGTTCCATTAGGCATGTTGATGCATTTTGTGTGTTCTTTTCTAGTGTATATAAACGAACATGAAATGTTCCATTAGGCATTTGATGCATTTTGTGTGTTCTTTTCTAGTATATATAAACGAACATTAAATGTCCCATTAGGCATGTTGATGCATTTTGTGTGTTCTTTTCTAGTATATATAAACGAACATGAAATGTTCCATTAGGCATGTTGATGCATTTTGTGTGTTCTTTTCTAGTGTATATAAACGAACATAAAATGTTCCATTAGGCATGTTGATGCATTTTGTGTGTTCTTTTCTAGTGTATATAAACGAACATGAAATGTCCCATTCGGCATGTTGATGCATTTTGTGTGTTCTTTTCTAGTATATATAAACGAACATTAAATGTCCCATTAGGCATGTTGATGCATTTTGTGTGTTCTTTTCTAGTGTATATAAACGAACATGAAATGTTCCATTAGGCATGTTGATGCATTTTGTGTGTTCTTTTCTAGTGTATATAAATGAACATGAAATGTTCCATTAGGCATGTTGATGCATTTTGTGTGTTCTTTTCTAGTATATATAAACGAACATTAAATGTCCCATTCGGCATGTTGATGCATTTTGTGTGTTCTTTTCTAGTATATATAAACGAACATTAAATGTCCCATTCGGCATGTTGATGCATTTTGTGTGTTCTTTTCTAGTATATATAAACGAACATTAAATGTCCCATTAGGCATGTTGATGCATTTTGTGTGTTCTTTTCTAGTGTATATAAACGAACATGAAATGTTCCATTAGGCATGTTGATGCATTTTGTGTGTTCTTTTCTAGTATATATAAACGAACATTAAATGTCCCATTAGGCATGTTGATGCATTTTGTGTGTTCTTTTCTAGTATATATAAACGAACATGAAATGTTCCATTAGGCATGTTGATGCATTTTGTGTGTTATTTTCTAGTGTATATAAACGAACATAAAATGTTCCATTAGGCACGTTGATGCATTTTGTGTGTTCTTTTCTAGTGTATATAAACGAACATGAAATGTCCCATTCGGCATGTTGATGCATTTTGTGTGTTCTTTTCTAGTATATATAAACGAACATTAAATGTCCCATTAGGCATGTTGATGCATTTTGTGTGTTCTTTTCTAGTGTATATAAACGAACATGAAATGTTCCATTAGGCATGTTGATGCATTTTGTGTGTTCTTTTCTAGTGTATATAAACGAACATGAAATGTTCCATTAGGCATGTTGATGCATTTTGTGTGTTCTTTTCTAGTGTATATAAACGAACATGAAATGTCCCATTCGGCATGTTGATGCATTTTGTGTGTTCTTTTCTAGTATATATAAACGAACATGAAATGTCCCATTAGGCATGTTGATGCATTTTGTGTGTTCTTTTCTAGTGTATATAAACGAACATGAAATGTCCCATTCAGCATGTTGATGCATTTTGTGTGTTCTTTTCTAGTATATATAAACGAACATGAAATGTTCCATTAGGCATGTTGATGCATTTTGTGTGTTCTTTTCTAGTGTATATAAATGAACATTAAATGTCCCATTAGGCATGTTGATGCATTTTGTGTGTTCTTTTCTAGTATATATAAATGAACATTAAATGTCCCATTAGGCATGTTGATGCATTTTGTGTGTTCTTTTCTAGTATATATAAATGAACATTAAATGTCCCATTCGGCATGTTGATGCATTTTGTGTGTTCTTTTCTCGTATATATAAATGAACATTAAATGTTCCATTAGGTATGTTGATGCATTTTGTGTGTTCTTTTCTAGTATATATAAATGAACATTAAATGTTCCATTAGGTATGTTGATGCATTTTGTGTGTTCTTTTCTAGTGTATATAAATGAACATTAAATGTCCCATTCGGCATGTTGATGCATTTTGTGTGTTCTTTTCTAGTATATATAAATGAACATTAAATGTCCCATTAGGCATGTTGATGCATTTTGTGTGTTCTTTTCTAGTATATATAAATGAACATTAAATGTCCCATTAGGCATGTTGATGCATTTTGTGTGTTCTTTTCTAGTATATATAAATGAATATTAAATGTCCCATTAGGCATGTTGATGCATTTTGTGTGTTCTTTTCTAGTATATATAAATGAACATTAAATGTCCCATTAGGCATGTTGATGCATTTTGTGTGTTCTTTTCTAGTATATATAAATGAACATTAAATGTCCCATTAGGCATGTTGATGCATTTTGTGTGTTCTTTTCTATTATATATAAATGAACATTAAATGTCCCATTAGGCATGTTGATGCATTTTGTGTGTTCTTTTCTGGTATATATAAATGAACATTAAATGTCCCATTAGGCATGTTGATGCATTTTGTGTGTTCTTTTCTAGTATATATAAATGAACATTAAATGTCCCATTAGGCATGTTGATGCATTTTGTGTGTTCTTTTCTATTATATATAAATGAACATTAAATGTCCCATTAGGCATGTTGATGCATTTTGTGTGTTCTTTTCTGGTATATATAAATGAACATTAAATGTCCCATTAGGCATGTTGATGCATTTTGTGTGTTCTTTTCTAGTATATATAAATGAACATTAAATGTCCCATTAGGCATGTTGATGCATTTTGTGTGTTCTTTTCTAGTATATATAAATGAACATTAAATGTTCCATTAGGCATGTTGATGCATTTTGTGTGTTCTTTTCTAGTATATATAAATGAACATTAAATGTCCCATTAGGCATGTTGATGCATTTTGTGTGTTCTTTTCTAGTATATATAAATGAACATTAAATGTCCCATTAGGTATGTTGATGCATTTTGTGTGTTCTTTTCTAGTATATATAAATGAACATTAAATGTCCCATTAGGCATGTTGATGCATTTTGTGTGTTCTTTTCTAGTATATATAAATGAACATTAAATGTCCCATTAGGCATGTTGATGCATTTTGTGTGTTCTTTTCTAGTATATATAAATGAACATTAAATGTTCCATTAGGTATGTTGATGCATTTTGTGTGTTCTTTTCTGGTATATATAAATGAACATTAAATGTCCCATTAGGCATGTTGATGCATTTTGTGTGTTCTTTTCTAGTGTATATAAATGAACATTAAATGTCCCATTAGGCATGTTGATGCATTTTGTGTGTTCTTTTCTAGTATATATAAATGAACATTAAATGTCCCATTAGGTATGTTGATGCATTTTGTGTGTTCTTTTCTAGTATATATAAATGAACATTAAATGTCCCATTAGGCATGTTGATGCATTTTGTGTGTTCTTTTCTAGTATATATAAATGAACATTAAATGTCCCATTAGGCATGTTGATGCATTTTGTGTGTTCTTTTCTAGTATATATAAATGAACATTAAATGTCCCATTAGGCATGTTGATGCATTTTGTGTGTTCTTTTGTAGTATATATAAATGAACATTAAATGTTCCATTCGGCATGTTGATGCATTTTGTGTGTTCTTTTCTAGTATATATAAATGAACATTAAATGTTCCATTCGGCATGTTGATGCATTTTGTGTGTTCTTTTCTAGTATATATAAATGAACATTAAATGTCCCATTAGGCATGTTGATGCATTTTGTGTGTTCTTTTCTATTATATATAAATGAACATTAAATGTCCCATTAGGCATGTTGATGCATTTTGTGTGTTCTTTTCTATTATATATAAAGGAACATTAAATGTCCCATTCGGAATGTTGATGCATTTTGTGTGTTCTTTTCTATATAAATGAACATTAAATGTCCCATTAGGCATGTTGATGCATTTTGTGTTCTTTTCTCGTATATTTAAATGAACATTAAATGTCCCATTAGGCATGTTGATGCATTTTGTGTGTTCTTTTCTATATAAATGAACATTAAATGTCCCATTAGGCATGTTGATGCATTTTGTGTTCTATTCTCGTATATATAAATGAACATTAAATGTCCCATGAGGTATGTTGATGCATTTTGTGTGTTCTTTGCTAGTATATATAAATGAACATAAAATGTCCCATTAGGCATGTTGATGCATTTTGTGTGTTCTTTTCTAGTATATATAAATGAACATTAAATGTCCCATTAGGCATGTTGATGCATTTTGTGTGTTCTTTTCTATATAAATGAACATTAAATGTCCCATTAGGCATGTTGATGCATTTTGTGTTCTTTTTCGTATATATAAATGAACATTAAATGTCCCATTAGGCATGTTGATGCATTTTGTGTGTTCTTTTCTAGTATATATAAATGAACATTAAATGTCCCATTAGGCATGTTGATGCATTTTGTGTGTTCTTTTCTATATAAATGAACATTAAATGTCCCATTAGGCATGTTGATGCATTTTGTGTGTTCTTTTCTATATAAATGAACATTAAATGTCCCATTAGGCATGTTGATGCATTTTGTGTTCTTTTCTCGTATATATATAAATGAACATTAAATGTCCCATTAGGCATGTTGATGCATTTTGTGTGTTCTTTTCAAGTATATATAAATGAACATTAAATGTCCCATTAGGCATGTTGATGCATTTTGTGTGTTCTTTTCTAGTATATATAAATGAACATTAAATGTCCCATTAGGCATGTTGATGCATTTTGTGTGTTCTTTTCTAGTACATATAAATGAACATTAAATGTCCCATTCGGCATGTTGATGCATTTTGTGTGTTCTTTTCTAGTCTATGTAAATGAACATTAAATGTCCCATTAGGCATGTTGATGCATTTTGTGTGTTCTTTTCTAGTATATATAAATGAACATTAAATGTCCCATTCGGCATGTTGATGCATTTTGTGTGTTCTTTTCTAGTACATATAAATGAACATGAAATGTTCCATTAGGCATGTTGATGCATTTTGTATGTTCTTTTCTAGTATATATAAATGAACATGAAATGTTCCATTAGGCATGTTGATGCATTTTGTGTGTTCTTTTCTAGTATATATAAATGAACATTATATGTCCCATTAGGCATGTTGATGCATTTTGTGTGTTCTTTTCTAGTATATATAAATGAACATGAAATGTCCCATTAGGCATGTTGATGCATTTTGTGTGTTCTTTTCTATATAAATGAACATTAAATGTCCCATTAGGCATGTTGATGCATTTTGTGTTCTTTTCTCGTATATTTAAATGAACATTAAATGTCCCATTAGGCATGTTGATGCATTTTGTGTGTTATTTTCAATATAAATGAACATTAAATGTCCCATTAGGCATGTTGATGCATTTTGTGTGTTCTTTTCTGGTATATATAAATGAACATTAAATGTCCCATTAGGCATGTTGATGCATTTTGTGTGTTCTTTTCTGGTATATATAAATGAACATTAAATGTCCCATTAGGCATGTTGATGCATTTTGTGTGTTCTTTTCTGGTATATATAAATGAACATTAAATGTCCCATTAGGCATGTTGATGCATTTTGTGTTCTTTTCTCGTATATTTAAATGAACATTAAATGTCCCATTAGGCATGTTGATGCATTTTGTGTGTTATTTTCTATATAAATGAACATTATATGTCCCATTAGGTATGTTGATGCATTTTGTGTGTTCTTTTCTAGTATATATAAATGAACATTAAATGTCCCATTAGGCATGTTGATGCATTTTGTGTGTTCTTTTCTAGTATATATAAATGAACATGAAATGTTCCATTAGGCATGTTGATGCATTTTGTGTGTTCTTTTGTAGTACAGTGGAACCTTGACTTACGAGTGCCCCAACTTACGAGTTTTTCGAGATACGAGCCGTCGCTCGGGCGGTTTATTGCTTTGAGATGCGAGCCGAGATCCGAGTTACGAGCTTTCGCCACCCGGTCATGTGGTTATCTTGCCGTGCAAGTACAGTATCTCTGTCGTATAGCGCTGCATTTTTGTTTTCGCATGTTGGTTATTTTGAGTTTACGCCGCCAGGTGGGTTCTGGTCACGTGGTTATCTTGCCGTGCAAGTACAGTATCTCTGTCGTATAGCGCTGCATTTTTGTTTTCGCATGTTGGTTATTTTGAGTTTACGCCACCAGGTGGGTTCTGGTCACGTGGTTATCTTGCCGTGCAAGTACAGTATCTCTGCCGTCAACTTGTTCAGAGTGCCGGCGATAGCTCGCCTTCTCTTTGTGGAAAACACGGTACTGAGAAGAAGAAGAGGATGATGTGCTTGGATATAAAACACGCAATCGTCGAAAAACATGAGCGAGGTGTCGAGGAGGACGTATATAACGGCAGAGGAGAAGAGCATGCCAGGCCACAACTTGTGGATATAAAACACGCAATCGTCGTGTTTTATATAAAACTTGTGCTTGGATATAAAACACGCAATCGTCGAAAAACATGAGCGAGGTGCCGAGGAGGACGTATATAACGGCAGAGGAGAAGAGCATGCCAGGCCACAACTTGTTCAGAGTGCCGGCGATAGCTCGCCTTCTCTTTGTGGAAAACACGGTGAGATCCTTAACATCCAACAACTAATGGGACGCAAACGGGGCGCCCAGTTTAGCGGTACACACATTGATGAATCACCCTGCCTGTGATTCACCCATGACAGGTTATAGCTGGGTCGGGATTCAAACCCAGGCTGGACAGTTTAGACTTTAGAGTCAAGTGTGCGTACCTCCAGTCCAGGCCATCCTGCCAACTTGTATGCTGCATACAGGTGAAATATAAAGCGCGAGATATTTTTATATATACTGTATATTTAAAAAAAAATTGGTGTGGTTTTTGGCGGGCTGGAACGGATTAATAGCATTTCAATGCATTTCAATGGGGAAATTTGATTTGAGATACGAGCAATTTGAGTTACGAGCTTGGTCACAGAACGAATTAAACTCGTAAGTCAAGGTTCCACTGTATATATAAATGAACATTAAATGTCCCATTAGGCATGTTGATGCATTTTGTGTGTTCTTTTGTAGTATATATAAATGAACATGAAATGTTCCATTAGGCATGTTGATGCATTTTGTGTGTTCTTTTCTAGTATATATAAATGAACATTAAATGTCCCATTAGGCATGTTGATGCATTTTGTGTGTTCTTTTCTAGTATATATAAATGAACATGAAATGTCCCATTAGGCATGTTGATGCATTTTGTGTGTTCTTTTCTATATAAATGAACATTAAATGTCCCATTAGGCATGTTGATGCATTTTGTGTTCTTTTCTCGTATATTTAAATGAACATTAAATGTCCCATTAGGCATGTTGATGCATTTTGTGTGTTATTTTCTATATAAATGAACATTAAATGTCCCATTAGGCATGTTGATGCATTTTGTGTGTTCTTTTCTAGTATATATAAATGAACATAAAATGTCCCATTAGGCATGTTGATGCATTTTGTGTGTTCTTTTCTAGTGTATATAAATGAAAATGAAATGTCCCATTCGGCATGTTGATGCATTTTGTGTGTTCTTTTCTTGTATATAAAAATGAACATTAAATGTCCCATTCGGCATGTTGATGCATTTTGTGTGTTCTTTTCTAGTATATAAAAATGAACATTAAATGTCCCATTAGGCATGTTGATGCATTTTGTGTGTTCTTTTCTAGTATATATAAATGAACATGAAATGTTCCATTAGGCATGTTGATGCATTTTGTGTGTTCTTTTCTAGTATATATAAACGAACATTAAATGTCCCATTCGGCATGTTGATGCATTTTGTGTGTTCTTTTCTAGTATATATAAACGAACATTAAATGTCCCATTAGGCATGTTGATGCATTTTGTGTGTTCTTTTCTAGTGTATATAAACGAACATGAAATGTTCCATTAGGCATGTTGATGCATTTTGTGTGTTCTTTTCTAGTATATATAAACGAACATTAAATGTCCCATTAGGCATGTTGATGCATTTTGTGTGTTCTTTTCTAGTATATATAAACGAACATGAAATGTTCCATTAGGCATGTTGATGCATTTTGTGTG
Organism: Myxine glutinosa; assembly: GCF_964187855.1. NCBI lineage: Eukaryota > Metazoa > Chordata > Myxini > Myxiniformes > Myxinidae > Myxine > Myxine glutinosa. The sequence continues at coordinate 7,241,905 of NC_136264.1, read as the reverse complement.
TTCTTTTCTAGTGTATATAAACGAACATGAAATGTTCCATTAGGCATGTTGATGCATTTTGTGTGTTCTTTTCTAGTGTATATAAACGAACATGAAATGTCCCATTCGGCATGTTGATGCATTTTGTGTGTTCTTTTCTAGTATATATAAACGAACATGAAATGTCCCATTAGGCATGTTGATGCATTTTGTGTGTTCTTTTCTAGTGTATATAAACGAACATGAAATGTCCCATTCGGCATGTTGATGCATTTTGTGTGTTCTTTTCTAGTATATATAAACGAACATGAAATGTTCCATTAGGCATGTTGATGCATTTTGTGTGTTCTTTTCTAGTATATATAAATGAACATTAAATGTTCCATTAGGCATGTTGATGCATTTTGTGTGTTCTTTTCTAGTATATATAAACGAACATGAAATGTTCCATTAGGCATGTTGATGCATTTTGTGTGTTCTTTTCTAGTGTATATAAATGAACATTAAATGTCCCATTAGGCATGTTGATGCATTTTGTGTGTTCTTTTCTAGTATATATAAATGAACATTAAATGTCCCATTAGGCATGTTGATGCATTTTGTGTGTTCTTTTCTAGTATATATAAATGAACATGAAATGTCCCATTCGGCATGTTGATGCATTTTGTGTGTTCTTTTCTAGTATATATAAATGAACATTAAATGTTCCATTAGGTATGTTGATGCATTTTGTGTGTTCTTTTCTAGTATATATAAATGAACATTAAATGTTCCATTAGGTATGTTGATGCATTTTGTGTGTTCTTTTCTAGTATATATAAATGAACATTAAATGTTCCACTAGGTATGTTGATGCATTTTGTGTGTTCTTTTCTAGTATATATAAATGAACATTAAATGTCCCATGAGGTATGTTGATGCATTTTGTGTGGTCTTTTCTAGTATATATAAATGAACATTAAATGTCCCATTCGGCATGTTGATGCATTTTGTGTGTTCTTTTCTAGTATATATAAATGAACATTAAATGTCCCATTAGGCATGTTGATGCATTTTGTGTGTTCTTTTCTAGTATATATAAATGAACATTAAATGTCCCATTAGGCATGTTGATGCATTTTGTGTGTTCTTTTCTAGTATATATAAATGAACATTAAATGTCCCATTAGGCATGTTGATGCATTTTGTGTGTTCTTTTCTAGTATATATAAATGAACATTAAATGTCCCATTAGGCATGTTGATGCATTTTGTGTGTTCTTTTCTAGTATATATAAATGAACATTAAATGTCCCATTAGGCATGTTGATGCATTTTGTGTGTTCTTTTCTAGTATATATAAACGAACATGAAATGTTCCATTAGGCATGTTGATGCATTTTGTGTGTTCTTTTCTAGTGTATATAAATGAACATTAAATGTCCCATTAGGCATGTTGATGCATTTTGTGTGTTCTTTTCTAGTATATATAAATGAACATTAAATGTCCCATTAGGCATGTTGATGCATTTTGTGTGTTCTTTTCTAGTATATATAAATGAACATGAAATGTCCCATTCGGCATGTTGATGCATTTTGTGTGTTCTTTTCTAGTATATATAAATGAACATTAAATGTTCCATTAGGTATGTTGATGCATTTTGTGTGTTCTTTTCTAGTATATATAAATGAACATTAAATGTTCCATTAGGTATGTTGATGCATTTTGTGTGTTCTTTTCTAGTATATATAAATGAACATTAAATGTCCCATTAGGCATGTTGATGCATTTTGTGTGTTCTTTTCTAGTATATATAAATGAACATGAAATGTCCCATTCGGCATGTTGATGCATTTTGTGTGTTCTTTTCTAGTATATATAAATGAACATTAAATGTTCCATTAGGTATGTTGATGCATTTTGTGTGTTCTTTTCTAGTATATATAAATGAACATTAAATGTTCCATTAGGTATGTTGATGCATTTTGTGTGTTCTTTTCTAGTATATATAAATGAACATTAAATGTCCCATGAGGTATGTTGATGCATTTTGTGTGTTCTTTTCTAGTATATATAAACGAACATGAAATGTTCCATTAGGCATGTTGATGCATTTTGTGTGTTCTTTTCTAGTATATATAAACGAACATGAAATGTTCCATTAGGCATGTTGATGCATTTTGTGTGTTCTTTTCTAGTATATATAAATGAACATTAAATGTCCCATGAGGTATGTTGATGCATTTTGTGTGTTCTTTTCTAGTATATATAAACGAACATGAAATGTTCCATTAGGCATGTTGATGCATTTTGTGTGTTCTTTTCTAGTATATATAAACGAACATTAAATGTCCCATTAGGCATGTTGATGCATTTTGTGTGTTCTTTTCTAGTATATATAAACGAACATGAAATGTTCCATTAGGCATGTTGATGCATTTTGTGTGTTCTTTTCTAGTATATATAAATGAACATTAAATGTCCCATTAGGCATGTTGATGCATTTTGTGTGTTCTTTTCTAGTATATATAAATGAACATTAAATGTTCCATTAGGTATGTTGATGCATTTTGTGTGTTCTTTTCTAGTATATATAAATGAACATTAAATGTTCCATTAGGTATGTTGATGCATTTTGTGTGTTCTTTTCTAGTATATATAAATGAACATTAAATGTCCCATGAGGTATGTTGATGCATTTTGTGTGGTCTTTTCTAGTATATATAAATGAACATTAAATGTCCCATTCGGCATGTTGATGCATTTTGTGTGTTCTTTTCTAGTATATATAAATGAACATTAAATGTCCCATTAGGCATGTTGATGCATTTTGTGTGTTCTTTTCTAGTATATATAAATGAACATTAAATGTCCCATTAGGCATGTTGATGCATTTTGTGTGTTCTTTTCTAGTATATATAAATGAACATTAAATGTCCCATTAGGCATGTTGATGCATTTTGTGTGTTCTTTTCTCGTATATATAAATGAACATTAAATGTCCCATTAGGCATGTTGATGCATTTTGTGTGTTCTTTTCTATTATATATAAATGAACATTAAATGTCCCATTAGGCATGTTGATGCATTTTGTGTGTTCTTTTCTGGTATATATAAATGAACATTAAATGTCCCATTAGGCATGTTGATGCATTTTGTGTGTTCTTTTCTAGTCTATATAAATGAACATTAAATGTCCCATTAGGCATGTTGATGCATTTTGTGTGTTCTTTTCTAGTATATATAAATGAACATTAAATGTTCCATTAGGTATGTTGATGCATTTTGTGTGTTCTTTTCTAGTATATATAAATGAACATTAAATGTCCCATTAGGTATGTTGATGCATTTTGTGTGTTCTTTTCTATTATATATAAATGAACATTAAATGTCCCATTAGGCATGTTGATGCATTTTGTGTGTTCTTTTCTAGTATATATAAATGAACATTAAATGTCCCATTAGGTATGTTGATGCATTTTGTGTGTTCTTTTCTAGTATATATAAATGAACATTAAATGTCCCATTAGGCATGTTGATGCATTTTGTGTGTTCTTTTCTAGTATATATAAATGAACATTAAATGTCCCATTAGGCATGTTGATGCATTTTGTGTGTTCTTTTCTAGTATATATAAATGAACATTAAATGTCCCATTAGGCATGTTGATGCATTTTGTGTGTTCTTTTCTAGTATATATAAATGAACATTAAATGTCCCATTAGGCATGTTGATGCATTTTGTGTGTTCTTTTCTAGTATATATAAATGAACATTAAATGTCCCATTAGGCATGTTGATGCATTTTGTGTGTTCTTTTCTAGTATATATAAATGAACATTAAATGTCCCATTAGGCATGTTGATGCATTTTGTGTGTTCTTTTCTGGTATATATAAATGAACATTAAATGTCCCATTAGGCATGTTGATGCATTTTGTGTGTTCTTTTCTAGTATATATAAATGAACATTAAATGTCCCATTACGCATGTTGATGCATTTTGTGTGTTCTTTTCTAGTATATATAAATGAACATTAAATGTCCCATTAGGCATGTTGATGCATTTTGTGTGTTCTTTTCTAGTATATATAAATGAACATTAAATGTCCCATTCAGCATGTTGATGCATTTTGTGTGTTCTTTTCTAGTATATATAAATGAACATTAAATGTCCCATTAGGCATGTTGATGCATTTTGTGTGTTCTTTTCTAGTATATATAAATGAACATTAAATGTCCCATTAGGCATGTTGATGCATTTTGTGTGTTCTTTTCTAGTATATATAAATGAACATTAAATGTCCCATTAGGCATGTTGATGCATTTTGTGTGTTCTTTTCTAGTATATATAAATGAACATTAAATGTCCCATTAGGCATGTTGATGCATTTTGTGTGTTCTTTTCTAGTATATATAAATGAACATTAAATGTCCCATTAGGCATGTTGATGCATTTTGTGTGTTCTTTTCTAGTATATATAAATGAACATTAAATGTCCCATTAGGCATGTTGATGCATTTTGTGTGTTCTTTTCTAGTATATATAAATGAACATTAAATGTCCCATTAGGCATGTTGATGCATTTTGTGTGTTCTTTTCTAGTATATATAAATGAACATTAAATGTTCCATTCGGCATGTTGATGCATTTTGTGTGTTCTTTTCTAGTATATATAAATGAACATTAAATGTTCCATTCGGCATGTTGATGCATTTTGTGTGTTCTTTTCTGGTATATATAAATGAACATTAAATGTCCCATTAGGCATGTTGATGCATTTTGTGTGTTCTTTTCTAGTATATATAAATGAACATTAAATGTCCCATTAGGTATGTTGATGCATTTTGTGTGTTCTTTTCTATTATATATAAATGAACATTAAATGTCCCATTAGGCATGTTGATGCATTTTTTGTGTGTTCTTTTCTAGTATATATAAATGAACATTAAATGTCCCATTAGGTATGTTGATGCATTTTGTGTGTTCTTTTCTAGTATATATAAATGAACATTAAATGTCCCATTAGGCATGTTGATGCATTTTGTGTGTTCTTTTCTAGTATATATAAATGAACATTAAATGTCCCATTAGGCATGTTGATGCATTTTGTGTGTTCTTTTCTAGTATATATAAATGAACATTAAATGTCCCATTAGGCATGTTGATGCATTTTGTGTGTTCTTTTCCAGTATATATAAATGAACATTAAATGTCCCATTAGGTATGTTGATGCATTTTGTGTGTTCTTTTCTAGTATATATAAATGAACATTAAATGTCCCATTAGGCATGTTGATGCATTTTGTGTGTTCTTTTCTAGTATATATAAATGAACATTAAATGTCCCATTAGGCATGTTGATGCATTTTGTGTGTTCTTTTCTAGTATATATAAATGAACATTAAATGTCCCATTAGGCATGTTGATGCATTTTGTGTGTTCTTTTCTGGTATATATAAATGAACATTAAATGTCCCATTAGGCATGTTGATGCATTTTGTGTGTTCTTTTCTAGTATATATAAATGAACATTAAATGTCCCATTAAGCATGTTGATGCATTTTGTGTGTTCTTTTCTAGTATATATAAATGAACATTAAATGTCCCATTAGGCATGTTGATGCATTTTGTGTGTTCTTTTCTAGTATATATAAATGAACATTAAATGTTCCATTAGGCATGTTGATGCATTTTGTGTGTTCTTTTCTAGTATATATAAATGAACATTAAATGTTCCATTAGGCATGTTGATGCATTTTGTGTGTTCTTTTCTAGTATATATAAATGAACATTAAATGTTCCATTAGGCATGTTGATGCATTTTGTGTGTTCTTTTGTAGTATATATAAATGAACATGAAATGTTCCATTAGGCATGTTGATGCATTTTGTGTGTTATTTTCTAGTATATATAAATGAACATTAAATGTCCCATTCGGCATGTTGATGCATTTTGTGTGTTCTTTTCTAGTATATATAAATGAACATGAAATGTCCCATTCGGCATGTTGATGCATTTTGTGTGTTCTTTTCTATTATATATAAATGAACATTAAATGTCCCATTAGGCATGTTGATGCATTTTGTGTGTTATTTTCTAGTATATATAAATGAACATTAAATGTCCCATTAGGCATGTTGATGCATTTTGTGTGTTCTTTTCTAGTGTATATAAATGAACATGAAATGTCCCATTCGGCATGTTGATGCATTTTGTGTGTTCTTTTCTAGTATATATAAATGAACATTAAATGTCCCATTAGGCATGTTGATGCATTTTGTGTGTTCTTTTCTAGTATATATAAATGAACATGAAATGTCCCATTCGGCATGTTGATGCATTTTGTGTGTTCTTTTCTATTATATATAAATGAACATTAAATGTCCCATTAGGTATGTTGATGCATTTTGTGTGTTCTTTTGTAGTGTATATAAATGAACATGAAATGTCCCATTCGGCATGTTGATGCATTTTGTGTGTTCTTTTCTAGTATATATAAATGAACATGAAATGTCCCATTCGGCATGTTGATGCATTTTGTGTGTTCTTTTCTAGTGTATATAAATGAACATTAAATGTCCCATTAGGTATGTTGATGCATTTTGTGTGTTCTTTTCTAGTATATATAAATGAACATTAAATGTCCCATTAGGCATGTTGATGCATTTTGTGTGTTCTTTTCTAGTATATATAAATGAACATTAAATGTTCCATTAGGCATGTTGATGCATTTTGTGTGTTCTTTTCTAGTATATATAAATGAACATTAAATGTCCCATTAGGCATGTTGATGCATTTTGTGTGTTCTTTTCTAGTATATATAAATGAACATTAAATGTCCCATTAGGCATGTTGATGCATTTTCTGTGTTCTTTTCTAGTATAGAAAAATGAACATTAAATGTCCCATTAGGCATGTTGATGCATTTTGTGTGTTCTTTTCTAGTATATATAAATGAACATGAAATGTCCCATTCGGCATGTTGATGCATTTTGTGTGTTCTTTTCTAGTATATATAAATGAACATTAAATGTCCCATTAGGTATGTTGATGCATTTTGTGTGTTATTTTCTAGTATATATAAATGAACATTAAATGTCCCATTCGGCATGTTGATGCATTTTGTGTGTTCTTTTCTCGTATATATAAATGAACATTAAATGTCCCATTCGGCATGTTGATGCATTTTGTGTGTTATTTTCTAGTATATATAAATGAACATTAAATGTCCCATTCGGCATGTTGATGCATTTTGTGTGTTCTTTTCTAGTATATATAAATGAACATTAAATGTTCCATTAGGCATGTTGATGCATTTTGTGTGTTCTTTTCTAGTATATATAAATGAACATTAAATGTTCCATTAGGCATGTTGATGCATTTTGTGTGTTCTTTTCTAGTATATATAAATGAACATTAAATGTTCCATTCGGCATGTTGATGCATTTTGTGTGTTCTTTTCTAGTATATATAAATGAACATTAAATGTCCCATTCGGCATGTTGATGCATTTTGTGTGTTCTTTTCTAGTATATATAAATGAACATTAAATGTTCCATTCGGCATGTTGATGCATTTTGTGTGTTCTTTTCTAGTATATATAAATGAACATTAAATGTCCCATTCGGCATGTTGATGCATTTTGTGTGTTCTTTTCTAGTATATATAAATGAACATTAAATTTCCCATTAGGCATGTTGATGCATTTTGTGTGTTCTTTTCTAGTATATATAAATGAACATTAAATGTCCCATTAGGCATGTTGATGCATTTTGTGTGTTCTTTTCTAGTACTAGGGCATGCCCGTACTATATATAAGCTAGGACGTGCCCGTACGTGGGTGCCCGTTCCTTGCCAAAAAAAAAAAAAAAAAAAAAATTTGTGTAGGGGTGTGTGTGTGTAAACATCCTAGGGCGTGCCCGTACGTGGGTGCAAAAAAACATGCGTGCAAACAACAACAAAAAAAAACTTTGAAACCACGTGGCAGTAACGACCACAGAACCGCCCCCCCCCCTCTATTTACATGAATGGTTTGGTCCATTCGCAACGACCACAGAACCCCCCCCCTCTATTTACATGAATGGTTTGGTCCATTCGCAAAGCCAAAGCGAACGACCACAGAACCCCCCCCTCTATTTACATGAATGGTTTGGTCCATTCGCAAAGCCAAAGCGAACGACCACAGAACCCCCCCCCCCCCCCCTCTATTTACATGAATGGTTTGGTCCATTCGCAACGCCAAAGCGAACGGCGAACGGCTAAATCGCCATAGCTCGGTAAGTACTTGTCCGATTAATTTCAAACCTTGAAAAGGCACATCCTCGGGTCCCCAGCAATATACCTGGCAAGTTTCAAGTATATCGGACCGGTAGTTGTCGAGAAACAGCGGTCACAGACACACAGACACACAGACACACAGACACACAGAGATTACTGGAATTATAGATAGATATATAAATGAACATTAAATGTCCCATTAGGTATGTTGATGCATTTTGTGTGTTCTTTTCTAGTATATATAAATGAACATTAAATGTCCCATTAGGCACGTTGATGCATTTTGTGTGTTCTTTTCTAGTATATATAAATGAACATTAAATGTCCCATTAGGCACGTTGATGCATTTTGTGTGTTCTTTTCTAGTATATATAAATGAACATTAAATGTCCCATTAGGCACGTTGATGCATTTTGTGTGTTCTTTTCTAGTATATATAAATGAACATTAAATGTCCCATTAGGCATGTTGATGCATTTTGTGTGTTTTGCAAATCGTGTACAGATCTCCCTTGAAACACACCTTACTTGAAGATGCGTGCAAGACATGTGACTGACTCAAAAGTGTGTATAACAGTTGTCAAGGAGATCAAAAAGAAGATTGCACGTTGTTGGCAATGCCGGACGTGGATTCATGTGTCACCACTAAAACGGTGAGTAAGTTTCAGGCTGAGAACACTTGAGGCTTTGTGCACATTGACAGGTTAGAATCACTCACACCGCTACTCGGACCAAAGGAATGCACAAATGGAAGATCCAAATTAAAAATGACAATCCAAGGACATGGTATTTGTAAAGGTCAAATGAATAATCCACTCTGTGCAATTATAGAAGTCCTGCAAGAGCTCCACTCGTCTTGTCTGCACTTGCAAGCCGAGGGGCGAAGCAATGTCTTGGGGTAAACTGTACTTCAAATTGGGTGTTAAGATGCATGTGATTGGCTCACTGATAAACGTTCAAATTCCACGTTATCTTTGCCCAAAGCAGACTCTCTGTTCTAGATGAAGGGCAGGTGTTCATCACAGACGAGACTCCCCAAAGATGAACTGGGCTGAGCCTGCACTGCCTTGGTGCATTTACAAACTCAAATGTTTCAACATGCAATGAAATACAATGAATAATAGTTTTTATAACAACAATAATAACAACAAGAAGTGGCATATTGTTGTAATTAAACAACATTTGTTATCCATGGTAAGAGGGCTCGCAGGACAGCCGGCAGGTACGCACACTTACCTCTGATCTGTGGAGACTAGGCTGGAATCTTGACCCAGCTATAAACTGCCGTCCTGGTGTATTGATTGCATGAATGTTTGCAATAGCGACGTCAATGTCTGACTCCACGAGAAAGTGGGACTAATATGAGGCATTTTAAAAAATAATTAATAATAATAATAATAATAATAATAATAATAACAGGAGTGAAAATGCTGAAAAGTAGAATTATGCTCCCATCATAATATTATCCTTTAAATGTCTTCAAATTAGTTTTTATTGTTATAGACAATAAAGCTTTATTTGAAAACAAAATATTCTCATTGAAGCACAATTACTGAAAGAATATAAATTTCAACAAAAGTAACTATTTATGTTTAAAATGTCAGCAAATAACAAAACTCATTGAGTGTGTAAAAGCCATAAGAACAGGCTGAATAAGCACGACGTGTTCACAAAGCATTAGCATCAAGTCTTGGCCTGTTTTGTCATTTTCCTCATTAGGTGAGGCGAGGTGTGACGCTGTGATGACGTCACAATGGGCATCATACACATTAAAATGCTCGTCAGAGCACGCGCACACACAAATACACACGCACAAACACACATGCAAACACACACAAACACACACAAACACAAACACACATAAAAACACATACAAACACACACAAACACATACAAACACACACAAACACATACAAACACACACACAAACACACACACATACATCACACACACACACACACACACACAAACATAACACACACACACACACAAACACACACACACATACACACACACACAAACAAATACAAACACACACACACACATACATAACACACACACACACACACAAACACACACACATACAAACACATACACACACACACACATAACACACACACACACACACACACACACACACAAACACACACACACATACAAACACACACACACATACACACACACACACAAACACACAAACACACACAGACACACAAACACACATTTTGTAATCTTCAAATAGATAAATAATTCCCAACATTCAATTTGACAGGTTCTTAATCGGCCTGCATCACAAAATAAATAAAAGCTGAAGGATGAAGCAACATGAAGAACCCAAGTGTGAATGTATAGATTCTGCAAACAATTTTGGATTTGACCGAGTAGACTGTGAAAATTCTTTCAAAGAACATTAAATAAGCACATGGTGAAGAAAATGAAGAGATATACTGAAGAAATGTAACAAAATGACGTAGACAAGTTGATGTGAATTATTTATGGTCTTTTAGGTTTTAATGACCAATTGGATTCTCGTGAATAGTAATTTGAGGTGCGTCTTCTGGGGTCGTCAAGGTGTGTGATGGAGCGTTCTGACGGTGTTAGCATGTGCGAGGTCTCGTGGACATAAATATCTGTTTTCAAAGGAGCAAATAATAAATAACACACAAGGAAGTCTTCCCATTAAATGACACAATATTTTCCAGTTTTTGTTCTCACGGGTGTTGGGACGAGATCGACTCGAACGTGACGGGTACAGTCAAGTCGGTACCATCCCTGCCCATTATTTATTATTCTGTGAAGTTTACAAATTAATAAAGTGCACAATTTCAAACACATATCACACAAACAATAAAATAACAAGAAGGACGTGGTGCAGAGCACGATACTTGCAAAATCCACCACACCCCCCACCACCCCTTAAAAAAGTTGTCCTGGATACATAAAAATTGGCCATTTCATGAATATAAAAATTGACCTTAACATTAAAATTGATCTTAAATCAAAACTTGGGTCAATCGGATGAAAATCGATGGTTTTAGAAGTTTTACCTTGGTTTGACCTTTCACTTTTTGACCTCAAAAATAGTTGGTTTCCCAATTCAGTGATGCAACGTGTAATTTCTGTTTAATTTTCAAGTCAATATGATAAAAAATGACAATTTTAGAAATTTGACCTCAAGATGACCTTTGACCTCAAAATCAACAGGCTTCTCAGTCGTGATGACCTCTGCAGATTAGTAAAGTTTCATGACGATCGGTTTAGAATTGTCACCTATAGACGATTGACATACAGACAGAATACCAAAGTCGACCGACGAATACACTTGATAAATCGTCAATTTTGTAAATAATAACAAAGTCGACCGATGAATGAATGAATGAATGAATGAATGAATGAATGATCGTTTTAAGGCCATTTTTCCCCACGAGAGCAAGGGTTAGCCTTGCGGGCTCCATGACAATCATGGTTCCCTGTTTGAGGCAATGTTTTTTTTTATGGCCAGATGCCCTTCCTGATGCCAACCCTTAGTCGCCTCTTACCATGCGCAGGCATACGGTGTACCTATTCTAAGCCGGGGTACACACCGGGATCATTCATCTCAGCAAGTTGGTACTCAATTTGCCGACCCCGGAAGGATAACAGGCCGAGTCAACCCCCCTGGCGTTAATTCAGCTATTGACCAGGATTCGAACCCAGGATCCTAGGATCCAAAGCCAGCACCCTAACCGCTAAGCCAACACCAGGATCAATGTACTTCATAAATCGACAATTTTGTAAATAAAAACAAAGAAGACGGATCAATGTACTTGATAAATCGACAATATTGTAAATAATAACAAAGTGGGCCGATCAATGTACTTAATACATCATCAATTTTGTAAATAATAATAAAGTCAACCGACCAATGCACTTGATAAATCATCAATTTTGCAAATAATAGCAAGGTCGACCGAACAATGTACTTGATAAATCGACAATTTTGTAAATAATAACAAAGTCGACCGATTAATGTACTTGGAAAATCGACAATATTGTAAATAATAACAAAGTGGACCGATCAATGTACTGAATAAATCATCAATTTTGTAAATAATAACAAAGTCGACCGATCAATGTACTTAATAAATCATCAATTTCGTAAATAATAACAAAGTCGGCTGATCAATGTGCTTAATAAATCATCAGTTTTGTAAATAATAACAAAGTCGACCGATCAATGTACTTAATAAATCATCAATTAGGTAAATAATAACAAAGTCGACCGATCAATGTACTTAATAAATCATCAATTAGGTAAATAATAACAAAGTCGGCTGATCAATGTGCTTAATAAATCATCAGTTTTGTAAATAATAACAAAGTCGACCGATCAATGTACTTAATAAATCATCAATTTCGTAAATAATAACAAAGTCGGCTGATCAATGTGCTTAATAAATCATCAGTTTTGTAAATAATAACAAAGTCGACCGATCAATGTACTTAATAAATCATCAATTAGGTAAATAATAACAAAGTCGACCGATCAATGTACTTAATAAATCATCAATTAGGTAAATAATAACAAAGTCGACCGATCAATGTGCTTAATAAATCATCAATTTTGTAAATAATAACAAAGTCGACCGATCAATGTACTTGATAAATCATAAATTTCGTAAATAATAACAAAGTCGACCGATCAATGTGCTCAATAAATCATCAATTTTGTAAATAATAACAAAGTCAACCGACCAATATACTTGATAAATCGTCAATTTTGTAAATAATAACAAAGTCAACTGACCAATATACTTGATAAATCATCAATTTCGTAAATAATAACAAAGTCGACCGATCAATGTGCGAAATAAATCATCAATTTTGTAAATAATAACAAAGTCAACCGACCAATGTACTTGATAAATCGTCAATTTTGTAAATAATAAAGTCAACTGACCAATATACTTGACAAATCATCAATTTCGTAAATAATAACAGAGTCAACCGACCAATGTAGTTGATAAATCATCAAATTTTGTAAATAATAACAAAGTCGACCGATCAATCTAGTTCATAAATGGACAATTTTGTAAATAATAACAAATTCGACCGAACAATGTACTTGATAAATCGACAATTTTGTAAATAATAACAAAGTCGACCGATCAATGTACTTAATAAATCATCTGATTAATAACTTGATAAATCATTGACTTCCGCTTCTGGTCTTGCCGGCGAGGTTTCGTTTATTCGCAGCTGTCGACGCTCTCCATCGAAATCGAAGTTAAGTAATTGTTCCCATTTGTATTTTCATTAAAACTGTATTTATTTTATGGTGTGCGTACCTATAGTGTGTCCCGAGGAAGATTCTCGGTGTAAATGTTTCATACCTGTATAGAAAATCGTGTTAATTCGTGTCGTGTCTTTTGAGGCCTTGTAGGCAACTGTGTCCTACATTGAGGCTTTTGTATTTCTCTCAGCGGTCCGTCGTTTGTGCTCCAATAACTTTCGTTCTCTGTTTTTCCCAGTCTTTTCACCCCATAGCCTACTCCCTTGTTTAAAATCTCAACTCAAAAAAACAACAAAAAAAAAAACAACATTTCCTTCTCTGTTCTTATTCGTTTATTCGTTGTTCTTATTCATTCGTTCATTCTTCGACCACGTGTTTCTCCCCCATTTCCCCAGATAGTTTTCACTGCTCAATTTTAAAATGTTTAAACTTTCCCCTGAAGTACTGCATTCTGTCGTATATTATAACACCTTTTTCTTCTTCTTCTTTAAAAGGTTGCTTTCGACTTGCTCACTAAATCTATTCATCCCAAAAAAAAACTCCATCTCTTACAGTGCCTCTTTTCTACATTCCCTAAACTCACCTGCACTCCACCCCCCCATCCAGCGTCCTTAAACGTATTTTTAACTTGAAGGTCAAAAGAAACTCATTTTGCAATAATTGTTCGTTTCCCATTAATCGTACACTTTCCAAAATCCAATCTCACCCCTCCCCTCCAAATCTTCCCCATCACCCCTCCCCTCCAAAACTTCCCCATCACCCCTCCCCTCCAAAACGTCCCCATCACCCCTCCCCTCCAAATCTTCCCCATCACCCATCCCTTTCAAATCGTACTCCTTTCCCCTCCCCTCCAAATCCTCCCCATCACCCATCCCTTTCAAATCTCCCCCCTTGCCCCTTCCCTCCTAAACTCCCCCCACACCCCTCGCCTCCAAGACTCCCCCTGGCCCCTCCCCTCCTAGACTCCCCCCTCACCCCTCCCCTCAAAATCTCCCCCATCTCCCATCCCTTTCAAATCCCTCCCCTTGTCCCTTCCCTCCTAAACACCCCCCTAACCCCTCCCCTCATAAACTCCCCCCTCGTCCCTCCCCTTCAAATCTCCACACACTAATTTCTTCTCCATTTCCCCACTCTCACCCCTCCTCCTCAAAGCGTCCTCCCCGCTTCTTCCCCCTTCCAACTCTCACCTCCATCTCCCCCAACCTCCTGCTTTGCTCTTCCCCCTCCTCAAATAACACCTCATTGTACCTCACCCAATCACCATCAAACCTTTTGTCTGCCCCATCCTTCCCTTTCTCAGAGCTATTCTGAAATCTCTGACACACCTTCAACAGCTCTCCCTACATCTTCCTCCTCTTCCACATCTTACCCTACCCCTCCTCCCCCCTGTTCTGTATCCGATGCTCCCCCTTCCTCTTCATTAACGGTATGGACCTCAAACATCCTGGGCCTTCGTTCAAACTTAACTGATCTCTCCATGCAGGTTGCTCTGACCAACCAGACGTGATCTGCTTAACAGAAACTTTCCTCCTTCATGATGTCTCTGATTCCTTAGTATCTCTCCCGGGTTACTCCCTCCTCCGGTATGGTAGACCTGAGCCTCGTCCTGGAGGTGGGGTTGCTATCTTTATCAAAAACTCTCTTTCTCACTCGCCCTGCACTGCCCTCTCTCCACCTCACCCCCAGGAATACCTCTGGCTACGGCTTCCCCTTCGCTCCCACCTCTTGTTCATATGTGTGTTGTACCGTCCACCAAACAGTGATGACTCCATCTACATCTCGCTGTCTGATAATACGGACCAACTTCTATCTACTCATCCCAACTCTCTCTTCCTCATATGTGGTGATTTCAATTGTCACCATGCCAGTTGGTTGGGTGTGGGTACCTCTCTCACCAGCCATGGCTCCTCAGCAAAGGACTTCTGCGACTCACTGGGACTGACACAATCTGTCAATTTCCTGACCCGGATCTCGGCCAATGGAGCATCTTCTCTTCTGGACTTGGTTATGACTAACTTCCCTGAAAATGTCTGCTGCTTTTCTTCTGCTCCAATTGGCTCATCTGATCATGTGCTTGTTAAAGTGGACATCTCTCTGACCATTCTCAGGGAGCCTCCTCAGCATAGACGAGTCTGGCATTTCACTCAGGCCAACTGGCATGGTCTTCAAGCAGCCATCAATCATCTGGACTGGTCTCCCATCTCTACCACCTCTGACATCAACTCATCCTGGGAATTCTTCCAAAGTAAATTGCTCTCTCTCTCATGCACAGATTTATCCCATCTCGTCTTAAGTTGTCATACCCTTCCTCCCGTCCATGGTACACGGCATCTTGTGGTGATGCTGTTGCCCAGAAACAACTTGCCTTTGTCCCCTGGAAAGCAAATCCAATGGAAGGAAATCTCATTTCCTTTCAGAAAGCCTGAAACAAGTGTGTGTCCAACCTCAGGAGAGCGAGGAAACAATATCTCTCCGTTCTCAAGACCGAACTCTCTTATCTGTCTCCCTCTTCCAAATTCTGGTGGTGTCTGGTCAAATCTGTTTCTGGTGTTTGTTCCCCCTCCATCCCCTCCCTTACCTCAAATGGCTACACAGCTGACTCCGCACGTGAAAAAGCTGAATGCATCAACTCTGTGTTTGCCTCTAAATCTTGTGTCCCAAACCCATCCCTCTCTGTACCCACCGTACCCAGTCGTACCCAGCTGCTCCTGGACTCTGTGTCCTTTCCTCCTGACAAGGTGGAAACGTTTCTGTCAACCCTTGACTCTGATTCTGCAACTGGACCTGACGGCATCAGCCCACGGCTCCTAAAATCCTGTTCTTCCGCCCTTTCACTCCCTCTCTCTGTTCTCTTCACCCTCTCTTTTGCTCAAGGTCAATTGCCACCTGCTTGGAAATCAGCCAACATCACCGCTTTACACAAAAAAGGTGCAAAAACAGATCCTGGCAACTACAGACCAATCAGCCTTCTCCCAATTATCAGCAAAGTCATGGAATCCATCATTGCTTCGGATATGAAATCTTTCCTCTTCTCCAATGGCTTGATCTCTGATAATCAATTTGGTTTCAGACCAGGTCACTCTACTCTGGACATGCTACTTCTGCTGTCTCAACAATGGATGGAGGTCCTCAATGCCAAACAGGAAATTAGAGCCGTCTCCCTTGACATGTCACATGCCTTCGATACGGTCTGGCACCCAGCTCTGCTCACCAAACTCTCCTCCTTTGGTATCCATGGAAATCTCCACGCATGGCTGGCGGACGTCCTCTCTAGTCATAGTCAACGTGTGGCCCTGAATGGGTTTCGCTCATCTCCTCTTCCTGTTCCTGTTCAGGCTGGAGTTCCCCAAGGCAGTGTTCTGGGCCTTATGCTTTTTCTGGTCTTCATCAATGGTCTCTCTGACTCTCTTGAAAATCCTCTCTATCTCTTTACTGATGACTCCACTCTCTGCCGCTCCATTCGTCATCCCTCAGATCGGCAGTCTGCAGCCTCCTCACTCTCTGCAGACCTGGACAAAATCACTGACTTGGCAAACAAGTGGAACATGTCTTTGAATCCTGACAAATCTCACACTCTTACGATGTCTCTCCAAAACGACCGACTGGACAACCCTCCCATCCACTTTCTGAAAAATCCTCTCCAAGAAGTTCTGTCACTCAAGCTTTTGGGACTCACTATCTGCCATGATTTTTCCTGGGAAAACCACATTTCAAATCTGGCCTCCAAAGCCAGTCGCCGACTGGGCATCCTCCGTCATGCAAAGTCCTTCCTTGGCACACCTGAGCTCCTCACCACATGCAAGACTTTCATCCGCAGCTCAATGGAATACTGCTCTCCCCTCTGGGCTGGTGCTCCTGCCTCACACCTCGCTCATCTTCATGCTGTTGAAACCAAAGCGTTCAGAATCGTTGGAATCTCCCGTGATGAAGCTACCTCCGAGGGCCTTTCACTTACTCACCGCAGGCAGGTTGGTGGTCTTTCTGTCTTCTACCGTCTCCTCTCCGGCCTTGCTCCTCCAGCTCTCTCTGGGCTCTGTCCCCCAAATATTCCTAAAGGTCGCACAAGATCTGCCTGCAACCCTCTTATGGTTAAACTGCCAAAATCAAGACTCTCTGCTCACCTTCACTCTTTCATTCCTCTTTTCTCCCGCCTCTGGAACAAACTCCCCCACTCCCTTCAATCTCACTCCTCCCTCCAGGTCTTTAAGACAGCTGTTCACCACCATCTCTTATCTTCCCCCATCCAAAACCTTGATCTTTTCTACCCACACTAATTTCACCCCAAATCCTCTTTTTTGAAATACCATCTTCTTTCCTGGAAGTCCTTGGTGTCCTTGTGTTTATACTTCTCCCACTCCCCACCCCCTTCCCACGCCACCTCCCCCCAAGCCCTCTCCCTCCCACACATTCCCGATGTCCCTCACAAATGTTGTGTTTATTTGCTTCCCCTTCTCTCCCAATCTTGTCTACCGCTCCCCTTTTTATATACTTTGGTTGTTTATCTGTTTGATTTGTTTGTGTGATAAATGTTAGCTCTTTCACGAGCGCCGATTATGTATACAAAAAAATAATAATCTATTTTGTAAATAATAACAAAGTCAACCGACCAATGTACTTGATAAATTGTCAATTTTGTAAATAATAACAAAGTCGACCGACCAATGTGCTTAATAAATCGTCAATTTTGTAAACAATAACAAAGTCGACCGACCAATGTACTTGATAAATCGTCAATTTTGTAAATAATAACAAAGTCAACCGACCAATGTGCTTGATAAATCGTCAATTTTGTAAATAATAACAAAGTCGACCGACCAATGTACTTGATAAATCGTCAATTTTGTAAATAATAACAAAGTCAACCGACCAATGTACTTGATAAATCGTCAATTTTGTAAATAATAACAAAGTCGACCGACCAATGTGCTTGATAAATCGTCAATTTTGTAAATAATAACAAAGTCAACCGACCAATGTGCTTGATAAATCGTCAATTTTGTAAATAATAACAAAGTCGACCGACCAATGTACTTGATAAATCGTCAATTTTGTGAATAATAACAAAGTCAACCGACCAATGTACTTGATAAATCGTCAATTTTGTAAATAATAACAAAGTCAACCGACCAATGTGCTTGATAAATCGTCAATTTTGTAAATAATAACAAAGTCGACCGACCAATGTACTTGATAAATCGTCAATTTTGTAAATAATAACAAAGTCAACCGACCAATGTACTTGATAAATCGTCAATTTTGTAAATAATAACAAAGTCGACCGACCAATGTGCTTGATAAATCGTCAATTTTGTAAATAATAACAAAGTCAACCGACCAATGTGCTTGATAAATCGTCAATTTTGTAAATAATAACAAAGTCGACCGACCAATGTACTTGATAAATCGTCAATTTTGTGAATAATAACAAAGTCAACCGACCAATGTACTTGATAAATTGTCAATTTTGTAAATAATAACAAAGTCGACCGACCAATGTGCTTAATAAATCGTCAATTTTGTAAACAATAACAAAGTCGACCGACCAATGTACTTGATAAATCGTCAATTTTGTAAATAATAACAAAGTCGACCGACCAATGTGCTTGATAAATCGTCAATTTTGTAAATAATAACAAAGTCGACCGACCAATGTGCTTGATAAATCGTCAATTTTGTAAATAATAACAAAGTCAACCGACCAATGTGCTTGATAAATCGTCAATTTTGTAAATAATAACAAAGTCGACCGACCAATGTACTTGATAAATCGTCAATTTTGTGAATAATAACAAAGTCAACCGACCAATGTACTTGATAAATCGTCAATTTTGTAAATAATAACAAAGTCAACCGACCAATGTGCTTGATAAATCGTCAATTTTGTAAATAATAACAAAGTCGACCGACCAATGTACTTGATAAATCGTCAATTTTGTAAATAATAACAAAGTCAACCGACCAATGTACTTGATAAATCGTCAATTTTGTAAATAATAACAAAGTCGACCGACCAATGTGCTTGATAAATCGTCAATTTTGTAAATAATAACAAAGTCAACCGACCAATGTGCTTGATAAATCGTCAATTTTGTAAATAATAACAAAGTCGACCGACCAATGTACTTGATAAATCGTCAATTTTGTGAATAATAACAAAGTCAACCGACCAATGTACTTGATAAATTGTCAATTTTGTAAATAATAACAAAGTCGACCGACCAATGTGCTTAATAAATCGTCAATTTTGTAAACAATAACAAAGTCGACCGACCAATGTACTTGATAAATCGTCAATTTTGTAAATAATAACAAAGTCAACCGACCAATGTACTTGATAAATCGTCAATTTTGTGAATAATAACAAAGTCAACCGACCAATGTACTTGATAAATCGTCAATTTTGTAAATAATAACAAAGTCGACCGACCAATGTACTTGATAAATCATCAATTTTGTAAATAATAACAAAGTCTACCGACCAATGTACTTGATAAATCGTCAATTTTGTAAATAATAACAAAGTCGACCGACCAATGTACTTGATAAATCATCAATTTTGTAAATAATAACAAAGTCAACCGACCAATGTACTTGATAAATCATCAATTTTGTAAATAATAACAAAGTCTACCGACCAATGTACTTGATAAATCATCAATTTTGTAAATAATAACAAAGTCGACCGACCAATGTACTTGATAAATCATCAATTTTGTAAATAATAACAAAGTCAACCGATCAATGTACTTGATAAATCATCAATTTTGTA
Source organism: Myxine glutinosa (assembly GCF_964187855.1). Lineage (NCBI taxonomy): Eukaryota > Metazoa > Chordata > Myxini > Myxiniformes > Myxinidae > Myxine > Myxine glutinosa. The sequence continues at coordinate 7,221,630 of NC_136264.1, read as the reverse complement.
AATAATAACAAAGTCTACCGACCAATGTACTTGATAAATCATCACTTTTGTAAATAATAACAAAGTCGACCGACCAATGTACTTGATAAATCATCAATTTTGTAAATAATAACAAAGTCGACCGACCAATGTACTTGATAAATCATCAATTTTGTAAATAATAACAAAGTCTACCGACCAATGTACTTGATAAATCATCAATTTTGTAAATAATACAGAGGGGGGCATTAACATATAGTCGTGGGAATCTTATTCCCTCATTCTCTCCTCAAAAGTTGAACCTTACCATGTCCATCCCAACTCCAGTTGCCAGGCAGCTTGACAGCGGTGATAAATCGTACATGGCCTGTGTGGCCATGTGAAACACCCACTACCCCTGGGTATTTCACGTCAGGTGACCGCGATGAAGGATTCAGTGGAGGCAGGGGCAGTGTGAGAAGCACTCCAGCACTAGTCCCCACCCAAAGAAGAGCATCGGTGGGTCGCAGAGCTGTCACTCGAAGGCAGGCAGACTTGTGCTGCTGGATGATTGCATCGCTTCCTGTATGCAAATCATGGAAGCAAAGGTCACTTGTGGCTTTGAATTGAAATGGCTAATTTCTGCAAATGCCAAACAATGGACTTTGAAAAGTAGAGAAAGGCCGTCTTTGAGCATCAGGTTACGAAAATGTCGTTTCTGAAAATTAATTGAAAGAAAATCTTATTATAATAGAGCAAACGTATATGGTAATGTATGTCGCTATGTTTGTATGCGACGAAAAATGTCTTCTTCTTCTTCAAATAAAATTACCACCCTCTTAATTAACCCTCTTAATTGCGTTAAGACTGCTGAGACCACTCAGACACTTTAATTCGCCCAAGACCCTTCAGACCACCAAGACCCCTGAAGACCCAAAACACCCTGAAGACCCCCAAAGACCTGAAAGACCCAAAACACCCCATAGACCCAAAATACCTTTCAAGGCTGGCGGACTTCCTCTCTAGTCATAGTCAACGTGTGGCCCTGAATGGGTTTCTCTCATCTCCTCTTCCTGTTCAGGCTAGAGTTCCACAAGGCAGTGTTCTGGGCCCTGTGCTTTTTCTGGTCTTCATCAATGATCTCTCTGACTCTCTTGAAAATCCTCTGTATCTCTTTGCTGATGACTCTACTCTCTGTCGCTCCATTCTTCATCCCTCAGATCGGCAGTCTGCAGCCTCCTCACTCTCTGCAGACCTGGACAAAATCACAGACTGGGCAAACAAGTGGAACATGTCTTTCAATCCTGACAAATCTCACACTCTTACGATGTCTCTCCGAAAAGACCGACTGGACAACCCTCCCATCCACTTTCTGAATAATCCTCTCCAAGAAGTTCTGTCACTCAAGCTTTTGGGTCTCACTATCTGCCATGATCTTTCCTGGGAAAACCACATTTCAAATCTGGCCTCTAAAGCCAGTCGCCGACTGGGCATCCTCCGTCGTGCGAAGTCCTTCCTTGGCACACCTGAGCTCCTCACCACATACAAGGCTTTCATCCGCAGCTCAATGGAATACTGCTCTCCTCTCTGGGCTGGTGCTCCTGCTTCACACCTAGCTCGTCTTCATGCTGTTGAAACCAAAGCATTCAGAATCATTGGAATCTCCCGCGATGAAGCTAACTCCAAGGGCGTCTCACTCACTCACCGCAGGCAGGTTGGTGGTCTTTCCGTCTTCTACCGACTCCTCTCTGGCCTTGCCCCCCCAGCTCTCTCTGGGCTCTGTCCCGCAAATATTCCTACAGGTCGCACAAGATCTGCCTGCAACCCTCTTATGGTCAAACTGCCAAAATCAAGACTCTCTGTTCACCTTCACTCCTTCATTCCTCTTTTCTCCCGCCTCTGGAACAAACTCCCTCACTCTCTTCAATCCCACTCCACCCTCCAGGTCTTTAAAACAGCTGTTCACCACCATCTCTTATCTTCCCCCATCCAAAACCTTGATCTTTTCTTCCGCCGCTAACTTCACCCCAATTCCACTTTTTTGAAATACCTACTTCTGTCCTGGAAGTCCGAGCAGTGTCCATGTGTTTTTTTTTTACCTCTCCCATGCCCCCTCCTTCCCATGCCTCCTTCCCCCAAGCCCTCTCCCTCCCACAGATCTCCCGATGTCCCTGCTCTCAAATGTTGTACTTGTGTGGTTCCCTCTCTCTCCCCATCTTTTCTCCAGCTTCCTTTATCTTATGTTGTATGTGTCAGTTTGTTTCTTTGTGATCAATGTTAGCTCTTACACAATCCTCGATACAACAACAACAACATGCATTTTAAGGCCATTTTCCCTGCTAGAGCGGGGGTTAGCCTTGCGGTCCCCATGACAATCTTCTCCATTTTGCCCTATTTTCTGCATCTCCCCTTGTTAACCCCCTTGCCCGCATTTCTTCTTCCACCATCTTTAGCCAAGTCTTTCTCGGTCTTCCCCGTCTTCTACTTCCTTCTACATTCATTTCCATCACTCTTCTCAACCAGTCACTTTCATCCTTCCTCAACACATGACCAAACCATCTCAACCTGTTCCTCTTCACAGCATCAATCACAGGCTCTATTCCCATCATCTTTCGCAATTCATCATTTGTCTTCCTCTCTCTCAACGATACTCCGCACATCCATCGAACTATTCGCATTTCCACCCTTTCCAGCCTTCGTTGCTGCTCTACGTTCATTACCCATGTCTCGCTCCCATAAATCATAACACTTCTCACACATGCAGTATACACCTTTCCCTTCAGCTTCAGCGACACTCTCCTCCTCATCAGCACGCCACTCAGTTGCCGAAACTTCTTCCATGCACATCTCACTCGAGCAACCGTTGCCGAGTCTGATCCACCTTCTCCATTCAGCATGTCTCCGAGGTAGGAAAATGTTTTCACACCTTCCAGCTTCACGCCGTCTCCAAGATCCAACTCAACATTTCCTCAATCTGCAGCTCCCTCTGTGCACACCTTACATTTGAATGTAGGTGCCACACTGGTAAATGACCCTCTCAGACCACTACATTTTTGATGAACCCACTCAGCGCGCATTGTACATTGAATGGAGTTCACTCCGACACCCTTCCTGCACACAGCACACGGCCACTTCCCAGTTCTTTCCACCTCACCACATGCTTTACCACTTGCCATCACCTTCGTCTTTCTGATATTCACCTTCAGACCTTTTGTCTCCATACATTCCTTCCACTTGTTCATCTTTTCCTACAGTCCATCCATACTTTCCGCAATCAACACCACATCATCTGCATACAACAACTCCCACGGTAAACCCTCCTTTACGTTGTGAGCCAGCACCTCCATCACAGCTACAAATAGTAGTGGACCTAGTACCGACCCCTGATGCACTCCCACCTTCACCTCAAACTCACCACTGTTCCCATCCTTCGTCCTTACAGCTGTGCGCGCTCTTTTGTACATTGCCATCACTACTCTGATCAACCATTCCTCCACTCCTAACTTCCTCAATGCCCATGTCAATACTTTGCGTGGAACCCTATCGAATGCTTTCTCCAGATCAACAAACCCAAAAAACAACTTCTTCCTCTTCTCCATGTACTTCTCCTGCAACTGCCTCACAATGAAAAGCGCATCTGTCGTTCCTCTTCCTGGCATAAATCCAAACTGCATTTCGTCAATCTTCACTTTCTTCCTTATCCTCCTCTCCAACACCCTTTCCAATACCTTCATTCCATGCTCCAATAACTTTATCGCTCGGTACGAGCCACACTCCAGAGGGTCACCTTTCCCCTTGTATAGAGGGACGAGGGTACTCAGTTCCCAACCCACTGGAATGCGGCCTTCTTTCACCACCAGATTACAGATCTCTGTCATTCTCTTCACACCCCAACTTCCTGCTGCCTTCAACATATCTCCCACAACTCCCGTCGGCCCTCCCGCTTTTCCACTCTTCATTGCTTTTATCGCTTCCTCAACTTCCTTCTCAGTTATCTTCTCTGCCGGTCCTAAAACTGGGTTACTCTCTATGTTGCCATCCCATTCATTCTCTGTATTCAACAGCATTTCCATATATCTTTTCCATCTTCCTTTAATTCCATCTGGGTCGACAACGATTTGTCCCACTTCATCCTTCAAGCAACTCACCCCCATCACATCACACCTCTCTTTCGCTATGTGCTTTGCATTCCTGAATACTGCTTTCTGACCCTCTTCCGAATCCAAGCATTCTCCGAACATTTTCCTGCATGCCTCCTGCGCCTTTGCTACCTCTTTCTTTGCAGCCTTCCTGGCTGCCTTATAACTTTCATGCTCTGCTGTTTCTGCTCCCGTAGCCTTCGCCTTCTGCCACTCCTTGAACTTCTTCCTCCTCTCGTCAATCCTCTTTCCAACTTCATCATCCCACCACCATGTTTCTGAGTGCCTCGGTGGTCCTTTTGTCCATCCACATACCTCACCAACGGCTCCCAACAGACTAGCTTTCATTGACATCCAACCACTTTCAAGCTCAACCACATCATCCTCTACCCTACTCAGCCTCTCTTTTAATGCCTCCCTTACTGTCACCTCTTTCAACCTCCACACCTTCATTCTCGGTTGGTACTTCACCCGCCGAGCTCTCCTCGCACCTTTCACCCTTATGTCGCAGACAACCAAGTGGTGCTGTGATCTTGTATACAAAAAAAAAATTCAACAGCTGAACGGGATTCAAACTCAGGACCATGGGTTCTCAAACCTGCCACCTTAACCATTCGGCCAACACCAGGTATCAATCATGCAAACCTTTCCCATAGGATATTCGGATATTCACCTACCAGCCAAAACCCTTGAAACTGCTGGTGAGACATCAACAACAGTGATGCACTGGAAAGTAGTGGGGTCAAACAAGGACAGGAGACAGCTGCCCTGGAGGCTGGCAGCCACTGCACGGGAAGTCGCCACAAGGCAGGCCACTGGTCTCTGCACCTCTCCAGGTGATCCAACTGGGACACTGTGCTGTGGGGTATGATTAGAAACCATTGTTTATATAATCACCACTCCACGAAATGAACCGTAATTGTGAGACCAATTACAGCACTTCAGGTACTTATAACGAACTGAGAAAATGATATTTTCCAAAAAGTTTCAAAAATTTGCAAAACAAACCCATCCGTAATCTCGAAACAGAAAAAAACCACACACAAACACAAATACACAGACAAACACCAATTTTTAAATCTTCAAATAGCTAAATAATTCACAACATTCAATTTGACAGGTTCTTAATCGGCATGTATCAGAAAAAATAAAAGCTGAAGGATGAAGCAACATGAAGAACCCAAGTGTGAATGTCTAGTTCAACCGAAACAGGTTCTTATGGATTGCATCTCATCTATCCTTTCTGCGTGGGTCAACCATATCTCGGAGATGTATGGACTGATTTTGTCCATACACATGCAAATCATTTTGTTTCATGATGCGATCAAAGATGGCTGACTGGCCGCCATTTTAGTTTTTTTAAACCCAATGTTGAGCACGTCCTAAACCATTTCACGGACATGCATTTACTGATCTTGTTTAAACTTGGCAAACAGATAATGAATGATGGCCTACATATGTACTTGTTTTTTTTTTCCGAGATCGGATCCAAGATGGCCGACTGGCGGCCATTTTAGTTTTTTTAAACCCAATGTTTAACACGTCCTAAAAAATTTCTCGGACATGCATTTACTGATCTTGTTGAAACTTGGCAAACAGATACTGAATGATGGCCTTCATATGTACTTGTTTTTTTCCCGAGATTGGATCCAAGATGGCCGACTGGCGGCCAATTTGTTACATAAAAATGTCCACAACTATTTCTTGAACATGCATTTACTGATATTGGTCAAACTTGGCACACATATAATGAATGATGGGTTACATATGCGCGTCATTTTTCTTTACAGGTCAGATCCAAGATGGCCGACTGGCGGCCATTTTGCTCTTTGAACATGTCCCCAACCATTTCAATGACGTGCGTGGACCGATTTTGCTCAAACCTGGCACAAACAAAACATGAGAGTTTACATATGTGGATGATTTTGTTTTGTAATCCGACCCAAGATGGCTGACTGGCAGCCATTGCAGTTCATTTTTTCAAAATCTGGTCAAAGGTGGCCGACTGGCGGCCATTGCAGTTCATTTTTCTCACGATTTGATCAACGATGACTGACTGGCGGCCATTGCAGTTAATTTTTTCACGATTTGATCAAAGATGACCGACTGGCGACCATTGAAGTTAATTTTTTTCACAATCTGATCAAATATGGCTGACCAGCAGCCATTGCAGTTCATCTTTTTCATGATTTGATCAAAGATGACCAACTGGCGGCCATTGTAGTTCATTTTTTTTCGCATTTCGATCAAAGATCGCTGAGTGGTGGCCATTTTGTTGATGTGTATGAATATTACATATTTACCATCTACCACCAATATTAGGACAACAAATTATTGAATTTTAAAAAATCGAGTACTTTGTGACCCATGTCTCCTGGGTGTCACACATACATAAACATTGTCTTCTACTATAAATGGATGAGGTTTGTGTGTTTGTGTGTGCGTGTGTGTGTGTGTGTGTGTGTGTGTGTGTAGTAACAAATTAAGTAACACAATTAAGTAACAAAATGGATGCCAGTCGGCCATCTTGTATCTGTTCTTGAAAAGAAATGACCTGCATGTGCATGCCATCATTCATAATTATCTGTGTGCCAAGTTTGACCAATATCGGTAAATGCATGTTCAAGAAATAGTTGTGGACATTTTTATGTAACAAATTGGCCGCCAGTCGGCCATCTTGGATCCGATCTGATCCGATCTGACATTGAGGACCTTGACTGAGGACCCGGTCAGTGCGGCACACTTGTGACCAGGTGTGTTTTGAACTTATGTTTGGGCTGGTGCTACCAGTGACTCCCAGGAAAGACTGGGTGGCGACCAGGAATAGGCTGGTGACGCTGGAGAGACAGCATCGGGGGCAGGTGGCCTTGTAAGCCATTTTGCCCAGCTCCATGGTTTGGATTGTTGGGCACCCATAATTTACAGTGTTGGTTAAAAATAGAGAACACCCCAAGGGCTCTCCGAGAGGTGGGGCGGAAGATGGGCCCAAACGGACAGATAAAACGGATAAAGACCCCTATACTGATGGTGTGTGTACCCTGGTTAGAATAGGTACACCGAATCCCTGCGTGTCGTAAGAGGCGACGAAGAGGGTTGGCGTCAGGAAGGGCATCCAGCCATAAAAACATTGCCTCAAAAAGAGAACCATGACAATTACAACTACATATGGGCAGGGTACAGCCAGAAGTGGAGATCGCTTTCTGAGGTTTGGGACGTGGAATGTAGGGACAATGACAGGGAGATCAGGAGAAGTGGTGGAAGTATTGGTCAGAAGAAGAGTGGGCATATGTTGTGTGCAAGAGACGAGATGGAAGGGAAATGGTGTGAGAATGGTGAAGGGTAGGCACGGACAGAAATACAAGTTTGTGTGGCAAGGGTGCCCGGAGGGCGTGAATGGTGTTGGTGTCCTGTTTTCTGAGGAGTTTGTAGAGAGTGTGGTGAGTGTGACTAGAGTGAGTGATAGGTTGATGATGGTGAAAATGATGATTGGAAAGCTCTTGGTGAACGCCATCTCGGGATATGCTCCGCAGGTTGGTCGGAGCGATGAAGAGAAGGACAAGTTCTGGTGTGCGATGGAGAAGCTGATGGAAAACGTGAAAGATAAGGAAGTTGTTGTGGCAGGAGGAGACCTGAATGGACATGTGGGAAGGAGTATGGACGGTTTTAAGGGAGTTCATGGGGGTTACGGATATGGTGTGAGAAATGGAGAAGGTGAAAGGATTTTGGAGTTTGCTGATGGAGCTGATTTGTTGATTTGTAATACTCAGTTCCAGAAAGAGGATAATAAACTTGTTACATACACGTCAGGTGGGTCGACGACAACCGTTGACTACCTCATGGTGCGTAGGCAAGATAGGGGGCACTTCCGGGACACAAAGGTGATCCCGGGGGAGGAGGCTGTTTCACAGCACCACTTGGTTGTCTGCGACATAAGGGTGAAAGGTGCGAGGAGAGCTCGGCGGGTGAAGTACCAACCAAGAATGAAGGTGTGGAGCTTGAAAGAGGTGACAGTAAGGGAGGCATAAAAAGAGAGGCTGAGTAGGGTAGAGGATGATGTGGTTGATCTTGAAAGTGGTTGGATGTCAATGAAAGCTAGTCTGTTGGGAGCCGTTGGTGAGGTATGTGGATGGACAAAAGGACCACCGAGGCACTTGGAAACATGGTGGTGGGATGATGAAGTTGGAAAGAGGATTGACGAGAAGAGGAAGAAGTTCAAGGAGTGGCAGAAGGCGAAGGGTACGGGAGCAGAAAAAGCAGAGCATGAAAGTTATAAGGCAGCCAGGAAGGCTGCAAAGAAAGAGGTAGCAAAGGCGCAGGAGGCATGCAGGAAAATGTTTGGAGAACGCTTGGATTCGGAAGAGGGTCAGAGAGCAGTATTCAGGATTGCAAAGCAGATAGCGAAAGAGAGGTGTGATGTGATGGGGGTGAGTTACTTGAAGGATGAAGTGGGACAAATCGTTGTCGACCCAGATGGAATTAAAGGAAGATGGAAAAGATATATGGAAATGCTGTTGAATACAGAGAATGAATGGGATGGCAACATAGAGAGTAACCCAGTTTTAGGACCGGCAGAGAAGATAACTGAGAAGGAAGTTGAGGAAGCGAGAAAAGCAATGAAGAGTAGAAAAGCGGGAGGGCCGTCGGGAGTTGTGGGAGATATGTTGAAGGCAGCAGGAAGTTGGGGTGTGAAGAGAATGACAGAGATCTGTAATCTGGTGGTGAAAGAAGGCCGCATTCCAGTGGATTGGGAACTGAGTACCCTCGTCCCTCTATACAAGGGGAAAGGTGACCCTCTGGAGTGTGGCTCGTACCGAGCGATAAAGTTATTGGAGCATGGAATGAAGGTATTGGAAAGGGTGTTGGAGAGGAGGATAAGGAAGAAAGTGAAGATCAACGAAATGCAGTTTGGATTTATGCCAGGAAGAGGAACGACAGACGCGCTTTTCATTGTGAGGCAGTTGTAGGAGAAGTACATGGAGAAGAGGACGAAGTTGTTTCTTGGGTTTGTTGATCTGGAGAAAGCATTCGATAGGGTTCCACACAAAGTATTGACATGGGCATTGAGGAAGTTAGGAGTGGAGGAATGGTTGATCAGAGTTGTGATGGCAATGTACAAAAGAGCGTGCACAGCTGTAAGGATGAAGGACGGGAACAGTGGTGAGTTTGAGGTGAAGGTGGGAGTGCATCAGTTGTCGGGACTAAGTCCACTACTATTTGTAGCTGTGATGGAGGTGCTGGCTCAGAACGTAAAGGAGGGTCTACCGTGGGAGTTGTTGTATGCAGATGATGTGGTGTTGATTGCGGAAAGTATGGATGGACTGAAGGAAAAGCTGAAAAAGTAGAAGGAATGTATGGAGACAAAAGGTCTGAAGGTGAATATAGGAAAGACGAAGGTGATGGCAAGTGGTAAAGCATGTGGTGAGGTGGAAATAACTGGGAAGTGGGCATGTGCTGTGTGCAGGAAGGGTTTCGGAGTGAACTCCATTCAATGTACAATGTGTGCTGAGTGGGTTCATCAAAAATGTAGTGGTCTGAGAGGGTCATCAACTAGTGTGGCAGCTACATTCAAATGTAAGGTGTGCACAGAGGGAGCTGCAGATGGAGGAAATGTTGGGTTGGATTTTGGAGACGGTGTGAAGCTGGAAGGTGTGAAAACATTTTGCTACCTTGGAGACATGCTGAATGGAGAAGGTGGATCAGACTCGGCAACGGTTGCTAGAGTGAGATGTGCATGGAAGAAGTTTCGGGAACTGAGTGGCGTGCTGATGATGAGGGGAGTGTTGTTGAAGCTGACGGGAAAGGTGTATGCTGCATGTGTGAGAAGTGTTTTGATTTATTGGAGCGAGACATGGGTAATGAACGTGGAGCAGCAACGAAGGTTGGAAAGGGTGGAAATGCCAATGGTTCGATGGATGTGCGGAGTATCGTTGAGAGAGGGGAAGACAAATGATGAATTGCGAAAGATGATGGGAATAGAGCCTGTGATTGATGCTGTGAAGAGGAACAGGTTGAGATGGTTTGGTCATGTGTTGAGGAAGGATGAAAGTGACTGGTTGAGAAGAGTGATGGAAATGAATGTAGAAGGAAGTAGAGGACGGGGAAGACCGAGAAATACTTGGCTAAAGATGGTGGAAGAAGAAATGCGGGCAAGGGGGTAACAAGGAGAGATGCAGAAAATAGGGCAAAATGGAGAAGATTGTCATGGGGACCACAAGGCTAACCCCCGCTCCAGTAGGGAAAATGGCCTTTAAAATGCATGTTGTTGTTGTTTATAATTCTTTCTCACGACATGCTCTAAATTCTCATTCATTCCACCCCTCCTCCATCGTTCTTAAACGGATCGCTAACTTGAAAATCACAATAAACCCAATTTGTTATAAATGTTCATCTTTCATTAATCATCCACCTTCTAAACTCCGCCCTTGCCCCTCCCCTCCAAATCTCCCCCCTTGCCTCTCCCCTCCAAATCTCCCCCCTTGCCCCTCCCCTCCAAATCTCTCCCCTTGCCCCTCCCCTCCTAAACTCCCCCTTTGCCCTTCCCCTCCTAAACTCCCCCTTGCCCCTCCCCTCCTAAATTCCCCCCTTGCCCCTCCTCTCCAAATCTCCCCCCTTGCCCCTCCCCTCCAAATCTCCCCCTTGCCCCTCCACTCCTAAACTCCCCCTTGCCCCTCCCCTCCTAAACTCCCCCCTTGCCCCTCCCCTACTAAACTCCTCCTTGCCCCTCCCCTCCTAAACTCCCCCCTTGCCCCTCCCCTCCAAATCTCCCCCTTGCTCCTCCCCTCCAAATTTCCCCCTTGCCCCTCCCCTCCTAAATTAACCCCCTTGCTCCTCCCGTCCTAAACTCCCCCCTTGCCCTTCCCCTCCTAAACTCCCCCCTTGCCCTTCCCCTCCTAAACTCCCCCCTTGCCCCTCCCATTCAAAACTCCCCCCCAACCCCTCCCCTTCAAATCTCCCCCCCAACCATCCCTCCCAAATTCTCCCTCCTCCCACCTCCTTCTCAAAGCTGCCTCCTCCCCACTTCGTCTCCCTTCTATCTCATACCTCCACCTCCCCCAACTTTCTACTTTCCTTTGCCCCTCCTCAAACAACCCCTCACTGTGCCTCATCCCATCAACATCAAACCTTTCGTCCTCCTCATCCTTCCCTTTCTTGTAACTCTTCTGTAATCTCTGACACACTATCAACTGCTCTCCCTACCTCCCCCTCTCATCCTTCATCTGACCCTACCCCTCCCCTCCCCTGTCCTGCACCCGATGCTCCCCCTCTCTCCTCATTAACGGTATGGACCTCAAACACCCGGGGCCTTCGCTCAAACCTGATTGATCTCTCCATTCAGGTTGCTTCCGACAATCCAGACTTGATCTGCTTAACAGAAACTTTCCTCCTTCAAGATGTCTCTGATTCCTTAATATCTCTTCCTCGTTACTCCCTCCTCCGGTGTGATAGACCTGATCCTCGTCCTGGTGGTGGGGTGGCTATCTTTATCAAAAACTCTCTTCCTCACTCTCCTTGCACTGCCCACTCTCCAGCCCACCCCCAGGAGTACCTCGAGCTACGGCTTCCTTTCCGCTCCCACCTTTTGTTCATATGTGTTCTGTACCGTCCTCCAAACAGTGATGACTCCATTTACATTTCGCTGTCGGACAACATGGACCAACTTCTACAAACTCAACCAAACTCTCTCTTCCTCATATATGGCGACTTCAACTGTCATCATGCCAGCTGGCTGGGTGTGGGTTCCTCTCTCACCAGCCATGGCACCTCAGCAAAGGACTTTTGCGACTCATTGGGACTGACACAATCTGTCAATTTCCCGACCCGGATCGCAGTTAATGGAGCATCTTCTCTTCTGGACTTGGTTATGACTAACTTCCCTGCAAATGTCTGCTGCTCTTCTTCTGCTCAAATCGGTTCTTCTGATCATGTGCTTGTTAAAGTGGACATCTCTCTGGCCATTCTCAGAGAGCCTCCTCAGCGCCGACGAGTCTGGAATTTCACTCAGGCCGACTGGGACGGTCTTCAAGCAGCCATCAATCATCTGGACAGGTCTCCCATCTCTACTGCCTCTGACATCAATTCTTCCTGGGAATTCTTCCAAAGCAAACTGGTCTCTCTCATGGACAGATTTATCCCACCTCGTTTTTTTTTTTTTTTTTTTTTTTGTATACTGAATCGAGGCTCGTGAAAGAGCTGACATTTACTTCACAAACAAATCAACCAGACAAACAAAATATATAAAAAGAGGGAGTGGAAGACAAGATGGGGAGAGAAGGGGAAGCACACAAACACTTGAGAGCACACAACATTTGAGAGCAGGGAGATGTGTGGGAGGGAGGGCTTGGGGGGAGGAGGCGTGGGAAGGTGGGGGGGGGGGGGGGGTGGGAGAAGTATAAAACACAAGGACACCAAGGACTTCCAGGACAGAAGTTGGTATTAGTCAGGTTCACTCAATTGGTAGATTGGCAAAACTATACATTTTTGGAATATTCAGAGCATGAGGAATCCAAAAATTAATGTTGACATTTGCGTAAACACCTTTGCGAAAATGACACTCAGGACAGTGATGAAGATCTGTAAAAGCATATTCCTGAACAGTATAGACCTCGTAGATCCTGTGTATAGGACTTATAGTTCAATCTGATACTACCTATAACTTCCTATAACAACCTATAACTTCAAAGGACTTGCAATATCATGTATTATGTAATACAGTTATATCACACATATAAAGACAATGGTTTTCAATTACCTTTGTTTGTTGCTTTTCTATAATCCTGAGCACTATTTTGAGGCCTTTATTGGATTCCTTGACCCAGAAAACATAGGATTAGCATATTTAATTAAGTCTCGAGGTTGACTAGAAGCCGAGATCGCGCAAAATATGTATTTTATGGCGGCCATTTTCAAAATCCAAAATGGCGGCCATGCAGGTGTCTGTGCAAATACCAACATTGATTTTCAGATTTTCCATGCTCTGAAGATTCCAAAAATGTACAGGTTTGCTAATCCCAAAATTTTGAAAGAAATTATATTTGTTAACATAGTGAACCTGACAATATTTCAAAAAAGTGGAATTGGGGTGAAATTAGCGGGGGTAGAAAAGATCAAGGTTTTGGATGGGGGAAGATAAGAGATGGTGGTGAATAGCTGTTTTAAAGACCTGGAGGGTGGAGTGGGATTGAAGAGAGTGAGGGAGTTTGTTCCAGAGGTGGGAGAAAAGAGGAATGAAGGAGTGAAGGTGAGCAAAGAGTCTTGATTTTGGCAGTTTAACCATAAGAGGGTTGCAGACAGATCTTGTGCGACCTGGAGGAATATTTGTGGGACAGAGCCCAGAGAGAGCTGGGGGGGCAAGGCCAGAGAGGAGTTGGTAGAAGACGGAAAGACCACCAACCTGCCTGCGGTGAGTGAGTGAGAGACCCTTGGAGTTAGCTTCATCGCGGGAGATTCCAATGATTCTGAATGCTTTGGTTTCAACAGCGTGAAGACGAGCTCGGTGTGAGGCAGGAGCACCAGCCCAGAGGGGAGAGCAGTATTCCATTGAGCTGCGGATGAAAGCCTTGTATGTGGTGAGGATCTCAGGTGTGCCAAGGAAGGACTTCGCACGACGGAGGATGCCCAGTCGGCGACTGGCTTTGGAGGCCAGATTAGAAATGTGGTTTTCCCAGGAAAGATCATGGCAGATAGTGAGACCCAAAAGCTTGAGTGACAGAACTTATTGGAGAGGATTATTCAGAAAGTGGATGGGAGGGTTGTCCAGTCGGTCTTTTCGGAGAGACATCGTAAGAGTGTGAGATTTGTCAGGATTGAAAGACATGTTCCACTTGTTTGCCCAGTCTGTGATTTTGTCCAGGTCTGCAGAGAGCGAGGAGGCTGCAAACTGCCGATCTGAGGGATGAAGAATGGAGCGACAGAGAGTAGAGTCATCACATCAGCAAAGAGATAGAGAGGATTTTCAAGAGAGTCAGAGAGATCATTGATGAAGACCAGAAAAAGCACAGGGCCCAGAACACTGCCTTGGGGAACTCCAGCCTGAACAGGAAGAGGAGATGAGAGAAACCCATTCAGGGCCACACGTTGACTACGACTCGAGAGGAAGTCCGCCAGCCATGCGTGGAGATTTCCATGGATACCAAAAGAGGAGAGTTTGGTGAGCAGAGCGGGGTGCCAGACCGCATCGAAGGCACGTGATATGTCAAGGGAGACAGCTCTAATTTCCTGTTTGGCATTGAGGACCTCCATCCATTGTTGAGAAAGCAGAAGCAGCATATCCAGTGTAGAGTGACCAGGTCTGAAACCAAATTGATGATCAGAGATCAAGCCATTGGAGAAAACGAAAGATTTCATATCTGAAGCAATGATGGATTCCATGACTTTGCTGATAATTGGGAGAAGGCTGATTGGTCTGTAGTTGCTGGGATCTGTTTTTGCACCTTTTTTGTGCAAAGCGGTGATGTTGGCAGATTTCCAAGCAGATGGCAGATGACCTTGAGCAAAAGAGAGGGAGAAGAGAACAGAGAGGGGGAGTGAAAGAGCGGAAGAACAGGATTTTAGGACCCGTGGGCTGATGCCGTCAGGTCCAGTTGCACAATCAGAGTCGAGGGTTGACAGAAACTTTTCCACCTTGTCAGGAGGAAAGGACACAGAGTCCAGGAGCAGCTGGGTACGACTGGGTACGGTGGGTACAGAGAGGGATGTGTTTGGGACACAAGATTTAGAGGCAAACACAGAGTTGAGGCATTCTGCTTTTTCACGTGCGGAGTCAGCCGTATAGCAAGTTTGAGGTGAGGGAGGGGATGGAGGGGGAACAAACACCAGAAACAGATTTGACCAGACGCCACCAGGATTTGGAAGAGGGAGACATATAAGAGAGTTCTGTCCTGAGAACGGAGAGATATTGTTTCCTGTCTTTCCTGAGGGTGGACACACACTTGTTTCGGGCTTTGTGAAAGGAAATGAGATTTCCTTCCGTTGGATTTGCTTTCCAGGAGACGAAAGCAAGTTGTTTCTGGGCAATCGCCTCACCACAAGATTCCGTGTACCATGGACGGGAGGAAGGGTATGACAACT
Organism: Myxine glutinosa; assembly: GCF_964187855.1. Classification (NCBI taxonomy): domain Eukaryota; kingdom Metazoa; phylum Chordata; class Myxini; order Myxiniformes; family Myxinidae; genus Myxine; species Myxine glutinosa. The sequence continues at coordinate 7,206,466 of NC_136264.1, read as the reverse complement.
GAAGACGAGATGGGATAAATCTGTGCATGAGAGAGAGCAATTTACTTTGGAAGAAATCCCAGGATGAGTTGATGTCAGAGGCGGAAGAGATGGGAGACCAGTCCAGATGATTGATGGCTGCTTGAAGACCGTGCCAGTTGGCTTGAGTGAAATGCCAGACTCGTCGACGCTGAGGAGGCTCTCTGAGAATGGTCAGAGAGATGTCCACTTTAACCAGCACATAATCAGATGAGCCAATTGGAGCAAAAGAAGAGCAGCAGACATTTTCAGGGAAGTTAGTTATAACCAAGTCCAGAAGAGAAGATGCTCCGTTGACTGAGATCCGGGTCGGGAAATTGACAGATTGTGTCAGTGAGTCACAGAAGTCCTTTGCTGAAGAGATCATTGCTTCAGATATGAAATCTTTCCTCTTCTCCAATGGCTTGATCTCTGATCATCAATTTGGTTTCAGACCTGGACACTCTACTCTGGACATGCTGCTTCTGCTTTCTCAACAATGGATGGAGGTCCTCAATGCCAAACAGGAAATTAGAGCAGTCTCCCTTGACATATCACGTGCCTTCGATACGGTCTGGCACCCCGCTCTGCTCACCAAACTCTCCTCTTTTGGTATCCATGGAAATCTCCACGCATGGCTGGCGGACTTCCTCTCTAGTCGTAGTCAACGTGTGGCCCTGAATGGGTTTCTCTCATCTCCTCTTCCTGTTCAGGTTGGAGTTCCACAAGGCAGTGTTCTGGGCCCTGTGCTTTTTCTGGTCTTCATCAATGATCTCTCTGACTCTTGAAAATCCTCTGTATCTCTTTGCTGATGACTCTACTCTCTGTCGCTCCATTCTTCATCCCTCAGATCGGCAGTCTGCTGCCTCCTCACTCTCTGCAGACCTGGACAAAATCACAGACTGGGCAAACAAGTGGAACATGTCTTTCAATCCTGACAAATCTCACACTCTTACGATGTCTCTCCGAAAAGACCGACTGAACAACCCTCCCATCCACTTTCTGAATAATCCTCTCCAAGAAGTTCTGTCACTCAAGCTTTTGGGTCTCACTATCTGCCATGATCTTTCCTGGGAAAACCACATTTCAAATCTGGCCTCCAAAGCCAGTCGCCGACTGGGCATCCTCCGTCGTGCGAAGTCCTTCCTTGGCACACCTGAGCTCCTCACCACATACAAGGCTTTCATCCGCAGCTCAATGGAATACTGCTCTCCCCTCTGGGCTGGTGCTCCTGCCTCACACCTAGCTCGTCTTCACGCTGTTGAAACCAAAGCATTCAGAATCATTGGAATCTCCCGCGATGAAGCTAACTCCAAGGGCCTCTCACTCACTCACCACAGGCAGGTTGGTGGTCTTTCCATCTTCTACCGACTCCTCTCTGGCCTTGCCCCCCCAGCTCTCTCTGGGCTCTGTCCCGCAAATATTCCTACAGGTCGCACAAGATATGCCTGCAACCCTCTTATGGTCAAACTGCCAAAATCAAGACTCTCTGCTCACCTTCCCTCCTTCATTCCTCTTTTCTCCCGCCTCTGGAACAAACTCCCTCACGCTCTTCAATCGCACTCCACCCTCCAGGTCTTTAAAACAGCTGTTCACCACCATCTCTTATCTTCCCCCATCCAAAACCTTGATCTTTTCTACCCCCGCTAATTTCACCCCAATTCCACTTTTTTGAAATACCAACTTCTGTCCTGGAAGTCATTGGTGTCCTTGTGTTTTATACTTCTCCCTCCACCCCCCCCCCCCCCTTCCCAGGCCTCCTCCCCCCAAGCCCTCTCCCTTGCACACATCTCCCTGCTCTCAAATGTTGTGTTTGTGTGCTTCCCCTTCTCTCCCCATCTTGTTTTCCGCTCCCGCTTTTTGTGTGTTTTGTTTGTCTGGTTGATTTGTTTGTGAAGTAAATGTTAGCTCTTTCACGAGCCTCGATTCAGTATACAAAAAAAAGAAAAGAAAAAAAAAAAAAAAAAAAAGAGCCATGGCTGGTGAGAGGTACCCACACCCAGCCAACTGGCATGGTGACAATTGAAATCACCAGTTGTCTTACCCTTCCTCCCATCCATGATAAACTGAATCTTGTGGTGAGGCAGTTGCCCTGAAACAACTTGCCTTTGCCTCTTGGAAGGCAAATCCAACTGAAGGCAATCTCAGTTCCTTGCACCAAGCTCGGAACAAGTGTGTGTCTACCCTCAGGAATGACAGGAAGCACTATCTCTCCACACTCAAGATTGAACTCTCAAACCTGTCTCCTTCCTCCAAATCCTGGTGGCGTCTGGTCAAATCCGTTTCTGGTGTTTGTTCCCCCTCCATCCCCTCCCTTACATCAAATGGCTACACAGTTGACACCGTACGTGACAAAGCCGAATGCCTCAACTCTGTGTTTGCCTCAAAATCTTGTGTCCCAAACCCATCTCTCTCTGTTCCCACCTTTCCCAGTCGAACCCAACTGCTCCTGGACTGTGTGTCTTTCTCTCCTGACAAGGTGGAGAAGTTTTTGTCAAACCTCGACTCTGATTCTGCAACTGAACCAGACGGCATCAGCCCACGTGTCCTAAAATCCTGCTCTGCCGCTCTATCTCACCCTCTCTCTGTTCTTTTCACCCTCTCTTTTGCTCAAGGTCATCTGCCAGCATCTTGGAAATCAGCAAACATTACCGCTTTACACAAAAAAGGTGCAAAAACAGAACCTTGCAACTACAGACCAATCAGCCTCCTTCCAATTATCAGCAAAGTCATGGATTCCATCATTGCTTTGGATATCAAATCCTTCCTCTTCTCCAATGGCTTGATCTCTGATCATCAATTTGGATTCAGACCAGGTCATTCTACCCTGGACATGTTGCTTCTGCTGTCTCAACAATGGATGAAGGTCCTCAATGCCAAACAGGAAATCAGAGCTGTCTCACTTGACATATCATGTGCCTTTGATACGGTATAGCACCCAGGTCTGCTCACCAAACTCTCCTCCTATGGTATCCATGGAAATCTCCACTCATGGCTTGCGGACTTCCTCTCTGGTCGTAGGCAACGTGTGGCTCTGAATGGATTTCTCTCATATCCCCTTCCTGTTCTGGCTGGAGTTCCCCAAGGTAGTGTTCTGGGCCCTGTGCTATTTCTGGTCTTCATCAATGATCTCTCCGACTCTCTGGGAAATCCTCTCTGTCTCTTTGCTGATGACTCCACTGTCTGCCGCTCCATTCCTCATCCCTCAGATCGGCAGTCTGCAGCCTCCTCACTCTCTGCAGACCTGGACAAAATCACAGAAAGGTTAAACAAGTGGAACATGCCTTTCAATCCTGACAAATCTCACACTCTTACGATGTCTCTCCGAAAAGACCGACTGGAAAACCCTCCCATCCACTTTCTGAATAATCCTCTCCAAGAAATTCTGTCGCTCAAGCTTTTGGGTCTCACTATCTGCCATGATCTTTCATGGGAATACCACATTTCCAAGCTGGCCTCCAAAGCCAGTCCCCGACTGGGCATGCTCCGTCGTGCGAAGTCCTTCCTTGGCACACCTGAGCTCCTCACCACATTCAAGGCTTTCATCCGCAGCTCAATGGAATACTGTTCCCCCCCTCTGGGCCGGTGCTCCTGCCTTACACCCAGCTCGGCTTCACGCTGTTGAAACCAAAGCTTTCAGAATCATTGGAATCTCCTGCGATGAAGCTAACTCCGAGGGCCTTTCACTCACTCACCGCAGGCAGGTTGGTGGACTTTCTGTCTTCTACCGTCTCCTCTTCGGCCTGGCTCCCCCAGCTATCTATGTGCTCTGTCCCCCCAATATTCCTTCAGGTCGCACAAGATCTGCCTGCAACCCTCTTATGGTGAAACTGCCAAAATCAAGACTCTCTGCTCACCTTCACTCCTTCATTCCTCTTTTCTCCCGCTTCTGGAACAAACTCCCTCACTCTCTTCAATTCCACTCCTCCCTCCAGGTCTTTAAAACAGCTGTTCACCACCATCTCTTAACTTTCCCCATCCAAAACCTTGATCTTTTCTGCCCCCGCTAATTTCACCCCAGATTCACTTCTTTGAAATTCCCACTTCTTTCCTGGAAGTCCTTCCAGTGTTCATGTGCTCTATACTTCTCCCACCCCGCCCGCCTGCCCATACCTCCTGCCCCCAAGCCCTCCCACATTTCTCCCGATGTGGGAGGTGAAAGAAGTGAAATTTCTCTCCGCAAGACAAGCGTGGAGATTTCCATGGATACCAAAAGAGGAGAGTTTGGTGAGCAGAGCGGGGTGCCAGACCGCATCGAAGGCACGTGATATGTCAAGGGAGACAGGTCTAATTTCCTGTTTGGCATTGAGGACCTCCATCCATTGTTGAGACAGCAGAAGCAGCATGTCCAGAGCAGAGTGACCAGGTCTGAAACCAAATTGATGATCAGAGATCAAGCCATTTGAGAAGAGGAAAGATTTGATATCCAAAGCAATGATGGATTCCATGACTTTGCTGATAATTGGGAGAAGGCTGATTGGTCTGTCGTTGCAGGGATCTGTTTTTGCAACTTTTTTGTGTAAAGCGGTGATGTTGGCTGATTTCCAAGGTGATGGCAGATGACCTTGAGCAAAAGAGAGGGTGAAGAGGACAGAGAGAGGGAGTGAAAGAGCGGCGGAGCAGGATTTTAGGACCCGTGGGCTGATGCCGTCAGGTCCAGTTGCAGAATCAGAGTCGAGGGTTGACAGAAATTTTTCCACCTTGTCAGGAGGAAAGGACACAGAGTCCAGGAACAGCTGGGTCCGACTGAGTATGGTGGGTACAAAGAGGGATGGGTTTGGGACACAAGATTTAGAGGTAAACACAGAGTTGAGGCATTCAGCTTTTTCACGTGCGGAGTCAGCTGTGTAGCAGTTTGAGGTAAGCGAGGGGATGGAGGGGGAACATACACCAAAAACGGATTTGACCAGATGCCACCAAGATTTGGAAAAGGGAGACAGGTTTGAGAGTTCAGTCTTGAGAGTGGAGAGATATTGTTTCCTGGCTCTCCTGAGGGTGGACACACACTTGTTTCGGGCTTTGTGAAAGGAAATGAGATTTCCTTCCGTTGGATTTGCTTTCCAGGAGACGAAGCCAAGTTGTTTCTGGGCAACTGCCTCACCACAAGATTCTGTGTACCATGGACGGGAGGAAGGGTATGACAGCTGAAGGTGAGATGGGATAAATCTGTGCATGAGAGAGAGCAATTTACTTTGGAAGAATTCCCAGGAAGAATTGATGTCAGAGGCGGTGGAGATGGGAGACCAGTCCAGATGATTGATGGTTGCTTGAAGACCGTGTCAGTTGGCCTGAGTGAAATGCCAGACTCGTCGACGCTGAGGAGGCTCTCTGAGAATGGTCAGAGAGATGTCCACTTTAACAGGCACATGATCAGCTGAGCCGATTGGAGCAGAAGAAGAGCAGCAGACATTTGCAGGGAAGTTAGTCATAACCAAGTCGAGAAGAGAAGATGCTCCGTTGCCTGAGACCCGGGTCGGGAAATTGACAGATTGTGTCAGTCCCAGTGAGTCGCAGAAGTCCTTTGCTGAGGAGCCATGGCTGGTGAGAGAGGTACCCACACCCAGCCAACTGGCATGGTGACAATTGAAATCACCACATATGAGGAAGAGAGAGTTGGGATGAGTAGATAGAAGTTGGTCCATATTATCAGACAGCGAGATGTAGATGGAGTCATCACTGTTTGGTGGACGGAGTGAAGGGGAAGCCGTAGCCAGAGGTAATCCTGGGGGTGAGGTGGAGAGAGGGCAGTGCAGGGCGAGTGAGGAAGAGAGTTTTTGATAAAGACAGCAACCCTGCCTCCAGGATGAGGCTCAGGTCTATCATATGGAGGAGGGAGTAACCCGGGAGAGGTATTAAGGAATCAGAGACATCATGAAGAAGGAAAGTTTCTGTTGAGCAGATCAAGTCTGGTTTGTCAGAAGCAACCTGTATGGAGAGACCAGTCAAATTTGAGTGAAGGCCCCGGATGTTTGAGGTCCATACCGTTAATGAAGGGGAAGGGGGAGCATCGGATACAGAACAGGGGGGGGGGGGGGGGAAAGGGGTAGGGTAAGATGTGGAAGAGGAAGAAGAGGTAGGGAGAGCTGTTGAAAGTGTGTCAGATATTTCAGAATAGCTAGGAGAAAGGGAAGGATGGGTATGACAAAAGGTTTGATGGTGATCGGGTGAGGCACAGTGAGGTGTTATTTGAGGGGGGGAGGGGGCAGAGCGAGGCAGAAGGTTGGGAGAGATGGAAGTGAGAGTTGGAAAGGGGAAGAAGCGGGGAGGACGCTTTGAGGAGGAGGGGTGAGAGGGGGGAAATGGAGAAAAAATGAGGGTGGGGAGATTTGAAGGGGAGGGGCGAGGGGGGAGTTTATGAGGGTAGGGGTTAGGGGGGAGTTTACGTGGGGAGGGGAGTGGGGGGAGTTTAGGAGGGAAGGGGCAAGGGGGGTGATTTGAAAGGGATGGGTGATGGGGAAGATTTTGAGGGGAGGGGAAAGTTGGGAGATTTGAAAGGGATGGGTGATGGGGAAGATTTGGAGGAGAGCGGTGAGATTGGAATATAGAAAGTGTTGTGTGATTAATGGGAAACGAACATTTATTGCAAAATGAGTTTCTTGTGACCTTTGAGTCAAAGATACGTTTAAGGACACTGGAGGGCGGAGGGGGGATGGAGTGCAGGAGAGTTTAGGGAATGTAGAAAAGAGGAACTGTAAGAGATGGAATTTTTTTTTGGAATGAATAGATTTGGTGAGCAAGTCGAAAGCCACCTTTTAAAGAAGAAGAAAAAGGTGTTATAATACACGACAGAATACAGTACTTCAGGGAAAGTTTAAACATTTTTAAATTGAGCAGTGAAAACTATCTGGGGAAATGGGGGTGAAACACGTGGTCGAAGAACGAACGAACGAATCAGAACAACGAATAAGAACAAAGAAGGAAAAAAAATTTTTGTTGTTAAGATTTTAAACAAGGAAGTATGGGATGAAAAGACTGGGAAAAACTGAGAACGAAAGTAAATGGACCACAATCGATCGCTGAGAGAGAAAAATCCTCAAGGTCGCAAACAAAGTACTCGGCCGCAAAAAAATGCGGCACGAAATAACCCACGATTTTTTATGCAGGTATGAAAAATTAACACCAAGAATCTTCTTAGGGACATACTATACAATTTTTGACAAACATACAGTTTTGACAAAAATACAATTGTGAACAATTACTTAACTTCGAAAGCGTGGACAGCTTCGAAAAACTGTGCCGTCGCCGACAAAGAACTCGCGAGATCTCCCATTATAAAGGCCCTAATTAAAAAGATCACCGGAAGTCATGCATTGAGCGCTGCCGCTGACAACTCCAACCTGGATGGCACACATAGGTCGGGCAGGTCGAGGCTACGCCCCGAGGAGCCGTGAGTGGTGAAGGTTTTGATTGATGGGAAGGACTGGTAGGGAGCAACTCGCTGATTGGCGAAGCAGGACGGAGGACGGGAGAGCCTGAACGATAAAGGAACGCGCTGGCGGACATACATGCGATAGAGGACAGTCGTGTGTCGACGTTCCTTCTTGCTCTTGCTCTTCTCGTTCTGGACATTAATGCAAACGGTTGTGCTTGCACCACGGGCTCAAGGAAGCGATCGGACTGGCCGTGTTCGAAGACACCACTGGCAGACGTGCAGAGGCAGAGGCAGAGCCGCGGACCGAGGGCTGCAGTTTCCCACCAAAGATGACGAAGACAGGCACAGCCCAAGGAGCGAGCTGCACACGGCCCGTTTGATTCGCTTGGAAGGCCTGTTCCATGCCATCGGGCGCGGCCTAGTGAACAAGGGCGTACTGAGGCCTAGCAGCGCGGGAGCGAGCGGCTTTCCCGCCAACACCAGAGCCACGTCCAGACTGTGCGCCCGGGGCCTGGACGATCTTTATGACCTCTGACGAGACCCCACCAGCGATCAGAGCTAAGTGCACTAAATAACCACACATCGTTATTTTATCCAACATTATTTTATCCTTCGTCTGTGTTTGTGTCTGTTTGTGGGGACGTCCCGTTTAGGAATTCAGTTTATCGTGCATGTCTTTGTTACCCGCATTTCTTTTAATAAATCTGTTTATTTTTGTACATTTTAAATCCGTTGTCGTTTGAGTTTATTTATTGCAAGGTTTGGAGACTGCCGGTGGGATCCATTCAGGTGAGTGCTCTTCAGTATCTTCCTCCTCCTCCCCCATTTGTATTCACTCCACCACATATTGAACTGAATGTTTCGGAGTAACAGCTTGTTCGGCTATCCGTTCCTTAGAAAGATTTTAATCGCAAGGAACACGACAATATGGAAACCAAACCTCAACGTGAAGCTTTTGTGGATCAAGCACGAGCAACAAGCTGAGGCTTCCACACCAGAGGTGGCCCTCCGCAACCGCCATTCCAAGAACTGGCACTGCTGCTGATCCCACATGGAGCACATGTGGCTTGTTCAATTCCCAAACTCCACCTGCAGATGCATACACGTTAGGCAAAAGCTTGACCAGCACATACGTAATGACACGAGTGTGATTTTAAATGAATAACAGGAAATTCTGAAACAATGAGTAATGTATCCCTTGTGTTTTCCTCTTACCAAAAGAGATGTTTATGATATGCACATCAAGTGACGACGCTTAAAATGCCCCACTGTGCACTTAACTGAAGATCTGTCGGCTTCATATACTGAAACGCAAAAGAAACTTACCACCTTTGAAACCTTTAAATATCAACAATAACACTGCTTGTAGTAAATGTGTGAACTTATTTGTGGACAATAGTGTCCTCACTGTCAGACAAAACGGTCACGGATGGTCACTTGAACCTTCAAGGGTCACTTCATAGCACAGCTGTTGAACAGCCATTTTGACTGTCAGTGATTAGCCAAAGGGTACGGGATGATTTTAATGAGCTGCACGTGATGTCTTGATATTGGCTTTAAAAAGGCCAGTGCAAAATGGGCATTTCAATCAACATGCCACGATTGTCAAGGGATCAACGGCAGCGTGCCCTGGGCATGCTGCAAGGTGGACTGAGCTACCGTGAGGTGGCACGTCGCCTTGGCTGTTCACACCAGACGATATCGGCTCTGGTGGACAGAGACACCCTCCACAACTCTGCAGATGACAGACCTCGATCAGGAAGGCCAAGAGTCACCACTGCAAGGCAGGACAGGCAGATGGTCCGAAGTCACCTGCGGGATCGATTCCGTCCAGCATCCCGCACTGCGGCAGAAACTCCGGGGCGTGGAAACCCACAGATCTTCAATGATACTGCACGAAGACGACTGCATGACTATGGTCTGACTGCCAGAAGACCATACAGAGGCCCCGTGATGACGGCTGCCAATCGCCGCAACCGACAGAGATGGTGCCAGCAGCATCAGCGGTGGACCTTGGCGCAGTGGAACGGGGTCGCTTTCAGCGATGAGTCAAGGTTCTGTGTGGACAGTCCTGATGGGCGTGAGTGTGTCTGGAGAAGAACTGGCGAGCGATATGCCGATTGTTGCGTGCGTCAGGCCAACAGGTGGGGTGGCCCAAGTGTGATGGTGTGGGCCGCCATATCAGGCCGGTACAGGACGCCACTAGTGGTTGTGGATGGGAATTTTAACGCCCAGCGGTATGTGGATAACATCCTGCGACCTCATCTGATGCCATTCCTGCTAGACCACCCAGAACTGAGAACCTTCAGCATGACAACGCTCGTCCCCATGCTGCTCGCTTTACCACTGCATTTCTCCAAGGTGAGAACATAAACACCATGCAGTGGCCTGCACTCTCCCCTGACCTGAATCCCATAGAGCACCTGTGGGATGAGCTTGGGAGACGCGTAGTTGGCAGGGCCAGGACATGGGCAGAGCTGCTTCAGACATTGAGGACTGAGTGGGACAGAATCCAGCAGCAATCCATCCAAAGACTGGTAGGCAGTATACGCCGACGATGCACTGCCTGTATCCAAAACAATGGTGGCCACACACGCTATTGAAAGGGGACTGACATTGCACCCTGTGCTGTTCTATACTGTAGAACAAACTGATGAGATGGTGTATCTTGGTCAAAAACTTGACATGTCATCAATAAAATGCCAATGTTTCAATTAGCAATTGTTGGTTTGTTTTATTTTGAACTGTTACAACCCCGGAGTTTCTGCCGCAGTGCGGGATGGGATGCTGGACGGAATCGATCCCGCAGGTGACTTCGGACCATCTGCCTGTCCTGCCTTGCAGTGGTGACTCCTGGCCTCCCTGATCGAGGTCTGTCATCTGCAGAGTTGTGGAGGGTGTCTCTGTCCACCAGGGCCAATATCGTCTGGTGTGAACAGCCAAGGCGACGTGCCACCTCACGGTAGCTCAGTCCGCCTTGCAGCATGCCCAGGGCACGCTGCCGTTGATCCCTTGACAATCGTGGCATGTTGATTGAAATGCCCATTTTGCACTGGCCTTTTTAAAGCCAATATCAAGACATCACGTGCAGCTCGTTAAAATCATCCCGTACCCCTTGGCTAATCGCTGACAGTCAAAACGGCTGTTCAACAGCTGTGCTATGAAGTGACCATTGAAGGTTCAAGTGACCATCCGTGACCGTTTTGTCTGACAGTGAGGACACTATTGTCCACAAATAAGTTCACACATTTACTACACGCAGTGTTATTGTTGATATTTAAAGGTTTCAAAGGTGGTAAGTTTCTTTTGCGTTTCAGTATATTTATGGATGAGACTACACTAGAATGGGACTAGTACACGAGTCCATCTTACACCGGAATACATGAGCTTTAGCTTCAAGCATTCTTCAATAGATATGCAGAAACACAGCTTTGGATACAGACTAATGGAGTCGCGACTGCCACTGGTAACATGTAACCCAGTGCTACCTGCCACTGGTAACATGTAACCCAGTGCTACCTGCCACTGGTAACATGTAACCCAGTGCTACCTGCCACTGGTAACATGTAACCCAGTGCTACCTGCCACTGGTAACATGTAACTCAGTGCTACCTGCCACTGGTAACATGTAACCCAGTGCTACCTGCCACTGGTAACATGTAACCCAGTGCTACCTGCCACTGGTAACATGAAACCCAGTGCTACCTGCCACTGGTAACATGTAACCCAGTGCTACCTGCCACTGGTAACATGTAACCCAGTGCTACCTGCCACTGGTAACATGTAACCCAGTGCTACCTGCCACTGGTAACATGTAACCCAGTGTTACCTGCCACTGGTAACATGTAACCCAGTGTTACCTGCCACTGGTAACATGTAACCCAGTGCTACCTGCCACTGGTAACATGTAACCCAGTGCTACCTGCCACTGGTAACATGTAACCCAGTGCTACGAGCCGCATGGTCGGGTTGTCGGCGACTAAACCGACACCCCTCACTGACTTTCCTTGTGGGGAGGGAGACTGTAACACCTGCCAGGACCAAAAACAACACCTGGCAAAGGGCGGATGAGCTCCAGTATGGAGCCAACGGTCATCCAGTAAGGAGATGGCATCTCCTAAAAAACACCCGTCCGGCTTGGACAGGTTCAAGACATACCAAAGACTTGAAGGTACGTGCTGCTTCCTTGCTTGAAAAGGACAGAGCACGGACAATCCCCATTGGTTGGTTTGTGAAGTTTTCTTATTCTCAAAGTTTTGTTCTGAGGGTTATTTTGAGGATCATCACCGAACCTCATTCAGCTTCCAACTGCAATTTGTTTGTCTTAAGATTCCCAGGGATGTGTTTCAGGTCTCTGTAAGGTTCTTTGTATCATTTCCATTGCTCCAATAATCACTCGTTCAAAATTGGCACTCTTCAGCATCCATGATCATCCAGCATCTTCAGCATCCATGATCATCCAGCATCTTCAGCGTCCAGGATCTTTTCATTTAATTTTTGAGGGCTTGGTATTTGGTCATTTTCTTGATTTATTCATCGTTTGGGCCAAAATCGCTGAGGACCAACACCTCAATTAGCAATGCCTTCTTTTCTTTTGTACCTCAGGGCTCAGTACTATGTCTGGTCGCAATGTTTTGTTTTCTATGTTCACACTTGATGGGATCATCAGGTCATCCATGAGCATTATTTCCTTGTTTTCAGTGATTGCTTTTGGTTCATGTTTCCACGAGTTTTCTGAAACTGGGATATTGAGATTTTGCAGATGTGCCAGTGGATTATTCGACATACTTCTTTGTGTCTTTGGGTGTACAGCTGCTGCTCTGACATGAGTATTTCACATCCGGAGAGGTGACTCGTGCTTTCTGTTTCTACCTTGCAGAACCTACACTTGTCCGGTTGACTCAGTCCTGCCATCTTTTTAAATCCATTGGTGTCGTGTCCTTGATCTTGGGCATTAATAATGATTTGTTTCCTCCGAGTTGCGCTGACCTCTTCTTCGCCATTCCAGTGATCCTTCTTTGTCTATCCCCAACCCGTCCAACTCTTTTTTTCACTGCTCTTTTGTCTTGCTCTCAGTTGTCACTATATAATCTGCTGGTATTTAATCTTGTATTTCTCTTTTGTCTTTTTTGCAATCGTTGGGGCTGTATTTGTTGCTGTTTCGGTTTGGTATGTGACATCTTCCAATCACACCTGTTTTTGGAAGTTTTTTGCAAGGTGAGCGACAGATACCTTTTCTAGTTTGTTGGGTTCATGCTTGTACACAAATTGTATTCGGTGGTCTGTTGAGCTTTCCACGTACTCCGCTAATCCTACAGTCATCTCTTGGGGCACTTGATTGAATTATATCAGGCCGCCACCTCCTTTCCTCGGCAGGTACATTATTGGGATGCACTGATATTTGTAGAACATTTTGTGGATAGTTAGGAGTTTCCTTGTTTTGATATCTCATTTTTTGATATCTGCTTGTGGTCAGTTTACTATTCTGCAGCTGAACTGGAACACTGAGACTGCTAGCTGGTTTATGGCTTTCATTTTGATTCTTGAGGTGAGATTTGTTTTCAGGATTGCAGCCATGAATCGGTCTACTTCACTGCTCATCCCCCTCGCTTCAAATGCAGTGCACACTCTGCATGGGAGGACATCCTCCGCCCCTCAGCATTCCAGCTTTCATTATTTTTTTCATAGCTGTCTTGCTTATATCTTTCCTTTGAGACGGGCAGCACCATTGTAGCTTTGGACTCTGATGCAAGACTCTGCCTCTTTTTGGGGAAGGTGCAGCCGTATATCTTAGCAGGGCACACCCAAATGCCATTGTGTGTCTGCACAGACTTCACACTGACTTGCACAGACTGTGTACGTATGTGTGTAAATATGTGTATATGTGTGTGTATATGTGAGTGTGGGCATGTGTTTATATAGGTGTGTGTGTTTGTGTTTATATAAGTGTATGTGTGTGTGTGTGTTTGTATATGTGAGTGTGGGCATGTGTTTATATAGGTGTGTATGTGTTTGTACATGTGTGGTCATCTATATATATATAAAACACAGTTTGTGTGTGTGTGTGTGTGTGTGTGTGTGTGTGTGTGTGTGTGTGTGTGTGTAATGTTACCGATAGACTCCTAAACGGAGAGGCTCACGTACTTGATATTTGGCACAGACATGGCCATTGAGCCTGGGAAGAACATGGCCGACCTAAAAATTTATTTCATAATATTTTTTTACCATATTTTTACCTCAGCGCATTTCAGCGAGGAATATTATGCACCGAATCTGACCGGTGGCAGAGCAGCGCGCTGATTCGCTCAGAGCGATCACGTGATGTTCCTTGCCGCCATTAACTCAGTTACGCGTTCGCACATATTTCAGAGCGAAAAGCGATTGCGTTTTTTCACATTTCAGCGAGGAACATTGCCATTCACACCACATAGGTTTTTTTTTCTTTCATCTTTGGATCCATATTTTTTTTCAGCGAATCTGAATCGGTGGCAGAGCAGCGCGCTGATTCGCTCATATTGATGACGATCACGATCACGTGATGACGTTATCACGAATGATGTTCGTGACGCGATCACGTGATGTTCCTTGCCGCCAGCAAGTAGCATAGATTTTATTTTAGCATGATTAGCATTTAGCATGATTTAGCATAGATAGTAGCATGTTTCACATAGATTTTTTTTCAGCGAGGAATATTATACACGGATTCTGACCGGTGGCAGAGCAGCGCGCTGATTCGCTCAGAGCGATCACGTGATGTTCCGCATAAGCACAATCAATTGAGTGTGCCGCATGAGTCTGCGATAAGTGTTTAAAGTAAAGAAAAAAAAAAAAATGTTAACGTGCCGTTGTTAGCCTATTCATGTATAGTTTGTGTTGTATTTAGCTGTGGCTGAGCTAAGATGTAGCTGAAGTTCAGAGTCGTTGACTCTGGTATCCTTTGACCTCTTAATCACCTTGCTCCATTGGGACAAATCCAAGTAATAAGCGCATCGGCAGGTAAATCCACCGGAGCGAGGTGAAACACCTCTCAGGTTGAAATAATGTGAGTTATTCCATCCCCGTCGCCAGTTGGCTTCACTTTTCACGGAGTATGAGCATTCTATATATTTTCAATTCAGTGCGCCAGACTCGCTCACGTACTTGATTTGTGGCATAGACATGGCCATTGGGCCTTCACGGTGTAATTTGTGCGAGGCTTTTGTCCGAGTGAGCTTGAGTCGAGAGGGCGAATGTACGGGTTGGGAATGTACGGGTCTCCCTTCCCCCACCCGGCAACGCCGGTACTGGAGGGCATCACAGGATCGGTGAGTCTCCAAATCCGCTTCGTGCTGTTGCGAAGATTCAGGACGATGTCGCGATTGTTGTGCTGCTCTCCGACCATGAGAACTGCAATGTAATTGTTGACTGGCCCTCCCCTTCCCTCCACCTCCGTCCTCCCCTCCCCCTCCCTTCCCCCTCCACCCTCCCCTCCTCCTCTCTTTTCCCCCTCCCCCTCCCTTTTCCCCTCCCCCCCCTTTTCCCCCTCCCCCCTCTTCTCGCTCACGTTTATACACGGAATGCCGGGTACTTCCCCCCCCTCTTCTCCCCTCCCTCCCTCTCCTCCCCTTCCCCCCTCTCCTCCCCTCCCCCCCGTTCCCCTCCCCTCCTTTTCCCCCTCCCCTCCCCTCCCCCATCCGGCAATGCCGGGTACTTCTGCTAGTGTGTTTATATAGGTGTGTATGTGTTTTTATATGAGTGTGGGCATGTGTTTATATCAGTGTGTATGTGTTTGTACATGTGTGGTCATGTGTTTATATAGGTGTGTATGTGTTTGTATATGAGTGTGGGCATGTGTTTATATCAGTGTGTATGTGCTTGTACATGAGTGTGTGTATGTGTGGGTCTGTGTGTTTGCATATGTGTGGCTATGTGTATGTATATGTGAGTGTGGGCATGTGTTTATATCGGTGTGTATGCGTTTGTACATGAGTGTGGGTGTGTGTGTGTGTTTGTATATGTGAGTGTGGGCATGTGTTTATATAGGTGTGTATGTGTTTGTACATGAGTGTTGGCATGTGTGTGTGTTTGTATATGTGAGTGTGGGCATGTGTTTATATAGGTGTGTATATGTTTATGCATGAGTGTGGGCATGTGTTTATATAGGTGTGTATGTGTTTGTACGAGTGTGTATGTGTGTGTGTTTGTATATGTGAGTGTGGGCATGTGTTTATGTAGGTGTGTATGTGTTTATGCATGAGTGTGGGCATGTGTTTATATAGGTGTGTGTGTTTGTACATGAGTGTGTGACTGTGTGTGTGTGTATCAAAGTGTGTGTATCAAATGGCGACTGTGACACCTTGCTAACTCTGAGACGACCTGGAAAACAAAGACTGGAGCACAAACTGTACTCTCCTCTTGCTCCTGGTCGCTTGGTAACGTATCTAACAAACTGATTACAGATTTTGATTCCCGAGTATTATGGTCACAGGGTGTTGTATTGTGTTAACTATTTGTATCATCTGTCTGTCCGTTCTTGCATAAATTTGCTGCAGGTTGAAATCTCAGTTGGATGTTTCAGTGTGGTGTGTGATTTGGTGTGTGAGTTGGTTGCTTATTTGGTTGGTGGGTATACGGGATGGTTGATCGCGTGAAATACCCCAGGAGTGTTTTGTCAAACTGGTTTCCACTGGTTTTGACAGGTTAAACACAGGTGTCCGCATTTGTAGCGGTGGTTCTAAACAGTCACTTACTCTTGCTGCAGAAGAAGTGGTGATGAACTGGTTGTATATATAAAAATAAATAACCACCTTTAGAGGCCATTTTTCCCCGCAAAGCGGGGGTTGGCCTTTTTCGGGAACCGTGGTTGTTGTTGTTTTTTGGTCCCCTTTTTGAAGCAATGTTTTACGGCCGGATGCCCTTCCTGACGCCAACCCTTTTTGCCGCCTTTAACGACAAACAGGGAATTGCCAGTGAACTGGTACTCAATTAGCCGACCTCGGAAGGATGACAGGCTGAGTCAACCCCCCTGGCGTTAATTCAGCGATCGACCAGGATTCGAACCCAGGATCCTAGGATCCTAAGGCGGCACCCTAGCCGCTAGCCCAACACCAGGGTTTGTATGTTTGGTCAAAATTAGATTTTGACAGGTTAAACACAGGTGTCCGCATTTGTAGCGGTGGTTCCAACTGTTTTCACTCACTTAAGCAGTGAACAGTTATTTGTTGTTGTGTGCTTCTTGCTGTAGCCCTAGCCTGAGTGCGTAGGGTGCAGTGGTTTGACTGTGTATTTGTGTTTTCCCTGTATTTTGTCATGAGCTCAAGCGATTGTGTGCATGTCTTGGAGTATCAAGAGTGAGTTTTGGTGTGTGGCAGGGTGTGTGCTTTGCAATGGTGTGTCAGAGATATGGGTGAAAATATTGTGCTTGCAGGTGTGCATGAAATGCATGCAGTGTGATAATTTTTTTAGAAACAGGTGCACCTGTTAAAATTAGGCTGCGTTCAACTTGGGTGTGAATGTAAAATGCTTTGTTGGTGTTTTAGACAGGCTGAGAACTAACATTCACTCGAATGGTGGTTGAAGCTGACCTTCATATGAATGAATGTATTTATGAAGCTGACCTTCATATGAATGAAGGTATTTATGACAAAAGGATGCACAATGAGTGATATCGCTTACAGAAATGGGCAAGTATTTTTGATCTGGCAGACATTCTGAGTGACGATTCAGAGATGTTCTGATTTATGATCAATGTTAAAGATGCAAGCCTTTCTGTGTGATTTGCATGGGGACCTTTTGTTCAATATAGATATCTAGGATTATTGCATGACAAAATGATGGAAATTTAATGAACAGGCTGAAATTGCGCACATAATTTGTGAATGGGAAAGATAACACAAAATTACGATGTTGTTCTTGTAAATTCCTGCATGTTTTATGTGCCTTGAAGGAACAAGTGGATTCAACAATGCAGGGCCAGGCTCAGGAAAACAGATTTGGTTGGTACATATTGTTGCGGTTCTGAAAAAGTGTACATATTTGATTAATAAAGGTTAAAGGTTTTACCCCCATAGTTAGTCCACATGCAACACGTAGGTCACCTTAGAACGTTAGTTATTTCTTAGTATATGTGAGATAAGGCCATTTCCAATAGTGATACCTGCATTGTGTAAAATAAATAAATAAGAGTAGGCCCCGTTCATTCTGCAGCCCTCCCTCCAATTTACTCCATTGCGCACCATCCAGTCTGCACCCCATGCCCCATTGCGCCCATCTAGTCTGCACCCCATTGCCCCTCGCATTAGGAGGCTGAAACCAGCCAAATGCCACGAGGTAAGGCCTGGAAAAGGGGTACAGCCCAAGGGTGGGGGTGTGGCCACGTCAAGCAGACATCAAGGGCGGAGCTGGTAAGACCCCAACAACCAACCAGGGCTCCGTGGGCATGGCTTAAGGGGCGTGGTGAGAACATGGCTGGCACATTCGAGAGGGGTCTCTAAGCGGCGCTATATAACCGCGAGCACAAAGCCCTTCAGGAGGACTCGCGTGATAAAGACTGACACAACTGCGATCGTTGATCAAGAGGACTCGCAAGTGGAGAGCATGATAAAAGGACTTATGCGGTTTTTGAGCACTTGAGGATATTCGCGCATTACCAAGGACTGGAGAGTATAAGCGCTTTGTGAAAGGATTGTCACGTTTGACATTGATTGCAAGAACTCGCTGGGGGTTTGGCTTTGGGCTTGCTGAGACCGTCAGTATAACCGCCTAGCCGGTTCGTTTATTACGTACGCGGCCGTGAGCCGTGGAATAACCGCCCAGCCTAGCTCACCTTTCCCATATAATTGTCCGATCCGCGCCAACGACACGCGGAGAGCTTGCCTGCCGTCTACCATTGCCTTCGTGGCACGAGTCGGGGACCTGCAAGTGGACCCAGGGGTTGTGGACCTGCAAGTCTTTATGGCACAATTCAGGGCTTGTATGATAGAGTCAGAGCATAGGATGAATGCTCAGAGTGAGCAAATGGGAGAGCAATTGGGAAACCAAATTGGGGGATTGAAAAATGATATGGATGGCCAAATGAAAGAAATGAAAGACGGGTTAAATAATTTAGAAAACAAAATGGGGAAGCAATTGGAAAATCAAATTGGGGGATTGAAAAATGGAATGGGGGGCCAATTGAAGGACATGGGTGGCCAAATAAAAGAAATGAAAGAGGGGTTAGTGGGGTTGGAAAACAGGATGTCCACCCAAGAGAACCAAATGGAAGGAATGAACGACGGGTTAACGGGGTTTGAAAACAGAATGGGTGGCCAAATAAAAAAAATGGGGAAGGACATAGACCGCAGGTCGGGCGGGAAAGGCACATTGGTACGCGACGAGGTAGCGCGACTTGTGGAACGCGGGGAAAGCGAGCTAGAGCAGATCATAGTTACGTGGACTGGTATAGAAATTGCGACACGGGGTGTGGAAAAGCCGACGGCCGCCGAATTAGAAAATTTTATTTTATTAGCACCGGCGGTCGTCGAGGAAAAAGAAAAAGAAATAATCATAGTGGAAATTGGGGCTGAAGAGATGGCAGATTTAGAAAAGCAATCGTGGGAGGAAGAAATTGAATGTACCCAAAGTCTGCATTCGCATTGTGATGTCGTGCTTCCTAACCAAAATGAAAGTTTGCAGTTGGTGCAGGAGAGGAGGATCCCGAAGGTAAGCAGGATTGTGTATGGTGCGAAAAGGTTTGGCGCGAAAGGATTTTTCGCACGCATGGGATCCCGACGTCACACGGGCGCTCGTGGAAAGTCCGTGATGCGAGATGTGAAAGTGAATGGCGCGCGGATGCGAACGGCACCGGAGCGCGGGTGTGTAACAGGAGAGTGTGAGAGTGAGAGTGAGTGCACAACGGAGTGTATGTGGGAAGAGTGTGTTGAAACGGAGTGTGGGACAGAGTGCGGAACAGAGTGTGCGATGGATGTGGAGAGTGTGCGGGGATGCACACCAGAGCGGGTGATTTGGTGTGCAATAGAGTGCACACCCATGAGTGTTACGGAGTACGTAACGGAGGAGTGTGCGCAAGGGTAATGTGGTGATGATTGGGTGTGCAAGAGTGCACACCCGTGGGTGTTACAGAGTGTGTAACGGAGTGCATGAGTGGTATGAGAGTGCCAGGGTGTGCGCGACGATGTGTACTAAGGGAGTGTGTGAGCGGCATGAGTGCGCCTGAGTGGTGTGCATCTGAGTGTGCATGAGAGCATGCGGTAATAGAGTGCAGGGAGTGTATGGGATGTATGAGTATGGGAAGGGTCGCGTGGTGTGAGAATACGACTCGAGCATCGACGCAGACCGGGGCAGCGTTTCGGGCGACGTACAGCCGATGTGAGCACTCGGGGGCGTGGTGTTCTTTGTGTGCTGCGGGAGCCGGCGGGGATCGTTGCCGCGGCGGTTTCGCAAGGACCGCCGTGCACGATTCGGGCCGGGCCCCGCCATGTATGGTCGGTGCCGTGCCGTGGCGCAAGGGGAAAACGGCACGATTCCAGGGGAGGTCGGCCAGGTCGGACCTTCGCCCCCTAGCGGGCGCGGTGCTCCGGCCGGAGGAGGTTGGGTCAATGGGTCATCGTGCCGGAGACCGGAAGGCTCCGCGCCGTGATGTTGCCTGGAACCTCGGTCCGAGTATGCCTCCTCCCCAGAATCAAAAATGCCGGACGGACCCAACCAACAGGAGACAGACCACCAGTATGCATTGCTCGGCTTTTCGAAACCGAGCTGTGAAAATGCATTACCGCATCGAGAGGCTCCAGTATAGTGGACGGATGAGAATAGTGTTGGGGAACTGGTACTCCGCGTGCAGGAATGGTAGCGTCACCATTCCTCACATCTTGGGGCACATGAGCAGTAGTTTATGGGGTTTGGCAGTGTAAGCTAGCCGAGGGCTGGCTAGGATAATCGTTAGGGACTTAGAAGTGACTTTAGGAGACCGAGATTTAAGTAATAACTTTTGTACCGGTCGAGGGGACGTAGAGAGATTAGTTGGATATTCATGACAAGGGAAGTGCTTCGTGTAAGGGAAGTGCTTAGTTAGTGTAAGGGAAGACGGAGAAAGCACCAGTATTAGAGGGAAGGAGATAGTTAGATGATGCTGTGTGTGTGAGTATGAGGATGCGCTTCAGGCACAAATGAGGAATTGATAATGAGAGTCTTTGTGGTGAGAGTGAGCAAATGAGGCATTGGTCATGAATGATGTGTGTGTGTGTGTAAAAGTGTATGAATGGAGTATTGTGGACGTGTGTAATGGTGTTGAGTGAATGAATTGCATGGGGTGCAAGTGAATAAATGGTGTGGAATAAATGGTGTGGAGTAAATGGTGTGTGGAATGAGTGGTGTGGAGTGCATAGTGTGAAGGAGTGGATGGGGGAAGATGGCCCCCTTCACAAATACCCGGGGAGGGTAGTTTAAAGTTAGAGAGAGGGAGTAGGTAAATTGTGTGGATATTGACATCTGTGGTGCGAGTAGCAGCAAGTTGTTGCTTTGAGGGGTGCATAGGTGAGTGGAATGGCTGGGCGTATGAGCTTAATTGGTAAGTATGGTTATTGGGGCACTCCGCCACTGGTAGTCTGTCGGCCAGGTGAGGCCGCAGGTAGGCTCTGGGAGCCAGGTAGTGTTCAGTATAGAGTTCAGTGGGGCCAGAGGATCCTAAGGGAGGACCCGGGTAGCCCAATGCCAGAGAGGGCATCATCGGGTGAGAGAGCCAGGAGGGCCTTCCCCAATTTCGGGTAGTCGCAGGAGCTAGGCAAGCTCGGGTGGCGACTTGAGTGGCGGAGGTGCGCAGGTAAGTAGGACCTGCTGGTAGAGCCACACGACCCAGCCCCGAAATTGTGCGAGGGCACAGTATTGAAAAAAATGGGGGAGTGAGACCCCAAATTTGGTAGGCACCACAGGATGGTCAATGGGAATTGGTTTTTAGAACCACATAGAGTAAAGTGGCCAATTGGATTGGCAGGGCAAGACCCCGGGTAGTGCAAAGAGTTAATGTTATTAGAGTATAGTTAGAATGAAATCTCTTCGCACCATCCACATCCACTCACCGAGATGACAGGACTCCACACCGGGTTTTTGCAAATGTTTGGAATGAAAGACGCATCATGACGTAAGTGAGACATTGTGTGATATTCCATCCCTTCCTTCTTGGGAGGGATTGGGAACGAATTTGGCATAGAGGGGGGGGGGGGGGGGTACAGAAAAGACAAGACGGTAAAGACGGAATTTGTAAATTGTAAATACAGGGAAGGGCAGGGGGAGAGTAGGTGACATGGGGGGTCAAGTATGGCTAGGGACGAGCTTTCTCTGCTCGCTCCCCCGCGCCCCTCATATTGCATTGCCTTGCATTGTGTGTACCCTTGCGCCCTTGCCCCCGCTAACCTCTGCTTTGTCTTTCCTCTTCACCCATGGACCCATTACCTTTCGTTGAGGGGAGTGTGCAGGTGCCCTGAGCGGTGTGGCTGCACCTTTGCGCTGCACCCTGCTACCTGTTGCCTGCACCAGTACCTATGCACCTACACCTATGGACCACACGTTCTGTGGCCTGGCACCTTTGCTTGGGCAGACAACCGCTGGAAGCGTTATCTTGCCCTGCGGACCACTGTGTTTAAGTGGCCATCGACGCCATGCAGTCGGACCACCTAAGTTGGCCCTGCTGGCCAAAATAAAAAGCGGACATGGTTTGTGCACTTTTTATTAAATTCCTTTGGTGTGTCAGGACAAGAAGACTTTAAGGTTGATGATGGCACACCGAAAATGAAGTAAGAAGACGTCGCAGCCCAGCAGCCAGCCAAGCACAAGACATCATGGATTATTGAAATGTGATGATTGTGCATTTTTCATGATGGTGCATTTTGGTGCTTTTTGTGCATTTTTCATGATGGTGCATTTCTGATTTATTATGATGTATGGTGTATTGGTGCAGTCCATTGCATTCGGTGTTTCCTCTTTTCAAAATTTCTCTTCTTCTCCCACAAAAGACAGGTCCTGGGTTGTAGTATTGTAAATAATTAGTAGTCTTGTAAATAACATGCTCCCCACCGGCTATATGTGTAGTTTGATGATTCTTTCCGTAATTCAGTTAATTGTGGGCGTGAGTCAGTTAGATAGTACAAAACGCAGTAGGTGGGACATATCTAGTGTTTAAAACTGTCGCACACAGGGTGTAAGAGTAAAAGTAGAGGGAAACTACACCGAAGTGTCACACTAATTGTTAAAAAGTAGTCCTGACCCTTGTATCAGAACCGGTCGGGCTCACTGGTGTGTGGGTCCGGCTCGGGGATGACCCTGGCGAAGGAGGGGTGCAGTGTTGCGGTTCTGAGAAAGTGTACATATTTGATTAATAAAGGTTAAAGGTTTTGCCCCCATAGTTAGTCCACATGCAACACGTACGTCACCTTAGAACGTTAGTTATTTCTTAGTATATGTGAGATAAGGCCATTTCCAATCGTGATACGTGCGTTGTGTAAAAGAAATAAATAAGAGTAGGCCCCGTTCATTCTGCAGCCCTCCCTCCAATTGACTCCTTTGCGCACCATCCAGTCTGCACCCCATGCCCCATTGCGCCCATCCAGTCTGCACCCCATTGCCCCTCGCATTAGGAGGCTGAAACCAGCCAAATGCTACGAGGTAAGGCCTGGAAAAGGGGCGGAGCGCAAGGGTGGGGGTGTGGCCACGTCAAGCAGATATCAAGGGCGAAGCTGGTAAGACCCCCAACAACCAACCAGGGCTCCGTGGGCATGGCGAGAACGTGGCTGGCACATTCGAGAGGGTTCGCTAAGTGGCGCTATATAACCGCGAGCACAAAGCACTTCAGGAGGACTCGCGTGATTAGGACTGACGCAACTGCGATCGTTGATCAAGAGGACTCGCAAGTGGAGAGCGTGATAAAAGGACTTATGCGGTTTTTGAGGATATTCGTGCATTACCAAGGACTGGAGAGTATAAGCGCTTTGTGAAAAGATTGTCACATTTGGCATTGATTGCAAGAACTCGCTGGGGATTTGGCTTTGGGCTTGCTGAGACCACCAGTATAACCGCCTAGCCGGTTCGTTTATTACGTACGCGGCCGTGAGCCGTGGAATAACTGCCCAGCCTAGCTCACCTTTCCCATATAATTGTCCGATCCGCGCCAACGACACGTGGAGAGCTTGCCTGCCGTCTACCATCGCCTTCGTGGCACGAGTCGGGGACCGGAGCGAGCTGTGGACGCCATCCCTGGACCTTCAACCCCGACCATCTACAACCCCCGTGTGAGTCTGAGTCTGAGTGCGAACGGGCCCGTGACTGGGGATAAGTATAAGACTGTTTAAGGCTGCCCTGTGTATCTGCTTCTTCTTTTTCACTGTACATTGCTTCTTCTCCTTCATTGTACAAAGTGTAAATAAATTGCTTGTTCTTCCTGTTTCCTCTTAATTCGACCGTCTTAGTGATTTCTCCATTGGGTAAGCGTGGCACGATCACAACCGCTCCAATCGGGTTAGTTCCTGTTAACGGCCTGAATCGCGGCTCGCTATCGCTCGGCGTATCCACTAAAACCGTGGTTCGGGTGGGATTGTTTCCTTGCTTCCCGGGAGGCACTGGTAATTAGGTAATAGGACTAATTCAACCTACCACCCTATTCAGCGCTGACCGGAAGGAACGTGATAGCCCTGGATCGCGTCGGCTAGATAAAAGACAAGGGGATTAATCCCCCCTTGGTAAGGGGAAGGCCGACGTTGGAGATCCGCAACAATATATTTTTTATTGAAAGGTGAAAAGTATATATATATATATATAATTAATTTGGATGTAATAACTTGGTGGACAGTGTCGATGTGTAAGGAGAAGTGGGATCAATTGAGAAAAATTGCCCGTTAAAATATGTTCACATTTAAATAGGAGATTGAATCAATTCCTTAGTAAATCTGGATGAACTTGGAAAAAAAATAAAACATTTAGATATGAAAGATTTGTCTGCCATTAAGCTTCAAAATATAAAAATTGATAAACTGCAGCGTCCATTGTAAAATGTCTGCATAACGTTACCTGTTGGTCTGATTTCCAGGTTTGGAATGCTGTCAAAATGATGGGCTGAACTAATTGGATCTGCTTGGTGTTAATTTAAGGGCTGTTCCGATTATCTTTGTTGAGCACCAAAATCTGTCTATCAAATTTTGTCCGTGTCCATCACTAAGCTTTTGAGACATGCTTCACGTTTAATGAAAGACAATAATTAAGCGCTTTGTGGAAAGGCAATGGCAAACCACCCAATGTCGTACACGATATTTCCAGCACGATCGTAGATTTGAGAATGCAAGTAACTGCTAATCTTGCCTGTCCTGTGTGCAAAATGTCGGACAGTGTTGAACAAATTAATACAGGAGAGATTATAATGGCGTTTTTTTTGTTTTTTTTATCCCAAAATCATAATGACAGGGTTGATGGATTGAAGTGTGTTGACAGTGTGTTTCATGAACCAATGATGTTGTTCCTTGTTAATGGAACAGCTAGCGACGGGTGTTTGTGAGTAACAACCGCCCTTTGGTCGAGGCTCATAGAAAAAGTGATACTTATTGATGCGGCACGTTTACAATAGATATTTAATGGCGAGAGTTGTGGTTTGACTCGATTTTGCGCTTTGAACAAGTTAAATGGTAAAAAAAAATAAAATAAAAAAAAATTATTTAAATTGGCCCCAGAGTGAGAACTCTGGGTATAGTTCTCAAGTCACTCTGGGTTGTGACTTGAAGAATGAATTGGAGTTGTGACATGGTGTAGACAGATGGGAGGTTGCGATGTTGGTGCTGTGGATTCCATGAGACAAAGTACAGACAAATTTTGTTTCACTTCTAAAAAAAAAAATGTTGTGGACATGGACCTGGGTTATTTTATTTTTTTAAATTGTGGACAAACGTGGGTGTGTGATTGAACCTTTTGGTAAGGATGTAAGGTAAAATTGAGTTATGCAATTAATTGCTTTAATGAATAATCTTTCAGCATGCAAAGGGTGACAGGACATGGGATTATCACGAGGTTTGTAATGCTGTAAATGTTGTACTTAGGATGTTTCACTTGGCTGGTCGATTCTGTATGTTTACACTGTATGTTGACTGTATACTGTGCATGCTACTGTATCCTTATGATGTTTCCTTTGATGTACATCTCTACTGTACCAGGATTTTCACTTGGGACTTTTTGTGAATCTTGCAATGTGCTTTTGTGAATTGTCGTATGCTCTTCTTGGTTGATAAAGGTTATTGTTTTCTTGCTGTGTATTTCCTTGTAGACAGAAAGTGTTGTCCTCCTCGTGAATTAAAATTTGTGATTCTTCTTCTGACAAAAGTTATGGACATTGAATTTCTTGATTCATCTATTACATACTACTGTAGGAAAATATCAATATCAAATGGCCAAATGGCCATTATTATATTACAGTACAACATAATACAAGTACAGTACACTATAATATTATTCATGAGATCTTTATGTAAATACAGTACAATATAATAATATACTAAAAATCAATGTTGCTAGGAATCAGTGATTGCTCGGATACGTCAGCATGCCAAAAAACGTTCTAGGTGACGGTTTGAACATTCAAAGTGTACAATATAATATTATTATATTACAGTACAACATAATACAAGTACAGTACAATATAATATTATTATATTACAGTACAACATAATACAAGTACAGTACAATATAATATTATTCATGAGATCTTTATGTTAATACAGTACAATATAATAATTAAATATACTACAAATTAATGTTGCTAGGAATCAGTGGTTGCGAGGATACGGAAGCATGCCAAAAACCGTTATATATGACAGTTTGAACATTCGAAGTGCAGTTTGATAGAAAGGTAGGTGGTGTGGTCATGCTGTTTGGTCGATTGATGTGTTTAAGGGTAAGATGTGAATGATTTAATGATATTATCATATTATCGAGTGTGTAAGGAAAGTTATAAATATATGATAACACATTTAATCCTATTGCGAGTAAAGTTGGAATAAGTTATGTTGCATTGATGGGTTGACTGACTGCCTGGACGCAACTGAGGTTTTGGATCTACTGATGTACCATCTATTGATGTGGATCCATGATCGAGGTTGTGGATCCGCCGTTTGGAGAGGTCCTGGGCTGAAAGGATTGAAACCTCGAGGAAGAACGGTGCCCAGCTGATGATCCGTGCAGTCGGGAAACTAGTCAGTTGCTTACAGGTTAAGGTTCTTCCTTTAGGTGGAGAAACTATGTTTGAGATTTACAATTTAAATAAAGTCGAATATGGGATGATGTGAAATTAACATCATTTACAACAATCCCTTAAATTATTTAAGTTTAGGAACAACCGATACTGTACAACTAATTAAGTGTGTGTGTGTGTGTGTGTGTGTGTGTGTGTGTGTGTGTGTGTGTGTGTGTGTGTGTGTGTGTGTGTGTGTGTGTGTGTGTGTGTGTGTGAAAGAGAGAGATAGAATTGTGAGGAACAGAAATGACAAAACGAGCTGTGTGTGTGTGTGTGTGTTTGTATATGTGTATGTGCGTATATATGTGTGGGTCTGTCTGACTGTGTAAATGTGTATGTATGGGTGTACATGTATACAGTCACGTGAAAAAGTAAGTACACCCCATGTAAAGTTTTGACTTTTTCAACATACAGCTATTTGATCTTCATTTCAACAATATTGAGAGATAAAGGTGATATAATATAACAAATATCATGAAACATTTACATTTTGTTGTCCATTGAATAATTTAAATAAACATAAATGCAAATTTCGCATGTGGAAAAAGTAAGTACACCCTCGGCTCTTATAGGTGGTATTGCTCTCTTTGGCAGAAACAACCTCAAGTAGGCGTTTCTTATAACTGTCTACCAGTCTCTGACATCGACTGGGAGAAATTTTTGCCCACTCCTCCATGCAGAATTCTTTCAGCTGTGCGATGCTTGAGGGGTTTCTTGCATGCACAGCTCGTTTCAAATCCCCCCCACAACATCTCGATGGGATTTAGATCCGGGCTTTGACTTGGCCATTCCAGAACCCTCCATTTCTTTCTTTTCAGCCATTCCTTGGTGGATTTACTGGTATGTTTAGGGTCACTGTCATGTTGCAAGGTCCACCTTTGGTTGAGCTTCAACTCTCTGACAGATGGCCTCACATTATCCTCAAGCACCCTCTGGTACAATGAAGAATTCATAGTGGATTCTATGATGGTGAGCTGCCCAAGCCCTGATGCAGCAAAGCTGCCCCAAACCATAATATTTCCACCACCATGCTTTACAATTGGTATCAGGTTCTTGTGGTCAAATGCTGTCTTTGGTCTTCGCCAAACATGTCTTCTGGTACTGTGGCCAAATAGCTCTGCCTTTGACTCATCTGTCCAGATCATATTGTTCCAGAAGTGCTGGTCTTTGCCTTGGTGTTCATTGGCAAACTTTAGTCTTGCCCTGATGTTCTTTCTGGACAGCAAAGGTTTCCTCCTGGCACACCTCCCATGTAGATCAAATTTGTGCAGCCTCTTTCTAATGGTAGACTCGTGCACTTTGACATCAACAGTGGCAAGAGCTACCTGTATGTCCCGTGATGACATTCTGGGGTTCTTAGAGACTTCTTTCAGCATCTTGCGGTCTGCTCTCGGGCTGAACTTGCTGGGGCGGCTTGGCCTGAACAAGTTGGCAGTTGTTTGGAATCTTCTCCACTTGTACATGATCTTCCGGACAGTCGAATAATTGATTTCAAATTGTTGGAGATCTTTTTAAATCCCTTCCCAGACTCGGAGGCATCTATAACCTTCTTTCTGAAGACCTCAGAGAGCTCTTTTGATCTAGGCATGGTGACGCCGCAAACACTTCAACAACAAAGAGCAACCCAAACTAAATGTCTGAGGTTTAAATAAAACAGGTTCCTCCAAGATCCTCTCTGACGATGTTCTAATCATTTGCACCTGAGCAGGTGCACCTGATTTTAATTTTAGGTATTTGAAGTCGTGATAAATGTCGGGGTGTACTTACTTTTTCCACATGCGAAATTTGCATTTATGTTTATTTAAATTATACAATGGACTACAAAATGTAAATGTTTCATGATATTTGTTATATTATATCACCTTTATCTGTCAATATTGTTGAAATGAAGATCAAATAGCTGTATGTTGAAATATGTTGAAAAAGTCAAAACTTTACATGGGGTGTACTTACTTTTTCACGTGACTGTATGTGTATGTGTGTATGCATGTGTTGTCTGTTTGTGTGTGTGTATATTTGTGCATTTAGGGTGTGTATGTATGTGTGTATTTGTCACTGTGTCAGGCAGGGTGTGTATGTATGTGTGTATGGGTGTGGGTGTGTGTGTCTGTCTGTCTGTGTGTGTGTGTTTTGTGTGCATCATGAACCATTTGATGTGGTACCTGGATCTCTGTGGTAGACAACGAGGTCTCCATTAGCAAGTGACACAAAAACCTGATCGTGCAGACACCTGTAAGGAGGGCACCATGAGTGGAGGTTAACAATAAAAACTCCTTGGTTTCAGCATAAAAGCGAAAATATATCGTTCATGACGCGAATGTACTGCTTCTGCAAAGAAAATGATCTGAGTCATGTTGTACAACTTGAAAAGCACATCAATATATTTTAAACTAGAACGGCACTCCGTAGAGCGCATACCTCCGCCAGGCTGAAAAGTTTATGGTTTCTATCCCACTGATAGGCCGGATCTGGATTCGGACCTCAACCAAAATCTAATTGGCTTGTTCTCGTCACCAAACCGACTCATCCACAAGGTTTATTCATAACTCGTCCATAACTTTTTAAAATATGTTATATATCGGTTTTCGCCCGATCTCTCAATGGAGACGAATCACTTCAAAAATTAAATAATTCTCGTATCCGAATCCATATTCAGATCTTCAGCAAAATCGAATTGATTTGGTCTTGTCACATATCCAATCTATCTACCAAGTTTCGTTCAAATCCACCCATAACTTTTGGATATATCGTGCTATGTATTGGTTTTAGCCCCACCACTCAATGGTGAAGAATCACTTTTAAAATTATACGAGTTGAATCCGTATCTTCACCGAATCATTTCGTCCTTGTGACAAACGCTACATCTCTGCCAAATTTCGTCCGAATCCGTCCACAACTTTTTGAGATATTTTGTTCACAAACAAACAGACAAACAGACAGGGGTGAAAACATAACCTCCATCCACCTTTGGTGGTGGAGGTAATAAACACCACACAAAATACAAACACATCCTGGCAAGGGTCTGCAATCTCTGATTGATCTTTGTTGTTATTAATATAATGTCACTCGTGGGGTCACCCGTGGGAATCCCACGGGCATGGACGTGTGTGACATTTGGACATCTTGATTTAGATGCTACACATTAAATTTTACAAAATGGTTACTGGCAATCCAGAAATGGTGTAATGAACACAATTTATTTATTTCACATAATATGTGACCCCTCACTCCTCTCCACCTGACACTCACCTCTCTCCACCCTCACGCCTCTCCAATCCCACGCCTCCTCACACTGCCCTCCAATACCTCCTTACACTCCTCTCCAATACTTCCTCACACTCATCTCCAATCCCTCACATTCCTCTCCAATCCCTCACACTCCCCTCCAATCCCTCACACTCCCCTCCAATCCCTCACACTCCCCTCCAATCCCTCACACTACCCTCCAATCCCTCACACTCCTCTCCAATCGCTCCTCACTCTCCTCTCCAATCGGCCCTCACTCTCCAACTCCTCGCTCCTCTCCAGCCCGTAGCCCCTCTCCAACCCCTCGCTCCTCTCCAACCCCTCACATGCCTCTCCAATCCCTCACACTCCTCTCCAATCCCTCATACTCCCCTGCAATCGTGCCTCACTCTCCTCTCCAATCGCTCCTCACACTCCTCTCCAACCTCTCACACTCCTCTCCAACCCCTCACACTCCTCTCCAACCCCTCACACTCCTCTCCAACCCCTCACACTCCTCTCCAACCCCTCACACTCCTCTCCAACCCCTCACACTCCTCTCCAACCCCTCACACTCCTCTCCAACCCCTCACACTCCTATCCAACCCCTCACACTCCTATCCAACCCCTCACACTCCTCTCCAATCCCTCACACTCCTCTCCAATCGCTCCTCACTCGCCTCTCCAATCGCTCCTCACTCGCCTCTCCAATCGCTCCTCACTCGCCTCTCCAATCGCTCCTCACTCGCCTCTCCAATCGCTCCTCACACTCCTCTCAACCCCTCACACTCCTCTCCAACCCCTCACACTCTCCAACCCCTCACACTCTCCAACCCCTCACACTCCTCTCCAACCCCTCACACTCGTCTCCAACCCCTCACACTCCTCTCCAACCCCTCACACTCCTCTCCAACCCCTCACACTCCTCTCCAACCCCTCACACTCCTCTCCAACCCCTCACACTCCTCTCCAACCCCTCACACTCCTCTCCAACCCCTTACACTCCTCTCCAACCCCTCACACTCCTCTCCAATCCCTCACACTCCTCTCCAATCCCTCACACTCCTCTCCAATTCCTCATACTCCCCTCCAATCGCGCCTCACTCGCCTCTCCAATCGCGCCTCACTCTCCTCTCCAATCGCTCCTCACTCGCCTCTCCAATCGCTCCTCACTCGCCTCTCCAATCGCTCCTCACACTCCTCTCAACCCCTCACACTCCTCTCCAACCTCTCACACTCCTCTCCAACCCCTCACACTCCTCTCCAACCCCTCACACTCCTCTCCAACCCCTCACACTCCTCTCCAACCCCTCACACTCCTCTCCAACCCCTCACACTCCTATCCAACCCCTCACACTCCTATCCAACCCCTCACACTCCTCTCCAATCCCTCACACTCCTCTCCAATCGCTCCTCACTCGCCTCTCCAATCGCTCCTCACTCGCCTCTCCAATCGCTCCTCACTCGCCTCTCCAATCGCTCCTCACTCGCCTCTCCAATCGCTCCTCACACTCCTCTCAACCCCTCACACTCCTCTCCAACCCCTCACACTCTCCAACCCCTCACACTCTCCAACCCCTCACACTCCTCTCCAACCCCTCACACTCGTCTCCAACCCCTCACTCTCCTCTCCAATCGCTCCTCACACTCCTCTCCAACCTCTCACACTCCTCTCCAACCCCTCACACTCCTCTCCAACCCCTCACACTCCTCTCCAACCCCTCACACTCCTCTCCAACCCCTCACACTCCTCTCCAACCCCTCACACTCCTCTCCAACCCCTCACACTCCTCTCCAACCCCTCACACTCCTATCCAACCCCTCACACTCCTATCCAACCCCTCACACTCCTCTCCAATCCCTCACACTCCTCTCCAATCGCTCCTCACTCGCCTCTCCAATCGCTCCTCACTCGCCTCTCCAATCGCTCCTCACTCGCCTCTCCAATCGCTCCTCACTCGCCTCTCCAATCGCTCCTCACACTCCTCTCAACCCCTCACACTCCTCTCCAACCCCTCACACTCTCCAACCCCTCACACTCTCCAACCCCTCACACTCCTCTCCAACCCCTCACACTCGTCTCCAACCCCTCACACTCCTCTCCAACCCCTCACACTCCTCTCCAACCCCTCACACTCCTCTCCAACCCCTCACACTCCTCTCCAACCCCTCACACTCCTCTCCAACCCCTCACACTCCTCTCCAACCCCTCACACTCCTCTCCAACCCCTTACACTCCTCTCCAACCCCTCACACTCCTCTCCAATCCCTCACACTCCTCTCCAATCCCTCACACTCCTCTCCAATTCCTCATACTCCCCTCCAATCGCGCCTCACTCGCCTCTCCAATCGCGCCTCACTCTCCTCTCCAATCGCTCCTCACTCGCCTCTCCAATCGCTCCTCACTCGCCTCTCCAATCGCTCCTCACTCACCTCTCCAATCGGCCCTCACTCTCCTCTCCAATCAGCCCTCACTCTCCAACCCATCGCTCCTCTCCAATACCTCCTCACACTCCTCCCCAATACCTCCTCACACTCCTCTCCAATACCTCCTCACACTCCTCTCCAATACCTCCTCACAATCCTCTCCAATACCTCCTCACACTCCTCTCCAATACCTCCTCACACTCCTCTCCAATACCTCCTCACACTCCTCTCCAATCGTGCCTCACTCGCCTCTCCAATCGCTCCTCACTCTCCTCTCCAATCGGTCCTCAATCGCCTCTCCAATCGCTCCTCACTTGCCTCCCCAATCGCTCCTCACTCGCCTCTCCAATCGCTCCTCACTCTCCTCTCCACTCGGCTTTTCCCGTCTCGTTTCTCTCGTTTTTCTCCCGTCTAGTTCTTTTTTTCTTGCTGCATCATGTTCAAGTTTGCATTAACGTTCGTCAACGGACTCGTTCACCCGTCTCATTCGTTTTCTTGCTGCATCTTGTTCAAGTCTGCGTTCTTCATCGATCGTCTCATTCATTTTGGAAATGGAAGTTTCCACGCAACGCATGAATTGTCACGATCCTCAAGAGGAAGTGTCTCGTAATCATCAAATGACAAATGGCAAGTAAATTACATTGTGAAAATTAAAGATTTCAAATAAACCTATTTAAAGTGCATACGCACATAACTAATGAAAAACAAGCGTTACGCCTAGGTCCCCCGTCGGTGAAGTGATGTGAGCTGACAAAGTGGAAGACGCAGAAAACATGCTATGATATGATATTTCGCTCACAAGGTTCAGACATACATGGAGGCGGCCATCTTGGATTTTGACATGGCGACCCAATTTTCAACAGCGTTCTTCCTTATGCCTAGATACACCCACACACCAGATTAGAAGTTGGTACTTCGCTTATTTTTCAAGATATTCCGCTCACAAGGTTAAGACATACAAGGCGGCGGCCATCTTGGATTTTGACGTGGCGACCCAATTTACAATAGCGGTCTTCCTTATGCCGAGATACACCCACACACCAAATTAGAAGTTGGTACTTCGCTTATTTTTCAAGATATTCATCTCAAGGTTCAGACATACATGGCGGCGGCCATCTTGGATTTTGACGTGGCGACCCAATTTTAAACAGCGTTCTTCCTTGTGCCTAGATACAGCCACACACCAGATTAGAAGTTGATACTTCGCTTATTTTTCGAGATATTTCGCTCACAAGGTTCAGACATATATATGGTGGCGGCCATCTTGGATTTTGACGTGGCGACCCAATTTACAATAGCGCTCTTCCTTATGCCCAGATACACCCACACACCAAATTAGAAGTTGGTACTTCGCTTATTTTTCAAGATATTCATCTCACAAGGTTCAGACATACATGGCATCAAACATACATGGCGGCGGCCATCTTGGATTTTGACGTGGGTTGTACCCAAACACCAAATTCGAATGCGGTCCTTCGCTTACGCACGCACGCATGCATGGACGGACGGACACACGGACGGAGGGGAAAACCATAGTCCCCCTTTCGCTCCGCTGTGCGACGGGGGACAAAAAAACGAAGAAATACCTCTCGGTAATTTCCTGAAACATATTTTACTTCCGGATAATAATGTTGAATGAAATAAGAACGAAGAAATATGTCGTTTTCTGATGACTGTCATCAAAAGTAAAAGTGATATATCTTAACGGAAAAGAAAAAGCGAATTTTTAATATATGTCGGCATTTCCCCCGACTGTTATTTCAGGCGGTGTATTTTCGTGCATCATCGTGGCGTGGTTTTTAAAAATATATCTCGGCATTTTCCCGTGTGTGCGTGAATGTTCTCAATTATTTCTGACACCGAGTCTAAAACCATCGATAAAAATTAAATCAGATGGTGAATTTGAGATAAAATTGTGAGGGTGACTCAATGAATGGGCTGGGCTTTATGTTACAGGCCTTTGAGAATTCATTTCGTTCTATAAACGGAAACTTTCATGGGATTCTCTTCCGTTTTTTTTCAACCGAGTCTAAAACTATGTTAGCGACTGTTAAAAATGAAATGATATATCGAATTTGATTTGAAATAAAACTGGGAGAGAGAGCAAAACACCACGGGCCTACAAAACAGGCCTTAAAGCTATGCGAGTTAATAAAATGGTGGATATTTGTTTACGTGAAGCCTCTCCAAGAATGGGTGGAGCTACTCTGTAAACAGAGTAAGCCACAACCCCGGACAGACAGACAGACAGACAGAATCACCGTAGCCTATTATAATATAGACTAGTAGGGTCACCCGTGGGAATCCCACGGGCATGGACGTGTGTGACATTTCGACATATTGAGTTAGATGCTGCACCTGCACATTCAGTTTCACAAAATGGTTACTGGCAATTTATCAGATGCACAAATGATGTCATCCACACAATGTATTTACTTCTGATAACATGTGAATGCATGTGCGTGCACACCCACACACACATATACACAAACACACACATATACACCCACAAACATATTGTTGTGGATTTGAGAATGGTGTTGTGTTTTTTATTATCGTTGTAAGTGTAATGAAGCTTGTGTAAAAATCACCCTCCATGTTGTGTGTAAAGGTCAAAGGTCGTCCCTTAGTTAGGCCATATACAATCACGTAGCAAATCATAGATCTCCCTGTTCAGTAGTTATCTCCTTATTATGTGTATTAGTTTAAGGCTCTGTTCCCACTAGTTGACACTATATTGCACCGAATTGACATAAGATAGATCCCTCCGAAGCCCCCATGGCATCTTCGAAGTGCCAGTAACTTTGGGTGGGGTTATTGGCACCACCTTCACCCCAAACTCCATTACGCACGCGGTCAAGTTGGGGAAGAAAGGCGTGTCTCCGCTGATCGTCATCAAAGGTGGAGCAAAAGAGCCCGTGCCAGCCAACCGGCACTGCAGTGAGCGGCCCGGTAGGCGTGCCCTTGTAGCCCGCGGCTTGATCTCAAAAAGGGCAATAAAAAGGGCGACGGAGGGACTACAAGGGGAGATGAGTGAGGAGGGCGCACGGAGCAGTCAGTGAAGGAGGAGCTGAAAGTGAGCTTTGACGTGCAGTTTTCGACCCGCTGTGGCGAAGCAACGCGACCGTGCGACCCAGATTGCGGAGGATCAGCGGCTGCTCACCTCGAGCCTTGCCGTTTACACGGACCGGACCCGCATCCTCCCCGCCTTGTGATCCCGCCTCATCCGTCTAGCCATCCCTCTGGTCCGAGCTGAACCTTCCTCCCTTTCCAGCCATCCAGCCTGCCTTCATTTCCCATTCGTGTGAGTCTGTCTTTGTTTGTTCTGTCCTGGGTTTTTAAGTAAGACTGCCATAGGTAAGCTAGTGTTGTACTGTGTCCTTCTGGTCCGTCCCTCTTTCTGCAATTATTTTCTTATTCTTCCTTCTTCCTTGGTTTCTTTGATTGTGTAAATAGTAATTTGTAAATAAATCATATTTGTATTTCCCACCTTTGTTCTGCTTCTTCTTCACATTCGGTCGTTTTAGTGATTTCCCCATTGAAAACCTGTGGCGCGATTTTGGCCAACGTTCAAGAATCGGGTCTAGTCCTTGTTAATAGTTTGTGCCGCGGTTGCTAAGACCGCTCGGCAATTAACATCTGTCCGCGGTACGAACGGGGCTGCGCACCGGCCAATCCGGAGGTAGCTGTGCAGCGTCAGGAGCGGAGACGGCCAGTGAAAATAGCAGGGGGAATTAACCCCCCCCCCAAAGGGGAGTGCCGTACTCCGTTTCCGTAACAATATACACACACACACACACAAATACACATACACACACATAAACACACACACACATATACACACACACACACACACACACATATACACACACACACACACACATATACACCCACACCCACACACACACACACACACATATATATATATATACACCCACACACACATATACACCCACACACACAATACACATACACACACATATATACACCCACACACATATACACACACACACATATACACCCACACACATATACACCCACACACATATACACCCACACAAATATACACACACACATATACACATACACACACATATACACCCACACACATATACACACACACACACACATATACACACACACACATATATACACACACACACACACACACACACACACACACACACACACACACACACATACACACACACACACACACACACACACACATATATACACACACACACACACACATATACACACACACAAATATACACACACACACACACATATACACACACACACATATACACACACACACATATACACACACACACATATACACACACACACATATACACACACACACATATACACACACACACATACACACACACACACACATATATACATACACACACGTACACATGTACACCCACACACATACACATACACACAAACACATCTCGTTTATTTCATTTCTGTTCCTCACAATTCTGTCTCTCTTATTCAGTGTGGAAGTGTAAATTTATGAAGCAAGCAATTTCTATGAGCCTCAACCCTCCATTCCTAGTCTGCAGGTGTCTTTTTGTGGTTTCCATCCAGAATTTGGGAGTTACTACAGTTGGCAAGTTATCTCCGGCACTGCCCAGAATCATGGCTCGAGAAGAGTAAAAATTCTTCGTGGAGGCAATGGCGGAGCACATATTGTCATAAATGACTGAGGGAAATAATATTACAAATAGGGTTTTTCCAAATAATGTAAGGTTGGATCGAGTTTGTCTTATTGGAGAAAAGATATTGTTTCTTGGTAAATAATTAAATAATACAACTGTAGCCACAATGTCTACCAGGGTTCTTTGGGGTGATTTGCTGGGTTATCAAGGCTTAATCGTTTCAGCTCGAGGTCTGGCAAACTACCATTGTTTAATAAATTAGATGTAAATATTTGTAGGGTGTGTCCCCTCCCACCTTTGCTTACGTGACTTCTGGGGGATGGTAGTTCTGAAGTCCATCCTCATCTTAATGTTATTGAGTTTTAAAACAAAGCTAAACTGAACAACGGTTCGGAAATAATAAAGTATAAAATCCATGTAGGCTAGCTCTCTCTGGCTCTCGGCTTCTCAGTAAAATATTTTGTGGGATTGCAGTCGGATTTGACTTATGAGGGAAAATATGAGTTTGCAGATTGAAAAAGGATGGGGATTGCCATAGCTATTGAAGTGACTGTTTTATTTTGAAGTTTTAACATGACATCAAAAAACCCATGTTGCTAGTGTGTTAATTTGTAATATGGTATAATAATGGAGGCGCTGTAATTATTTGGTTGTGGCTAAGGATAATATTGTTAAAATAAAGTAAGTGGTCTTTGTTATATCCACTTCACTGAGAATGACCTTCAGATGTTCTTGAAGGGATTAGAGGGACAGGGCTCCAGGTGTTTTGCAGGAGACAATGGAAAAGCAGAAAGAATTTGGGATGCAAACCTGCTCTCAGTGGGAGGCAACCTCACCCTCGACACCTACTCCCTCCCACCCAAACTTTGCCCAACCAATCCTATTGCTCTCCTCCCCTTTTTTCGCTCCTCCCCCCTCCACCTGTCCCCTCCCACCCAAACTTTGCCCAACCAATCCGACTGCTCTCCTCCCCTCTCTTCGCTCCTCCCCCCTCCACTTGCTCCTCCCACTTGAAACTGTATAAAAAATCAGAACGAATGACCAAATAGCCAGGATACTTCACTTGGCTGGTTGATTCTGTATGTTAACTGTATACTGTGCATGCTGGTGTTCAGTATGATATTTCTTTGTGCATCCCTACTGTACCAGGATTTTCACTCTGGACTTTGATCGAGGATTTGTTGTAAATCTTCCTTGTGTGTTTTTGTGAATTGTACCATGCTCTTCTTGGTTTGATAAGGGTCATTGTTTTCTTGCTGTGTATTTCTTGAAGACAGAAAGTGTTATCCTCCTCGGGAATTAAAATTTGTGACTCTCTTCTGACATTGAATTTTTTGGTTCCTCTATTATATACTAGTTGGAAAATATCCCCAACAACACACACACACACACACACACACACACACACACACACACACACACACACACACACACATATATACACATATACACACACACACACACACACACACACACACACACACACACACACACACACACACACACACACACATATCCTACATGTATATACATGTTTAAAGTGTACGTGCCCTTCTTCCCTCCCCCGCCCGGCAACGCTGGGTACTTCTGCTAGTAACTAATAAAATAAAAACGAAGAAATATCTCTCGGTAATTTCCTGAAACTCGGTGAAATTCAATGAAATTCGCTCGGTGAATTCACTCGGTTTATCGGTGAAATTTTTTATTTGGGCGGTGTATAATTGCTTCGAATGAAATATCTCTGAGCAATTTCCCGTCTGTGTTTCATGTCCATGCACACGTGAAATGGAGTTTGTTTTTGCACACGTGAAATGAACACGTGAACCTTTACTTCCAGATAATAATGTTGAATGAAATAAAAACGAAGAAATATATGTCGGCATCATTGTTGACGTTTTTATGACGACTGTCATCAAACGGAAAAGTAATAGATCTTAACGGAAAAGAAAAAGCGATTTTTAATATATGTCGACATGTTGCCGCCTGTGTCATGTTGGGCGGTGTATGATACATCATGACGCGATTTTTAAAAATATATCTCTGCATTTTCCCGCATGTGTGTGTGAATGTTCTCAATTATTGCTGACACAGAGTCTAAAACCATCGATAAAAATGAAATCAGATGGTGAGTTAGATTGGAGATAAAGGCGTGAGAGAGACTCAATGGCCTTGAAGTTACAGGCCTTTGAGATTTCATTTCGTTCTACAAACGGAAACTTTCAATCGGATATTCTTCCCGTTTTTTTTCAACAGAGTCTAAAACGATGTTAGCGAATGCGAAAAATAAAATGATATATCGAATTTGATTTGAAATAAAACTGGGAGAGAGCGCAAGACACCACGGGCCTACAAAACAGGCCTCAAAGCTATGCGAGTTAATGAAATGGTGGATATTTGTTTATATGAAGCCTCTCGCAGAATTTCTTTTCGAAGCCCCTCCTAGAATGGGTGGAGCTACTCTCTCAACGGAGTAAGCCACACCCCCGGACAGACGGATCACCTTCGCCTATTATAATATGGACTAGTGGGGTCACCCGTGGGAATCCCACGGGGATGGACGTGTGTGACATTTCGACATATTGAGTTAGATGCTGCACCTGCACATTCAGTTTCACAAAATGGTTACTGGCAATTTATCAGATGCACAAATGATGTAATCTACACAATGTATTTACTTCTGATAACATGTGAATGCATGTGCGTGCACACCCACACACACACATACACACATATACACA
This sequence comes from Myxine glutinosa, assembly GCF_964187855.1. Classification (NCBI taxonomy): domain Eukaryota; kingdom Metazoa; phylum Chordata; class Myxini; order Myxiniformes; family Myxinidae; genus Myxine; species Myxine glutinosa. The sequence goes on along the minus strand of NC_136264.1, from coordinate 7,166,794 downwards.
CACAAACACACGTACACCCACACACACATATATACACACACCTACATACACACATACACACATGTACACACATACACACATGTACACCCACACACATATACACACACACATACATACACACACACACACGTACACACACATACACACAAAAACATCTCGTTTTTTCATTTCTGTTCCTCACAATTTTGTCTCTCTTATTCACACACACACACACACACACACACACACACACACACACACACACACACACACACACACACACACACACACACACACACACACACACACACGTACACCCACACACATATATACATACAGACTCACACACACACATATATATAGACACACACACACATATACAGTATATATATATATATACACACACACACAAACACACACACACACACATATATATATAAACACACACACACACACACACACACACACACACACACACACGTCCCACGGCACATGTATATATCCCACATTCCACATGTATATACATGTTTAAAGTTTACGTGCCCCTCCCTCCTGCCTCCTCCTTCCCCCGCCTGGCAACGCCGGGTACTTCTGCTCGAAACTAATAAAATAAAAACGAAGAAATATCTCTCAGCAATTTCCCGTCTGTTAATTTATATATTTTACAAATGTGAATTACACGTCCATGAACACGTGAAATGGAGTTTGTTTTTTCACACGTGAAATGAACACGTGAACCTTTACTTCCGGATAATAATGTTGAATGAAATAAGAACGAAGAAATATATGTCGGCATCATTATTGACGTTTTTGTAACGACCGTCATCAAACGGAAAAGTAATATATCTTAACGGAAAAGAAAAAGAGAATTTTTAATATATGTCGATGTTTTCCCCGACTGTTATTTTAGGCGGTGTATTTTCGTGCATCATCATGGCGCGATTTTTATAAATATATCTCGGCATTTTCCCGTGTGTGCGTGAATGTTCTCAATTATTTCTGACACAGAGTCTAAACCCATCGATAAAAATTAAATCAGATGGTGAATTCGATAAAATCGTGAGGGTGACTCAATGAATGGGCTTTATTTTACAGGCCTTTGAGAATTCATTTCGTTCTATAAAGGGAAACTTTCATCGGATTTTCTTCTCGTTTTTTTTCAACCGAGTCGAAAACGATGTTAGCGACTGTTAAAAATGAAATGATATATCGAATTTGAGTTGAAATAAACCTGTGTGAGGGAGAAAGACAGCACGGGCCTAACTAAACAGGCCTCAAAGGTATTCGAGTTAATAAAATGGTGGATATTTGTTTACATGAAGCCTCTCCAAGAATGGGTGGAGCTATGGGTGGAGCTTTGGGTGGAGCTACTCTGCAAACGGACTAAGCCACACCCCCGGACAGACGGATCACCTACACCTATTATAATATAGATTGTTCCCATTGCAAAACATGTCTGACCACATGGATTATATCACTTTCCTCCCTCACACCCCCCCCCCCCCCACACACACACACACACACACACACACACACACACACACACACACCCCCCCCCCCCCCCCCCACACACACACACACACACACACACACACACACACACACACACACACACACACACACACACACACACACACACACACACACACACACACACACACACACACACACACACACACACACACACACACACAACAGGCAACAGGCATTTTAAGGCCATTTTCACTGCTGGAGTGGGGGTTATCCACATGGATTATATCACTTGTATTGTTAGAAACAGATGTTACAACACAATATCAAAGAGTATGCGATTCAAAAACTCGTGCCGATGATTCCATTGTCATATGGTGCAACGTACTGTAGCGCAGTGACAGAGGCAGCATGTTGTACTTTGAGACTCTTCTTTCGGCGGCGAATAGAGTCAGACGATTGGAATATGTGTACACTGTGCAGCAAAATCGAGGAAAATTGGTCAGCATAAAAACGACCAAGGTTCAACAAGTAAATATGTCATTATCAGATCATTATCAGATTCACATGGAATAACCAATCACCTGTCACATTTCTACTTTTTAAAGTACTGTGCTGCTGAAACTTCACGTGCAAATTCAGCATGTGTAAATGGTTAACAACAACTTCAGAAGGGCAGAAGCTGTTTGTTTGTTTAAAATGAGTAATCACAATTATTATTAGGAACAACCGTGATGCCAAAGATCGAGTGGGTGAGTGTAAAGGGAATCGAGTGGAATGTGGAGAGCAGCTGACCAGCCATCCTCGGTTCCGAGCCATATCGAAGGCTGCCCGGCACCCGTACGCCCGTCCGGCCCGTCATGGCACGTTCCTGGACTCGAGGCCAGGGGGTATGCCGAGGGAGAAAGAGTGCCTCTGGATTTGACCCAAAGTGGCCCCGTTGCCCCATCGCTGTCTTCGTCAGAGCTTGAGATCTCGTCGTGGCTCGGCTCCTTGTCTAACAACTCCTCTTCATCCTCCTCTTCTTCCTCCCCATCTTCCTCGTGTTCCTCATTCACTGTGTCAGGGTTTGCAAGAGTGGCATCGCTATTGTTTACTTAAGACAAAGTAGGCATTCGAAATTTTTTTTTTTTGTATACTGAATCGAGGCTCGTGAAAGAGCTAACATTTATTTCACAAACAACTCAACCAGACAAACAAAGTATACAAAAAGAGGGAGCGGAAGACAAGATGGGGAGAGAAAGGGAAGCACACAACACAACCAAAATTATGTCCCTCTCGTGAAAATAATTCACAATGTTGATCTTAAAAAGTAAACCAATGGTGTAATGAACTTTTCAGGATATAACTATGACACCTAAGGATCCTCGATCTTGTTTACTGAGAAATAAAGTTTCTAAAAATATGCCGTAAATTTCTGCAAAATACTAAAATCGATGATACCACAACACCACTGAGTGTCACATGTTAGTTAGTTTGGAGGTGACATGTTGCCATCATCATGTCACATTTAGGGTCAGAGTTGCTTCTTTTGTTTCATTTATCCCTCCTGCTGCAACCTCACCTCCTAACAGGTGATCAGCAAGGCAGAGATAATAGTTCATGCGACAGACGACGCTTGTTACTAACAGATAGTGCAGCAATGCTGTTATGGGTCTCAACCTGTGCATGGCTGCCCTGTGCCTGGCTGGGTTCGTGTGTGTATGTATGTATATATATATATATATCCCTCCTGCTGCCAAGGTGATCAGCCAAGTCTGTATATATACAGACTTGGCATTTAATATGGAATTTTTTTTTTTCTTGACTTGGGTTTACTTTCTGAACTCAGTATATCAATCTGGTGAGTTTCTTTTACACTTTGGTGATTTATTTGTTAAAAGAACCATGTCACTGATTGTCTGTCGCAGCAAGAAGTCAATAACAGGATTATATCACAGGTGGCGTGGCAAAATGTACTGACAGATGCATTTGATGATTGGCTTCACAGTCGGGTATACAAGGGTTGTTGCGTTCTGTATTCGTGGAAAACAACTGCTGCACATCTCCAAAAGTTATTGCCGCTTCCTCTGGAGATGGTCCGTCAACTCGACAATGCTGTTTGTCATGGAGTGCTGCCTTTACGAAATTACGGCATGAAACAGCGTGCTATTGCTCGGCAGTATGGCATCACTCAAGGTCAGGTGTCAAAGATCCTGAAACGAAATGTTCAGAGGGGTGTCCCTACTCCAATACCGAGGCCAGGACGTCCCCGCAGAACCACAAGGAGGGATGATCGCCAGCTGCACCAGTTAGTCTAAAATGGCCGTACCAAGTCAGCTAATCGGCTTAGGGCTGAGTGGCAGCAACTGACAAATGTGCCTGTATCCAGAAGGCGAGTCAACCAACGACTGGTTCAAGCAGGCTATCGTGCCAGGCGTCCCCTGAGAAAGCCACGCCTGACCAGACAACACCGCCAGCGCCGATTGCAGTGGGCCAGAGAGCACCGTCAATGGCAGCCAGGACACTGGAATCACGTGATCTTCAGTGACGAGTCTAGATTTCTGGTCTATCGTCAAGATGGCCGCGTCCGAGTGTGCAGACAAGTGCATGAAGCGTACAACAAAGATTGTATAGTGCCAAGAGTCCAAGCTGGAGGTGGTGGGGTGACCGTTTGGGCTGCTTTTCATGCAAGGGGCAAAACTGACCTGGTTGTTCTGAATGGAAACCTGAACCAGTTCAAGTACATGGCCATTCTGGAAGAAACATTGCTTCCATTTGCTCGTGCAGCCTTTCGAAGAAACTTTGTCTTCCAAGATGACAATGCACAGCCTCATCGTGCTCGCATGATCCAACACTTTCTTGCTGACCGTGGTGTAGAGCATATGGAGTGGCCTGCCAAGTCCCCGGATATGAATCCGATAGAGAACTTGTGGGCAGAATTAACGCGTCAAATCGACCACTTGGACCAGCAGCCGACCTCTGCGCGTGAATTGCAGCAGGCTATTGTCACTGCATGGCAAGCGATTCCTGTCCAAACCTTGGAAAATCTCGTGAACAGCATGCCTCAACGTGTACATGCTCTCCTGAATGCTCGTGGGGGTTACACGAAGTACTGAACTGTAATTCTACTGTCCGTAATCCCAGTCGTAATTTAACTTTTGTTTTTGTTAAAAAAATTTTTGGCTAATGTGCAAAATAAAGAGATACTTCTGGAAAACGTACAGAAGTTTAACACAGTACTGTCCGTGAATTGTGTTCTATATCAGTTTACATCACTTTCAAGGATCAATTTATTTGTTTCGAAATGTCAAATGTGGTTTTTGTTTCTTTTAAAGGTCACATTAACAAAATCTAGAATAATTTCAACATAATTCCAATGAACTTTTGGTTCTAAGACATCTTGAAAAGTAAGTTCACCCCCACAAATAAAATATTCCATACTAAATGCCAAGTCTGTATATATATATACACAGACTTGGCATTCAACATGGAATTTTTTTTTCTTTCTTGACTTGGGTTTACTTTGTGAACTCAGTATATCAATCTGGTGAGTTTCTTTTACCCTTCGGTGATGTCTTTGTTGAAAGAACCATCTCACTGATTGTCTTTCGCAGCAAGAAGTCAATAACAGGATTATATCACAGGTGGCGTGACAAAATGTAAGGACAGGTACATTTGACGATTGGCTTCACAATCGGGTATATAAGGGTTGTTGCGTTCTGTATTAGTGGAAAACAACTGCTGCACATCTACAAAAGTTATTGCCGCTTCCAATGGAGATGGTCCGTCAACTTGACAATGCTGTTTGTCATGGAGTGGTGGCTTTACGAAATTCTGGCATGAAACGGCGTGCTATTGCTCGGCAGTATGGCATCATTCAAGGTCAGGTGTCAAAGATCCTGAAACGAAATGCTCAGAGGGGTGTCCCTACTCCAATACCGAGGCCAGGACGTCCACGCAGAACCATAAGGAGAGATGATCGCCAGCTGAACCGGGTAGTCTGCAATGGCCGTACCAAGTCAGCTAATCGGCTTAGGGCTGAGTGGCAGCAACTGACAAATATGCCTGTATCCAGAAGGCGAGTCAACCAACGACTGGTTCAAGCAGGCTATCGTGCCAGGCGTCCCCTGAGAAATCCACGCCTGACCAGACAACACAGCCAGCGCCGATTGCAGTGGGCCAGAGAGCACCGTCAATGGCAGCCAGGACACTGGAATCACTTGACCTTCAGTGACGAGTCTAGATTTCTGGTCTATCGTCAAGATGGCCGCGTCCGAGTGCGCAGACAAGTGCATGAAGCCCACAACGAAGATTGTATCGTGCCACGAGTCCAAGCTGGATGTGGTGGGGTGACCGTTTGGGCTGCTTTTCATGCAGGGGGCAAAACTCACCTGGTTGTTCTGAATGGAAACCTGAACCAGTTCAAGTACAGGGTCATTCTGGAAGAAACATTGCTTCCATTTGCTCGTGCAGCCTTTCGAGGAAACTTTGTCTTCCAAGATGACAATGCACGGCCTCATCAAGCTCGCATGATCCAACACTTTCTTGCTGACCGTGGTGTAGAGCATATGGAGTGGCCTGCCATGTCCCCGGATATGAATCCGATAGAGAACTTGTGGGCAGAATTAACGCGTCAAATCGACAACTTGGACCAGCAGCCTACCTCTGTGCGTGAATTGCAGCAGGCTATTGTCACTGCAAGGCAAGCGATTCCTGTCCAAACCTTGGCAAATCTCGTGAACAGCATGCCTCGACGTGTATGTGCTCTCCTGAATGCTCGTGGGGGTTACACGAAGTACTGAACTGTAATTTTACTGTCCGTAATCCCAGTCATCATTTAGCTTTTGTTGAAATTTTTTTTGGCTAATGTGCAAAATAAACAGATACTTCTGGAAAACGTACAGAAGTTTAACACAGTACTGTCCGTGAATTGAGTTCGACATCAGTTTGCATCACTTTCAAGGATCAATTTATTTGCTTCGAAATGTCAAATGTGGTTTTTGTTTCTTTTAAAGGTCACATTAACAAAATCTAGAATAATTTCAACATAATTCCAATGAACTTTTGGTTCTAAGTCATCTTGAAAAGTAAGTTCACCCCCACAAAAAAAATATTCCATATTAAATGCCAAGTCTGTATATATATATATATATATATATATATATAACAAGACCCAATCATGTCTCCCAAGTAATAACCAATCAGCTTGCATTGACACACATCTGTATCCTCCTCCGCACCTCTGTGTCCAACCTACCATCACAGCCACTGTTCCCCACCCCTCCCAATGCTCTCAGATACTCAAACCTATTTCCTTGTCTGATCTCCTTCCCATATAACCTGGTATTTATTTATTTTCTCTGCTGCCCGACCAACATCACCTCTGTATTCTCCATGCTCACTTTCAGCCCATGCTTCTCAAATGCCTCCTTCCACTCCCCCAGTACCTCCTGCATATCCTGTTGACTGTCCTCAATAATAGCCAAATCGTCCACATCCAGCATCCTTCCCATACTGCCCCTAATGTTCACCTTCCTGTTTACCAGCTCCATCACCATGATAAACATGAGTGGCCTGAGAGCACTTCCCTGCCTCAAACCGATGTTCACACTGAATTCCTCCGACATCCCAGGAACAACCAAAACTCTTCCTTTTGTTCTCTTGTACATCCCTTCAACAAAGCTAACTTTTGCTCCTAGCACTCCCATCCATCTCAGTGTCACTATCACCATCTCTCTCGGGCTATTGTCATAGGCCTTCTCCAGGTCCACCTTGCACCTCTTCTCCACCAGCTGCTTCAACAAATCCAACTCCGTTCTATGCTGTGTCCACTCATATCAGTAATTTTGTGGCTATCCCGCTTCTGAAATAACTAACCAGCCGTTGCCATCCCATTCCACAATACCAACTCCACCAGTTCTCATCCCTCTCTATTCCTTGTTCCCCAAACAAATTTGCCTGTTCCCCATACAGGTTCCTCCTGATGACTCCACCTTTGCTCTTTACTCATTTGGGCTCCTCCTGATGACTCCATCTTTGCTCTTTACTTATTCAGGCTCCTCCTGATGACTCCATATTTGCTCTTTACACTCATTTGGGTTCCTCCTGATGACTCCATATTTGCTCTTTACACTCATTTGGGTTCCTCCTGATGACTCCATATTTGCTCTTTACACTTATTTGGGTTCCTCCTGATGACTGCAATGCAGTATTTGGTCTTCCGTTTGATTATGTTTGTACCATATCCTGATGCTGTGTGAACTGAGCTTCCCCACTGATGGACCTCTGGTAGATTGTACCTGTTCAGCGTTTGAGCCTGGTGAGTAACTGCTGAAATCTATCTTCCCGGGTTCTTTTGCGATATCTTTGTTCTTTATTTCTTTCACATTTCTTCCTACTTTTTTCACATTTCTCTTTATTAATTTTTAATTCTTGCTTTTTCTTTATTTCTATCTTTCTAAAGTGAAGTGAAAGCCTGGATGGGTTTGTGGGTCGAGGAGTAGTGGCTGAAACCCGAATCCTATCCAGATTCTTCCGGTTGACTCCATCTTTGCTCTTTACTTATTCAGGTTCCTCATAATGACTCCATCTTTGCTCTTTACTTCTTCTGGTTCCTCCTGATGACTCCAATGCAGTATTTGGTCTTTAATTCGATTGCCAACACATTCCTCTTCACCCAGTTCTGGTACCCCCAGATGCACGTTCAAGTCCGCCACAATGCACAGCATCATCTCCAGCTGAACCATTCCCATCATCCTCTCCAGTCTGTCCATCGACTCCTGCTTCTCTGCCACAGTCCTCGCCTACATATTTTCTAGCATCCGCACGTACCCGTTCCGCCCTCACCGGTGGCCATGCTCGTTCCACCCTCACCACTATACCCGATACTGGCCACAACAAAAGTTTATCAATATGTTAATAATCTTCTTCAATTCTCCTTGTTCTCCAAATGACTCACTCTCTATTGACTCGTTTCCCAACCAACTTTTCACTGCCATTCTTTACGTGAACAACACACTGAATCATCCCATAATCCAGGACTTAGAATAAGCTGTCGCCGCTTGATTTACCGCTAAATTGACGAGGAAATGTATCACATGCTTTGAAGTAAAAACCAATACAACTAAATAATTCATAGAACATGTTACCCCACATGGTGTTCAAGTTATACTTCAATTTGAATAAAGTGTTTAAAAATTCCGGAAGTTTCGAGCAATTGAAGCAGTTCTGTACACAACCCTTATATACCACCCCATAGAACATGTCCAGGTACTACAACACAGTAGGGGTTTGGAAATGCAAATAAGGTGATTTGTGTTCTACAGTGTTCAAGTATATGATTTAGTTAAAATAAAATAAAGATTGTAAAAGTCGTATAAATAAACAAATTCCAGAATTTACCACCGTTGAGGATGTGTCCATTACACCACCCGATCTAACACGTTACATTCGTTATTTGTGCCTGTTTACGACGTGGTCAAAAAGAGTAAGTTTTCTGTTTGGAACGATTGTCACTTTTGTTTGATTGCCAGACCGATGGAGTGAAACGATGATCTCGCTCCTCTCTGCGCACGCGCGAACGAGACAAATTCACATCCAAAAGACTAAAACTGCAAACTTGTCTTTCTATTCATGTTCCGATTTGTGTTGAAATTGTAGCATTCAATTTCAATTAAGTTGTTCCTCGATCATGTGCTGTAAGCTGACGTTTGTGGACAAAGATGGATGGACGGACATGAATCGATCGCTTAGCAGCGTTTTCACTTGGTGTGCGTGTGATAATTACCAGCTGGTATGATCCTCACACCATTACATCCTCGAGCAATACCGAATAGGTCATGCCAGGCAAAATTATGGCACAAAATACTTTAAAACAACATTAATACCAACTCTCTGCTTCTGCCATAAGGAGTGAAAAATCCACCAAGCACTGTCTACGTAATCCCGCACGAATATGCTGCACATGTTCAACATCCCCCCCCCCCCCCCCGTCCCATGCCTCCCCCCCAAAGCCCTCTCCCTCCCACAGTTCTCTCGATGTCTCCATGTCTCTCGGTCCCTGCTCTCAAATGTTGAATTTGTGTCCTTCACCCTCTCTCCCCATCTTGTCTACCGCTCCCGATGTTATTTGTTTTATGTGTCTGTTTGTCTTTCTGTGTGATTAATGTTCGCTCTTCCACGAGCCTCGATCTTGTATACAACAACAACAACAACAACAAAAAAACACACTATAACGGGTTATTGTGAATTTTACTAGAGTAGCCGCAGTGCCGCACAAAAATGATATCGACCATGCATTATAAACCTTAGTAAACATGTTTTGGCACTAACCACGACCATCTCTGTTGGTGTTCACTTGCAAAGCTCTATCAAAGCAACAGAACTGACCATGAAGGACTTCCTGTGGTTCTTCTTCATAGAGCAATCCCCAGGCTGTTTCCTCCTCAATGTCTGAGTCGCTTTCAAACATGATCAGGCCTTCCACTCTGCTTCCTGGTTGTCTTGTGTTTGGTTCTTGACCTGGTGACCTTGCAAAATGATCAGCAGCTTCTCGCTCCTCTGCTCCATGCTCACGAGTGCACACGGAAAGTCCATTTTGTGGAGGAGTCGATGGGTCAGTTGTGGCCAAGTGATGCTCTGGCTCGAGCCCATCAAGTCTGTATGTATCAAGGAAGGGTATGTTACTCTCACAAGTGAACCATAAACCCACCCACGGACAGGAAGGGTATGTTACTCTCACAAGTGTATCATAAACCCACCCACGGACAGGAAGGGTATGTTACTCTCACAAGTGTACCATAAACCCACCCAGGGGCAGGAAGGGTATGTTACTCTCACAAGTGTATCATAAACCCACCCACGGACAGGAACGGTATGTTACTCACAAGTGTACCATAAACCCACCCAGGGGCAGGAACGCCACGTTACTCTCACAAGTGTACCATAAACTCACCCAGGGGCAGGAATGGTATGTTACTCTCACAAGTGTACCATAAACCCACCCAGGGGCAGGAACGGTATGTTACTCTCACAAGTGCACCATAAACCCACCCAGGGGCAGGAACGGTATGTTACTCTCACAAGTGTACCATAAACCCACCCAGGGGCAGGAACGGTATGTTACTCTCACAAGTGCACCATAAACCCACCCAGGGGCAGGAACGGTATGTTACTCTCACAAGTGTACCATAAACCCACCCAGGGGCAGGAACGGTATGTTACTCTCACAAGTGCACCATAAACCCACCCAGGGGCAGGAACGGTATGTTACTCTCACAAGTGCACCATAAACCCACCCAGGGGCAGGAACGGTATGTTACTCTCACAAGTGCACCATAAACCCACCCAGGGGCAGGAACGGTATGTTACTCTCACAAGTGTACCATAAACCCACCCAGGGGCAGGAAGGGTATGTTACTCTCACAAGTGTATCATAAACCCACCCACGGACAGGAACGGTATGTTACTCACAAGTGTACCATAAACCCACCCAGGGGCAGGAACGGTATGTTACTCTCACAAGTGCACCATAAACCCACCCAGGGGCAGGAACGGTATGTTACTCTCACAAGTGCACCATAAACCCACCCAGGGGCAGGAACGCCACGTTACTCTCACAAGTGCACCATAAACCCACCCAGGGGCAGGAACGGTATGTTACTCTCACAAGTGCACCATAAACCCACCCAGGGGCAGGAACGGTATGTTACTCTCACAAGTGTACCATAAACCCACCCAGGGGCAGGAACGGTATGTTACTCTCACAAGTGCACCATAAACCCACCCAGGGGCAGGAACGGTATGTTACTCTCACAAGTGCACCATAAACCCACCCAGGGGCAGGAACGGTATGTTACTCTCACAAGTGCACCATAAACCCACCCAGGGGCAGGAACGGTATGTTACTCTCACAAGTGCACCATAAACCCACCCAGGGGCAGGAACGGTATGTTACTCTCACAAGTGTATCATAAACCCACCCAGGGACAGGAAGGGTACGTTACTCTCACAAGTGTACCATAAACCCACCCAGGGGCAGGAAGGGTACGTTACTCTCACAAGTGTACCATAAACCCACCCAGGGGCAGGAAGGGTACGTTACTCTCACAAGTGTACCATAAACCCACCCAGGGGCAGGAAGGGTATGTTACTCTCACAAGTGTATCATAAACCCACCCACGGACAGGAACGGTATGTTACTCACAAGTGTACCATAAACCCACCCAGGGGCAGGAACGCCACGTTACTCTCACAAGTGCACCATAAACCCACCCAGGGGCAGGAACGGTATGTTACTCTCACAAGTGCACCATAAACCCACCCAGGGGCAGGAACGGTATGTTACTCTCACAAGTGCACCATAAACCCACCCAGGGGCAGGAACGGTATGTTACTCTCACAAGTGCACCATAAACCCACCCAGGGGCAGGAACGGTATGTTACTCTCACAAGTGTACCATAAACTCAACCAGGGACAGGAACGGTATGTTACTCTCACAAGTGCACCATAAACCCACCCAGGGGCAGGAACGGTATGTTACTCTCACAAGTGCACCATAAACCCACCCAGGGGCAGGAACGGTATGTTACTCTCACAAGTGCACCATAAACCCACCCACGGACAGGAAGGGTATGTTACTCTCACAAGTGTATCATAAACCCACCCATGGACAGGAAGGGTATGTTACTCTCACAAGTGTACCATAAACTCAACCAGGGACAGGAACGGTATGTTACTCTCACAAGTGCACCATAAACCCACCCAGGGGCAGGAACGGTATGTTACTCTCACAAGTGCACCATAAACCCACCCAGGGGCAGGAACGGTATGTTACTCTCACAAGTGCACCATAAACCCACCCAGGGGCAGGAACGGTATGTTACTCTCACAAGTGTACCATAAACTCAACCAGGGACAGGAACGGTATGTTACTCTCACAAGTGCACCATAAACCCACCCAGGGGCAGGAACGGTATGTTACTCTCACAAGTGCACCATAAACCCACCCAGGGGCAGGAACGGTATGTTACTCTCACAAGTGTATCATAAACCCACCCAGGGGCAGGAACGGTATGTTACTCTCACAAGTGCACCATAAACCCACCCACGGACAGGAAGGGTATGTTACTCTCACAAGTGTATCATAAACCCACCCATGGACAGGAAGGGTATGTTACTCTCACAAGTGTACCATAAACTCAACCAGGGACAGGAACGGTATGTTACTCTCACAAGTGTACCATAAACCCACCCAGGGACAGGAAGGGTACGTTACTCTCACAAGTGCACCATAAACCCACCCAGGGGCAGGAACGGTATGTTACTCTCACAAGTGCACCATAAACCCACCCAGGGGCAGGAAGGGTACGTTACTCTCACAAGTGCATCATAAACCCACCCATGGACAGGAAGGGTACGTTACTCTCACAAGTGCATCATAAACCCACCCAGGGACAGGAAGGGTACGTTACTCTCACAAGTGCATCATAAACCCACCCAGGGACAGGAAGGGTACGTTACTCTCACAAGTGCACCATAAACCCACCCAGGGGCAGGAACGGTATGTTACTCTCACAAGTGCACCATAAACCCACCCAGGGGCAGGAACGGTATGTCACTCTCACAAGTGTACCATAAACCCACCCAGGGACAGGAAGGGTACGTTACTCTCACAAGTGTACCATAAACCCACCCATGGACAGGAAGGGTATGTTACTCTCACAAGTGTACCATAAACCCACCCAGGGGCAGGAAGGGTACGTTACTCTCACAAGTGCACCATAAACCCACCCAGGGGCAGGAAGGGTACGTTACTCTCACAAGTGCACCATAAACCCACCCATGGACAGGAAGGGTACGTTACTCTCACAAGTGCATCATAAACCCACCCAGGGACAGGAAGGGTACGTTACTCTCACAAGTGCACCATAAACCCACCCAGGGGCAGGAACGGTATGTTACTCTCACAAGTGCACCATAAACCCACCCAGGGGCAGGAACGGTATGTCACTCTCACAAGTGTACCATAAACCCACCCAGGGACAGGAAGGGTACGTTACTCTCACAAGTGTACCATAAACCCACCCAGGGGCAGGAACGGCACATTACCATTCAGGGAAGGTCAAAAATTACATGTTGAGTGTAATGGAGAATCATAGAGGGGCGTCATTTGTACGCTGCATACCCAGGCACCGCAGCAATGCAGAGGATACGTGAGGAGCACACAGCAACACAGGCCTCTAAAATAGGCTCTGGATGTAGGCGCAAGAGGCACACCTGACCCACCAGGCCATCACTGTTGCAGACCCACACCTCCTGCTGCCTCACACAAGTACTTGCACTCACTGTTGCACATGAGAACTGCACGAGGGAGATGTACGACATGACCATGAAGATTGTATGCTCTTTATTCAGTGTTTTAAAGATTTGAGATTGCACAGTTCATCATGTGGGTGAGAAATATTGATGTTTACACAAATACCTGCATCCCACTCCTGGTTTTCATTATGGAGATTGCTTTCAGGAAGCGTGATTCCACATACGGCCATATCTCACCTGCCATAACAAGAAAAGTGTTGTTAAGCACACGATCTGCAAGTTCAAAAGACATTGCGTTGTCTGGCCTATAAAAAAAACAACACAATCTTTATTCAGCAAGATGCAAAGATTGTACTTTACCAAGTATCAAGTATCCTATTTCTCTTCTGCTTAAACTTATTTTCATCGACTTTGTGACCTGAGTTTCCATCCCACCAAAACACTCGATGACACCTGCCTGATACTCAAGCTCCCTCGGCCAACTTCAAACTCACCTCCTCTTTTCACCTGCGGCGTGTTGCCGGTCTACAAGATCTCGGCATTGCTGTTGTTGTACTTGTTGTTGTTGGGAGACGATTTTTCAAACGTGCACCCATTGGTCGGACGGCTGCCTGACCCCATTCACATTTGTCGCTTGAGTCCATCCACCACGGCACTCAGACAAAATAATACGGCCACCACCTTGGTTTTCTGATGGGCCTATGACGTCAGGCCTGTAAGCCTCTGCTGATGATACACCACCCGGGTTTGTTGCATCAGATTTCCATTAGCTTTGTTTGGGTTGAGTGTTACTCCTGATGAGGGACCTCAAAATATCTAATCACATTTCGCATAAAAATTATTAGTAAGGTTTAATCAGGCCCATCAGCACGCATGGAATGCACCTCCCTAATTTTTGAACGGCACAAAATAGGGTTAACTAATCTGTAACCGTGTGAGGAATCGGCTCCTTCTGATATAACCGTGGTGGAGGGTGACATGGATGACAGGTGTCAAGGTAATCTTTTTAATAACGCTTCTTTTTAATCTTTTAATCTCACTTCTTCTAATCTTTTTGTCTTTTAATCGCGGGAGGAATCTCCACTCCTTTTAATCTCAATCTTCTTTTTAATCTCACTTCCGCTTCCGGTTCCTCCGGCTAGGAAGCGTCCTTCGAGCTCTCCACATTATCAAAGTTTAAGTATTTTTCCCATTCATGTCTTTGTCAAATTTCCAGTTTATTTTACTGTGTATGTGTTACTGTGTTTCTAGTTAGGTTTTGGTTTGTAATTCGTGCAAACTTGAGTGTAATTAATCGTTTTTTTGTTCGTGCCGCGTGTGCGGCCTGGTCCCTCTAGGATCCCTCTAGGCTCCCTCTAGGCTCCCTCACCCCCGTCAGTATTTTGGAAACTTAAGTTCTTTCCTTCTTTGTATTCCTTTTTTTAAATTTTCTTTTCTCCCCCTAGCCCCCCCGAACATCTTACTCTCACAAGGTGAATGGGACAGGAATCACTCGTAGTATATCGCTCGAGTCACGCTCGTAGTATATCAATATGTTTAAACTTTCCCCGGCAGTGTTTTGTTCAGTGGTTTATTACAACGTGCTGTTTTTCTTCCTATTTAAAAGGCTCTTTCCAAATTCCTTAATTCATTCCATTTCAAAAAAACATTCAATCTCTTACAGTTCTTCCTTTCGACATTCTCTAAACTCACCTTCATTCCACCCCTCCTAAACTCTCCCCTCGCCCCTCCCCTCCTAAACTCCCCCCTCACCACTCCCCTTGTAATCTCACCTCTCCCCTTCAAATCTCCACACTCACCCCTCCCTTTCAAATCTCCCCCCTCCCCTTCAAAATTCCCCCTCACCCCTCCCCTTCTAATCTCCCCCCCCCCCCTACCATCTTTCTCCCATTCTCCCCTCTGCGTGTTGTCTAGCCTCCTCCTCAAAGCTGCCCCCTCCCCACTTCCTCTCCCTTCCATCTCATACCTCCACCTCCTCCAACCTTCTACTTTGCTCTGCCTCACCTCAAACAACCCCTCACTGTGCCGCATCCCATCACCATCAAACCTTTTGTCCTCGTCATCTTTCCCTTTCTCCTAACTATTCTGCAATCTCTGACACACTATTAACAGCTCTCCCTACCTGCCTCACTCCCCTAGATTTAACTGCGCATTTCCCAATCTCGGTATTCCTCTTTAAGAGCGCCCTAACTGCACTTTTCCCAATCTCGGTGTTCATCTTTTAAAAGTGTTTTAACTTCGCATTTCCCAATCTCGGTATTCCTCTTTAAGAGCGCACTAACTGCACTTTTCCCAATCTCGGTGTTCATATTTTAAGAGCGCTTTAACTGCGTGTTTCCCAATCTCAGTGTTCATCTTTTAAGAGCAATTTAGCTGTGTGTTTCCCAATCTCGGTGTTCATCTTTTAAGAACGCTTTAACTGCGCGTTTCCCAATCTGTGTTCATCTTTTAAGAGCACTTTAACTGTGTGTTTCCCAATCTCAGTGTTCATCTTTTAAGAGCGCTTTCACTGCGTGTTTCCCAATCTCAATGTTCATCTTTTAAGAGCGCTTTAACTGCGTGTTTCCCAATCTCAGTGTTCATCTTTTAAGAGCGCTTTAACTGCGTGTTTCCCAATCTCAGTGTTCATCTTTTAAGAGCGCTTTAACTGCGTGTTTCCCAATCTCAGTGTTCATCTTTTAAGAGTGCTTTAACTGCGTGCTTCCCAATCTCAGTGTTCATCTTTTAAGAGTGCTTTAACTGCACGTTTCCCAATTGGCCCGTTACATTTTGTCGCAAGTTGTAACTCTAGTGCAGTCATTACCCTGCGCTCGCGAAGCGAAAAGCGGGGTGAAGCATTCAGGCGCGTATGTGTGCCGTGTCTGCATTTAAAAAAATCATTTTCTCGGCAACTGTTGGTCCGATTGACATAACATTTTCACCATAGGAGCGCCTCCTCCTGTACAGTATTTTAAAGATTATTATGATGTCATAGGTCACATGGTACAGGCGCCATCTTGGAAAAACTTCGCACCTCTATATCTCTGAAACCACTCCATGGAACAAAATTGAGACCTGGCTCATTGTCACCGACTCCCCATGGGGAATAAGATATGTTAATGATGATGTCATCGGTGCCTTCGTTATGACGTCATAATTCGAAAAATACAACACTTATCAATCCGATCATTATTTTAAAAAATTCAGCAACTGTTGGTCTGATGGACACGAAATTTTCACCATAGGAGTGCCTCCTCCTTTAGAATATTTTAATGATAATCATGACATCATAGGTCATGTGGTACAGGTGCCATCTTGGAAAAACCAGAAAATGTTGCACCTCTATATCTCCAAACCCACAGCATGGAAAAAATTAAAACATGGCTCATTGTAAAGAACTCCATATGGGGAATAGGTGTTGTTAATGATGACACCATTGGTGCCATAATTATGACGTCATAATTCGACAGGGACAACGCTTGGTTTGATCAGTTTGAAATGTATTGGGCATGATCTATGCAACAATTATATTAGAGAATATAAATTTATGATGTCATCGCGTACGTGGTCTGGCAGCCATATTGGATCAAAGAAAAACAATGTTCAAAAACAGAAGAGTTGCCTCACGCTAAGTTGACTGTGCAGGGTAAGTATTCTATGAATACCATGTAGTTCTTGTTTGTAATCACATCCTTAATTTATTTTTCGACTCATCTGCTTCATTTAGTTACCTCATGGTCATTTCACGATTAATCAATAATTTTTTCTTAACGTCTCTTCATCTGTCTTAAGTTGCCATTGATCACTCACCCAATGCCGCTTGCGTCTCCTGCAGCAGTTGCTTGAAACTGCCACAGCTCTCCGAAGTAGGAAATTCAAATGTCATGAGATCATGTGCCGTAGATGAACCAGGCAGTAGTGCAAGGCGTGTGGGGTTGAACACTGGGTTGTTGGGTGAGGCGAGTCGGTCAAGGTCCTGGACCACGGCCTGCTGGAGCTCGTGGACAGCATCCAGCAAAGCCTGGAGGAAGGGTGAATGATAAACTACTTTGGAAACATTGCAAACTTTGAACAAACAATTTTGTCATTGCTCTAATCATAAAATTGGTTGTCAATTTTCTTAGGTGGATGTAATAAGGTGTCATGAGACCTTTGCATGGCTCAAACTTTATTAGCCCCCGTTGGACGTTGTCCAAAATGGAGGCTTATGGATTGTGTCTTGTGCATACGTGCGTCCGCAACCATATCCGGAGATGTGCGAACCGATTTTGTTCATACTTAGCACAACAACAAGACATGATGGTGTTCATATGCACATCATTTTGTTTCGTGATGCGATCGAATATGGCCGACTGGCGACCATTTTGTTACTCAAACGTGTCCCCAACCATTTTACAACATGCATGGACCGATTTTGTTTAAACGTGGCACAAGCACAGTACACGAGAGTATACAAATGCAGAAGATTTCGTTTTTTAATCCGACCCAAGATGGCTGACTCACGGCCTTCCATTCCATACAGCAAAATTACTAAAGCCACGGGGGCTTCGACATTTTGTTTTTTATGCCTCTGCCGACGAAGTCGCCGGAGGCATTATGTTTTCAGGTTGTCCGTCCGTCCGTCCGTACGGGCTAAACCTCGTTTATCTCAGCAACCATATGTCCGATTGAGACAAAACTTTCAGGGTAGGAGTGACACCCATGCAGAATGTGTTTTATGATAAATGTGACGTCATATGTCACGTGGTATGGCCGCCATCTTGGATTAAAAGCAAATAATTAAAAAATGATTTCTCGGAAACTTCTGAATGGAAAAATTTGAAACTTGGCACATCGAGAGTACTCCCAACGGGGAACAAAAGCATGATAATGATATCATAGGTGAAGTGGTATACCAGCCAAAAATGTTTTAATCGAATTCCTTATCCTAAAAATCTGAAATTGCATGCACATGATCGATGACCCATTTGTATTGAAATATTAAATTTATGACATCATAGGTCACATGGTTTGGCAGCCATATTGAATTGAAGGAAAATATTATATAATTATATCTCTGAAACCGCTCACCCTATCGATGCGAAATTTTACAAATATAATCTAACAGCACTGTTGCATATAGTTTGAAAATGATGATGTCGTACGGCACGTGGTTCGGCAGCCATCTTGGATTGAAAACGAACCTCATCCGATCAACATGAAACTTCACAAACGTGATCCCCCTACCCATACATATACAGAGTGATGGCATCTACCCGTTTTGGGACTATGCGGAGGCACATTGGCGACACAGTCGCATTGTTATAGTTTCTTCTTTTTTGTTGTTGTTGGTTTTGAGGACCAAGATGTGCTCTTTTAGAGATTAAGCAAAGGAACACTTTCAGATGTTCTTTATCATAGTAACTACTCCAAAGGCTCTTTTAAGTATTTTATCATAGTCCCATAGTTAGTTGTGGTTCATTTGTTGTGATATTTCCAGGTATTTCTTTGAAATAAACCTTCAGGTTTTCGATTATTTTTTCACACTCTCATCACTCCAACGATTACTGGTATAAAGTCAATTGTATACAGCATCTAAGTTCACATAACATCACCATTTGAGTTCCTCCTATTTAACTACAGTACAACCAGCTCTTTCTGATACATTTAGGCAATATATTTTGGGTACTGACAATTCAATTGGCATTGCCTTGTTTTTCTTTCATATGTATTTTTGAGTAATACATTAGGTAAGAAAGTTTATTTTTTAGCTCACCTGGAAGGAAGTTCAGGGGAGCTTATGCGATGGTGCGTCGTCAGTCCATCAGTCTGTAAACACTTGCAACTTCTCCGAAACCGCTGAAGGGATTGTGAACAAACTTGGCACAAATTATATTTGTTGTGTTGTGACTAAGGTTTGTTCACGGCATTAAAAAAACATCGGGGTCTAGGGGGTTTACCGGGGGTCAAGTGGATGCAGGTTTGACCCCCCCCCCCCCCATCCCCGCCCCCTAAAAAAAATAAATAGGTATTTGCTTTCTTCTCAGAAACTACACATACAATTTAGATGAAACTTGACCACAATCTTTATCAACCATGCTGTACCAAAGTTTGTTCAAGGCTTTAAGAAAAATCTGCTCCTTTGGACATCTATGGGGGGGGGGGGGGGGGGGGGGGGGGTTGCCCCCCAAAATCCAAAATAGGTATTTGCTTTCTTCTCAGAAACTACACAAGCAATTTCGATGAAACTTAACCACAACCTTCACCACCCGTGATGTACCAATGTTTGTTCAAGGCATTAGAAAAATTGGGGTCTGAGGAGGCATACGAGGTTGGGGGGACAGGAGGGGAGTTGCCTCTAAAATAAGTATTTTTTTTGTTTGTTTGTTTAAAGTCTTATGATTCTGTTAGTATGATTCGACATGCTGCCCTGTCTTCTAGCAACCATTGAAATTGGTTTAAAATACCTTTAGGTGGACAAGATAGATACGGAAGGAAACACACAGGAAGAAAAAACTGGAAATTTGGAAGGGCGTGGTGTTAACGGGCATAGAAAAGATCATAATTTTTGATTGTGGATGATCTGATGTGATTTGATGTGAGGGAGGGGTGCCAGCCCAGAGATAAAAGCAGGACTCCATCAAACTACGGATAATGTCCTTGTAGGTAGATAAGAGTTCAGGTATGCCAAGGAAGAACTGTATGATGGAGGATGTCGTCAGCGACTGGCTTTGGAGGCCAACTTTGATATGTGATTTGCAAAATAAATATCATGGCTGACAGCGAGATCCAGAAGTTTGAGTGATTGAACTTCCTCAAGCAGAATGTTAAGAAAGTAGATGGGAGGGTTTTCCAAACAGTCTTTTCAGAGGGACAGAAAGAGAGAGAGAGAGAGTGAGATTTGTCAGGATTGACAGACATACTCCAAGTGTTTGACCAGTTTGTGATTTTGTCAAGGTCTGAATGGATAATAGAGGGAAGACGCTGTTGCCAGCGAGTCATGAGCAAATAGATAAAGGTGATTTTCCAGAGAATCAGAGAAATCGTTGATGAAGACTAGGAATAGGACTGGGCCTACAGCACTGCCTTAGGGCACTCCAGCCTGAACAGGGAGACGAGAATAAAGAAACTGTTGAGAGCCACACATTAGCTACGAGAGTAGAGAAAGTCAGTAAGCCATGTGTGGACTTGGATGCCATCGGCAGAGAGTTTGGACAACAAAGCGGATGCCAGACTGTATCGAAAGCTCGAGATATGTCCGAAGGGATGGCTCTGATCTCCTGTTTGACATTAAGGGCCTTCATCCATTGTTGAGAGAGAGGATGTACAACAGCAACAGAGCATGTTTTTTAAGAGACATCAGTGATGCTGAACGGTCCAGTTGCAGAGTCATAGCAGAGGGTTGAAAGTACCCTCTTCACCTTCTCAGGTGCAAAATACATGGAGTCCAGGAGCAGCTGAGTGTGAATGGGTGGGAGGGGTATAAAGAGCGAGGGGTTGGAGAAACAAGATTTGGAAGCAAACACAGAATTGAGCCATTCAGCTTTCTCACGAGTCGGTTGTGGTGCCATTTGAAGAAGAGGGAAGTGATAGAGGTGGAGCATACTCCAAAGACAGACATAACAAGGTACCTCCAAGTTTTAGAGGAAGGAGAGAAGTTTGAAAGTTCATTCTTGAGGTTAGACAGGTGTTGGTTTCTGGCTCTCCTGAGAGCAGACTCGCACTTGTTGCCGACTTTTTGGAATCCACTGAGATTGCCTTCAGTCAGATTAGCCTTCCAGGAAGAGAAGACAAGTTTTTTCAGAGGAAATGTCTCACCACAGGATTCAATGTAACATGGACGGGAAGAACAGGAGGATAACTGCCCCCACTTATCCTGCCATCCCCTGTCTCAATTCTCCCCAGTCTCCCCTACTGACCTCTCTGAACTCCTCATAGGAATGAAAACTGCCACCTGCACTCTTGACCCCATCCCCTCCAGCTTCGTCAAGGCCTCCCTTCCTGCTCTCTCTCCACTTATCACTGCAACAATAAACTTCTCCCTGTCTACAGGCATCATCCCACCATCCCTCAAAATTGCTGCTGTTACCCCCATTCTGAAAAAACCTGGACTCAACCCTGACACCCGAAATAATTTCAGACCCATCTCCAACCTACCCTTTCTGTCGAAAGCTTTGGAACGCGCTGTAGCCACTCAAATCAAACATCACCTCTCTGCCAATAACCTGTATGAAACATTCCAATCCGATTTCCGCTCCAACCACAGTACTGAAACTGCTCTCCTCAAAATCACCAACGACCTTCTCCTCTCCTCTGACGCCGGCAACTTCAACATTCTCATCCTCCTCGACCTCAGCGCCGCCTTTGACACCATCAATCACACCATCCTCCTCACCCGACTTGAAACCACCTTTAACATTACCGGCACTGCCCTCTCTTGGATCAAATCATACCTCTCTGACAGACGCCAGTTTATCTCCATCAATAACTGCAAATCCCCCACTGCTCCCCTCCCCCAAGGTGTCCCCCAAGGTTAAGTTCTTGGCCCCCTCCTCTTCATCCTGTACCTGTCCCCCCTTGGTCACTTAATCCGCCGTCATGGTCTCCAATTCCACTGCTTCGCCGATGACATCCAGCTTTTCATCTCCACCAAGTCCGTCTCCACCGCCACCCACTCTATCCTGACAAACTGCATCACTGAAATAAAATCCTGGCTTCAAATCAACTTCCTCAAACTTAACTATGATAAATCTGAAATAATCATCATTGGCCCAAAAACGCTCACCAAAGCCACCCATAACTTTGCCCTCAACATCGATGGTTTCCCAGTATCCACCTCCCCTCACATCCGGAATCTTGGCATCATCTTTGACCAAACCCTCTCCTTCGACAAATACACTAAACAGATCACAAAGACAGCCTTCTTTCACCTGAAAAACATCGCCCGTCTCCGTCCATCCCTCTCCTCCACGGCTGCAGAAACCCTCATCCACACCTTCATCACCTCCCGTCTGGACTACTGCAACAGCCTCCTCGATGGTTCACCCTCAATAATCACCAATAAACTCCAATACATTCAGAACTCCGCTGCCTGTCTACTCACCCATTCCCGGACCCGTGACCACATCACCCCCGTCCATTACAAGCTTCACTGGCTCCCCATCCCCCAAAGAATCCAGTACAAAATCCTCCTCTTGACCTACAAAGCCCTCCATAACCTGGCCCCATCCTACCTGGCTGACCTCCTCTCCAGACACACTCCCACCCGCAACCTCCGCTCTGCTGGTACCAACCTCCTGACCCCCCCCCCCCCCCCCCCCCCCACCCATCCGGACCAAATTCAGATCCTGGGGGGACAGGGCCTTCTCCATCGCTGCTCCCACCCTCTGGAACTCACTACCTCACACCATCAGAGACTCCTCCTCACTCACCACATTCAAAACATCACTCAAGACCCACCTGTTCAACACTGCATTCAACATTTAACCCACAGCATTTAAACCCTGACTATCTCTTCTCCTTCTGCTTTCTTTTGCTTTGATTATTTACCTATTGATTTTTGTCTTTTTGCACTTGTTTTTTGTACTCTGTCAAAGCGTCTTTGGGCTTCTTGAAAAGCGCTATATAAAATAAATGTATTATTATTATTATTATTATTACTAGGGCATGCCCGTACTATATCTATATCTAAAATTATATCCCCCCCCCTCTATTTACATGAAATGGTTTGGTCCAAAGCGAACGGCTTGCGAGTACGGTGACAATCCCCCCCCCCCCCCTCTATTTACATGAAATGGTTTGGTCCAAAGCGAACGGCTTGCGAGTACGGTGACAATCCCCCCCCTCTATTTACATGCAATGGTTTGGTCCAAAGCGAACGGCTTGCGGAGTTTGGTAAAGAAATCGCCATAGCTCGGTAACTACTTGTCCGATTAATATGAAACCTTGAAAAGGCACATTCTCGGGTCCCCAGCAATATACCTGGCAAGTTTCAAGTATATCGGACCCGTGGTTGTCGAGAAACAGCGGTCACAGACAAACACACAGACACACACACAGACACACAGACACACAGAGATTACTGGAATTATAGATAGATAACCAAAGATGTGATGGGATAGATCTGTGCATAAGAGAAAGCAGGTTTCAGCGGAATAATTCCAAGGTTGAATTAATATCAGGGGCAGTAGAAATGGGATTTGAGTTAGTACTGTAGGCATATTTGTCATGAAAAAAAAATTCGTGTATTTTTTTTGTTAAAAGCAAAAACTCACTTGATTTTGTAAGAAGGTATCATAAGCTTTAAAAAAATTTAGGGTGGCATTTTTTCTGAACATTCTAACGGCCTGAAATCCAAGATGGCCGCCACCATAGCAAAACGCCCTAAATTTGACGCTAAAATTAACTTAATGTGGTTTAAATATTTTTGTTTTCAGCATGAACTGCTTGGAACTTGTATATAGAGGTGACTATAATAACAATAACTTCCACCTGACTACTAATCTTTATATTTTGCACAATTTCAGACAGAGGCTGCCTTTTTGATTTCAACATGGCGGCCGGAAAATTGACGTTCGAATCCAGTCAGCGGCAGCAGTTTGTTCGCTTTATAGTGTTAAGGTTCCACTTGTCCATTTGATGGTGTACTAACATATTCTTTTCTTCTTTTGCAGGCTAAAGTACCCACAGCAACCATCACCCAGGATAACATAGCTTAGAGACCTTAGATTAACCAAAATGGCAGAGTCTTCATCGAACAAGAAGTCAAAAACGGTGGATTTTGAACTATGCTTTATTTGCCAGTTGAGCAGCAAGCAAACAGATTATACAAACTATGTGCTTCGTCCTCCTTTGCCTTCAGTAGAGAAAGTAATTACAACAACTGATGTTCGATGTTCGATGTTCATATGGGGAAACAGAATTCTCTACATTAAAGAATCGCATAAAAGGTTTGTCAGCCCATGAACTGTTACAGAATGGTTTTTCATACCACAAGACATGTTATAAGGATCTCACACATAAAACATGCATTGAACGAGCCAAGACCCGATATGAGAAAGGACAAGCGACAGGCAGCGTCAGTTATATAAAACAGAAGACAAAAGGACGACCGAAAAAATCTGATGCTGCATCTACAAGTGCTTCCACATCACAGCGATCTACCAGAAGTCAGGCTTTCGACAAGGAGATGTGTGTCATTTGTCAGGAAGACAAAGCAGACAAATTGCACGACGTATCAACTGAAAACATGGGAGCTCAGCTCAAAGCCATTGGTCAACAAACAGACAGAAAACTTTTGAAAGTTAGACTGAGCAATGTTGTAGGCTCATCTGATCTTCTTACAGCAGTTGCTGAGGACATGAAGTATCACCTTCTGTGCTTAGGCCATGCAAAACGAGACATAGAAAAAGCTAACAGACCTCCAAAACAGCATGTTCATTTTGCACAGTTAGTGTCTGACCTGGAGATGCTCGACATGGTGGAAACTGAAATCAATGACCCATCTAACAGTTCAGCTTTGAATATGAACGACATTGAACAATCATATGTTGGTTTGCTAGAAGCCAATGGGTTCCCTTTACCCGACAATCCGCGATACAAACCATACTTAAAGCAACTGATTTTGGACAACATCGCTGATGTGCACTTCACCAGGCCTCCAGACAAAACCAAACCTGAGCAAGTACTTTCTACAAAATCCAAGGAAACCCTGTTAGCTGGTGCGTTGGCCTCCGATACAAAAGACCTAAGAGAAGATGTGAAAGTCCTTCTGAAAGCATCTAAAATACTGAGAAGAGACATTGCAAGCGCAACCCCGTGGAAATTCGAAGGAACATTTGATAATTATGAACCACCTGCTTTGCTTCAACTCCTCTGCAAGCTTGCTATCCAAGGTTTACATCATGTTAAAACAATCAGCAGGGCCGAATCTATGAACCAAAGTGCATCTGTGCTGGCACAACATTTCGTATGTGCATACAAGTCTGATCGGCAGGTCACCTATGAAACAAAACATGAAGATGTCACTTTCAAACACCGCACTGAGACTCCCCTTACCGTCGGCTTAGCTCTGGATGTGCACAAAAACACCAGGTCCAAGGCCCTTGTGGAGACATTAGGCAAACTAGACCTCACTGTCCCGTACAACAAGGTAATGGAAATAGAGACTGCCGTCGCAAATGCTGTTCTTGAAAGGATAAAATCCATGGGAGGAATTTATCGACCACCTTGGTTGGTTAACGACATGTTTGTTTGGTTTGCACTGGACAACATAGATTTTCTCGAATCCACGCCTTGTGGCATGAACACACTCCATGGCACTGCCACCGCTATATATCAGACTGCATCTGACAAATCCCCAGCAACACCACTTGATATCGATCGGTCATCAAGGTCTCAAACATTAGAGGAGGCTATTACATGTGAAATACTATCATGTGACAAACCAATACCAACAAACAAAAAGTGTGTTTGCACACTGAATTCCTGCAAGTCCAGCTCACAGTCAAACAAAGAGAAGGATATGGCATGGATTATTGGCTGTTTGGACTTCAACGAAAGTGAAGTTGAAGTAAAATCAAGCTCTACTTCTCCAGGAACATGGGGCGCCTTCAACTCTCTGTTGTCTCCATCTGGTTCCAAGACAAACGTTGCCCTTGTACCACCACTAATACGATTGCCACCAACAGAGTATGACACCCTGTTCACAGGTCTGATGAGAGCACATGCTATCGCCACTCATGTCATGGGACCAGAATCTATCACAGTCGTGACTCTTGATCTTCAGCTATACGACATGGCCATGAAGTTGTGGATGGAGCGTGAGGACATCAAGAAGCAGTTCTTGTTTCGACCTGGCGAGCTGCACATCGTCTTCTGGACACTGGCTGCCATGGGTAAATATGTGGAAGGGAGTGGTATTGACCAAGCATGGGTCGAAGCTGGACTTTACTCACCTACAACCGTAAGACAAATACTCCACGGAAAACACATGTATCGAGCACTGGAAGCTCATACAGTTACCTTGCTTGCTTTGTACAGTTTGTACTTCCGAAAGTTCCTGCAACTTCAGCCTGATGAAGAAGCTTTCTTGAAGGAAACATCCACTCTTTTGGGAGAAGCCTATCAGCAAGACATCAATACAGACTCAGGAAGCAGACACAAACTCATTGATGCCGTTAAAAAAACAATCGAAATGTTCGAATCCAGGGACATTTCGATGACATTCACAAAATTATAATTCACTTGATATCCATTGTTAAAAATACTAAATGAAAGCCAGGCATTTAATCAGTGTGACTTTTTGCATCTTCCTGTTTAAACGATTTAAGAGATTGAACAGTAATTCAAGTATTTCATTTTATTTAGATCTGTTTGTTGGCTTGTTAATTATGTATTCTTTGTGAAAAATACATGTCTTTAAATAGATACTTTGTTTGTAATTACATGCGAAGGGAGAAGGTATAGTTTACATTGCGGGTGCGCGGTGGCCATTTTGGAATTTGGCATGTAGATCATACATATAACATAAATTTGATGATTCCATTCGATTCCTGGTCTCAGAAAACATATATTTAGACACTTTATTTGTAATTGTATCACATGTACTCGCGAAGATATCGCATTATTAGTGTTCGGCGGCCATTTTGGACGCCATCTTGGATTTCATAGTCTTAGAATGTTCAGACAAAATGCCACCCTAATTTTTTTTAAAGCTTATGATACCTTCTTACAAAATCAATTGAGTTTTTGCTTTTAACAAAAAAAATACACGAAATTCCAAATATGCCTATACTATAGGAATGGGAGACCAGTGAGATGGTCAAGGACGTGAAGGGGATTTGATTGTCCTGTGCAAACACATTCCCAAAATGGACAAAAGGAGTTATAGATCATGGGATGGGTGATAAGAATTGTGGTTGTAGGCATGGAGTAAGATGGTGCTGTAGATGCAGGAGGAGGGCTGGTGGATCAAGCGCTTCACTGACAGACATTTTTGTAAAATAGTAGAATGAGAAATTCAAGTCGAATGAGACCACTGCGAGTGAAAAACGTTTTTTTTGCTTGTATTTTTTTTTTGGAGGTGAACAGGGGAAATAGGATAACGTGAGGAAGTAGAAAGCAGGAACACGGCATCAAAAAGGACATATAATTTTTACAGCGGCTATCCAAGGAGTAGGCCATGAACAACACGGAAATAAATTTGACAATACAGCACAACAACGTACAATTTAACATAAAAAATACAAACGTCAGCACAAGGACGAAAATATAACAGAAAAAAAACACACGATGAATCCGGTTTGGAAAACTTAGCGTCGATGAGGTGGAAACAGCAGAGGCAGATTCAACTAGCACATGCAAAAGGTCCCCAAACAGGAAGGAAGCTACTGGGAGCAGCTTTCTTTTCCATATGCCCAGTAAATAGAATGGTCAGGCATATGCTAGTGCCATCCCCGGTGTGTAACCCGATTTAGAATAGGTACACAGTATCCCTGAGTGTCGTAAGAGGCGACTAAAAGGGTTGGCGTCAGGAAGGGCATCCGGCCAGAAAAACATTGCCTCAAAAAGAGAACCCTGACAATTACAATTACATATGGGCAGGGTACAGCACGAAGTACCCCGTGGGGGACCCGATCAAAGCAAGGGTGGAAATCATTCCATTTGTGGCGACGAAACGTCTGATGCCCGAAGTGGAGATCGGTTTCTGAGGTTTGGACATGGAATGTAGGGACAATGACAGGGAGATCAGGAGAAGCGGGAGAAGTATTGGTCAGAAGAAGAGTGGACATATGTTGTGTGCAAGAGACAAGATGGAAGGGAAGTGGTGTAAGAATGGTGAAGGCTAAGCAAGGACAGAAATACAAGTTTGTGTGGCAATGGTGCCCGGAGGGCGTGCATGGTCTTGGTGTCCTGTTTTCTGAGGAGTTTGTAGACAGTGTGGTGAGTGTGACTAGAGTGAGTGAAAGGTTGATGATGGTGAAAATGATGATTGGAAAGCTCTTGGTGAACGTCATCTCGGGATATGCTCCGCAGGTTGGTCGGAGCGATGAAGAGAAGGACAGGTTCTGGTGTTCAACAGAGAAGCTGATGGAAAATCTGAAAGTGAGGAAGTTGTCGTGGTAGGAGGAGACCTAAATGGGCATTTGGGAAGGAGTATAGATGGTTTGGAGAGAGTTGATGGGGGTTACGGATATGGTGTGAGAAATGGAGAAGGTGAAAGGATTTTGGAGTTTGCTGATGGAGCTGATTTGTTGATTTGTAACACTCAGTTCCAGAAAGAGGATAATAAGCTTGTTACATACACGTCAGGTGGGTCGATGACAACCGTTGACTACCTGCTGGTGCGTAGGCGAGATAGGGGGCACCTCTGGGACACAAAGGTGATCCCAGGGGAGGAGGATGTTTCACAGCACCACTTGGTTGTCTGCAACATAAGGGTGAAAGGTGCGAGGAGAGCTCGGCGGGTGAAGTACGAACCGAGAATGAAGGTATGGAGGTTGAAAGAGGTGAAAGTAAAGGGAGGCATTAAAAGAGAGGCTGAGTAGGGTAAAGGATGATGTGGTTGAGCTTAAAAGCAGTTGGATGTCAATGAAAGATAGTCTGTTGGGAGCCGTTGCGTTGGTGAGGTATGTGGATGGACAAAAGGACCAACGAGGCACTCGGAAACATGGTGGTGGGATGATGAAGTTGGAAAGAGAATTGACGAGAAGAGGAGAAAAGTTCAAGGAGTGGCAGAAGGCGAAGGGTACGGGAGCAGAAAAAGCAGAGCATGAAAGTTATAAGGCAGCCAAGAAGGCTGCAAAGAAAGAGGTAGCAAAGGCGCAGGAGGCATGCAGGAAAATGTTCGGAGAACGCTTGGATTCGGAAGAGGGTCAGAGAGCGGTATTCAGGATTGCAAAGCAGATAGCGAAAGAGAGGTGTGATGTGATGGGGGTGAGTTGCTTGAAGGATGAAGTGGGACAAATCGTTGTGGAACCAGATATAATTAAAGGAAGATGGACGAGATATCAGGAAATGCTGTTGAATGCAGAGAATGAATGGGATGGCAACATAGAGAGTAACCCAGTTTTAGGACCGACAGAGAAGATAACCGAGAAGGAAGTTGAGGAAGCAATAAAAGCAATGAAGAGGAGAAAAGCGGGAGGGTCGACGGGAGTGGTGGGAGATATGTTGAAGGCAGCAGGAAGTTGGGGTGTGAAGAGAATGACAGAGATCTGTAATCTGGCGGTGAAAGAAGGCCGCATTCCAGTGGATTGGGAACTGAGTACCCTCGTCCCTCTATACAAGGGGAAAGGTGACCCTCTGGACTGTGGCTCGTATCGAGCGATAAAGTTATTGGAGCATGGAATGAAGGTATTAGAAAGGGTGCTGGAGAGGAGGATAAGGAAGAAGGTGAAGATTGACGAAATGCAGTTTGGATTTACGCCAGGAAGAGGAATGACAGACGCGCTTTTCATTGTTGCAGTTGCAGGAGAAGTACATGGAGAAGAGGAAGAAGTTGTTTCTTGGGTTTGTTGATCTGGAGAAAGCATTCAATAGGGTTCCATGTGAAGTAGTGACGTGGGCATTGAGGAAGTTAGGAGTGGAGGAATGGTTGATCAGTGTAGTGATGGCAATGTACAAAAGAGCGTGCACAGCTGTAAGGACGAAGGACGGGAACAGTGGTGAGTTTGAGGTGAAGGTGGGAGTGCATCAGGGGTCGGTACTAAGTCCACTACTATTTGTAGCTGTGATGGAGGTGCTGGCTCAGAACGTAAAGGAGGGTTTACCGTGGGAGTTGTTGTATGCAGATGATCTGGTGTTGATTGCGGAAAGTATGGATGGACTGAATGAAAAGATGAACAAGTGGAAGGAATGTATGGAGACAAAAGGTCTGAAGGTGAATATCGGAAAGGCGAAGGTGATGGCAAGTGGTAAAGCATGTGGTGAGGTGGAAAGAACTGGGAAGTGGCTGTGTGCTGTGTGCAGGAAGGGTGTCGGAGTGAACTCCATTCAATGTACAATGTGCACTGTGGGGGTTCATCCAAAATGCAGTGGTCTGAGAGGGTCATTAACCAGTGTGGCAGCTACATTCAAATGTTAGGTGTGCACAGAGGGAGCTGCAGATGGAGGAAATGTTGAGTTGGATCTTGGAGACGGCATGGAGCTGGAAGGTGTGAAAACTTTTTTCTACCTCAGCGACGTGCTGAATGGAGAAGGTGGATCAGACTCGGCAACGGTTGCTCGAGTGAGATGTGCATGGAAGAAGTTTCGGGAACTGAGTGGTGTGCTGATGAGGAGGGGAGTGTCGTTGAAGCTGAAGGGAAAGGTGTATGCTGCATGTGTGAGAAGTGTTATGATTTATGGGAACGAGACATGGGTAATGAACGTAGAGCAGCAACGAAGGCTGGAAAGGGTGGAAATGCGAATGGTTTGGTGGATGTGTGGAGTATCGTTGAGAGAGAGGAAGCCAAATGATGAATTGCGAAAGATGATGGGAATAGAGCCTGTGATGGATGCTGTGAAGAGAAACAGTTTGAGATGGTTTGGTCATGTGTTGAGGAAGGATGAAAGTGACTGGTTGAGAAGAGTGATGGAAATGAATGTAGAAGGAAGTAGAGGACAGGGAAGACCGAGAAAGACTTGGCTAAATATGGTCGAAGAAGAAATGCGGACAAGGGGGTTAACAACGAGAAATGCAGAAAATAGGGCAAAATGGAGAAGATTGTCATGGGGACCGCAAGGCTAACCCCCGCTCTAGCAGGGAAAATGGCCTTAAAATGCATGTTGTTGTGTGTTGTTGTATATGTTAGTTCCATGCCATCATTAGCAATCATTCTGTCAGGGACATGCTTCCATGACTTTTCAGGGAATGGGAGGTTGAAGGTTTTGTGGACTAGTCAATGGATTACTCTGCAAACGTTATTATTAATTTGTTTGTTCAGTTGTTCTAATATTCGTGTTATGGTGACTGGTGCTTTGTTTCAATTTTGCAGAACCTGCACCCGATATATTTTATAAACCAAAAGTTGTTCGAGTGTGTTTACGGAGGTGCAAAACAACAAGTGATTGCTTTTTTTTTTTTGGATACAAGATCGAGGCTCGTGTAAGAGCTAACATTAATCACACAAAAAAAAAAACGGACACACAAAACATACAATAAAGGGAGCAGGAGACAAGATGGGGAGAGAGAGGGAAGCACACAAGTACAACAGCAGAGAACAGGGACATCGGGAGATCTGTGGGAGGGAGAGGGCTTGGGGGGAGGAGGCATGGGAAGAGGGGGGGGGGCGGGTTGGGGTAGGTATAAAACACATGGATACTGCTCGGACTTCCAGGAAAGATGTTGGTATTTCAAAAAAGTGGATCTGGGGTGAATTAACGGGGGTAGAAAAGATCAAGGTTTTGGATGGGGGAAGATAAGAGATGGTGGTGAACAGCTGTTTTAAAGACCTGGAGGGAGGAGTGGGATTGAAGAGAGTGAGGGAGTTTGTTCCAGAGGCGGGAGTAAAGAGGAATGAAGGAGTGAAGGTGAGCAGTCCATAGTGGGAGAAGTCCATCTTTCCCCATGGTGGGAAACCAAACTCTCATCAACTTTGAGTTGATAAAATGTATCGTTAATTTTGTCTGCTGCTCAAGTCCATCGCCGAGTCTGTAACCAATCTGTTGAATGCGGCCTGGACATGTCACACGTCGTTGCGTCGGAACTGGGGCGACCCGCGAGAATGGTGGTATGGCGTATGGTCACAGAAGAAGAATGCCGGGACGACGACTGAGGCCCACGGCGAAATTGGGAGCTCGCTTGCTGTTGGGACGAATAAAGAGCCCCAGGCGCTGGAGCGGGACGCGTTGAGTGACATGTTGATGTGCGGCAGCAGATGGTCCCGGGTCCTGTGTTCCTGCTGCTCTGCATCTCAAAGTCCATCTCCACAGCCCGTTTGCATGGCCTGGATACACGAACCGCAGCGGTGCTCGCTCTGCGCTCCGTACTCGCCCTCGGCTTTCACAGGGACTGCTCGACGTTTGCGGACACGGTCGGTGCAGGTGATTGCATCGCTTATGTTGGCACACCATGTGCCCTGGCTGAGTGAGCCTTGAGCCGAGGGGACTCCAAAAATGGCCACGTCTCACGAGTAGATTTTCGTTTATAAAATCAGCACGATACTGTACAAGTGTACTTTGTGAAACCTACCTTTGAAAATGATCATCACGGGGTCAATGGTCCTCCAAAGATCAATATCGTTGATGATGATAATGATGACAACACGAGCCTTCACCGATACATTTATATTGGGCTGCAATTGACCGTTTGACTCGGTCTTGCCATTGTCTTTAAGCTCTTTGTGTAGTCTCCTTTAATTTTGCCCATTTATGATCGTTCTCCATCCCAATCATTTCCATCTCCAGCTGCTCTATCCTTAGCCATTCCAGTGAGCTTTTCTTAGATTTTTTCAATCTCTCCAGCTATTTTTTTTTTAATGTCCTGCTATTTTATTAATCAAAGTAGAAAATTGATTGAAGCTAATTCAACCTTTTACCTGTCATGTGGAAGGAGTGTGTAGAAGTCCGCATTTGACTTCTGAGTTTATTGAAATGTCCCTCTGCTATTGAGTGAGTTATCACTTGCATCCTGTTCTAACCTGTTCTTACTCTTCTCATTGCAGGAAAGCAAGGGAACATGGGTGTTGCTTTATAATACAAATCGTGATGCACAGCAGTATTATAATCTTTGGAATATGGAATGCTAATAAAGTGAAAAAACATATACTTCGTGATCATTATTTGAGCAATCTGCATTCTAAATTATAGATATTGTGTGCTGCTGTACTTTGAAATACTAAGGAATCTTCAAAATGTATATTGCCAATAAAGCTCAAGAGTATAATTAGTGATAAATCTTTGAGGAATCTGCACTACAAATTATAGAAATTATGTGCTGTGCTTTGCTTAAAAGAATAAAGCTTACATTGATTAATCTGTGCAGAGATGGAATACAATATTTCTTTTAAAAAAAAACATGAAACTTTTTCCAGACATAAGGAAATCAAGGACCTTTTCTTATAAGATGCTTATCTTTATAGCTTATGTTGAAATGCAAACCAGATGCTTCACCACGCCTGCTTGTCTCGAATACCTGACCTCTTGTTCGAACTCTCATCGCTCAGTCGGGCGCCCTAAAGCACCGAAGAATTTATTTTGTCTCCAAGTTTCCATACGATATGATCAAAAATTAGGGAGGAGCTAGGTTTTAAAGGTTTAAAACGTCATAACTCCAAAACGATGTGACGTACGGAAAAATGATCTGGATCCAACATGCTTTTTGTTTGTCTTGGGCATGTGATCATGCCTGCAAAGTTTGGGCTTGATCTGTTCAGCCGTTTCGGAGAGAATGGGTTTTTAGTGGTTTTTCAGGCTTCTCATTTAAAACAATATGGCAGCCAAACCACGAGACCTACAACGTCATGATAATTTTTTTCTGCATCAATTTATACCGAGATGATGCTCAATAAATTTCAACCTGATCAGATGAAGTTTTTTACTTGTCGAATTATGACGTCATAACGAAGGCACCTATGACATCATCATTCGCATATGTTATTCTGCATGGAGAGTTCTTTACAATGAGATATGTCTCAATTTTTTCTGTGCAACGTTTTTGGAGAAAAGTGCAATTTTTTTCGGTTTTTTCAAAGATGGCACCCGTACCACGTGCCCTGTGATGTCATAATTACCGTTAAAATATTCTACAGGCCGAGGCGCTCCTATAGTGAAAATTTCCTGTCAATCGGTCTAACTATTGCAGAGAAAATGATTTTTAAAGGAAATTAATCCGAAAAATGCCAGTGCCACAATCAGTTACATGGCCTGAGAAAAAAAAGTGTTGCTTTTCTTCTTCTTCTTTCAACAATAACGATTTCTAGCTTCCAGACCGTACAACCAATCATGTTGAAATTCTAAACACTTATTCCCCTTTTTGAGAGCTACATTACATTAAAATTTCAAGTCGATCAATGCAGCGGTTCAAGAGACAGAAGCTTTTTTAGATTTTCGTTCAATTAATTAATTGTGGTCAAACCATGTGACTTATCGAAACTTCCCAAGCAACGTTTTAACTTCCCCACATGGAGAACATTGTGTAAAGTTTCCAATCGATATACTCAAAAATTATGGAGGAGATAGGATTTAAAGTTTAGGCCAAAAAAAATATATTGCTGGTCTCTGGTCAGACCAAAGTTCCAGAATTGATGTGGCAATGCGGGTTTTTTTTTTTTTTTTTTTTTTTTTGGAAAAGCATGGATTGCACGTAGAAAGGTGTTGTTTTTTTGTGTCCTCATGCCTTGCGGCCTCCTCATCTGCCATGGCGCCGTCCAGAGAGAAATTAAAGACAGCCAATGGGAGAGGTCCGCCTTTTTGTAAATAATGAACACAAGCTTAAGTTATTTTAAAATGTATTTATTCTGAAAATCATTAAGTTCTTCAAGCATATTATAGACTGCCATTTCGTTCTCGAGATCGCCTCGCCGTACCGTCAAACATTCCAATGCGTCGATCGCGTCAACACTGCGCATGCGCAAGTGGTCTAATAGGCCGATGGTCTCCCACGATCTCTTCTCTCAGTCCACCAGATTATCACAGGCACTTACAACTTCATGACAAACGAGATAGGATCCAGGCCTAACTAACGAGACCACCCGCAGCTCTCTAGGCCTTCCGGTTGCTTCACACGAACCCGACAAAGAACGTCTTCGTTTCAATAAATGACAATATCCAGCCGATTGGGTTCATGACGGCACGGCACACAAAACTACTCATATCTTTGGAACGGCTGGTTGGATCTGGACAAACGAAACGGAATTTTGTAGGGGAGAACCGTGCGCGAACGTCGATAGCATTCCCCGAGATAACGCGCCGGCCCGGCAACAACAGGCGCGCGCGCTGTTGTAGGTACCGTTGGAAATTTAAAAAAAAAAAAAAAGTTGACGCGCAGGGTCAAAATCGATGCCCGCGCTGATCAGAGACCGGAAATATATTTTTCTCGGCCTAATGTGCTTAAAAGCGTCATCACTCCTAAATGATGCGACATACGACGTCATCATGCGGGAACTTTTTGTTCGTCATGGGCGTGCGATTGTGCATGCAAAGTTTGGGCTAGATCTGTTCAGCTGTTGCGGAGAAAGGGGTTTTAGTGTTTTTCACGAAAAACAATATGGCGGCCGAACCATGTGACGTATGGCGTAGAAATTTTTTGCATTCTGAATTTTTTGTTCACGAAGATCATGTAAAAAAATATCATATTCATGGCATCAAGGGGTCTATTTGTCGAATTCTAACTTCATAATGTTAGCACTTTTTGATATTCTAAAGAAACATGTTTTTGGTCCCATTGCAGAGTTCTTTAGACTGAGCCATGACTATTCCTTTCAATGATCCGTTTCGGAGATTTAGAGGGCCAAATTTGAAGGTATTTTCAAATATGGCGCCCATACCACGTGACCTATGATGTCATAATTATCAGTAAAAAATTCTTCATGTCCAGCCGATCACTTGGTGAAAATTTCCTGTCAGTCGGATGAACGGTTGGTGAGAACATTGATTTTAAAGTTTTCATATATGAAAAATAGGGTGGAATAATAATAAGAAAAACTCGAGGAATAATAAGTTTCCTCTGCATTTAAATGTAGAGGAAACCTAATTATTTTGAAATTTTTCTGGAAGACTTCGCATCCATAAAAAAACTAAAATGGATCATTTGAAAGGTTCAGTGAAAAGCTTTGCAGCCAAAGGGTGGAAATGCTTATATGAGAAGCCACATCAATCATGTTTCCATCACCTCAATAAACAGGTGAAGAGCCTTCACCTAATATCCACATTCCCTGCTATGGATACACGTACTTTTGGAAGAAAAAAATGACGAGTATTTGGGACAAAAAGAGGTTATATGCGACTCCTTACCTGGTGTGGTGTGGCCAATGACTCGGCCAGGTTCTGGATCTCGCGTAGTCGTGCCAGATCATCATCGAGGCTACTGGGAGCACCTTGCAGGGAGTCACGGGTGTTTGAATGGCCCGGAGCTGTAGTTGCAAGTACAGACAAACACACAACATCGAACAAAGCTCAAAAATGTAACTAATGCTATGTAATGACCGTTACCTCCCGTTTCTCCAAACAACCAAAGTGCAAGACAGGTGTGCTTATCGCCAAGATATTTCAGGAAGTAAAACGGTATTACCCTTGCTCCATGGAACAACTAACTAATGTTTGACCAATTCAGAGGAATTTCTGGCTGGGCCAAAATGGCGATTGCGTGCACCCAGCCGATGTGAGCACTAGCAACTGTTTATCGAGATCACAGGAAGTAAGGAAACCTGTTTGTCACAGCAATTCCTTCACAAGAAGATATTGGATACGAGAACTAGGCACAATTGCTCGCCTTTTATGGTGTCGTTCCACTGCCATGAGGCGTATGTGTGCCACTCTCTTCATGCCCTGTAAGATGATTCGTTCGTATTTAAAATGTATTTATTCTTAAACCTGATTTACAGCGTCATTAGGAGTATTGTATCATATCAAATTGTTTATTGTATGGAATAATTATAAGCAGTGAACAAGTTTTTGCTTCAAGCGCTCCGCAAGTTAATATTTGGGAGTGATAGAGGCAGTGGCTGCATCCCGTGCAATTCCACGGAGCCCCCAGATAACACGGGGATATTGGGGAGCAATATCTTGGGGCCCCCATCCAACCGATCGGGGTCCACAATCTGATAAACGCAAACGGAATGCTCCATCTCAAATAAGGCATTGTCACGTGATGAATCAATTAAAAACACGTTCTTCCTGATGTTTAACTCGACAGGAGCACAGGTGAAAATATTAGCGAAATTAACTTTGTTCGTTACACAAGCAGCAAATCAGAAAGAAAAGGTTCCTCGGTCTAGCACAAGTCCTGGGAATGTATTCCATAACCAATCAGCTTGTGGAGAGTCCGGCAGGCAGGTATGCTACAAGGCGATGAAGACCAATGAAAATTTGGTAATGGACCAGCAGGCCCCCTAGTCACATAAAATTATTTGAAACAAGTACAGATACATTCAAAGTACACCACCCCATGCCAAATAAATAAACAACATCCTCCAGCAGGACATTGCCGGGGCCCCTTCGGCACCCGGCAATACTGCCGTGCAGCACATAGAGACAGTATTAGGAGAGAGAGGTGTACAATAATTGATTGATCAATTGCATAATTAAAATCAATAAATAGTAATCATGAAATAATTTCTTAATCAATTGCCTAATAGCCAGTGTTCCATCCGAAGCTGTAACTTTTCATTTCATTAATTTCAAGTAGTAGAATGGCACTCGGTAGACCATCCTTTTGACCTCACAAATAATTGGTGGTTGAATTATGTGACCTGATATATGCAAATTTCAATAATGAAATTTCATTCAATAAGTCACTGAACTGAACCACCTTTAGAGGCCATTTTTCCCCGCAGAGCAGGAATTGGCCTTTTTCGAGCACCGTCGTCCCCTTTTTTAAGCAATGTTTTGTGGCCGGATGCCCTTCCTGCCGCCAACCCTGTTAGTCGCCTCTTGCGACAGACAGGGAATTACCAGTGAGCTGGTACTCAATTTGCCGACCTCGGAAGGATGACAGGCTGAGTCAACCCCCCTGGCATAAATTCAGCGATCGACCAGGATTGGAACACAGGATCCTAAGATCCCAAGCCGGCACCCTAACCACTAAGCCAACACTAGGCTTCATTAAATAAGTCACTCATCGAGGAAATTAAATAATGAATTGATTAATTGATTAATTAAAGATTCATTATTTGATTAATTGATGAATTCATACATCAACAATATACTTTATAGCCACATCACCTGGTCATTGGCATGTCCAAATATCAGCTTCCTAACTCTAAAGGTGCCTGAGTTAATGGTCAGAAGAGAAAGGAAATTTGATTAATTAAATAAGTACTTAATTAATCGCTAATAATTAAATAACTCCTCAATTTATTGATTAATCAAAAAAAAAAAATACCGTTTTTGAAAAAGGACTTGCTCACTATTGTGCCGAAATTTCAGCTTCCCAGCTCAAAGGATGGCTGAGATATCGTCCGGACAAACAAACAAGAAAGAAAACAAGTACACATACATTCAAAGTACACCGCCCCATGCCAAATAATTAAATATGCTGCAGCGTGGCATTGCCAGGGCGCCTCTGGCGCCCGGCAATACCGCAGTGCAGCTCATTGAGGCTGCATTGGGAGGGAGAGGTGTACACTAATTGATTGATTAATTCTATAATTAAAATCAATAAAAGATTATCACAAAATATTTTCATAATCAATTGGCTAATCGCATAACTAAACCACTAGTGCTTCATCCGAAGATGTATCTTTTAGAAATTTAATTAAATAAGTCATTTATAAAAAATTAAACAATTAATTGATTACTCAATAAATAATTAATCGATTAATCAATAAATAATTAATAGATGAAATGATTAATCAATAAATCAAAAATATTCTTGATAGCCACATAACTTGGTCACTCATGTCCAAATATTAGCTTCCCAGCTCAAAAGGTGCCTGAGATATTGGCCAAATGAGAAAGAAAATAAATAAATGATTAATAATGAGAATAAATAAATAATAATCATAAAAAAATTAAATTATTAATCAATTTGGTCAGAGAACACATAAACTACCACTATTTCATCAGAATCTGTAACTTAAGAAAAAAAAATTTTTTTTGTCATTAATCAAATAATTAAATAATTAATCGATTAATTGATTAATTAATAAATCAAAAATATCCTTTGCAGCCAAATCACCTGGTCATTGGCATGTCCAAATATCAGCTTCCCAGCTCAAAAGATACCTGAGATATTGTTCAGATAATAAATAAGTAAATAAATAAGTTCTTAATTAATCAATAATAATTAAGTTACTAATCAATCAATATATTAATCCAAATTAATATTATATATTAATAGTAGAGAAAAATCAAATATTAACATAATTAATAGAATAGATTAATCAATTCAGCTTCCTAGCTCATATCGCCTGGAGATATCACCTGGACAAACAAACAAGAAATATGTCGTACAAAGCACGATACTTGTGAAATCCATAAAATAAGGTGTTGGCCTATGATGACCTCAAAAATAATTGGTGGTTGAATTCAGTGACCTGGTTTGCAAATCCTCTTAAAATATCAAGTCAATCAGTTGAAAATTGAGGATTTTAGAAATTTGGCTTATGTTGACCTTTTGGCCAATGTTGACATTTTGGCCTATGTTGACCTCAAAAATACTTGGTGGTTGAATTCAGTAGCCAGATATGCAAATCCTCTTTAAATTTCATGTCAATTGGATGAAAATTGAGGATTTTAGAAATTTGACAAAGTTGGTCACCTTTGCCCTGTGTTGACCTATTGAGCTTTAGACCCCCAAAACAATAGGCTTCTTCCTTATGACCAACTCTACCATTTGGTAAAGTTTCGTGAAGATTGGTTGAAAATTGTGACCTGTAGGAAACTGACATACAGACAGACAAACACAGACAGAATGACAAATCCCTCATAGAGCGGCACTTGGCAAAAGAGAATAAAGTAGAACGGCACTCTGTTGTGCATCCTTTTGACCTCACAAATAATTGGTGGTTGAATTATGTGACCTGATATATGCAAATCGTCTTCAAATTAAGTTAATCGGATGAAAATTGAGGGTTTTAGAAATTTGGCCTATGTTGACCTTGTGACCTATAATAATAATAATAATAATTCATTTATTTTGTATAGCGCTTTTCCAGAAGCCCAAAGGCGCTTTGACAGAGTGGAAAACATAATG
Source organism: Myxine glutinosa (assembly GCF_964187855.1). Classification (NCBI taxonomy): domain Eukaryota; kingdom Metazoa; phylum Chordata; class Myxini; order Myxiniformes; family Myxinidae; genus Myxine; species Myxine glutinosa. The sequence goes on along the minus strand of NC_136264.1, from coordinate 7,126,250 downwards.
CATAACAATACATGAAAACAACAATTGCAAAAAGACAAGAATCAATAGGGAAATATTTAAAGCAAAAGGAGGGAGAAGGAGAAGAGATAGTCAGGGGTTAAATGCTGTGGGTTGAATGTTGAATGCAGTGTTGAACAGGTGGGTCTTTAGTGATGTTTTGAATGTGGTGAGTGAGGAGGAGTCTCTGATGGTGTGAGGTAGTGAGTTCCAGAGGGTGGGAGCAGCGATGGAGAAGGCCCTGTCCCCCCAGGATCTGAATTTGGTCCGGATGGAGGGGGTCAGGAGGTTGGTACCAGCAGAGCGGAGGTTGCGGGTGGGAGTGTGTCTGGAGAGGAGGTCAGCCAGGTAGGATGGGGCCAGGTTATGGAGGGCTTTGTATGTCAAGAGGAGGATTTTGTCCTGGATTCTCTGGGGGATGGGGAGCCAGTGAAGCTTGTAAAGGACGGGGGTGATGTGGTCACGGGTCCGGGAATGGGTGAGTAGACGGGCAGCGGAGTTCTGAATGTATTGGAGTTTATTGGTGATTTTTGAGGGTGAACCATAGAGGAGGCTATTGCAGTAGTCCAGACGGGAGGTGATGAAGGCGTGGATGAGGGTTTCTGCAGCCGTGGAGGAGAGGGATGAGCGGAGACGGGCAATGTTTTTCAGGTGAAAGAAGGCTGACTTTGTGATCTTTTTAGTGTATTTGTCGAAGGAAAGGGTTTGGTCAAAGATGACGCCAAGATTCCGGATGTGAGGGGAGGTGGATACTGGGATACCGTCGATGTTGAGGGCAAAGTTATGGGTGGATTTTGTGAGCGTTTTTGGGCCAATGATGATTATTTCAGATTTATCACAGTTAAGCTTGAGGAAGTTGATTTGAAGCCAGGATTTGAAGCTTATGTTGATTTCAAAAATAGTTGGTTGAATTCAGTTAACTGATGTGAAAATCCTATCCAGATTTCAAGTCAATCGGATGAAAATTGAGGGTTTTAGAAATTTGAAAGAAGTGGTTAATGTTGACCAATAGGCCAATGTTGACCTTTTGGCCTATGTTGATCTCAACCAGAGTGATCAACATACTTGTCAAAAAATAGATGTATTTCAAAGTTATAACGCACAAGACCAACCAATCTACTTGAAATATCTTCGATTTTTGCAAGTAACAAGAAAGAAAACAAACAACCTGAGTGAAAACTGAGTACTCCCTTTCAGCGCACGTCATCGCCGGGCCCCCTTCGGTGCCCGGCGATGATGTCATGTAGCACCTGGAGATGGAATAGGAAAGGAGCGGTGGACAATAAATCTTCGGGAGCAGCCAGGGGGTATCACGTTATTCTTTTTATTACTGACAATTGCTGTTAATATTATTTATTATCCTGCGCTCACGAAGTGAAAAGTGGACAATTTATAATTTTTGCTCAGTCAGGGTCACCCAGACAGCTCAGATGGCAGAGCACTGATATGGTTTTCCAGAGGACCTGAGTTCGATTCCTGGTCTGGGCATGTAATTTGCCCACATATATCAATTTAAGTGAATGTATTTTATTTGCCAGATGTAGGGCACCCCTTTGTATGAACTTTTCCAGAGCATTACTTGGCTCCTCCTAAGAACACAAGGGTAGACCAGCATGCACACAATATTTTTTGAATGTCCCTTCTTTTCTATAGTTTTCCACATGGCACATACCATATAAAGGGGCCTTTTATATGCCCCTGGTATTTCCCCCAATAATAAGGATAATACCACGACTCTGCCGCTCCCATAGTGAGCGAGTGTACCAGCAACATAAAATCGACTAAAACATACATCTATTTTTCGTGTATTTAATTAATTATTTGCTTGATGATTCAAAGATGGACATAATGAAAACAGGTGTGTATAAACTCTGTGGCTACCTGTTAAAACTTGCAGGGTAGCAAGCGGTGCCCGCCAAAGCAATTTGTATTTGCTGGACATGTCCACCAGGTTTCCGATGTTATACCTGAGGATGAAAGAAAGAGGTAAAATGCACCAATTTCCAACATTGTAACCCTTTATGTCCTCATTAATTAACATCTACAAGAGATGAGCTGAAATCAGCTATGGTTGCAAGGACGATGATAGTGGAAAGTGGAAATCATTCAGATTCACCCAATTGAAAAATTCAAAATTCCTGCCATAATTACTGCTAGGCAGGCAACAGCAAACAACCCAAGAAATTGTTTTGGCAGTGCTGGACCTGCCTTCGGGCAGAACATCAGATTGTGAATATGCTCGAAAGTGGTTCATTTCAATGCTTACCACATCTTTCTTGCATGTCTTCATCTAATATATTAGTACGAGCAGGTACCTGTAGAAATTCCACGTAATGGATTGGGTGGGAATAGAGAGGGAAAGGGGTCGGTGAGGTGGGGGTTTGGACGGAGGGTAGGGTGGGTGGTGGTAGGGTGGAAGGGTGGAGGGAGGGGGTGGGAGGAGGGACCCAGCCTTGCCGGTACCTTAGCTAGTGTAAGATATGACTCCAAGTCCTTAATTTTGTCAACCCCCACCCCCATCCCTCAGAAACCCAAAGTCCTCACCCTTCCCTCCCAATCCTAAAGCGTCAATCCTCTCCCCACTTCAAGCCTTCAAACACCCTCCCCATCTGTCACAATTGCATGTCCAACTCACAATTCTGCAAGATATGCGGGAAAAAAATGTGACAATAAACGACCCAAAACTAATTACTAGCTTCTTCCTGATGCAAATACTGTCGGACCCCACTATTCGCGGTTTGGCTATCCACGGGTTTTTTTTTAAATATACAGAATCGAAGCTCATGTAAGAGCTAATACATTGAACATGAAAACGTGCACAGACACACAAAACATGCAATGAAGGGGGTGGGAGACAACAGGGGGAAAGAGGGAAGCACACAAGCACAACAACAGAAGAGAATAGAGACGCCGGTAGATCTGTGGAAGGGGCGGGGGGGGGAGTACACGGTACAATGCAAATGAACACTTCTAGGAATTTCAGGAAATAAGCTGAGGATTCAAAGAGGCGGGTTTGGGGTGTTTTAACGGGGTTAGAAAAGATCAAGGTTTTGGATGGAGGAAGATAAGAGATGGTGGTGAACAGCTGTTTTAAAGACAGTTTCAGTAACACACAAACAAACACATACGCGCGCGTGCGCGCACACACACACACACACACACACACACACACACACACACACACACACACACACACACACACACACACACACACACACACACACACACACACACACACACAGTAACGTGCATAGTAACACACACACACACACACAAACACACACACACACACACACACACACACACACACACACACACACACACACACACACCCAGTAACACACAAACACACACACAGTAACACACAAACACAGTAACACACAAACACAGTAACACACAAGAACAGCTGCTCCTCTCCATGCAAAACACCCTTTCTGACGATGATGTTACCCTAAACATGGCTGAGGTGAATGATGCATACCTGTCAATTTTGAAGAGGTATCAGGTAGAGATTAATGAGACAGAAAACTACTGCAAGCATATGAAAAAACTGATATCTGAATGGCTTCCTAATGTCCAGTTCATCACATCGCTCCGCAAAAATGAGCCTGACAATCTCGTCCTCCCAACAGCAGTTAGCATTGCTATGGAACTTCGGTCTGCGATGCTGGATAATGACGACACAATTGGCCACTTGAAAAGCATGGCAAACATTCTACGAGAGGAGATGATGGAGTACCGAAACTGGTCATTCAACGATAGCTTTGAAGACTTTGAGAATCCTCCGCTAAGTCAGTTCTTCCTCACTCATCTCCTCTTTGGTCATCCTCAAAGTTTCTGGAATTCGCAATGAAGAAGTCGACAAAGTTGTTGATGTCGCTTGCCAGTTCCTCATCCAAAATACTCGAACTGATCGTCAGGTGAAGCATCTACCAAAGAAGGAAGATGGGTTTCAGCAGACTGTCCAGATACCTCTCTCAATTGGCCTGCCCCTCGCCATTCATTCTAAGGTGCGAGATAAGTATCATCTGTAGCTGAGAACGATTGGTGGGAGATATGTGTTTAGTCACCAGACATTGACGTTCTTACGCGTCTTCTTGACCTGGCCTCTCATGGTCGACTTGGCGCTCTAACTCTCCTCAGGTTCTTGACCCGTAAGGGCACAAAGTAGAGAAATTGACGTGGTAGAGCTAGTCCAAGTCATTGGACGTCACAAATGCCAAGGACTCATTGGACTCCACAATTTCACTGGCGCTGACTGGGTTGGGAAATTTGTGGGTATTTCCAAGAAGACCTGGGTTGGTGCCGACATGAAGCTTGAAGATGATGACCCAGCAATCAACTGCTTCATGGTTCTTGGTGAAGGTCCTATTCCGAATGTCCTGGTCAATGGTGAATTGCCACCACAGGTCAAGGGTTTGGAGCAGTTCATCTGCCACGTGTACTGCTTGGCAGGTCCCACAACCCTATCAGCTCCAAGATAGGAAATGTTTCTTTCCAAGAACTTGGAGGGAGAGATGTTACCTCGTACTCGTGCTGACTTAATTCCACATATCACACGTGCAAATTACATTGCCATGCGTGATAAGTCCTACATTACCAACTGTCCGGCTCTTCCTCCTATTGAAGAAAACGGTTGGAATGTTAAGGAAGGGGTTTATGTTCCAGTGAGGTGTCTCGCCCTTTCCGCCCCTTGAGCTGTGATTGAACTGACGAAATGTGCATGTAAATCAGAGTGTAAAGGAAGGTGCAGCTGCTTCAAGAACAGACTTCCCTGTACTTGTCTATGTAAGTGCAATGGCAGTGATTGTGGAAATGTAATTAAGGATGATACCCATGAGGATGACGATGAGGATGATGAATAAATCAGCAAACAGTTTAATGTGATGATGATTTAAGGGGAAAAGGACAAGGATGATAAATAATTACGTTCTTGGTTTGGATTATTATATATTTAATATTACTATGTACTTGTGCAAATGAAAACATTCTGAGTTTATCAAAAAAGGACAAACCGAAGGTACATTGCCAATTTTTACAACAATTCTTGTAAAGCATGTTTTTCATCGTAGTTCGATTGCATTGTGAAACAAACCCAATAATAAAGGTGTATATTGTGATTGGTATTTTCAGTTTTTATTTTATATATAGTCAAATCGCTGGATCATCTCATCAGACGGTTCAGTTTAAGTCGGGTCCCTTGATGATACACTGTGTAGATTGCTCAGGATGTCATTTATTGACTCATCTTCATTTAAAAAAAAAAAATCCCCCAAACAACTCATAATGTCGGAAACGTTGATTTCTCATTTACCCAAGATAAGCGCAGAGTTATTACAGGGTGGGGGTCCATTGACAGAACACCCCAGCCACTCCCCCCGACCTTGCCCATGACAGGGGGTCAATGAATGTATATGTCACTTTAAAAGTGTCAAAAATGGATTCAGCATCATGAGAAACCCCCAAAACTGCTCTTTTATGAAAGTCGGTTCATTTTAAGCGGAGCTAGTCCCGGCGGGTCATAGGGCGGAAAGGGCCCTCCAGAAGGGGACCCGGGGCCAGGAAAATTTGAACCCCAACATTTCCCTATAGTTTGGCCCCAATTCAAAACAGAAAAGCAAAATAAATCAATTTTAACACGAAATTCCTACGGGGGCTACTTTTAAGAACACTTCAGACCACACTACATGAGCAAGTTATGTTATAATAGAGAGTTTATGGCTAAATCGCCAAGATGTGTTAGTCCAGCAGTCTAACATTTTCGGCTTATATTACCAGCTGAGTCAAAACACGTTAGTGAGTGGTCTAGAACCTCCATTTTCCTACAACTCCTGCTGTTGTAAACCATCACCCTCATTCATTACCCGACTGGAGCCCTATACTCAAACCCTCGATACTCACAAGCTGATTGACGAGCGTCGCAAAGACCCAGATCTCCTTTTCACAGACGTGCACACAACCAAGTCGGAACAAATGAACAAAGAACGCTCCTTTCGGCCACTGCCAGCTCTCTGCACACAGTGAAATTTGTTAGGGCATCTATACTGTCCGTGTACAAACGTTTCATAGATCGCCACCCAAAAGGGCCAGTGTGCCATGGTCACATCAATTAATACCAGTGTTGGATTGGATGGCCATTTCAAAACATGCAATACTCCCTCTTTTTGTATATTTTGTTTGTCTGGTTGATTTTGTTTGTGAAATAAATGTTAGCTCTTTCACGAGCCTCGATTCAGTATACAAAAAAAAAAGAAAAAAAAAAGAGAAATCACTTACTATCTCTGTGGCCAACTCTTGTCGTAGAAATTTTCGTCCAGGTGCAGAGAGCTGGAAGAAAAGGGTCGGATCAATCAAAATACGAGTATTTTGATTATCGATTTTAAAAATCGCGATAAAGCGATTTTTTTTTTGGAAACAAAATCAATGCTCGTGCAAGAAATAGAACCTAGAACAGATCACGATGCAAGAGAACAAAATAACAGCAGAAAGAGAAGCTGAGAACACCTACAGCAGGTTTTAAGGACAGAATAGAGTGAGATGGATGAATAAGGAATGTGGGGAAGAAAGAGGGGTAGGGGAGGACGCACAGGTTGGACAATGTGGACACAGAAGCAAACTCACAGGGAAAAGAAAATGGAAATTTGGAAAGGGTGGGTTTAGGGTGGGTTTAACAACAGCAGAAAGGATCATGGTTTTGAGTTGGGGATGATACGAGATGGTGGAGAAAAGCTATGTTGAAGACCTAGAGGGAAGAATGAGATCGAAGAGAATGTGGAAGTTGGTTTCGCAGGCAGGAAAACAGGAGTGAGAGAGTGGAGGTGAGCAGTGATCCTGGGACTTTCACGAGAAGGGGGTTGCTGGTGGACCGTGTGACCCTAAAGAAGCGTCGGAGGTTGGGGGTGGAGGGAAGGAGGAAGCGAGATGACGACAAAGAATGGAAAGAGAAGAGCGTGTAATACCAGAAAGAAGGCGGTAGAACACAGAAGCCACTGACCTTGTCTGCGATGGAAAAGTGATATGTTCACAGAGTCGGCTTCATCGCGGGAGATTCCATTGATTCTGAATGCTTTGGTTTCAACAGCGTGAAGCCGAGCAAGGTGTGAGGCAGGTGTGCCAGCCCAGAAGCGAGAGCAGTATTCCATCAAACTGGAGATCAGGGCCTTATATGTGGACATGACCTCAGGTGTGCCAAAGTTGAAGGGATGGTTTGCCAGACAATCCTTTCGGAGCGAGATAGTAAGAATGTGAGAATTGTCAGGAGTGAGACATATTCTAAGCGTTTGTCCAGCTTGAGTTTCTATCAAGTTCAGAAGAGAGGTAAGAGGCTTCTGCCTATCTGTCGCAAGGATGAAGGATGTCAGGGCAGAGGGTGGAGTCATCAGCAAAGAGATAAAGGGGATTTTGTCAAATAGATCATTGATGAAGATTAGGAATAGGATGAGGCCCGGAACACTGCCTTGGGGCACTCCAGCCTTGACAGGGAGAGGAGATGACCAGGTTCCATTGAGAGCCACATGTTGATGACAGAGTGGAGGAAGCAAGTAAACCATTTGTGGATTTGTTGGTGAATGTCATAGGCAGAGAGTTTGGAGAGAAAGGCATGAGGTACCACCACCCAAACAATTTGCATGGTGGCAATTGAAATCACCACATACGAGGAAGTTGGTCCATTGTGTCTGAGACAGATATGTAGATGGAGACGTCACTATTTGGAGGACGGTACAATGCAGTGACAAACAATAGGTGGGAGGGAGGAGAAGTTACAGCCATAGATACTCCTGGGGGTTGGAAGGTGTAATATCAGTATATGGACAGTGAGCAATTGAGCGATTGATGTAAAGTGGAACTTCCCCGCCTTGGGGAGGGATGAGGGGAGGAAGGGTTGAGGGTTTTGGCCTATTTAATTGGAGGAGACAATAGCAAGAGAAAGACACTAAGTAGTCAAGGACATATTTTGGGAGGAAGGATTCTGTTAAACGGATGATGTCCAATTTATCAGCAGCAGCCTGACTTGATTGGTCTGTCAGGTTGGAGCAGAGTTCACGGATGTTAGAGGTCAACACTATTAGGGACAGGGGATGAGGCTTTGGGAGGGTGTGGGATGTGAGGTAGGGGGGGGAGGCTGTGAGATGGGAGGGGGTTGGGAGGATGCATGACGGGGGTGGCAGTGGGAGGGGTGGGACGAGGGTAAAATGTGAGGGGTGGGATTAGGGTTTAAGCTGAAAGGGGGTGGGATGAGGAGGAAGGTGAGAGGGGTAGGGATGAGGGAGAAGCTGAGATGGAGCGGGATGAGAGGGAAACTGAGAGTGTGCAAGACGTGGAGGAAGCTGAGAGGGGCCGGATGAGTGTGAGGCGTTGATGGGGTGGAGTGCGGGGGTAGTTTTTTGAGTGCGTGGGGTGAGGGGGGATGCAGAAACAAGAAAATGAAGTGGAGGTAAGCAGAAGAGGGTAACATATAGAAGGGGTGTAGTTGGAAAGACACAGACTTGTACAGTGCCTTCAGAAAGTATTCACACCCCTTGACTTTTTTCACATTTTGGGTGTTACAGCCTGAATTTAAAATTGATTAAATTGAGATATTTTTGTCACTGACCTACACATTATACCCCATAATGTCAAAGGGGAAATTTTGTTTTAGGAATTTTTACAAGATAATTAAAAATGAAAAAGAGAAATATCTAATTTAAATAAATATTCAACCCCCTGAGTCAATACCTCATTACAGTCATGGGCAAAATTATTGACATCCTTCCACTTTTATCAAAAAACTCCCAATTTTCTCTAAAAATAAGTTTAAATTGACAAAAGTATTTGGTCTCCACAATTCATTATTTCACTGTTAATATTACAGAACCTTTGTTTTTGATTCAGAACTTAATATATCCTTTCAAATAAAAAAAAACTAAAAGAAATGGCAGAGACAAAATTATTGACACCCGAGACTTAATATTTGGTAGCACAGACTTTGGACAAAATAACTGCAGTCAAAGCGCTTCCTATGGCCATGAATGAGCTTCCTACATCTCTCTACTGGCACTTTGGCCCACTCTTCTTGTGCAAACTGCTCCAGTTCTCTCAGATTTGAAGGGTACCTTCTCCCAACTGCTGTTTTCAGATCTCCCCACAGGTGTTCAATGGGATTTAGATCTGGACTCATTTCTGGCCACTTTTTTTTTCTTTTTTTTTTTGTATACTGAATCGAGGCTCGTGAAAGAGCTAACATTTATTTCACAAACAAATCAACCAGACAAACAAAATATACAAAAAGAGGGAGCGGAAGACAAGATGGGGAGAGAAGGGGAAGCACACAACCACAACATTTGAGAGCAGGGAGAAGTGTGGGAGGGAGAGGGCTTGGAGGCAGGAGGCGTGGGAGGGGGAGGGGGAGGGGGAGGGGGGGGGGGGGGAGAGGTATAAAACACAAGGGGACCGAAATTAGCAGGGGTAGAAAAGATCAAGGTTTTGGATGGGGGAGGATAAGAGATGGTGGTGAACAGCTGTTTTAAAGACCTGGAGGGTGGAGTGGGATTGAAGAGAGTGAGGGAGTTTGTTCCAGAGGCGGGAGAAGAGAGGATTGAAGGAGTGAAGGTGAGCAGAAAGTCTTGATTTTGGCCGTTTAACCATAAGAGGGTTGCAGGCAGATCTTGTGCGACCTGTAGGAATATTTGGGGGACAGAGCCCAGAGAGGGCTGGGCGGGCAAGGCCAGAGAGGAGTCGGTAGAAGACGGAAAGACCACCAACCTGCCTGCGGTGAGTGAGTGAAAGACCCTTGGAGTTAGCTTCATCGCGGGAGATTCCAATGATTCTGAACGCTTTGGTTTCAACAGCGTGAAGACGGGCTAGGTGTGAGGCAGGAGCACCAGACCAGAGGGGAGAGCAGTATTCCATAGAGCTGCGGATGAAAGCCTTGTATGTGGTGAGGAGCTCAGGTGTGCCAAGGAAGGACTTCGCACGACGGAGGATGCCCAGTCGGCGACTGGCTTTGGAGGCCAGATTTGAAATGTGGTTTTCCCAGGAAAGATCATGGCAAATAGTGAGACCCAAAAGCTTGAGTGACAGAACTTCTTGGAGAGGATTATTCAGAAAGTGGATGGGAGGGTTTTCCAGTCGGTCTTTTCGGAGAGACATCGTAAGAGTGTGAGATTTATCAGGATTGAAAGACATGTTCCATTTGTTTGCCCAGTCTGTGATTTTGTCCAGGTCTGCAGAGAGTGAGGAGGCTGCAGACTGCCGATCTGAGGGATGAGGAATGGAGCGACAGAGAGTAGAGTCGTCAGCAAAGAGATAGAGAGGATTTTCAAGAGAGTCAGAGAGATCATTGATGAAGACCAGAAAAAGCACAGGGCCCAGAACACTACCTTGGGGAACTCCAGCCTGAACAGGAAGAGGAGATGAGAGAAACCCATTCAGGGCCACACGTTGACTACGACCAGAGAGGAAGTCCGCCAGCCATGCGTGGAGATTTCCATGGATACCAAAGGAGGAGAGTTTGGTGAGCAGAGCAGGGTGCCAGACCGTATCGAAGGCACGTGAAATGTCAAGGGAGACAGCTCTAATTTCCTGTTTGGCGTTGAGGACCTCCATCCATTGTTGAGAAAGCAGAAGCAGCATGTCCAGAGTAGAGTGACCAGGTCTGAAACCAAATTGATGATCAGAGATCAAGCCATTGGAGAAGAGGAAAGATTTCATATCTGAAGCAATGATGGATTCCATGACTTTGCTGATAATTGGGAGAAGGCTGATTGGTCTGTAGTTGCTGGGATCTGTTTTTGCACCTTTTTTGTGCAAAGCGGTGATGTTGGCTGATTTCCAAGCAGATGGCAGATGACCTTGAGCAAAAGAGAGGGTGAAGAGAACAGAAAGAGGGAGTGAAAGAGCGGAAGAACAGGATTTTAGGACCCGTGGGCTGATGCCGTCAGGACCAGTTGCAGAATCAGAGTCGAGGGTTGACAGAAACTTTTCCACCTTGTCAGGAGGAAAGGACACAGAGTCCAGGAGCAGCTGGGTACGACTGGGTACGGTGGGTACAGAGAGGGATGGGTTTGGGACACAAGATTTAGAGGCAAACACAGAGTTGAGGCATTCAGCTTTTTCACGTGCGGAGTCAGCCATTAAGCCGTTTGAGGTGAGGGAGGGGATGGAGGGGGAACAAACACCAGAAACAGATTTGACCAGACGCCACCAGGATTTGGAAGAGGGAGACAGATAAGAGAGTTCGGTCTTGAGAATGGTGAGATATTGTTTCCTGGCTCTCCTGAGGGTGGACCCACACTTGTTTCGGGCTTTGTGAAAGGAAATGAGATTTCCTTCCGTTGGATTTGCTTTCCAGGAGACGAAAGCAAGTTGTTTCAGGGCAACAGCCTCACCACAAGATTCCGTGTACCATGGTCGGGAGGAAGGGTATGACAACTGAAGACGAGTGTCTGGAACCTGTCTGGACGAGACTTCAGAACAGTCCAGCGTTTTGTCTGGAACCTGAGTGTGCTTTGAACCTGAGTGTGCTCCTCAGTGCTTTTTGAAGAGTATTTGGGGTCTTTGTCCTGCTGTGAGACGCATGCCCTTCGACGGAGACCCCACTTTCTAACACTGGGTTGAAAATTGCTCTCCAAAATGCCTTGGTAATCTCCTGATTTCATGATGCCATGCACACATTCAAGGTAGCCAGGGCCAGAGGCAGCATGACAACCAAACACCATCACAGAACCTCCTCCATGTTTGACTGCAGGGAAGGTGTTCTTTTCTTTGAAGGCTTTATTTTGTATTCTGTAAACATAGAGATGATGTGCTTTACGAAAAAGCTCTAATTTGGTCTCATCTGTCCACAGGACATTCTCCCAGAAGGATTTGGGCTTGTTCAGGTGTGTTTTGGAAAACTCTAGTCGGGCTTCCTTATGTCTCTCTCAGCAGTGGGGTCCTCCTGGGTCTCCGACCATAGAAGCCCCTTTCATTGAGTTGGTGACGGATGGTGCGAGTTGAAACTGTCGTACCTTGTGTCTGAAGGTCAGCTTGAACCTGTTTGGCAGTTGATTGAGGTGCTTTCTCCACCATTAAAAAAAATCCTTCGCTGCGATCTTCGATCAAGTTTTCTCTTGCGGCCATGTCTAGGGAGGTTGGCTACAGTGCTGTGGGCCTTAAACTTCCTCATAACATTGCTTACAGTGGACACAGGAACACCAAGGTCTCTGGAGATGGACTTGCAGCCTTGAGATTGATTGTCCATGCTTGGCTACAATCTTGTGTCTGACTTCCTCAGACAATTCTCTGGTTTTCTTTCTTTTCTCCATGCTCATTGCAGTACACACAGTGACACAAAACAGCAGAATGACTCCTTTTCTCCTTTCAAACTGGTTGAATGAGTGATTTTTATATTGCAGGCACCTGCAAGTCACCACAGGCGAGTTCAATTCCAAAGTAAAGGAGAATCACCTGCTTGAAATTTGTTTATTTCTAACAACATCTAAAAGGTGCCAATAATAATGTCCGGCCAATTTTAGGATTTCTGTGTGGAATAAGCTAAGATTTAGTAATCTTTTCAGCTTGTTTTTTTGTTTTGTTCCACTGCAAACCAAAGAAACACATTTGTGGATACCAAAATATTTTTTTATTTCAACAATTTTCTGGAGGAAATGATGCATTATTTGAAAAAAGTGCGAGGGTGCCAATATTTTTGGCCACGACTGTATAAGCGTGTTTGGCAGCAATTAAAGTTTCAAATCTTCTTGGGTATGATAAGGAATTCGAATGAAACATTTTTGGCTGGTATACCACTTCACCGATGATATCAACATTATCATGCTTTTTTCCCCCATTGGGATTACTTGACAATGTGCCAAGTTAAAAAAAAATTCCAATCGGCGGTTTCCGAGAAATATTTTTTTATTTATTTGCTTTTAATACAAGAAGGCTGCCATATCAAGTGACCTATGACATCACAATGATCATAAAAACATTCTGCAGAGGTGTCACTCCTACCCTGAAAGTTTCGTCTCAATCGGACATATGGTTGTTGAGAAAAACGAGGTTTCGGACGGACGGACAACCTGAAAACATAATTCCTCCGGCGACTTTGAGGGCGGAGGCATAAAAACACCTTAGTATGCAGACAAAACACATTGACATTGTTATGCAGACAAAACACATTGACATTGTTATGCAGATAAAACACCACCTGTACATTAACGACCTCAAAACTCGACCCAATCAAATTGCAAAGTTGGCTCTTTCACATTTCTACAGATATTTCTTCAATTTCATGTCTATCAATCCTGACAAATCTCACACTCTAACTTTGTCTCTCCAAAAGACCGTCTGGACAACCCTCCCATCCACTTTCTCAACAATCCTCTCCAAGAAGTTCTGTCGCTCAAGCTTTTGGCTCTTACTTTCTGCCATGATCTTTCCTGGGAAAACCACATTTCCAAGCTGGCCTCCAAAGCCAGTCGCCGACTGGGCATCCTCCGTCGTGCGAAGTCTTTTTGGGCACTTTTCTGAGCTTCTCACCACATACAAGGCTTTCATCCGCAGCTCAATGGAATACTGTTCTCCCCTCTGGGCCGGTGCCCCTTCCTCACACCTAGATCGGCTTCACGCTGTTGAAACCAAAGCACTCAGAATCATTGGAATCTCCCGCGATGAAGCTAACTCCGAGGGCCTTTCACTCACTCACCGCAGGCAGGTTTGGTGGTCTTTCTGTCTTCTACCGACTCCTCTCCGGCCTTGCTCCCCTTGTTCTGTCTGTGTTCTGTCCCCCAAATATTCCTGCAGGACGCACAAGATCTGCCAACAACCCTCTTCTGGTGAAACTGCCAAAATCAAGACTCTCTGCTCACCTTTACTCTTTCATTCCTCTTTTCTCCCGCCTCTGGAACAAACTCCCTCACTCTCTTCAATCCCTCTCCTCCCTCCAGGTCTTCAAAACAGCTGTTCACCACCATCTCTTATCTTTCCCCATTCAAAACCTTGATCTCTTCCACCCCCGTGAAAACACCCCTCTTTCAATATAATAAAACACCCCTCTTTCCGCCTCTTTCAATCTCCGACTTCATTCCTGAAATTCCGAGTAGTGTCAATTTATTTATTGTACCTCTTCTTTTTTATAGTACCTTTGCGTATATAGTACTAGCAGAAGTACCCGGTATTGCCGGGTGGGGGAGGGGAGGAGGAGGGGGAAGGGGAGGGGGAGGGGGGAGGGGTAAGGGGAGGGGGAGGGGGGAGGGGGAGGGGGAGGGGGAGGGGGGAGGGGGAAGGGGAGGGGGAGGGGGGAGGGGGAAGGGGAGGGGGAGGGGGAAGGGGAGGGAACGGGGGGGAGGGGAGGAGAGGGGGTGGGGAGAAGAGGGGGAGGGGGAGGGGGGAGGGGAGAAGAGGGGGGAGGGGGAGGGGGAGGGGAGGAGAGGGGGGAGGGGAGAAGAGGGGTGAGGGGGAGGGAGGGAGGGGGAGGGGAGCAGGAGGGGAGAGGAGGGGGAGGGGAGGGGGAGGAGAGGGAGAGGGAGGGGAGGGGAGAGAGGGAGGGGAGGGGAGGGAGGGAGGGGGAGGGGGAGGGGGAGGGGAGAGGAGGGGGATGGGTGGGGAGGGGGAGGGGAGGGAGAGGGAGGGGATGGGATGGGAGGGAGGGGGATGGGGAGGGGGGAGGAGGGTGAGGGGTGGGGGAGGTGCGGGAAGGGGGAGGGTAAGGAGGGAAGGGGAGGGGGAAAGGGGAGGGGGTAGGATGTAGGGGGAGGGGGACGAAGAGGGGGAGGAGAAGAGGGGGAAGGGGGAGGGAGAAGAGGGGGAGGGGGAGGGGAAGGGGAGGCGTTGGGGTGGAGGGGGAAGGGAGGGGGAAGGGTGGAGTGGGAAGGGAGGGGGAAGGGGAAGGGGGGAAGGGGAGGATGGAGGGGGGAGGGGAGGACGGAGGGGGGAGGGGAGGGAGAGGGGGAGGGGAAGGGGGGGAAGGGGACGATGGAGGGGGGAGGGGAGGATGGAGGGGCGAGGGGAGGACGGAGGGGGGGAGGGGAGGGGAGGTAACATTACATTACACACACACAAACTGTGTTTTATGTTCAACTAGCAGAAGTACACGGCATTGCCGGGTGGGGGGAGGGGAGGGGAGGGGAATGGGGGGAGGGGAGGGGAGGGGAACAGGGGGGAGGGGAGAAGAGGGGGAGGGGGAGGGGGAGAGGGGAGAAGAGGGGGGGATGGGGCGGGTGAGGGATGGGAGGGGGTGGGAGGGGGTTGGAGGGGGGAGGGGTGGGAGGGGGGAGAGGGGAGGAGGAGGGGAGGAGGGGAGGAGGGGAGGAGGGAGGGGGAGGGGGGAGGGGAGGGGGGAAGGGGGGAACGGGGGGGGAGGGGAGAAGAGGGTGGGAGGGGAGAAGGGTGGGGGAGGGGAGGGGGAAAAGGGAGGGGGAGGGGAGAAGGGGAGGGGGTATGGTGGAGGGGGTAGGGTGGAGGGGGAAGGGAGGGGGGAGGGGGAGGGAGAGGGGGAGGGGGAGGGGGGAGGGGGGAAAGGGAGGGGGATGGGGGAGGGGGTAAAGGGAGGGGGAGGGGGAAAATGGAGGGGGAGGGGAGAAGGGGAGGGGGGAGGGAGAGGGGAGAAGGGGAGGGGTAGGGTGGAGGGGGGAGGGGGAAGGGGGAGGGAAGGGGATGGCCAGTCAACAATGACGTTGCAGTTCTCATGGTCGGAGAGCAGCACAACAATCGGACATAGTCCTGCATATTTGCAACAGCACGAAGCAGATTTTGGAGACTCACCGATCCTGTGACGTCCTCCAGTACCGGCGTTGCCAGGCGGGGGAAAGGAGACCCATACATTCCCAACCCGTACATTCGCCCTCTCGACTCAAGCTCACTCGGACAAAAGCCTCGCACAAATTACACCATGAAGGCCCAATGGTCATGTCTATGCCACAAATCATGGGCGCACTGAATTGAAAATATATAGAACGCTCATACTCCGTGAAAAGTGAAGCCGCCGTGTCGCCATCTTGGTCAGCACGACTCGACTAACTCGCTTCGCGGATCTCGTTTTATGCGGCAATAAACTGCTCCAATCGGTTACAGAAGGGTTGTGGAAAGACGTTTCACAGCTGTTTCAAAGACATTTAATTCATATCGCACAAAATCGATACAAAACACGATCGCATAAAAGGTGAAAAAACGTCTGACGGGATGGAACATCACGTGATCGCTCTGAGCGAAACGGCTCGACCAACTCGCTTCGCGGATCTCGTTTTGTGCGGCAATAAACTGCTCCAATCGGTTACGGAAGGGTTGTGGAAAGACGTTTCATAGCTGTTTCAAAGACATTTAATTCATATCGCACAAAATCGATACAAAACACGATCGCATAAAAGGTGAAAAAACGTGTGACGTGTGACGTGTGACGGGATGGAACATCACGTGATCGCTCTGAGCAAATCAGTCTGGCGGCGGTAATGGAACATCACGTGATCGCTCTGAGCGAATCAGCGAGCTGCTCTGGAACCGGCTGAGATTAGCGGGTACTTCGCTGAAATGCGCTGAGGTAAATATGAATAAAAAATATGGATCGTCAAATATTTTGAGTTCGGCCATGTTCATCCCAGGCTCAATGGCCATGTCTATGTCAAATATCAAGCACGTAAGCCTCTCCGTTTAGGAGTCTATCGGTAACATTACACACACACACACACACACACACACACACACACACACACACACACACACACACACACACACACACACAAACTGTGTTTTATATATATAGATGGTCTGGCGGCAGGGATGGAACATCACATGATCGCTCTGAGCGAATCAGCGCGCTGCTCTGCCACCGGCTCAGATTCCGTGTATAATATTCCTCGCTGAAAAAAAATCTATGTGAAACATGCTACTATCTATGCTAAATCATGCTAAATCATGCTAAATGCTAATCATGCTAAAATCTATGCTACTTGCTGTGAGTTTATGGCGGCAAGGAACATCACGTGATCGCTCTGAGCGAATCAGCGCGCTGCTCTGCCACCGGCTCAGATTCCGTGTATAATATTCCTCGCTGAAACAAAATATGGATCTGAAGATGAAAGAAAAAAAAAACCTATGTGGTGTGAATGGCAATGTTCCTCACTGAAATGTGAAAAAACGCAATCGCTTTTCGCTCTGAATTACGTGCGAACGCGTAACTGTGAGTTTATGGCGGCACGGAACATCACGTGATCGCTCTGAGCGAATCAGCGCACTGCTCTGCCACCGGCTGAGATTCCGTGTGTAATATTCCTCGCTGAAATGCGCTGAGGTAAAAATATTATGAAATTTTTTTTTTTAGGTCGGCCATGTTCTTCCCAGGCTCAATGGCCATGTCTATGCCAAATATCAAGCACGTGAGCCTCTCCGTTTAGGAGTCTATCGGTAACATTACACACACACACACACACACACACACACACACACACACACACACACACACACACACACACACACACACACACACACACACACACACACACACACACACACACACACACACACACACACACACACACACACACACACACACACACACACAGGTGTTGGGCTAGCGGCTAGGGTGCCAGCTTAGGATCCTAGGATCCTGGGTTTGAATCCCGGTCGATCGCTGAATTAACGCCAGGGGGGGTTGACTCAGCCTGTCATCCTTCCGAGGTCGGCAAATTGAGTACCTGCTTGTCGTAAAAGGCGACAAAAAGGGTTGGCGGCAGGAAGGGCATCCGGCTGTAAAACATTGCTTCAAAAAGGGGACCAAAAAACAACAACAAAAAGGCCAACCCCCGCCTTGCGGGGAAAAATGGCCTCTGAAGGTGGTTTTTTTTTTATTATCGTACCTTTGCGTACAAATGAACGACGAGATTCCAATGAGTGCCTGTTCTCGTGGATAATGTGTTAGCTGTTACATGAGCCTCGACTCAAAAAAAGAAGGAAAAAAAAGAACTAGCTGCTTGTGAACCTCCATGTTCAGCTTTGATATTGGGAAAGTTTTTTTTTTTTCTGGCCTGTCCAAGGATAGAAATGCCTTGTATTGTGAAATATCAACCACTACAAATTCCTGCTATAACATACAATTTCACGAACCTTTTGGGTTTGTCGACACATCCATAACTTCAGCACAATTTGCGAACAAATGAACGACTATCCATAAAGACAAACAGATCATTATAAAACAGAGCAACAACAACCATAGAAATAAACAACCACCAGCACCTCAGTGAGTCCCTCCACGAGGCCCTCAAGCTCAATGAGGAGGCGAGCATCCCTTGCTGCAACTCCATCCTCACTTCGGCCTCCATTGATCCTTTCGGCGAGATGATGCAAAGCTCCTTGTGCTACGAGCAAGGATGGCCAGTCAGCATGCTCCGGTGCAGTGTGCTTCAGCAGCTCCTGTGATACATTGCGATATCATCACTGACATTCTGCTAAACATGGGGTTTTTTGGGGGGGGAGTGGTGGGTTAGGTGGGGGGCAGTTGTATACAAGATTGAGGCTTGTATAACAGCTAACATTAATCACATAAAAACAAAGTGACACATAAAACATATTGTCGTAGAAATGAGTCTACAAACAATGTCTCAATCGGTGAGTTTAATCAAAACCAATCTCCAGTGGGATCTAGGAATAAATAAGCAAGCATATCAGTACAGTACAATCGTACAAGCAGGAATAGATGTGCCATCCAAGCAAACAAGCAAACAATACAAGATGCAATTCTCCTTACCATTCTAAGCATTATCATGAATAACACACACAATGAATATCACTGGAATGCCCTACGAAGCCTCCGCATCCCGAATCTTATAGACGCCATGCAGTGGACAATGGATGCAATTACTCCTGGGTCGTTTACTTGCGTACAATTTCACTACATTTCTCCCCAGGTTTAAACCCTAACTAAGCCGGCTAACAAGCAAGACTGTGTTAAGTGCACATCTATATTAAGCAGATGGTTACATAGCAAGTATGGTCAGGAAGTCATCTCAAGACCAGCCATAACAATCAGTGTGGTGGATCGCTCTCCCTGTGCGAGTTCTACACACCTCGGGGCCGTCATCAGCGGATTCTAAAACATCCTCAGCAGAGAGGCCATCTTCCATCCCGGGAGATGGGGGTGGCTCAGCGATACCGATCGAATCCGGCGAGCGAGAGGGCGAGACCGCTGGTGGAACCCCCATAGCCAGATCCCCCAAGTTGCGCTCGACCCCAGCAGAATCCCCGCACGGAGCGAGATGACGCACCGACACCGTGGACTCGCGCCCGTCCGGCAGTTGAACTCGAGCGTGTTCAGGATTAGTTTGCAGAAGACGGACCTTGTCAACGAGCGGATCGTATTTACTTAGGCGGACCGCTCATTTGAGAAAGACCGGACCGGGCTCAGCGAGCCATCCAGGCAGAGGTCGAGCAGCACCGGAACGACGCGAGTAGCGAAATAAACGATCGTGAGGAATTTCATTTGTGGCCGTGCACAGCAGGGAACGGATCGAGCTCAGGGCACCCTGCACCACCCAGGCCCATTTGTCCATTCCTAGTCCCTGGGTCTTAAGGCCCAGAGTAATGGCCTTCCATTTGATTCCATTAAATCTCTCCACCTGCCCATTCGCTTGCGGGCTGTACGGAGTAGTGTAGCTAGAGGCAATGTTGCACTGTAGCAGAAATGCCCGCACATCCTGGGACAAGAATACTGCACCTCTGTCAGTGTGCACGTAACCAGGATTCCCGAACATGGCGAACAAGAGCTGCAAACAACGTATAACCGAGGCAGCGGTCATTTCCCTACACAGAAAGGCGAACGGGAATCTCGAGAACTCATCCACAATCGTGAGGAGGTAACAATCGGGGTCGCCCGGTCGAGGTCCTTTAAAGTCCATAGACAATCTCTCCCACGGCCTGGTAACCTGAATCAGACAGTGAAAGGCGACCTTGACGGCACCAGACATAGGGAATGTGTTGCACTCAACGAGGGGGCGAAGCTTCGCGGAGTAATTTTGGACCCACTTCAAATAATGTGCAAACAGGCCGAATGCCCTTTTCAAAGATGCACGATTGTGTGGCGGCGCCATGTCGAGCAAGGGGCGCAGACGTTCCTTGTCCAGGGTTATCATACCTTGGGTCACTGTGTACACTGGTCACTTTATGACTCCATCTACATCTCGCTGTCTGATGATATGGACCAACTTCTATCTACTCATCCCAACTCTCTCTTCCTCATATGTGGTGATTTCAACTGTCATCATGCCAGTTGGCTGTGTGTGGGTACCTCTCTCACCAGCCATGGCTCCTCAGCAAAGGACTTCTGCGACTCACTGGGACTGACACAATCTGTCAATTTCCCGACCCGGATCTCAGTCAACGGAGCATCTTCTCTTCTGGACTTGGTTATGACTAACTTCCCTGAAAATGTCTGCTGCTCTTCTTCTGCTCCGATCGGATCATCTGATCATGTCCTTGTTAAAGTGGACATCTCTCTGACCATCCTCAGGGAGCCTGCTCAGCGTCGACGAGTCTGGCATTTCACTCAGGCCAACTGGCACGGTCTTCAAGCAGCCATCAATCATCTGGACTGGTCTCCCATCTCTACCACCTCTGACATCAACTCATCCTGGGAATTCTTCCAAAGTAAATTGCTCTCTCTCATGCACAGATTTATCCCATCTCGTCTTCAGTTGTCATACCCTTCCTCCCGTCCATGGTACACGGAATCTTGTGGTGAGGCTGTTGCCCAGAAACAACTTGCCTTCGTCTCCTGGAAAGCAAATCCAACGGAAGGAAATCTCATTTCCTTTCACAAAGCCCGAAACAAGTGTGTGTCCACCCTCAGGAGAGCCAGGAAACAATATCTCTCCGTTCTCAAGACCGAACTCTCTTATCTGTCTCCCTCTTCCAAATCCTGGTGGCGTCTGGTCAAATCCGTTTCTGGTGTTTGTTCCCCCTCCATCCCCTCCCTTACCTCAAACGGCTACACAGCTGACTCCGCACGTGAAAAAGCTGAATGCCTCAACTCTGTGTTTGCCTCTAAATCTTGTGTCCCAAACCCATCCCTCTCTGTACCCACCATACCCAGTCGTACCCTGCTGCTCCTGGACTCCGTGTCCTTTCCTCCTGACAAGGTGGAAAAGTTTCTGTCAACCCTCGACTCTGATTCTGCAACTGGACCCGACGGCATCAGCCCACGGGTCTTAAAATCATGCTCTGCTGCTCTATCTCACCCTCTCTCTGTTCTCTTCACCCTCTCTTTTGCTCAAGGTCAACTGCCATCTGCTTGGAAATCAGCCAACATCACCGCTTTGCACAAAAAAGGTGCAAAAACAGATCCTAGCAACTACAGACCAATCAGCCTTCTCCCAATTATCAGCAAAGTCATGGAATCCATCATTGCTTCGGATATGAAATCTTTCCTCTTCTCCAATGGCTTGATCTCTGATCATCAATTTGGTTTCAGACCAGGTCACTCTACTCTGGACATGCTGCTTCTGCTGTCTCAACAATGGATGGAGGTCCTCAATGCCAAACAGGAAATTAGAGCTGTCTCCCTCGACATATCACGTGCCTTCGACACGGTCTGGCACCCCGCTCTGCTCACCAAACTCTCCTCCTTTGGTATCCATGGAAATCTCCACGCATGGCTGGCGGACTTCCTCTCTAGTCGTCGTCAACGTGTGGCCCTGAATGGGTTTCTCTCATCTCCTCTTCCTGTTCAGGCTGGAGTTCCCCAAGGCAGTGTTCTGGGCCCCGTGCTTTTTCTGGTCTTCATCAATGATCTCTCTGACTCTCTCGAAAATCCTCTCTATCTCTTTGCTGATGACTCCACTCTCTGCCGCTCCATTCCTCTTCCCTCAGATCGGCAGTCTGCTGCCTCCTCACTCTCTGAAGACCTGGACAAAATCACAGACTGGTCAAACAAGTGGAACATGTCTTTCAATCCTGACAAATCTCACACTCTTACTATGTCTCTCCGAAAAGATCGACTGGACAACCCTCCCATCTACTTTCTCAACAATCCTCTCCAAGAAGTTCTGTCGCTCAAGATGTTGGGTCTCACTATCTGCCATGATCTTTCTTGGGAAAACCACATTTCCAAGCTGGCCTCCAAAGCCAGTCGCCGACTGGGCATCCTCCGTCGTGCGAAGTCCTTCCTCGGCACACCTGAGCTCCTCACCACATACAAGGCTTTCATCCGCAGCTCAATGGAATACTGTTCTCCCCTATGGGCCGGTGCTCCTGCCTCACACCTAGCTCGGCTTCACGCTGTTGAAACCAAAGCTTTCAGAATTATTGGAATCTCCCGCGATGAAGCTATCTCTGAGGGCCTTTCACTCACTCACCGTAGGCAGGTAGGTGGTCTTTCTGTCTTCTACCGACTCCTCTCCGGCCTTGCACCCCCAGCTCTCTCTGTGCTCTGTCCCCCAACTATTCCTACAGGTCGCACAAGATCTGCCAGCAACCCTCTGATGGTTAAACTGCCGAAATCTTGGCTCTCTGCTCACCTTCACTCTTTCATTCCTCTTTTCTCCCGCCTCTGGAACAAACTCCCTCACTCCCTTCAATCCCACTCCTCCCTCCAGGTCTTTCAAACAGCTGTTCACCACCATCTCTTATCTTCCCCCATCCAAAACCTTGATCTTTTCTACCCCCACTAATTCACCCCAGATCCACCTTGTTTGAAATTCCAACTTCTTTCCTGGAAGTCCTGACAGTGTCCATATGTTTTATACCTCTCCCACTGCCCCCTTCCCATGCCCCCCCCCCCCCAAAGCCCTCGCCCTCTCTCAGATCTCTCGATGTCTCCATGTCTCTCGGTCCCTGCTCTCAAATGTTGTGTTTGTGTCCTTCCCCCTCTCTCCCCATCTTGTCTACCGCTCCCGATGTTATATGTTTTATGTGTCGGTTTGTCTTTCTGTGTGATTAATGTTCGCTCTTTCACGAGCCTCGATCTTGTATACAAAAAAAAAAAAAAAAAAAAAAAAAAAAAAAACCCAAAAAGGTCTATTGTCCTGACAGAGTATCGGCATTTGGCCTCGTTGAGAGTCAGGCTGTATTTCCGCGCAATTTGGAGGAAGCGTCGCAAGTTAGTGTCATGATGGGCTTGATCATACCCACAAATCGTTAAATTATCGAGGTAAACGAAAACGTCGGTTAAACCTTCCCTGGTGATAATGTCATCAATGGCTCTTTGAAACACACGACGCCATTTGTGATGCCGAATGGCAGATGCGTGATTTGGTACAGATGTTGTCCGGATTCGAACCCTGTGTAGAGTCAGTCTGCTGCACATATCGGGATCTGACGATAAGCGCTGCGCAAATCGAGAGTGCTATACACCGCATATTGAGCGACCTGCCGGACCAAAGCATCCAAACCCGGAAGTGGGTAGGCGTTCAATTGCGTAAATCTATTTATGGTCTGTGAGTAATCGATTACCATGCGCTTGCGATGATTTTCTGTCCGGACGACCAGAACCTGCGCACACCAAGGCGATCGGCTGGGCTCGATTATGCCCTCTTTGAGGAGTCGGCTCGTTTCCTCCGCAATGAATTGTGCTTCAGCCCGGGAATAGCGTCGCGATTTCATTGCTACCGGAGTTAGGTTCGGAAATAGCGACAACGGTTCAATTTCCATTCTCGCCAAGGCACAAATCGATAGTGTCGCGTCTCCCCCAAACTTCAGCTCTACGCGGCCATGACAACAGAGAAAGTCATGCCCCAACAGTACTTCAGCGCATAGTGTAGGCAAGTTCATTAAGCGAACATCTGGATACAATGTGCCATTAATCACTAGCTTTACACGGCATTCGCCCTTAGTGCGCATCCAAAGCGCTTGCGATGCCATGAAAATCCTGAGTGAAGGTCCCAGGATCGGCCAGCCGTGTCGGCGGACAAGGTCCATGTCGATGTAGCTCTCCGTCGAACCCATGTCGACGAGGGCGTTCGATGGTTGTCCTTCAATCAGTACTGGGACGACAGCATCGGACAAGCCGGGCAGACCCGGCCGGGTCGGGACCTCCTGGGGTGTCGGGCGAGGTGTCGGGCGAGGCGCATGTGGAGGAGATGCTCGCCAGAGTGGTGCGGGAACGTCGCCCTCGTGAGGCGCGACATACTTTTGCAAAATGACCTTTCCATGCACAGGAATGACATGTCGCTTCGCGGGCCGGGCACGCCGATCGGAGATGGTTCCGGTTCCCGCAGAAGAAGCACTTCGTGTTACTCCCAACCGAGACAGTTGTAGCTAGGCTCGTACCTTCGGCTGCAAGAGTCTCCGTCGACTCCAGCAGATTTTCAGCATCAGGATGCTCCTCAGTGGCGTCGTTTTCAAGGCGTCTCTCCCCAGCGAGACCGGCCATGACATAAGGAGTGGCATAAGGGCGTCCGTACGCTTCTGATTGTGTCTGAGCTCGTTGAAGTACGAGAGCTTCATCGTAAGCCTGCGTGAAAGTCAGAGTCGTTTCTTCCAGCAATTGTTGCCAAATTGATGGGGAATGAACGCCAGAGACGAACGCGTCTCGTAAGAGGTCATCGCACACCTGTTCGTGCGTTCGGATCATGGATGCGCATTCCTTTCCCAGGCGATGTAGCTTGTGGGCGAAGTGCTCGAGGGATTCCGAAGCATCCTGTCGTCTTGTGGCGAGCTGGTACCGAGCGTAGATAATGCTCCGAGGCTTGATGTATATGGCGCGTAGCTCCGTGATAGCCACGTCATATGTCTCACAATGAGAAATGTAATCAGGAACAGTGTGAGTCACGTGGGAATGGAGAACGGCTCGTTTCATCTCATCCTCGGTGTCGGCGTGAGTATTCAGGTAGCTCGCGAGCAGGCTCAACCAATGCTTGAGCTGGCACGGCGCGTCCGCGGATTGTGGGTCTCCTCCGAAGGTGGGAAGCTGCAGGAGTTTGTGAGACATCTCATCTCGATCTCGAATTATGATAATTATGAGTCTACAACAATGTCTCAATCGGTGAGTTTAAACAAAATCAATCTCCAGCAGGATCTAGCAAGAAATAAGCAAGCATGATATCAGTACAGTACAATCGTACAAGCAGGAATAGATGTGCCATCCAAGCAAACAAGCAAACAATACATGATGCGATTCTCCTTACCATTCTAAGCATTAGCATGAATAATACACACAATGAATATCACAGGACTGCCCTACGAAGCTCCGCGTCCCGAATCTTATAGACGCCATGCAGTGGACAATGGATGCAATTAATCCTGGGTCGTTTACTTGCATACAATTTCACTACACGTATGATAAAGGGAGCGGGAGACAAGATGGGGAGAGAGAGGGAAGCACTTAAGTACAACAGAAGAGAACAGGGACATCGGGAGATCTGTGGGAGGAAGAGGGCTTGGGGGGAGGCGGCATGGGAAGGTGGGGGGGAAGGGGGAGGGGGTGGGAGAGGTAGAAAACACATGGACACTGATAGAACTTCCAGGAAAGAAGTTGGTATTTCAAAAAAGTGGATTTGGGGGTGATTTATCGGGGGTAGAAGAGATCAAGGTTTTGAATGGGGAAATATAAGGGATGGTGGTGAACAGCTGTTTTAAAGACCTGGAGGGAGGAGAGGGATTGAAGAGAGTGAGGAAGTTTGTTCCAGAGGCGAGAGAAAAGAGGAATGAAGGAGTGAAGGTGAGCACAGAGTCTTGATTTTGGCAGTTTCACAAGAAGAGGGTTGCTGACAGATCTTGTGCGTCCTGCAGGAATATTTTGGGGACAGAGCACAGACAGAGCAGGGGGAGCAAGGTCGAAGAGGAGTCGGTAGAAGATAGAAAGACCACCAACCTGCCTGTGGTGAGAGAGTGAAAGGCCCTCAGAATCAGCTTCATCACGGGAGATTCCAATGATTCTGAAAGCTTTGGTTTCAACCACGTGAAGCCGAGCGAGGTGTGAGACAGGTGCACCAGCCCAGAGGGGAGAGGATATTTATTAATTTGGCATGGGGGTGGTGTACTTTTAATGTATCTGTACTTGTTTTTGTTATGATTATTCTCTTTTTCTTCTGTCGTGCTTTTGCGGGTTTATTATGGTACCAAATACCTTTCAGGAGGTGGAATTTTATTGTTTTTGTTTATATTTATTATTCTATACTGTATTATTATTACTTGCAGAGTACCCGCCCTATGGGCGTCCCGATGGGCATTCTTCTTCCAAGCGTACAACACATTTTCTGCCATCTCTTATTGGAGGATATTTTCTGCTGATACAACCGCTTTGACTTGAATTTCTTGATTATTTCCTTTGGTAATATTGCTGGATCTCTGTTCAACTTTGGTGGCCTTGGTTTTTGAGGCATCACAATTTTCCAGAAAAAAACATCAACCGTCACCCTAGCTAAAAAATACCCATGAACAAACCACACTCACCCCTTCCCCCCTCCTCACCCTTCCACCATCTCCTCAAAATCCCTCTTCAACCGTCACCCGAGCTAATAATACCCACGACAACCCCACATCTCCCCTCCCCCCACCCTTCCCTCGACCATCTCCTCAAAATCCCCCTTCAACTGTCACCCGTGCTAGCAATACCCTCAACAACCCCACACCTCCCCCCCCCCCCCCCCTCACCCTCTCCTCCACCATCTTCTCAAAATCCCCCTTCAACCGTCACACTAGCCAACAATACCCTCGACAACCCCCCACCTCCCCCCCCCCCCCACCCTCCCCTCCAACATCCGTTTCCGGTCTTGCTGGCGAGGGTTCGTTTATTCTCAGCTCTCCACGCTTCTCATCGAAATCGAAGTTAAGTAATTGTTCCCATTTGTATTTTCGTAATAACTGTATTTATTTTATGGTGTATATATTGTCTCCCGACGAAGATTTTCGGTGCAAATCTTTCATACCTGTATTGAAAATCGTGTTAATTCGTGTCGTGTCTTGAGGCCTTGTACAGTGTACACTGTACAACGTTGAAGCTTTGTTTTTCTCTCAGCGGTCCATCGTTTGTGATCCAATAACTTTCGTTCTCTGTTTTCCCAGTCTTTTCACCCCATAGCCTACTTCCTTATGTAAATCTCAACTCAAAAAAAAAAAAAAAAAAAAAAAAACATTTCCTTCTCTGTTCTCATTCGTTAATTCATTCTTATTCGTTCGTTCATTCTTCGACCACGTGTTTCTCCCCCATTTCCCCAGATAGATTGTCAAATTTCAACTCGTTATTTTATCGTCCATGCGTTATTGTTTGATTATAGTTAGTTTTGGTTTGAATTTCCTGTAACTCGTAATTAATTAATCGTGTTCTGCTCCTCGTGTGCGGCCTTGTAGTTGTACCCCCGTCGGTGTTTGTTAACTTAAGCGTGTTTTGCTTGGCTCTTAGTTTTTTCCCTTCTACCCTGAACATAATACTCTGTCTAACGTTCTAAATCCCCACCTCCCCAACCCCCCCAAAAAAACAAAAAAAAACAAAAACATTTATTTTCCTTTCTCCACGTGTACTGTTGTCTCATCCTGTATTTTCTGTCCAGGTGTGCTGTTCGCCCCGCCCCCATTATCTCCTTGCCATCCACCGTTTGCCCTGTTCACGTGACTCGTGGTGGTCTCTCTCGGCTCTCCCCCCGTTGGTATTTTGTGCATATAAGATTGTTCACGGTTCTGTTTAAATATTATTTAAATATGTTTAACCTTTCCCCTTCAGTGTTTTACTCAGAGGTATTTTACAACACGCTGTTTTTCTTCCTATTTAAAAGGCTTTTCTCAATTTCCTCTCCAACTCATTCCACTTCAAAAAAAAGAAATTCAATATCTTATACGTCTCCCTCACTACATGGTCTAAACTCACATTCATTCCATCCCTCCTCCATCGTTCCGAATCGGATTGCTAACTTGAAAATCACAACAAACCCAATTTGTTTTCAATGTTCGTCTTTCATTAATCATCCACTATCTAAACTCCCCTCTTGCCCCTCCCATCCAAATCCACCCCCTTGCACTTACACTCCTAAACTCCCCCCTTGCCCCTCCACTCTTAAACTCCCCCCTTGCCCCTCCACTCCTGAACTCCCCCCTTGCCCTTCCCCTCCTAAACTCCCCCCTTGCCCCTCCCCTCCAAATCCCCCCCTTGCCCCTCCACTCCTGACCTCCCCCCTTGCCATTCCCCTCCTAAACTCCCCCCTTGCCCCTCCCCTCCAAATCCCCCCCCCCTCGCCCCTACACTCCTAAACTCCCCCCTTGCCCCTCCACTTCTAAACTTCCCTCTTGCCCCTTCCCTCCTAAACTCCCCCCTTGCCCCTCCACTCCTAAACTCTCCCCCCTCACTCCTCCCCTTCAAAAGTCCCCCCCAACCCCTCCCATTCAAATCTCCCCCCATACCATTCCTCTCCAATTCTCCCTCCTCCCCCCTCCTCCTCAAAGCTGCCTCCTCCCCACTTCGTCTCCATTCTATCTCATACCTCCACCCCCCCCCAACCTTCTACTTTACTCTGCCCCCCCTCAAACAACCCCTCACTGTGCCTCATCCCTTCACCATCAAACCTTTCATCCTCCTCATCCTTCCCTTTCTTGGAACTCTTCTGCAATCTCTGACACACTATCAACTGCTCTCCCTACCTTCCCCTCTCATCCTTCATCTTACCCTACTCCTCCCCTCTCCTGTCCTGTACCCGATGCTCCCCCTCTCTCTTCATTAACGGTATGGACCTCAAACATCCGGGGCCTTTGCTCAAACCTGACTGATCTCTCCATACAGGTTGCTTCTGACAATCCAGACTTGATCTGCTTAACAGAGACTTTCCTCCTTCAAGATGTCTCTGATTCCTTAATATCTCTTCCTGGTTACTCCGTCCTCCGGTATGATAGACCTGAGCCTCGGCCTGGTGGTGGGGTGGCTATCTTTATCAAAAACTCTCTTCCTCACTCTCCTTGCACTGCCCTCTCTCCTCCTCACCCCCAGGAGTACCTCTGGCTATGGCTTC
The DNA here is from genome assembly GCF_964187855.1 of Myxine glutinosa. Taxonomy (NCBI): domain Eukaryota; kingdom Metazoa; phylum Chordata; class Myxini; order Myxiniformes; family Myxinidae; genus Myxine; species Myxine glutinosa. Next base: position 7,097,376 of record NC_136264.1, on the reverse strand, counting down.
CTCTCCGCTCCCACCTTTTGTTCATATGTGTTCTGTACCGTCCCCCAAACAGTGATGACTCCATCTACATTTCACTGTCTGACAACATGGACCAACTTCTATCCACTCATCCCAAGTCTCTCTTCCTCATATGTGGTGACTTCAACTGTCATCATGCCACCTGGTTGGGTGTGGGTTCCTCTCTCACCAGTCATGGCACCTCAGCAAAGGACTTCTGTGACTCACTGGGATTGACACAATATGTCAATTTCCTGACCCGGATCTCAGCCAATGGAGTATCTTCTCTTCTAGACTTGGTTATGACAAACTTCCCTGCTAATGTGTGCTAGTCTTCTTCTGCTCCAATCGGTTCTTCTGATCATGTGCTTGTCAAATGGACATCTCTCTGGCCATTCTCAGAGAGCCTCCTCAGCGTCGACGAGTCTGGCATTTCACTCAGGCCGAATGGGACGGTCTTCAAGCAGCCATCAATCGTCTGGATTGGTCTCCCACCTCCACTGCCTCTGACATCAATTCTTCCTGGGAATTCTTCCAAAGCAAACTGATCTCTCTCATGCACAGATTTATCCCATCTCGCCTTCAGTTGTCTTACCCTTCCTCCAGTCCATGGTACACTGAATCTTGTGGTGAGGCAGTTGCCCTGAAACAACTTGCCTTTGCCTCTTGGAAGGCTAATCCAACTGAAGGCAATCTCAGTTCCTTCCACCAAGCTCGGAACACGTGTGTGTCTACCCTCAGGAGTGCCAGGAAGCACTATCTCTCCTCACTCAAGAATGAACTCTCAAACCTGTCTCCTTCCTCCAAATCCTGGTGGCGTCTGGTCAAATCCGTTTCTGATGTTTGTTCCCCCTCCATCCCCTCCCTTACCTCAAATGGCCACACAGTTGACATCGCACGTGACAAAGCCGAATGCCTCAACTCTGTGTTTGCCTCAAAATCCTTAGTCCCAAACCAATCTCTCTCTGTTCCCACCTTTCCCAGTCGAACCCAACTGCTCCTGGGCTCTGTCCTTCTCTCCTGACAAGGTGGAGGAGTTTTTTTCAAACCTCGACTCTGATTCTGCAACTGGACCAGACGGCATCAGCCCACGGGTCCTAAAATCCTGCTCTGCCGCTCTATCTCACCCTCTCTCTATTCTTTTCACCCTATCTTTTGCTCAAGGTCATCTGCCAGCATCCTGGAAATCAGCAAATATTACCGCTTTACACAAAAAGGTGCAAAAACAGATCCTTGCAATTACAGACCAATCAGCCTGCTCCCAATTATCAGCAAAGTCATGGAATCCATCATTGCTTCGGATATGAAATCTTTCCTCTTCTCCAATGGCTTGATCTCTGATCATCAATTTGGTTTCAGACCAGGTCACTCTACTCTGGACATGCTGCTTCTGCTGTCTCAACAATGGATGGAGGTCCTCAATGCCAAACAGGAAATCAGAGCTGTCTCCCTTGACATATCACGTGCCTTCGATACGGTCTGGCACCCAGCTCTGCTCACCAAACTCTCCTCCTTTGGTATCCATGGAAATCTCCATGCATGGCTTGCGGACTTCCTCTCTGGTCGTAGTCAACGTGTGGCCCTAAATGGATTTCTCTCATCTCCCCTTCCTGTTCAGGCTGGAGTTCCCCAAGGCAGTGTGCTGGGCCCTGTGCTTTTTCTGGTCTTTATCAATGATCTCTCCGACTCTCTGGAAAATCCTCTCTATCTCTTTGCTGATGACTCCACTCTCTGCCGCTCCATTCCTCTTCCCTCAGATCGGCAGTCTGCAGCCTCCTCACTCTCTGAAGACCTGGACAAAATCACAGACTGGTCAAACAAGTGGAACATGTCTTTCAATCCTGACAAATCTCACACTCTTACTATGTCTCTCCGAAAAGATCGACAACAATCCTCTCCAAGAAGTTCTGTCGCTCAAGCTTTTGGGTCTCACTATCTGCCATGATCTTTCTTGGGAAAACCACATTTCCAAGCTGGCCTCCAAAGCCAGTCGCCGACTGGGCATCCTCCGTCACGCGAAGTCCTTCCTAGGCACACCTGAGCTCCTCACCACATACAAGGCTTTCATCCGCAGCTCAATGGAATAATGTTCTCTCCTATGGGCTGGTGCTCCTGCCTCACACCTGGCTCGGCTTCACGCTGTTGAATCCAAAGCTTTCAGAATCATTGGAATCTCCCGCGATGAAGCTATCTCTGAGGGCCTTTCACTCACTCACCGCAGGCAGGTAGGTGGTCTTTCTGTCTTCTACCGACTCCTCTCCGGCCTTGCTCCCCCAGCTCTCTCTGTGCTCTGTCCCCCAAATATTCCTACAGGTCGCGCAAGATCTGCCAGCCACCCTCTGATGGTTAAACTGCCGAAATCTCGGCTCTCTGCTCACCTTCACTCTTTCAATCCTCTTTTCTCCCATCTCTGGAACAAACTCCCACACTCACTTCAATCACACTCCTCCCTCCAGGTCTTTAAAACAGCTGTTCACCACCATCTCTTATCTTCCCCCATCCAAAACCTTGATCTTTTCTACCCCCACTAATTCACCCCAGATCCACCTTGTTTGAAATTCCAACTTCTTTCCTGGAAGTCCTGGCAGTGTCCATATGTTTTATACCTCTCCCACCCCCACCCTTCCCATGCCTCCCCCCAAAGCCCTCTCCCTCCCACAGTTCTCTCGATGTCTCCATGTCTCCATGTCTCCATGTCTCTCGGTCCCTGCTCTCAAATGTTGTGTTTGTGTCCTTCCCCCTCTCTCCCCATCTTGTCTACCGCTCCCGATGTTATTTGTTTTATGTGTCTGTTTGTCTTTCTGTGTGATTAATGTTCGCTCTTTCACGAGCCTCGATCTTGTGTACAAAAAAAAAAAAAAAAAAAAAAAAAAAAATCTCAAAATCCCCCTTCAACCGTCATGCGAGCCAACAATACCCTCGACAACCCCACACCTCCCCCCCCCCCCACCCTCACCTCCACCATCTCCTCAAAATCCCCCTTCAACCATCATGCTAGCCAACAATACCCTCGACAACCCCACAATCCACCTACACCCCCCCTCACTCCCACCCCTTCATCATCTCCTCAAAATACCCCTTCAAACATCACCCGAGCTAACAATACTCACGACCACTCCTCACCACCACTACACAATCCCCCATCAACTATCACCAAAACTAACAATACTCACAACCACCCCACACCATCCCCCAACAACAATCACCCGAGCTAACAATACCCACGACCAACCCATACACCCCGCCCCCTCCAACATCCCCAATCATTATCGGAATCCGAGCAGCTCAAAATGCACTGTCTCTATGTACTGTCGCCAGCAGGATCACAGTGAGTTCACAATGTGATGTCACTGGCAAACTCAAAAATCGACACTCCAGGGCTTTTTTCAGCACTTTGTGATTCACAAATAAAACAAGCATTCTGAGTATTGCGCTGCAATAAATGTCCCCTACCAAAGTTCAAAGTGCCACAACTTTGTCAAAAATGATCGAATTTGAAAATTTATGCACGGTTGATGCTGGTTTTCAAACTTGATCTGAGGTATGCTGAGACATGTGTGTCACGCCTCGCCTCGTTGATAAGCCTGCAACGTCGCCCCGTGGAGTGGCCTGCACGTATTGCAATGTGTGAATTATATAAATTATTACCAACTCACGGTCTGAGGTACTAGCGATTCAAGAGATATCCATTTTTTAAATAATTTTCGTTTAATTAACGTTATCTGCCAAACCACGTGCCCTATCGCAAATTCCAAAAGGACATTTTAGTAGACTGACATGCTGAACAGATTTGTGAAGTTTCCCCTCGATTGGATCAAAAATGAGGGAGGAGCTCGGTTTTAAAGGTTCATGCTTAAAAACGTCATAACTCTGAAACCATGTGATGCATGACGTCATGCTGGTTGACTTTTTTGTTCGTTATGGGTATGCGACTCTGCCTGCAAAGTTCGGCCTCGATCTGTTCAGCCGTTGCAGAGAAAACGAGGTTTTCGTGTTTTCACAAAAAACAATATGGCGGCCGAACCACGTGACCTGTGACGTCATAATTACCTTTAAAATATTCTACAGACCGAGTCCAAAATATGGTGGAAATTTTCTCTCAATCGGTCCTATTATTGCAGAGAAATTGGTTTTTAAAGGAAATTAAAACTTAAAATGGCACTGAGTTAAGGATCATCAGAATTCCCAAAGTTCAAAGTGCCATAACTTTGTCAAAAATGATCGAAACGTCGTGAAGTTCGAACTCGATCTGTAACTTATCATGAGGAAACCATGTGCCAAGTTTGAAATCATTAGCATTTAGAGTTTAGAAAGAAAGTCCGGAAAACTGTTCTTTGCGTGACGAACTGACTGACGGACGGACGGACGGACGGACAGACTGACAGACAGACTGACGGACAGAGGGACGGAGTGCAAACCTATCGTCCCCTCCGGTGTACACCGGTAGGGGACTAATAAAATACCTTTCAAATTAGACTGATTGATTGTCAATGGTTTTAAGAAGAAAAAAAAATTGCATTTGGGTTCCCCTTTAAGGGTCTTTTGGGTCTTTGGGGTGTTTTTGGTCTTTTGGTCTTCAGGGTCTTTAAGGGTATTTGGGGTATTTTGTGTCTTTGGGGTCCATTGGGTCTCTGGGGTCTTTTAGGTGTTTGGGGTTTTGGGGGGTCTTTGGGGTTTTGTGGGGTCTTCAGGATATTTTGGGTCTTCGGGGTCTTTTCAATATTTGAGGTCTTCAGGGTATTTTGGGTCTTCGGGGTATTTTGGGTCTTCGGGGTATTTTGGGTCTTTTTGGTGTAAGGGTTTTTTGGGGTCTTTTGGGTCTTTAGGGTCTTTTGAGTCTTTTGGGTCTTTTGAGTCTTTTGGGTCTTTGGAGTTTTTTGGGGTCTTTGGGTATTTTTAGTGTCTTCAGGATATTTTGTGTCTTCAGGGTCCTTTCAATATTTCAGGTTTACGGGGTCTTTTCGGTCTTTGGGGTCTTTTGGGTATTTTCAGTCTTTGGGGTCTTTTAGCTCTTCTGGGTCTTTGATGTATTTTCAGTCTTTGAGGTCTTTTAGGTATTTGGGGTCTTTTGGGTCTTCGGGGTATTTTGGGTATTTTCAGTCGTTGGGGTCTTGGGGGTGTTTTGGGTCTTCGGGTCTTTTAGGTATTTTCAGTATTTTGGGTCTTTTCAGTCTTTGGGGTCTTTTCAGTCGTTGGGGTCTTTAAGGTATTTGGGGCCTTTTGGGTCTTCAATGCCTTTTGGGTCTTTTCAGTCTTTGGGATATTTTAGGTCTTCGGGGCCTTTGGGTCTTCAGCACCTTTTGGGTCTTCAGGGTCTTTTGGCTCTTTTCAGTCTTTGGGGTATTTTATGTCTTCAGGGTCTTTTCAGTCTTCAGGGTCATTTAGGTATTCGGGGTATTTTGGGTCTTCGGGGCCTTTTTGGTGTTTTTTCGGGTCTTTGGGGTATTTTGGGTCTTCTGGGTCTTTGGGGTATTTTTGGTCTTCAGGGTCTTTTAGGTCCTTGGAGTCTTCGGGGTTTATGGGGTTTTTTAGGGTCTTCAGGATATTTTGGGTCTTGAGGGTCCTTTCAATATTTAGGGTCTTTGGGGTCTTTTCGGTGTCTTTTGGGTATTTTGGGTCTTCGGGATCTTTTCAGTCTTTGGGGTCTATTGAGTCTTTGAAGTGTTTTTGGGTCTTCGGGGCCTTTTTGGGTGTTTGAGGTCTTTTGGATCCTCTGGGCCTTTGGGGTATTTTCTGTCTTTGGGGTCTTTGGGGTCTTCAGGGTTTTTTGGGTCTTTAGGGGCTTTGGGTCTTCAGAGGCTTTTGGGTCTTAAGGGTCTTTTGGTTCCTACGAGTCTTTAAGAATTCCTACGAGTTCTCTGTGTACTTTTGGTTAAGTATTTCAGATTACATTTGTGGGTGGAGTCAGGTCAGCTGCCCAACCAATGGGCGAAGAGCGGACATACATACATACATACATACATACATACATACATACATACATACCACAGATGCACGGGCTTGTTTTAACTGAAGATAACGACTGTACGTAAGTTGCTGTATTATCATGATTTACGTCAATCATCATCGAAACATTTATTTTGTGTGAATTTATTTGTAATATTGGTGATATTATTTATTTGTAATTTATTTGTAATCAAAAAAGGTCCAAGTGGTGCAAGGCTCGAAATAGTCAGGATCCAAGCTGTCTATTCGGTCTGAAGAGTGTATGGGTCGAAATGGTGTTAAAGTCTTAGGGGTTTAAAGGCACTTTAAAAGGTTTACAAGCGTTACGCCGAGGTCCCCCGTCGGTGAAGTGATGTGAGTTGACAAAGTGGGAGACGCAGAAAACATGGAAGAGTCGATAACATTTGCGAATGGGTTGGAGACACACCCACACACCAGATTAGAAGTTGGTAATTCGTTTATTTTTCAAGATATTTCGCTCACAAGGTTCAGACGTATATATGGTGACGGCCATCTTGGATTTTGACGTGGCGACCCAATTTTCAATAGCGTTCTTCCTTATGCGTAGATACACCCACACACCAGATTAGAAGTTAGTAGTTTGTTTATTAGTCCCCTACCGGTGTACACCGGAGGGGACTATAGGTTTGCACGCCGTCCCTCTGTCTGTCCGTCAGTCCGTCCGTCCGTCCGTCCGTCCGTCCGTCCGTCAGTCCGTCAGTCCGTCAGTCCGTCAGTCCGTCAGTCCGTCAGTCCGTCAGTCCGTCACGCAAAGAACAGTTTTCCGGACTTTTTTCTAAACGCTTAATGCTAATGATTTCAAACGTGGCACATGATTTCCCCATGATAAGTTACAGATCAAGTTCGAACTTCACGACGTTTCGATCATTTTTGACAAAGTTATGGCACTTTGAACTTTGGGAATTCTGATAATTCTGATGATCCTTAACTCAGTGCCATTTTAAGTTTTAATTTCATTTAAAAACCATTTTCTCTGCAATAATTGGACCGATTGAGATCAAATTTTCACCGTAGGGGGGACTCGGTCCGTATAATATTTTAATGGTAATTATGACGTCACATGTCACGTGGTTCGGCCGTCATATTGTTTTTTGTGAAAACCCCCTTTTTCTCTGCAACGACTGAACAGATCGAGGCCAAACTTTGCAGGCAGGATCGCATACCCATGACGAACAAAAAAGTCAGCGAGCATGACGTCATGCGTCACATGGTTTCAGAGTTACGACGTTTTTAAGCATGAACCTTTAAAACGGAGCTCCTCCATCATTTTTTATCCAATCGAGGGGAAACTCACAGATCTGTTCAGCATGTCAGTCTACAACAATGTCCTTTTGGAATTTGCGATAGGGCACGTGGTTTGGCAGATATCGTTAATTAAACGATAATAAAAAAAATAAAATGGATATCTCTCGTTTATTCTGGAGTTCTCATCAAGCCGCACCGCGCGCCCTCAGCCTCATCTCGCGAACGTCAAAAGCGCGACACAGCGCGCGCTTTCGGGAGGGGCGGAGCCAAGCCGAACAACATATATATATACACATCGATCATTGATCGTGAACCGGAAAATATAATAAATTACTGATATTTAGCGACTCGAAAGGTTCTTTATCAACAACTTATTTTCTCGCGTTTCTGCTGACCTATCTGCAAGGTGTATAAATCAAAGTCCGAATCACAGGTGAACCCGTCCTGAGGTAATTAGCGATTGGGAATGATTCAGAACCTGTGGGTAAATAACCCTTGGTAATTTCCCCAACAGTTTTCCGGACGACAGACTGCCAGTAGGGGACATGTATTGCAGCGCAATACTCAGAATGCTTGTTTTTCAAGATATTTCGCTCACAAGGTTCAGACATATATATGGTGGCGGCCATCTCATATTTTGACGTGGCGAGCCAATTTTCAATAGTGTTCTTCCTTATGCGTAGATACACCCACACACCAGATTAGAAGTTAGTAGTTCTGGAGAGGAGAGAGAACATTGGTGAGAAGAGAAGAGAGAGAGGAGGGAGAGAAGCTGAGTAAGGAGTTCACGAGCAGAGTGAGTGGGAGAGCCGCGCTAACAGAGAGGGCACGGACAGAGCTGCGTTTCAACGAACTGCGCAGGGAACCATCGTTTGATACGAACTGCCGTTTGATACGGACCTTGATTGATCGGGAGAGAGAGAGCGTTTGGCATGCTATACGTACGCGGCATTCCAGCCCCTCGCATATGTAAGGTCCGGTCACGTGCCAACGACACGCGGAGCTGCCTGCCGTTCTTCGCCCGTGGACCCGGAGCCTGGACGGAGCCTACCTGCCTGGACCCATCTGCCTGGACCTTCCTCCCCTACCAGCTACCATCCTGTGTAAGTCTGTCTGTTTGTCCGGGGTTGTAAGTAAGACTGTTTAGATAAGCTTGCCCTGTGTCCTTTTGTTTCTTCTTGTACATGCTTTCGTTTCCTCTTCTTCTTGGTTGTTAATAAATTCACCTGTTCTTTCTTGGTTTTTCCCTAATCCGATCGCCTCCGTCCTTTCTTTCAATTGAGTACCTGTGGCACGATTTCAGAACCGCTCAGGATCGGGTTTAGTTTTATTGTTAATGGCTCGGAGCGCGGATTGCTAACCGCTCGGCAATTTCCATCTTTGCCGTGGTTCGAGCGGGAGTTATTTCCCTGCTCGCGGTCGGGGTTACTACGTCGGTATTTGGGACTTCATTGACCAATCACCCTAGCTGATTCCGACCGGGAGGAGAGTCATAATTTCCAGGATTGGGGGAACGGCCAGCTTAAAAGACAGGGGGATTAACCCCCCCAAAGCCTGGTGTTGGCTTAGCGGTTAGGGTGCCGGCTTGGGACCCTAGGATCCTGGGTTCGAATCCCGATCGATCGCTGAATTAACGCCAGGGGGGTTGACTCAGCCTGTCATCCTTCCGAGGTCGGCAAATTGAGTACCAGCTTGCTGGGATGAATGATCCCGGTGTGTACCCCGAATTAGAATAGGTACACCGTATCCCTGTGTGCCGTAAGAGGTGACTGTGGGTTGGCGTCAGGAAGGGCATCCGGCTATAAAACATTGCCTCAAACAGGAAACCATGATTGTCATGGGGCCCGCAAGGCTAACCCCTTCTCTCGCGGGGAAAAATTGCCTTAAAACGATCATTCATTCATTCATTCATTCACGATCAATGATCGATGTGTATATACATGTTGCTCGGCCAGGCTCCACCCCTCCTGAAAGCGCACGCTGTGTTGCGCTTTTGACGTTCGCAGACGAGGCTGAGGGCGCGCCGTGCGGCTTGAGGAGAACTCTAGAATAAACAAGAGATATCCATTTTTAAAATAAATATTTTCGTTTAATTAACGATATCTGCCAAACCACGTGCCCTATCGCAAATTCCAAAAGGACATTTTAGTAGACTGACATGCTGAACAGATCTGTGACGTTTCCCCTCGATTGTATCAAAAATGACGGAGGAGCTAGGTTTTAAAGGTTTGTGCTTAAAAACGTCATAACTCTGAAACCATGTGATGCATGACGTCATGCTCACTGACTTTTTTGTTCGTCATGGGTATGCGATTCTGCCTGCAAAGTTTGGCCTCGATCTGTTCAGCCGTTGCAGAGAAAAAGGGGTTTTCGTGTTTTCACGAAAAACAATACCACGGCCGAACCACGTGACCTGTGACGTCATAATTGCTATTAAAATATTCTACAGACCGACTCCCCCCCTACAGTGAAAATTTGATCTCAATTGGTCCTATTATTGCAGAGAAAATCTTTTTTAAAGGAAATTAAAACTTAAAATGGCACTGAGTTAAGGATCATCAGAATTATCAGAATTCCCAAAGTTCAAAGTGCCATAACTTTGTCAAAAATGATCGAAACGTCGTGAAGTTCGAACTCGATCTGTAACTTATCATGAGGAAACCATGTGCCAAGTTTGAAATCATTAGCATTAAGAGTTTAGAAAGAAAGTCCGGAAAACTGTTCTTTGCGTGACGAACTGACTGACGGACGGACGGACGGACGGACAGACTGACAGACTGACGGACAGAGGGACGGAGTGCAAACCTATCGTCCCCTCCGGTGTACACCGGTAGGGGACTAATAAACGAACTGAATGAATGAATGAATGAATGATCGTTTTAAGGCCATTTTCCCCGCTAGAGCGGGGGTTAGCCTTGCGGGCCCCATGACAATCATGGTTCCCTGTTTGAGGCAATGTTTTTATGGCCGAATGCCCTTCCTGACACCAACCCTTGGTCACGCTCTTACGATGTGCAGGGATACGGTGTACCTATTCTAAATCGGGGTACACACCGTGATCATTCATCCCAGCAAGCTGGTACTCAATTTGCCGACCTCGGAAGGACGTGCAACCACTTTCAAGCTCAACCACATCATGCTCTACCCTACTCAGCCTCTTTTAATGCCTCCCTTACTGTCACCTCTTTCAACCTCCACACCTTCATTCTCGGTTGGTACTTCACCCTCCCAGCTCTCCTCGCACCTTTCACCCTTATGTCGTAGACAACCAAGTGGTGCTGTGAAATAGCCTCATCCCCCGGGATCACCTTTGTGTCCCGGAGGTGCCCCCGATCTCGCCTACGCACCATCAGGTAGTCAACGGTTGTCGTCGACCCACCTGACGTGTTTGTAACAAGCTTATTATCCTCTTTCTGGAACTGAGTATTACAAATCAACAAATCAGCTCCATCAGCAAACTCCAAAATCCTTTCACCTTCTCCATTTCTCACACCATATCCGTAACCCCCATGAACTCCCTCAAAACCATCCATACTCCTTCCCACATGTCCATTTAGGTCTCCTCCTACCACAACAACTTCCTCATCTTTCACATTTTCCATCAGCTTCTCTATCGCACACCAGAACTTGTCCTTCTCTTCATCGCTCCGACCAACCTGCTAAGCATATCCCGAGATGACGTTCACCAAGAGCTTTCCAATCATCATTTTCACCATCATCAACCTATCACTCACTCTAGTCACACTCACCACACTATCTACAAACTCCTCAGAAAACAGGACACCAACACCATTCACGCCCTCCAGGCACCCTTGCCACACAAACTTGTATTTCTGTCCCTGCCTACCCTTCACCATTCTCACACCACTTCCCTTCCATCTCGTCTCTTGCACACAACATATGTCCACTCTTCTTCTGACCAATACTTCCACCACTTCTCCTGATCTCCCTGTCATTGTCTCCACATTCCATGTCCAAAACCTCATAAACCGATCTCCTCTTCGCGCTGTACCCTGCCCATATGTAGTTGTAATTGTAATTGTCATGGTTCTCTTTTTGAGGCAATGTTTTTATGGCCGGATGCCCTTCCTGACGCCAACCCTCTTAGTCGTCTCTTACGACACGCAGGGATACGGTGTACCTATTCTAATGCAGGGTACACACTGGGAAACGTTGAAAACATGGAAATTCTGGGGGTGGGGGTGCATCATGGCTGCAGGGGCCCCGTCAGCACCACGCCACGGCAGCCCGGTCAGCACCACACCACGGCGGCCCGGTCAGCACCACACCATGGCAGCCCGGTCAGCACCACACCACGTCGGCCCGGTCAGCACCCACCACGTTTGCCCGGTCAGCACCACGTTTGCCCGGTCAGCACCACACCCTTGGAAAGGACTTCGATGCTCGACTGCACGACCAGTGAATTGGCTGTGAGTGGCACTGCTCTCGAAGCTCCGTGTCTGTCCAAGGCCTATTTGACCCTTGCAATATTGAAGGGCAATGCGTGCTGTTACCCCAGATCCGGTGGGACACCGATCTACCTGAGCATCAGCAAACATGCAGATGTTGGCAGTAGGTATCTCAGAGAAGTCATCATTCCCATCGGTAAGAATAGTACCATACAAAAACGCCAAGTCCTCGATATCTGGATGACTCAATTTGACCACGAGGACGGAGCGCCAAGGCCAAATCCTTTTGGAATTTGTGATAGGTCACGTGGTTTGGCAGATATCGTTAATTAAACGAAAATATTTTTAAAATGGATATCTCTTGAATCGCTCGGACCTCAGACCGTGAGTTGGTAATTACATAATTCACACAGTGCAATACATGTAGGCTGCTCCACGGAGCGACCTTGCGGGCTTATCAACGAGGCGAGGCGTGACACACATGTGTCTCAGCATACCTCAGATCAAGTTTGAAAACCAGCATCACCCGTGCATAAATTTGCATATTCGATCATTTTTGACAAATTTATGGCACTTTGAACTTTGGTAGAGGACATGTAGTCCTTGAGCCAACCGGCCATTTTTTGAAGTGAATGCTCCGGGGGGGGGGGGGGGGGGGGGGAGTAATTCTCATTATGATTTTCCATTAGACCAATGTCTCAAGTGTCAGAAAAGGTGTGATGGACATCTGAGAACGGTAGCTTAGTGCCCGGATGGACGCCATCTTTGAAACCACCCAGCTCGAAAATGCCCATTTGGTGGGGTACATTGTTGCACGTGTATCTGGACTTCTATACTAGCTATCGATGTGCGGTTGACGACTAAATATACGTCCGATGTGTACCGTCTAAATAAAAAATAATATGAAGCATTTTGTTTTAGATTAATTATTATAAAAATCAATTATCGAAAAAAAATCATATATTTTTCAATATTTTATTATTAGACTTGTACTTTTTTAGTGAAACAACACTGGTATGATTTTCCAAATTATGCATTGTGCTACACCGTTTATCTGTCTATAAAAATAACTCAAAAACTAAAACATATCATCCACCACGAGTGTACACAAAAAATATATGAAAAGGCATGCACTTTCCACAAACCGAAACTATGTCAGTTGGAATTTCCCGCCGATAATCAACCCACAGAACCCAGTGCCGAAAGTGACGTCAGTCTATTCTATATTCTATATTCTATATCTCAGTCTGAGATTTGTTGCGGTGACCTGATTAATTTCTGAGGGGGGGGGGGGGGGGGGGGGGTGGGTGGCTTAAGAACTACAAGTGAACATGTTAGATGGCGCCACATACAACTCTATTATAGAGTTGTATTGTGGCGCCATCTAACATGTTCACTGACTTGGATGAGTATGTCTATGTAAGCTGGCGAGCTTTTCGGATATCGGAGTAATCTAACGTCAGTCTTTTTGTTCTTTCAGCTGAGATGGCCGGTGTCGAGGCTAAACGGGCGAAGATTGAACCTGAGTCCGGAACGTGCATCCTGTGCAGCAAGAAGTCGCCACTCTCTGAACTAAGCAAGGCAGCGGGCAACAGTTCTTGGAAGACATTGTGTGACGCAGCCGCAGTTAGAAACTTTTATCCAATTCTAAAGCTAGTCCAAGAAGGCGCAGTTGAACTTCCTAATATTCCAATATTATACCATAGGGCTTGTAGATCAGACTTCACTCACAAAAACCACCTAGCTACTTTGACCAATGCAGCTAGAAGTTCTTCAGTAGATACTGGCGATGCGGTGCGACGGCGATCATCACGGGAAGAGACAGGATCAACTTCAACGGTCTACGATGATAAATGCATTTTTTGCCAGCGTGCTTCAAAATTCATAAAAGGCAGTCGTACCCGTGAAACAGTTGTCTTGGCTGTTGAACTTCGAGCAGATAAGACAATAAGAGATGCTGCGACAGCTCGCAATGATGAGAGAGTTTTGGCATTGACTACACGAGATATGGTTGCAGCTGAGGCTCACTACCACTTCTCCTGCTATAGAAACTACACACGGCCCCAAAAACCTCAAGTAGAAACTGACATTGAAGATAATATCGAGAAAAAAGAAATGATACGATGTATATTCAATTTCATTCGCACTGACTTGTTCTTGAACCCGAGGATTGTTCCAATAGTTGATGTTGCAACAGATATCCTGTCTTCAGATACATTTTCAGTTGATGTTCGTGACTCCATCAAGAAGAATCTGCAGCGCACATTACAAAGAGAGTTTGGAGAATCGCTCATCTTCTTCAATGTGAAACACCGTGTATACTTGATGCCCGATAATCTGACAAAGCGAGAGATTGCTGCAGAGTGCGTAAACCTGAAAGCAGAAGTGAAAGCATTTGAACGAACGGACGGTGAAAGTAACATTGTGCGTGCAGCTACTTCACTGCGACACCAGATCAAAGATGCTCATTACAATGAACGTTGGCCGCCTCAGCCAGCAGAACTCACATCAGATTACGTGAAGATACCAGATTCTCTTCGTGTATTTCTGCATACTTTGATTTGCGGGAGTGGGGGTAGCTCTGCGCGTGCCGACACACTGGTATGGTCGATGGCTCAATATATCATCAATGCTGTACACCGGGGTACCATCAGAACATCGAAGCATGTCCTACTTCCGTGGGTCATGAAAACGCTCACCGGTAATACAGAGGTCATCAGAATATTGAATCGACTCGGGCACGGATGTTCGTACACAGTTCTGGAAGAAATCGAGACAGCGCTATGCATAGACAAATTAGCAAGTGTGGTGAAAGATACAGTACCACTTCCGTCACATGTGCACCCTTCGGTCCCGACTGTATTAGCATTCGATAACATCGACAGGCTAGAGGAATCGCTGAGTGGTGGCGGAACATCGCATCGCGTCAACGGTATCATCGTCCAACCGAAGTCGCAGTCGTGTTTGCCGCCCCAACCTCCATCGGCAGTATCCAAATCAGATAAGAAGCGATCTATCCCGTCATCCAGCGATTTAGTTCCAATATACAGCGGTGGGAAACGAGAGGGCCCACCTGCAATCAAGCCTGCAGATCTTTCTGACACTCTTGCAGGCGCAACATCCCTTGCGCAGCGCCGAAATCACGTATGGATTATGACTCGCATGCTGGAACCATGCGACCAGACAATCAGTTCGTGGACTGGTTTCAACATCATGACTAGAGATCGTGTTCAGGTGACGGAAGATGTAGTTGGCTACCTGCCGACTATAAACGCGCCTGCCACAGATATGGCAACAGTGCAAGAAATCCTCAGAGAAGCTCTGAACATCATGTCATCACTTCAGCTTGAGCGTATACCGGTGGTGCTAGACCAGGCACTATTTGCTAAGGCGACCGAAATAGCATGGAAAGATGTCGATCGATATGGAAGAATCGTGCTCATGATGGGGAACTTCCATACCATCTGTAACTTCATGTCGAGCATTGGGAAAATGTTTGGAGATGCAGGCCTTCGGGATGTAGCTGTTGAGTCAGGAGTAATCGCTGAAGGTTCCATCAACAGGGTTCTGGAAGGCAAGCAATACAACCGTGCTGTGCGACTCCACAAGTTGATGTACGAGGCACTAATGCGCATCATTTGGAAGGGCTTCCAGGTGTGGATAGAAAGCAATCATCCTGACAAGGAACCCCAGATTCGAAGCACTGACCTCAAAATTCGCAGCATCAAGGAGGATGTTTGCCACGAGACTCTCGCTGCTGCTCTCGATGATGATTCATGTGTACAGAGCTTTGACATGTTCGCGAAATACCTACATTTTCTGCGAACCAAACATGGAGACCTGGCTCGCTTCTGGATGATGTATATTGATATGGTAGAGACCCTGCTGGGGTTGATTCGTGCGGATAGAGAAGGCGACTGGATGCTTCACTTGGCTTGTGTCAGAAGAGTGATCCCTTGGTGTTTCGCAATGAACAAGGTGAACTATGCTAGATATCTACCAGTGTACTATGCACAGATGACGCAACTCCACGAAACATGCCCCGAGTTGTACAGGCATTTCAATCAAGGCTACTTCTCCGTACAGCTTAGACCAGGGAATCCATTTGCCAGAATCGCTGTTGATCAGACAACAGAAGAAACAGTAAACAAAGATACGCAAACAGCTGGAGGAACACGAGGTTTTAGTCTTCGACAAGGGGCTGTGTCACGATACTATCTAACTGCAGAAAATCGGGCTACTGCACTGAGGCAACTACGAGAAACTATCCTTGTGAATGGCAGCGACACATCTCACGCCAAGCACCCTGACTTGTCTACTTCTCGCATCAAACGTGATGAGTCTGGCGTCACAGCTATCTGTGATCTACTGGAAAATGACTGGACCAATCCATTCGCCGATGATCCGTCATGTCTTCTCAGTATATCTACCGGAGCGGCTGCGAGGGAGGACGTTTCTAATGACCTACTCAACACCCTGCAAAAGGGGGAAGCGGCGTATCAAAGCTTCCAGAAACGTCTTGAAGAGGGAACAGGCTTTCATGACACATTGAACAAGCTAAACTTGAAGACCTTTGGTAAGATCAAGCAGAAAGTTGTGAAGGGCACAAACAAGGAGATCGTCCTGAGAGCTGACAGACAACTGTTTGCCACCATGATACTCATCGCCAAGACAAGGAACCTCGACATGCAACTTGTCCTTTGTCACCCACTAGGGCCGTTACCATGGTCTTTGGCAAACGTTGATGGGTCAATGAAAAAAACGACCAAAGCTGCACTTGCGAAACACATGGAAGGTCTTGTGGAACCAGCCGAAAACGTTGACAAGCGAAGTGCAACAATAATTGATGCGATGACTCTCATACAAAAGATGCATGGCGAGAACGACACGTTCGAAGAACTATCTGACCGCATCCTTGCTGCAGCGCTTCACGCTGGTCAAGGCAGTGAGCGCATCGATGTTGTCTTTGACACATACACAGAAGAATCCATCAAAGCAGCTGAGCGTGTGAACCGCGGTTCAAATGAAGGCATCAGTTTCAGCGAGATCAGACCCGCACACAAAATCATGAACTGGCGGCGTCTCCTTGCTTGCAGCCAGACAAAGGAGAAACTGGTTGTGTTTCTGGCGGAGTCGTGGAAACATGAAACAAATCGCGAAAAGCTAGGCAACAGAACACTGTATGTCACCTGTGGTGAAAAATGTCTGGTACTGACCCGCGATAGGTGGAAGTTGGTGCAAGCACTCGAATGTAGCCACGAGGAAGCAGACACGCGTATGTTTCTCCACGCAAAGCACGCCGCTACCCACTACAAGACGATCATCTTAGTGGCAGATGACACCGACGTTCTGATCATCAGTCTTCATCTCAGCAGAACCATCGATAGTCAGCTCTTCATCAGACGAGGAACAAAGGTTCGAGTCAGAATGATCGACGTTGGAAAGTTGGCTGCGGTATTGGGGTCTGGAGTTTGCAGTGCATTGCCAGGGCTTCATGCATGGAGCAGGTGTGACACTGTGAGTGCTCTGGCTAGCCAAGGAAAGATAAAGGCTTTGAAGCTTGTGCAAGCGAATGAGCTGTATCTTCAAGCATTCACAGATCTGGGATCTTCGTGGAATGTACCAACAGACGTCTTCAATAGCATTCAGGCCTTCACGTGTCAGCTGTACGCCAAGAACACGAAGATCGTCGGTGTTAATTCGCTCCGTTATCACATGTTCTGTGCAAAGAAGGGCCAGATCGAATCTGGACAATTGCCGCCTTGTGAAGACTCCTTGATGCAGCATACGCTTAGGGCCAACTATCAGGCGGCTATCTGGCGACGCAGCCTTGAAAACCTACCAGACGTCCCAACACCATCAGCAGGACATGGTTGGGAACTCGATGATGGCGGTTCGCTCACAATCCGATGGATGGCGGGTCTACCAGCTCCAGATGTCGTCTTGAATCTCATCTCATGCACATGCAGAAGGACGTGTCGACCGTCAGATTGCTCCTGCATACTGAATGGGTTGAAGTGCACTGTTGTGTGTAAGCTGCAGGGATGCTCCAACATGGTGCAGGATGATGCTATCGTGGCTCAGGATGCCAATGACTCTGATGGCGACTCTGATGATTAACTTTGTGTGCACTGTATATTGTATAGCATATGTTGTTCTCTATTATAATGCAGGCCAAATTGCCTGAAAATCTTTATAGACAGATAAACGGTTTAGCAAAATGTATAATTTGGAAGATCATACCGGTGTTATTTGACTAAAACATGACATGTTCAATGATACCTCCGCTTGCTTATTAGGAATATACATCGTATGGTGTTAAAATCAGCTCCATACGTCTTTCCAAACTCTAGTAATGAATAATTAATATAATTGGCGGCCATTTTGAAATCCAAGATGGCCACCAAAGTGCAGATTTCCTATGTAACAATTTCCGCCTGCTTATTAGATATCGTATGGTGTTAAAATCCTCTCTGTACGACATTCCTAACTTGCGTTATCGTCAGAATAGATAATGCCAGCGGCGGCCTAAGTCATTTTATGCCTCTTTACATTTATTTGTTGTAAACTCGTGGTGGATGATATTGTTATGAATTTGGTAATGCAACATCTAGAGCTAGGTAGATCTGAATAGGTAGGTATTCGGCTGTCGTGACAGGGACTCTACATGTAATAAGTTCTTGATGTTTAGGCGTTTGTCGGGGTAAGATGTATGATTGTGGATCTACCTGGAGGTCCGAGTGTTAAATAGTGAGGGATTAAAGGTAACGCCCCTGTGAGTCTCACCTAGTAATCAAACCTTTGTCCTTTATGGCACTGCAAACCACATAAACATTAGTTAGGTCCTTAGCGCAACATTAAATAATCCCCTTTCCCTGACAAGGACTTCGTATTAAATTGACAGGAAACCAGGTCAAAAACACCACCACAATTGGCCGCCACCGTGTACACCTCCAAAGGCCTAAAAACCTGGCCGGCACGTGTTATGCCAGGACCGCAGGGTCGCGTAACGGGGGAGATGTCAGGAGTCGCGGGAGGCTTTGATTGGCTGAGGAGTGCGCAATGTGACGTCATCGGCCACCAATATAGGCGACGGTCGGACGCCATTTCAGGAGTTCGCGAAGTTGAGTCCAGAGTTGAGTTCGTGGCAGACGCGGGCAGACGCAGGCAGGCACCAGAGAGTTGAGCGGTGGTGGAGAGTTGGAGAGGACACGCCATTCCAGTCGCAGTTCGAGTGCAGTTCGGGTTGTAGGGAGTCGCAGGAGACACACGAGAGCACACCCAGTTGGCACTGAGCAGTTCGTTGGCACTTGGCTGCCAGCACTCCCGCGTCGTCGAGTCGAGTGGAGTTGAAAGGAGTCCTTCCTGTCCCTGGTCAAGTGGAGCCGCTGGCCTGCGTCGGACGCGTGGTGCTTGGAGCGAGGGGCCTCGTGGTGTGCGATCGGGCCGGAAGGAGCGGTGCTGGACACCAACAATACAAGACGACAAAGACAGATAAGCCCGATCTCCGCGTATATTTTGAACGACGGGACGTGTTATTTTCGTGATTAATCTCCCTCGTTTGTGTTTGCTGTCAGTCGTGTGGGGACGTCCCGATTTAGGTTTATTAGAATTATTAGATTTACCGGCGGGCTTTTTCACTGGCTTTACTTTTCCTAATAAACCCTTATATTACTTTTTGTACATAATATCTGAACGCAGTTTTCCTGGGTGTTTGATTTTAATAGATAAGGTTGCGGAGCCTTCGCTGCGCCCCGCCATTCCGCGCGTTGGTGTTGAACTTGAGTCCGCCATTGAGTGTTCGCCTCGGGAGTTAAAGTCTCGCAAATCGGTCATCCGTAACTGTGGTGTTAATCACGGTTACGCGACAAGTGGTGTCAGGAGTGGGATTTGAACCCGTCGGACAAATTTTTTTGTCCGCGGCGAGACATCGACACGGTCGGACAAATTTTTTTGTCCGCGGGGCGACATCGACACGGTCGGGCGTACATTGCGCCCGACGTTCGAACGCAAAATTGTTATAGGCGAGGCGGAGAAATTTAGTAATCAATTGGGCATACGGAGCGCGATATCGCGTCTTCGTCAAATTTAAATTGTGTTACTGGAATTATTAAAATAAATACGCGCGCGGGAAACAATCTTCCGGAAAGCGGATGTCGGAAATTGACGAGATGGAAGTACGCAGCGAGGCCTCCGTCAGCGTCGGGAGTGAGCCGGAAATGGGGGATAAGGAGGATAGCGTTGGAACTTTCCCCGCCGCTGGGACGGCCCCGATAGATCTCCAGACCATAGTAAATTTAATAAATGCTCAGAGGGCCGATAGTGAGCGATTGGGAAAGCAGATGGGAGACATGAACGCACAGAGTGAGCGAGCCAGTCGGGAATTGAATGACAAAATTGAAGGAATGGAAAATAAAATGGAGTCCCAGGGGAAGGAATGGAGGAATGAAATAAAGGAAAGGAATGAACAATTGGAAGGAAAAATTGGGGAAATGGCACAGCAGCTGGGGGAACGAATTGATGGCATAGAAGGGAGAGTGCAAAACCAAATTACGGACAGACTGGGGAAATTTGAGGGTAAAGTAGAAACTCAAATGGGGGAGATGGAAAAAGCCATAGGGGTGGAAATTGAATTGAAACGGGAGGAATTAATGTCGAAAATAGAGGAGGGTGTGACGCAGGCTGTCCAAATGGGGGAAAAGTTGGAGGGTCAGATTGGTGCCACAAATGCTCGAATTGATAAAGCAAATGGAGACCTGGAAGGCTATCGGGACCGTGTGGATGTCACAACACCCCAACCGGGGGATGAATTTGAAATTGTGCAGCACCAGGGCGGTGGTGCGGAGCAAGAGGGGGTAGAGTTTTTGGGGGTCCATGCGATAGAGCCGGACCGGGTATTTATTGGGGATACTGATCAAAGCCTGGCGGGGCCAGGAATGATTTGTAATGATGAGGATGATTTGATCCAGCGGCTGGAGACCTGTGACAGTCCCATGGAGGTAGAGCTTGTTCAGGCCCAAAGGAGTCTGGGGGAAGAGGTGAGTTGGTCCAAGGAGGTGGTTGGAATGACCGAGGGGACGCTCACTGTACACTGCTATTTGGAAACAGAGGCTCCAAAATTGGACAACCAGTTGGGGGAGTGTGTTGGCTCCGGGCTGGATTTGGATCTTGGAGGATCGGGAGATAGAGCTTCTGGAGATTTGGTCCCTGTAGGGAATTTGGATCAACTGCAGGGAGGGGCAGAACAACCGGTGGTAGAGGTTGTTCCCTGCAGCTGCGGAATGGCAGTGGGAATGAAAATTTGTAAAATAAAATTACAATGGGAAATTGATTTGGAGCAGCCATGGTGGGGATTGGTCCCCGGGCTGCGGGATTTGGACATGGAGAGGTCATGGGTGATGGCCTCGGGCAAAAGTTGCCCCTTTCAAAATTTGGGTATGCCGGCCAGCTGGGGGGCTGTGATGGCGAGATTTGGACGTGGGGTCCAGCCTTGGGTGTCGAGGTACGACCTGGGTCCCACGGGGGGTCTGGTGGAGTGTGGCGTCCCTTGTCCGTCGGGGCGCCGTCCGAGCTGGTGGCTCGGGCCGGCAGGGTCACCGGACCCTGGTGGGGGTTAAGACCTCCAGGGAGGTCCGAGGTGGTTTCTCAAGCCTGGGATGGCAAATATTGAGGACCACTGGGGGGAGGTGTTGTGGGTCGCGCTTTGGTGGTGGCACCGCAGATGGCCAGCTTGGGCCTGATGTAGTGATCACCCGGGCATGCGACCTGACACCCTCTCCCTGAGACTTTGGGACAACTGGCATGTGATGACCTGCCATGCCGTGTTGGTCGATGGACGCGGGTCAAACCGAATGGACAGGGATGGAGATAGCCTGCCGGACAACCATTGGGGCATCTGTGGAACGTGATGGTGTGAGTGACCTTCCACAGATGCTCCGTTATGATTTATGGACTCTCGGGTTGGGAAGAGAGCCATGGGGATGTGAATCGGGAGATGTGTAACGCGCCGAGCATATGGGCCATGCTCGGCTGGCATGTGTATGGCAAAGCATCCTTCTTTGGTGAGGTGAGTGAAATGTGACAAATGGTTGGCATGGGTAATCTGTGGGTTAGATGGAAATTTAAGGGTGGATTTTGAAATGTCATGGTGGACACTGTACAGTGACGCCATTATTGATCCAGGTGTGTAGACCAAAGTGTTGGAGGCTGTGAAAAAATTAATAGGGTAGCAAGACACAGCTTTCAACTGGTTGCGGGGGCAACTGTGCTGATATTTGGGACGCGGGATGATGGGGATGTAGTTGTGTAGCCTGAGGGTCAACGTGGTGCTGTGCGTGTCCGAGGTGTGTGGACCATGTCTTCTGGGTGGGTCTCCTGGTGGAGCATGGCTGTTGACTGGACCTTGGTGTGGTCAAGTGTGGGTGAGCACTGGGGGGCTGCAGTTCTGTAGTCGGACTGGGGGATGATGGGGAGGTGCAGGGGACGTGGCTGTAGGGATGCCACGCACTGCGACCGTGCCCCCCAGGGCCGAGGTTGTGTGTGCGGTAGTGGGTGTTGTGGCAGCAAGTGCTCACCACATTGGCCAGCTGGGGCTGCTGCAGCTGTGTTCCTCGCAGGGGGGCCGAAGGATGGATGGTGGGTCGCACCCTTATGGACACTCATGGGCCATGTTGGCGTTTTGACTGCTCACCTTGTCCCGGTGACCCTTGCACGGTAGAGGTGCAGAGCTGTCGTGGCCATAGGTAGTTGTGTAGTGATGATCACCGTTGGATGCGGATCCACATACCTGCCAGTGCAGTGGGGACAAAAGAGAAATTTGGAAGGATTTGGTAGGCCCAATGTGAAATTTTGGGAATTGTATGGGTGGATTGCACTTTGAACCTGACCAACCTGCAACTACCTGCACTTGAGGTGAGTGTTTTAAGGAGTACTGTCCCAGGCTTCAGGATTTGCTTTGGGAAATTGGGGACATGCAATTTGGAGTTGGGAGGCGGGTGAGAGTGATGACATGGCCGGTGAGGGGATGGAATGGGAGCCACAGTGTCTTGTGGGTGGCGTATGTTTTTGTATTGTGGTTACGTGTTTTGATGTGGTCGTGAGAGTGGAACCTGGAGAGTGTGTGATGATTATTGGAGATAATGAGGGGTGATAATTGTGCTTTTTGGAAATGTGCTAATGGAAATGTGTAAGGATTCAATGATTCGAACTGTGAAGGGGGATTTCACATGTGGCAGGCCATGGCAAGCCTTGTAACACCTTTTACACCATCTATGGAATTGTACTGAATTGTGCTGAGTTGTGTGGAGAATTGAATGGCAGCGGGGGAGGAAGTGTGTTTTGGGGTCTTGTGGGTGGGGAAGGTGTGTGTGTCCGCAGGTACAGAGCAAGCTCTGAGGAGCGATGCCTGCGGGCCCCCCTCTGCGGCAATTACCCCTGGCAGCCGGTGGTAACTGGAAATTGGAGCTCGTCGGTGGAGGGTCTGGTTGGGCGCCGCGGGGTGAGGAAGTCCCCCGGTGACCCGTGTTGCTGCGCGAAAGCAGGAGGCAAAGGAGCCTGGTGTGTGTGGAGACCCTCACCGGCGAGGTAACGGCGGAAAGGGGCTGTTGGGCTGTCATGGGGCCAAGAGGTAAAGGGGGGGGGGCAATGAACTTGTAAGTCGGTTGACTTGGTTTTGGGACTGCGGGCACCACAGCCTGATGCGCCCCCACCATCTTTTTGTGCGGTACCTCCCCGCTGCCTAGTTGAGAAATGCCCACACACGTGAATGACATCAATGCCATGGTCCTGCAGGGGGTGTATTGGGAATAAGTGCTTTGTTGATTTTTGAAATGCCTTGATGACCTATGGAATGAGAATGAGTGGTTAAGGGGTCTGTGTTGCATGAATGTGGGCGAAATCCACCGAGCCGTGTCACTCACCTGTAACATCTGGACAGGGCCCGTGGAAATTTAGTGGGATGCATTGGGGATGGCCCCGCAGGTGAGGTTGTGTCTTGTGGCATCCACCGGGGGACGCGGTCTGTAGACCGGGGTATGTACAAAGGTTAGAGTTTTGAGTTTTGGAAAGATGGTTAAGTTTTGTGGTTAAGTTAGTGTTGTGTGTTGTTGTTTCCTCCCTCCACAGGAACAACGAAGAAGATGTACATACTTGCATGATGGTTAAGGGGTTCAGCATGTTAAGGAAGTGTAGGTAGGTAGTCCGACTCACTTCCCACAGCCCTTCCTGATTTATTTCATAGGTTAATTAAGTGTGTGACAGTAAGTGTTAAGGCTGGAATGGTAGCCCTGCGGTGAACCTTGCAGGAGCTACGGTTCCAGGGGGGGGGCTGTGTTATGAATTTGGTAATGCAACATCTAGAGCTAGGTAGATCTGAATAGGTAGGTATTCGGCTGTCGTGACAGGGACTCTACATGTAATAAGTTCTTGATGTTTAGGCGTTTGTCGGGGTAAGATGTATGATTGTGGATCTACCTGGAGGTCCGAGTGTTAAATAGTGAGGGATTAAAGGTAACGCCCCTGTGAGTCTCACCTAGTAATCAAACCTTTGTCCTTTATGGCACTGCAAACCACATAAACATTAGTTAGGTCCTTAGCGCAACATTAAATAATCCCCTTTCCCTGACAAGGACTTCGTATTAAATTGACAGGAAACCAGGTCAAAAACACCACCACAATTGGCCGCCACCGTGTACACCTCCAAAGGCCTAAAAACCTGGCCGGCACGTGTTATGCCAGGACCGCAGGGTCGCGTAACGGGGGAGATGTCAGGAGTCGCGGGAGGCTTTGATTGGCTGAGGAGTGCGCAATGTGACGTCATCGGCCACCAATATAGGCGACGGTCGGACGCCATTTCAGGAGTTCGCGAAGTTGAGTCCAGAGTTGAGTTCGTGGCAGACGCGGGCAGACGCAGGCAGGCACCAGAGAGTTGAGCGGTGGTGGAGAGTTGGAGAGGACACGCCATTCCAGTCGCAGTTCGAGTGCAGTTCGGGTTGTAGGGAGTCGCAGGAGACACACGAGAGCACACCCAGTTGGCACTGAGCAGTTCGTTGGCACTTGGCTGCCAGCACTCCCGCGTCGTCGAGTCGAGTGGAGTTGAAAGGAGTCCTTCCTGTCCCTGGTCAAGTGGAGCCGCTGGCCTGCGTCGGACGCGTGGTGCTTGGAGCGAGGGGCCTCGTGGTGTGCGATCGGGCCGGAAGGAGCGGTGCTGGACACCAACAATACAAGACGACAAAGACAGATAAGCCCGATCTCCGCGTATATTTTGAACGACGGGACGTGTTATTTTCGTGATTAATCTCCCTCGTTTGTGTTTGCTGTCAGTCGTGTGGGGACGTCCCGATTTAGGTTTATTAGAATTATTAGATTTACCGGCGGGCTTTTTCACTGGCTTTACTTTTCCTAATAAACCCTTATATTACTTTTTGTACATAATATCTGAACGCAGTTTTCCTGGGTGTTTGATTTTAATAGATAAGGTTGCGGAGCCTTCGCTGCGCCCCGCCATTCCGCGCGTTGGTGTTGAACTTGAGTCCGCCATTGAGTGTTCGCCTCGGGAGTTAAAGTCTCGCAAATCGGTCATCCGTAACTGTGGTGTTAATCACGGTTACGCGACAATATGTTTTAGTTTTTGAGTTATTTTTATAGACAGATAAACGGTGTAGCACAATGCATAATTTGGAAAATCATACCAGTGTTGTTTCACTAAAAAAAGTACAAGTCTAATAATAAAATATTGAAAAATATATGATTTTTTTTCGATAATTGATTTTTATAATAATTAATCTAAAACAAAATGCTTCATATTATTTTTTATTTAGACGGTACACATCGGACGTATATTTAGTCGTCAACCGCACATCGATAGCTAGTATAGAAGTCCAGATACACGTGCAACAATGTACCCCACCAAATGGGCATTTTCGAGCTGGGTGGTTTCAAAGATGGCGTCCATCCGGGCACTAAGCTACCGTTCTCAGATGTCCATCACACCTTTTCTGACACTTGAGACATTGGTCTAATGGAAAATCATAATGAGAATTACTCCCCCCCGCCGGAGCATTACTTTTGGTCTGGCTCAAGGACTAATGTATTGCAGCGCAATACTCAGAATGCTTGTTTTTCAAGATATTCCGCTCACAAGGTTCAGACATACATGGCGTCAGACATACATAGCGGCGGCCATCTTGGATTTTGACGTGGGTTGCACCCACACACCAAATTAGAATTCGGTCCTTCGCTTACGCACGCCCGCCCGCACGCACAAACCATAGTCCCCCTTTTGCTCCGCGGTGTAACGGGGGACAAAAAGGTATAAAAGTTTGGAAGGGTGAAGGGATCTAAAGGTGTCTAAATTATTGAAAGGGTCTTTTTTTTCTTCTTTTTTTTTGTATGCAAGATCGAGGCTCGTGAAAGAGCTAACATTAATCACACAAAAAGTCGAACCGACACATAAAACATATAACATGGGGAGCGTTAGACAAGATGGGGAGAGAGAGAGGGGGAAGGACACGAACACAACATTTGAGAGCAGGGACATCGAGAGAACTGTGGGAGGGAGAGGGCATGGGGGGAGATGGGAGAGGTATAAAACAAATGGGCACTGCAAGGACTTCCAGGAAAGAAGTTGGAATTTCAAAAAAGGGGTATCTGGGGTGAATTAGCAATGGTAGAAAAGATCAAGGTTTTGGATGGGGGAAGATAAGAGATGGTGGTGAACAGCTGTTTTAAAGACCTGGAGGGAGGAGTGGGATTGAAGGGAGTGTGGGAGTTTGTTCCAGAGGCGGGAGAAAAGGGGAATGAAAGAGTGAAGGTGAGCAGAGAGCCTAGATTTTGGCAGTTTAACCATAAGAGGGTTGCTGGCAGATCTTGTGCGACCTGTAGGAATATTTGGGGGACAGGGTCTTTGGTAAAAGTGGTCTCAAGGGTCGTATGGGTCTTCAGGGTCTCTTTGGTTGTTGTTGTTTTCGTATGAAGCCTGTGGCTGCAAGTTGTATCATTTATCTGGAAGCGCGTTTGTGCCGCTGATGCAGTGCCCCCATTACCAGTGATCTGGTACTCAATTTGCCGACCTCGGAAGGATGACAGGCTGAGTGAACCCCCCTGGCGTTAATTAAACGATCGACCGGGATTCAAACTCAGGATCCTAGGATCCCAAGCCGGCACCCTAATCGCTAAGCCAACACCAGGCTCTGGTGTTTTTGGTCTTCAGGGTCTATTGGGTCTTCAAGGGTATTCAGGGTCTTTTGTGTCCTTGGCGTCTTTTGGGTCCTTGGCGTCTTTTGGGAATCTTGATTATTTTGGATCTTTGGGGTCCTCAGGGTATTTTGGTTCTTTGGGATTTTCAGGGTATTTTGGTTCCTCTGGTTGTGTTGGGTCATTTTGAACGTGGTGAACACACACAGCCATGTTAAAAGTTTGGCCTTTAAAACCCTACTCAAATCGACCCCCATTCGAACCCCGCCACCCACACAACCCCATGCCCCCAATCCGAACCCCGCCACCCCCCACAATCCCATTCCCCCCCAAATCTCTCACGACCCTCCATCCCTGTCAATCACCTTAATGATAAGTTCATAACGAGGAACGCGCTGGACAGGCTTAATCATCAGGTCAGCCAGGGCCTGCTTTTCCTTGTTTTCTCTCACGCATTGCTGAGACAGAGTGACACGTCAAAGGCAATGAATGATCATATACAGTATTGTATAATATATGATAATCAGTAGCCTGAGTGTGCTGGATGTATGAATGATCATATACAGTATTGTATAATATATGATAAATCGGTGGCCTGTGTGTACTGGATGTATGAATGGTTCATATACTGCATAATAAATGATAATCAGTGGCCTGTGTGATGCGTGTATGAATGGTTCATATACTGCATAATAAATTATAATGAGTAGCCTGTGTGTGCTGGATGTATGAATGGTTCATATACTGCATAATAAATGATAATCAGTGGCCTGTGTGTGCTGGATCTATGAATGGTTCATATACTGCATAATAAATGATAATCAGTGGTCTGTGTGTGCTGGGTGTGTGAATGGTTCATATAATGTATAATAAATGATAATCAGTGGTCTGTGTGTGCTGGATCTATGAATGGTTCATATACTGCATAATAAATGATAATCAGTGGTCTGTGTGTGCTGGATGTACGAATGGTTCATATACTGCATAATAAATGATAATCAGTGGCCTGTGTGTGCTGGATGTATGAATGGATCATTTACTGCATAATAAATGATAAGTCAGTGGCCTGTGTGTGCTGGATGTATGAATGGTTCATATACTGCATAATAAATTATAATCAGTGGCCTGTGTGTACTGGATCTATGAATGGTTCATATACTGCATAATAAATTATAATCAGTGGCCTGTGTGTACTGGATCTATGAATGGTTCATATACTGCATAATAAATTATAATCAGTGGCCTGTGTGTACTGGATCTATGAATGGATCATATACTGCATAATAAATGATAATAATCAGTGGCCTGTGTGTGCTGGATCTATGAATGGTTCATATACTGCATAATAAATGATAATCAGTGGCCTGTGTGTACTGGATCTATGAATGGTTCATATACTGCATAATAAATTATAATCAGTGGCCTGTGTGTGCTGGATCTATGAATGGTTCATATACTGCATAATAAATGATAATCAGTGGCCTGTGTGTGCTGGATGTATGAATGGTTCATATACTGCATAATAAATTATAATCAGTAGCCTGTGTGTGCTGGATGTATGAATGGATCATATACTGCATAATAAATTATAATCAGTAGCCTGTGTGTGCTGGATCTATGAATGGTTCATATACTGCATAATAAATGATAATCAGTGGCCTGTGTGTGCTGGATGTATGAATGGATCATATACTGCATAATAAATTATAATCAGTGGCCTGTGTGTACTGGATCTATGAATGGATCATATACTGCATAATAAATGATAATCAGTAGCCTGTGTATGAATGGTTCATATACTGCATAATAAATTATAATCAGTGGCCTGTGTATGAATGGTTCATAGACTGCATAATAAATGATAATCAGTGGGCTGTGTGTGCTGGATCTATGAATGGTTCATATACTGCATAATAAATTATAATCAGTGGCCTGTGTGTGCTGGATCTATGAATGGTTCATATACTGCATAATAAATTATAATCAGTGGCCTGTGTGTGCTGGATCTATGAATGGTTCATATACTGCATAATAAATTATAATGAGTAGCCTGTGTGTGCTGGATGTATGAATGGTTCATATACTGCATAATAAATGATAATCAGTGGCCTGTGTGTGCTGGATCTATGAATGGTTCATATACTGCATCATAAATTATAATCAGTAGCCTGTGTGTGCTGGATCTATGAATGGTTCATATACTGCATAATAAATTATAATCAGTAGCCTGTGTGTGCTGGATCTATGAATGGTTCATATACTGCATAATAAATTATAATCAGTGGCCTGTGTGTGCTGGATCTATGAATGGTTCATATACTGCATAATAAATTATAATCAGTGGCCTGTGTGTGCTGGATCTATGAATGGTTCATATACTGCATAATAAATTATAATGAGTAGCCTGTGTGTGCTGGATGTATGAATGGTTCATATACTGCATAATAAATGATAATCAGTGGCCTGTGTGTGCTGGATCTATGAATGGTTCATATACTGCATCATAAATTATAATCAGTAGCCTGTGTGTGCTGGATCTATGAATGGTTCATATACTGCATAATAAATTATAATCAGTGGCCTGTGTGTACTGGATCTATGAATGGTTCATATACTGCATAATAAATTATAATCAGTGGCCTGTGTGTGCTGGATCTATGAATGGTTCATATACTGCATAATAAATGATAATCAGTGGCCTGTGTGTGCTGGATGTATGAATGGTTCATATACTGCATAATAAATTATAATCAGTAGCCTGTGTGTGCTGGATGTATGAATGGATCATATACTGCATAATAAATTATAATCAGTAGCCTGTGTGTGCTGGATCTATGAATGGTTCATATACTGCATAATAAATGATAATCAGTGGCCTGTGTGTGCTGGATGTATGAATGGATCATATACTGCATAATAAATTATAATCAGTGGCCTGTGTGTACTGGATCTATGAATGGATCATATACTGCATAATAAATGATAATCAGTAGCCTGTGTATGAATGGTTCATATACTGCATAATAAATTATAATCAGTGGCCTGTGTATGAATGGTTCATAGACTGCATAATAAATGATAATCAGTGGGCTGTGTGTGCTGGATCTATGAATGGTTCATATACTGCATAATAAATTATAATCAGTGGCCTGTGTGTGCTGGATCTATGAATGGTTCATATACTGCATAATAAATTATAATCAGTGGCCTGTGTGTGCTGGATCTATGAATGGTTCATATACTGCATAATAAATTATAATGAGTAGCCTGTGTGTGCTGGATGTATGAATGGTTCATATACTGCATAATAAATGATAATCAGTGGCCTGTGTGTGCTGGATCTATGAATGGTTCATATACTGCATCATAAATTATAATCAGTAGCCTGTGTGTGCTGGATCTATGAATGGTTCATATACTGCATAATAAATTATAATCAGTAGCCTGTGTGTGCTGGATCTATGAATGGTTCATATACTGCATAATAAATTATAATCAGTGGCCTGTGTGTGCTGGATCTATGAATGGTTCATATACTGCATAATAAATTATAATCAGTGGCCTGTGTGTGCTGGATCTATGAATGGTTCATATACTGCATAATAAATTATAATGAGTAGCCTGTGTGTGCTGGATGTATGAATGGTTCATATACTGCATAATAAATGATAATCAGTGGCCTGTGTGTGCTGGATCTATGAATGGTTCATATACTGCATCATAAATTATAATCAGTAGCCTGTGTGTGCTGGATCTATGAATGGTTCATATACTGCATAATAAATTATAATCAGTAGCCTGTGTGTGCTGGATGTATGAATGGTTCATATACTGCATAATAAATGATAATCAGTGGCCTGTGTGTGCTGGATCTATGAATGGTTCATATACTGCATCATAAATTATAATCAGTGGCCTGTGTGTGCTGGATGTATGAATGGTTCATATACTGCATAATAAATGATAATCAGTGGCCTGTGTGTGCTGGATGTATGAATGGATCATATACTGCATAATAAATTATAATCAGTGGCCTGTGTGTACTGGATCTATGAATGGATCATATACTGCATAATAAATGATAATCAGTAGCCTGTGTATGAATGGTTCATATACTGCATAATAAATTATAATCAGTGGCCTGTGTGTGCTGGATCTATGAATGGTTCATATACTGCATAATAAATGATAATCAGTGGCCTGTGTGTGCTGGATCTATGAATGGTTCATATACTGCATAATAAATGATAATCAGTGGCCTGTGTGTGCTGGATGTATGAATGGTTCATATACTGCATAATAAATGATAATCAGTGGCCTGTGTGTGCTGGATTTATGAATGGCTCATATACTGCATAATAAATGATAATCAGTGGCCTGTGTGTGCTGGATGGAGGAATGGCTCATATACTGCATAATAAATGATAATCAGTGGCCTGTGTGTACTGGATCTATGAATGGCTCATATACTGCATAATAAATGATAATCAGTGGCCTGTGTGTACTGGATCTATGAATGGTTCATATACTGCATAATAAATTATAATCAGTGGCCTGTGTGTGCTGGATGTATGAATGGATCATATACTGCATAATAAATTATAATCAGTGGCCTGTGTGTACTGGATCTATGAATGGATCATATACTGCATAATAAATGATAATCAGTAGCCTGTGTATGAATGGTTCATATACTGCATAATAAATTATAATCAGTGGCCTGTGTGTGCTGGATCTATGAATGGTTCATATACTGCATAATAAATGATAAATCAGTGGCCTGTGTGTACTGGATCTATGAATGGCTCATATACTGCATAATAAATGATAATCAGTGGCCTGTGTGTACTGGATCTATGAATGGCTCATATACTGCATAATAAATTATAATCAGTGGCCTGTGTGTGCTGGATCTATGAATGGCTCATATACTGCATAATAAATGATAATCAGTGGCCTGTGTGTACTGGATCTATGAATGGTTCATATACTGCATAATAAATTATAATCAGTGGCCTGTGTGTGCTGGATCTATGAATGGTTCATATACTGCATAATAAATGATAATCAGTGGCCTGTGTGTACTGGATCTATGAATGGTTCATATACTGCATAATAAATTATAATCAGTGGCCTGTGTGTGCTGGATCTATGAATGGTTCATATACTGCATAATAAATTATAATCAGTGGCCTGTGTGTGCTGGATCTATGAATGGTTCATATACTGCATAATAAATTATAATCAGTGGCCTGTGTGTGCTGGATGTATGAATGGTTCATATACTGCATAATAAATTATAATCAGTGGCCTGTGTGTGCTGGATCTATGAATGGTTCATATACTGCATAATAAATTATAATCAGTGGCCTGTGTGTGCTGGATGTATGAATGGTTCATATACTGCATAATAAATTATAATCAGTAGCCTGTGTGTGCTGGATATATGAATGGTTCATATACTGCATAATAAATGATAATCAGTGGCCTGTGTGTGCTGGATCTATGAATGGTTCATATACTGCATAATAAATTATAATCAGTGGCCTGTGTGTGCTGGATCTATGAATGGTTCATATACTGCATAATAAATTATAATCAGTGGCCTGTGTGTGCTGGATGTATGAATGGTTCATATACTGCATAATAAATTATAATCAGTAGCCTGTGTGTGCTGGATATATGAATGGTTCATATACTGCATAATAAATGATAATCAGTGGCCTGTGTGTGCTGGATCTATGAATGGTTCATATACTGCATAATAAATTATAATCAGTGGCCTGTGTGTGCTGGATCTATGAATGGTTCATATACTGCATAATAAATTATAATCAGTAGCCTGTGTGTGCTGGATGTATGAATGGTTCATATACTGCATAATAAATTATAATCAGTAGCCTGTGTGTGCTGGATCTATGAATGGTTAATATACTGCATAATAAATTATAATCAGTAGCCTGTGTGTGCTGGATCTATGAATGGTTCATATACTGCATAATAAATTATAATCAGTGGCCTGTGTGTGCTGGATCTATGAATGGTTCATATACT
This sequence comes from Myxine glutinosa, assembly GCF_964187855.1. Taxonomy (NCBI): domain Eukaryota; kingdom Metazoa; phylum Chordata; class Myxini; order Myxiniformes; family Myxinidae; genus Myxine; species Myxine glutinosa. The sequence continues at coordinate 7,064,512 of NC_136264.1, read as the reverse complement.
GCATAATAAATTATAATCAGTGGCCTGTGTGTGCTGGATCTATGAATGGTTCATATACTGCATAATAAATGATAATCAGTGGCCTGTGTGTACTGGATCTATGAATGGTTCATATACTGCATAATAAATTATAATCAGTGGCCTGTGTGTGCTGGATGTATGAATGGTTCATATACTGCATAATAAATTATAATCAGTGGCCTGTGTGTGCTGGATGTATGAATGGTTCATATACTGCATAATAAATTATAATCAGTGGCCTGTGTGTACTGGATCTATGAATGGCTCATATACTGCATAATAAATGATAATCAGTGGCCTGTGTGTACTGGATCTATGAATGGCTCATATACTGCATAATAAATTATAATCAGTGGCCTGTGTGTGCTGGATCTATGAATGGCTCATATACTGCATAATAAATGATAATCAGTGGCCTGTGTGTACTGGATCTATGAATGGTTCATATACTGCATAATAAATTATAATCAGTGGCCTGTGTGTGCTGGATCTATGAATGGTTCATATACTGCATAATAAATGATAATCAGTGGCCTGTGTGTACTGGATCTATGAATGGTTCATATACTGCATAATAAATTATAATCAGTGGCCTGTGTGTGCTGGATCTATGAATGGTTCATATACTGCAAAATAAATTATAATCAGTGGCCTGTGTGTGCTGGATCTATGAATGGTTCATATACTGCATAATAAATTATAATCAGTAGCCTGTGTGTGCTGGATGTATGAATGGTTCATATACTGCATAATAAATTATAATCAGTAGCCTGTGTGTGCTGGATCTATGAATGGTTCATATACTGCATAATAAATGATAATCAGTGGCCTGTGTGTGCTGGATCTATGAATGGTTCATATACTGCATAATAAATTATAATCAGTGGCCTGTGTGTGCTGGATCTATGAATGGTTCATATACTGCATAATAAATTATAATCAGTAGCCTGTGTGTGCTGGATGTATGAATGGTTCATATACTGCATAATAAATGATAAATCAGTGGTCTGTGTGTGCTGGATGTATGAATGGTTCATATAATGTATAATATATGATAAGGAGTAGCTTGTGAGTGCTGGTTGTATGAATGGTTCATTTACTGCATAATAAATTATAATCAGTAGCCTGTGTGTGCTGGATCTATGAATGGTTCATATACTGCATAATAAATTATAATCAGTAGCCTGTGTGTGCTGGATGTATGAATGGTTCATATACTGCATAATAAATGATAAATCAGTGGTCTGTGAGTGCTGGTTGTATGAATGGTTCATATACTGGATAATAAATGATAATCAGTGGCCTGTGTGTGCTGGATCTATGAATGGTTAATATACTGCATAATAAATTATAATCAGTAGCTTGTGAGTGCTGGTTGTATGAATGGTTCATATACTGCATAATAAATGATAATCAGTAGCCTGTGTGTGCTGGATCTATGAATGGTTCATATACTGCATAATAAATTATAATCAGTAGCTTGTGAGTGCTGGATGTATGAATGGTTCATTTACTGCATAATAAATGATAATATCAGTAGCCTGTGTGTACTGGATGTATGAATGGTTCATATACTGCATAATAAATTATAATCAGTGGCCTGTGTGTACTGGATCTATGAATGGATCATATACTGCATAATAAATGATAAATCAGTGGTCTGTGTGTGCTGGATGTATGAATGGTTCATATAATGTATAATATATGATAAGGAGTAGCTTGTGAGTGCTGGTTGTATGAATGGTTCATTTACTGCATAATAAATTATAATCAGTAGCCTGTGTGTGCTGGATGTATGAATGGTTCATATACTGCATAATAAATTATAATCAGTGGCTTGTGTGTGCTGGATGTATGAATGGATCATATACTGCATAATAAATTATAATCAGTGGCCTGTGTGTGCTGGATCTATGAATGGTTCATATACTGCATAATAAATTATAATCAGTAGCCTGTGTGTGCTGGATCTATGAATGGTTCATATACTGCATAATAAATTATAATCAGTAGCCTGTGTGTGCTGGATGTATGAATGGTTCATTTACTGCATAATAAATTATAATCAGTAGCCTGTGTGTGCTGGATGTATGAATGGTTCATATACTGCATAATAAATTATAATCAGTGGTCTGTGTGTGCTGGATGTATGAATGGCTCATATACTGTATAATATATGATAAGGAGTAGCTTGTGAGTGCTGGTTGTATGAATGGTTCATATACTGCATAATAAATTATAATCAGTGGTCTGTGTGTGCTGGATGTATGAATGGTTCATATACTGCATAATAAATTATAATCAGTGGTCTGTGTGTGCTGGATGTATGAATGGCTCATATACTGTATAATATATGATAAGGAGTAGCTTGTGAGTGCTGGTTGTATGAATGGTTCATATACTGCATAATAAATTATAATCAGTGGTCTGTGAGTGCTGGATGTATGAATGGTTCATATACTGCATAATAAATTATAATCAGTGGTCTGTGTGTGCTGGATGTATGAATGGTTCATATAATGTATAATATATGATAAGGAGTAGCTTGTGAGTGCTGGTTGTATGAATGGTTCATATACTGCATAATAAATTATAATCAGTGGTCTGTGTGTGCTGGATGTATGAATGGTTCATATAATGTATAATATATGATAAGGAGTAGCTTGTGAGTGCTGGTTGTATGAATGGTTCATATACTGCATAATAAATTATAATCAGTGGTCTGTGTGTGCTGGATGTATGAATGGTTCATATAATGTATAATATATGATAAGGAGTAGCTTGTGAGTGCTGGTTGTATGAATAGTTCCTGTGTATCATGTTGGTGATCATGAGATCAACGCTTACCTCGAGAAAACGACTGAAAGGGGTCCGTGATTTGCTCGCTACCCGCACAGCCTCTTGGGCACTTGGAAAGTCATCAACGTAGGCAGAGTAGCAGCTCACGAGTGGCTCCTTGGAGAACTAGATCAATATGACCACAGGGGGTGAGCTGTTAAACTACCAGCAAGGTTTCATATGGTGATACAGGTAACAAAGCATCCAGTATTTCCATATTCATTATGAGCTGTCAGGCAGGATTTGAACCTGAGCCGAGCTATCAAATGTTATTCTGGTGTTTCGCATGCAGGGCGATCCATCAATGTATCTATTGGATGGATGTTAAACAAATGATAAACAGTGCAAACGAAAGATCCCATAATGTCCTTCACAAAGAGTAAGTGACCTATCTCCGGCACGGTCAACAAATGACAAATTGCTGCACTCCCAGTCGAGTATCCTGTGCCTGGCGGTGACCCGTTTAGGATCGGAACCATTGTAAAATAACCTGTGCATGGAGCACAAAACGAAAAAACCGAGCAAAATGAAAAATATGCAGACACGTGAAAACATGAAAGAAAACTCAATGACATGGAAATTAATGGAAAAAAATACACGCAGACACGTGGAAATATAAAAACATGCAGACACATGGAAATAGAAAAGCATGCAGACACGTGGGAATATAAAAAAACATGCAGACACGTGGAAATATTTAAAAACATGCAGACACGTGGAAATATAAAAACATGCAGACACGTGGAAATATTAAAAAACATGCAGACACGTGGAAATAGAAAAACATGCAGACACGTGGGAATATAAAAAAACATGCAGACACGTGGGAATATTAAAAACATGCAGACACGTGGGAGTATTAAAAACATGCAGACACGTGGGAGTATTAAAAACATGCAGACACATGGAAATATAAGAACATGCAGACACATGGAAATATAAGAACATGCAGACACATGGAAACATGAAGGAAAACACAGAGACATGGAAATTAATTTAAAAGGCTCTGCATATCAACTCAAGAGTGTGACGTATTAAAGATCAGAAGTGTGACGGATTAAAGTTCAGGAGTGTGACGGATTAAAGATCAGGAGTGTGAGGGATTAAAGATCAGGAGTGTGACGGATTAAAGATCAGGAGTGTGGCGGATTAAAGATCAGGAGTGTGACGGATTAAAGATCAGGAGTGTGACGGATTAAAGATCAGGAGTGTGACGGATTAAAGATCAGGAGTGTGACGGATTAAAGATCAGGAGTGTGACGGATTAAAGATCAGGAGTGTGACGGATTAAAGATCAGGAGTGTGACGGATTAAAGATCAGGAGTGTGACGGATTAAAGATCAGGAGTGTGACGGATTAAAGATCAGGAGTGTGACGGATTAAAGATCAGGAGTGTGACGGATTAAAGATCAGGAGTGTGACGGATTAAAGATCAGGAGTGTGACGGATTAAAGATCAGGAGTGTGACGGATTAAAGATCAGGAGTGTGACGGATTAAACATCAGGAGTGTGACGGATTAAAGATCAGGAGTGTGACGGATTAAAGATCAGGAGTGTGACGGATTAAAATCAGGAGTGTGACGGATTAAAATCAGGAGTGCGACGGATTAAAGATCAAGAGTGCGACGGATTAAAGATCAGGAGTGTGACGGATTAAAGATCAGGAGTGTGACGGATTAAAGATCAGGAGTGTGACGGATTAAAGATCAGGAGTGTGACGGATTAAAGATCAGGAGTGTGACGGATTAAAGATCAGGAGTGTGACGGATTAAAGATCAGGAGTGTGACGGATTAAAGATCAGGAGTGTGATGGATTAAAGATCAGGAGTGTGACGGATTAAAGATCAGGAGTGTGACGGATTAAAGATCAGGAGTGTGACGGATTAAAGATCAGGAGTGTGACGGATTAAAGATCAGGAGTGTGACGGATTAAAGATCAGGAGTGTGACGGATTAAAGATCAGGAGTGTGCCAGATTAAAGATCAGGAGTGTGACAGATTAAAGATCAGGAGTGTGAAGGATTAAAGATCAGGAGTGTGACGGATTAAAGATCAGGAGTGTGAGGGACTAAAGATCAGGAGTGTGACGGATTAAAGATCAGGAGTGTGACAGATTAAAGATCAGGAGTGTGACAGATTAAAGATCAGGAGTGTGACGGATTAAAGATCAGGAGTGTGACGGATTAAAGATCAGGAGTGTGACGGATTAAAGATCAGGAGTGTGACGGATTAAAGATCAGGAGTGTGACGGATTAAAGATCAGGAGTGTGACGGATTAAAGATCAGGAGTGTGACGGATTAAAGATCAGGAGTGTGACGGATTAAAGATCAGGAGTGTGACGGATTAAAGATCAGGAGTGTGACGGATTAAAGATCAGGAGTGTGCCAGACTAAAGATCAGGAGTGTGATGGATTAAAGATCAGGAGTGTGACAGATTAAAGATCAGGAGTGTGAAGGATTAAGATTAGGAGTGTGACGGATTGAAGATCAGGAGTGTGATGGACTAAAGATCAGGAGTGTAACGGATTAAAGATCAGGAGTGTGACGGAATAAAGATCAGGAGTGTGACGGATTAAAGATCAGGAGTGTGACGGATGAAAGATCAGGAGTGTGACGGATTAAAGATCAGGAGTGTGACGGATTAAAGATCAGGAGTGTGACGGATTAAAGATCAGGAGTGTGATGGATTAAAGATCAGGAGTGTGACGGATTAAAGATCAGGAGTGTGACATCCCATCATTAACACTGTGAATAGCTTCACGTGATATCCCATCATTAACACTGTGAATAGCTTCACACGATATCCTGCAGTTCACAGGTAAGCATTGTTTCGTGGGAAATCCCACCAGCTGCATAACATGGCATCCCTGCCAGTTACTGTACAGAATGAAAACATCCACAGTATCCATTTGTGAAATTAGCAGTCTCCCTTTTCCGCATTGAAACAATGGCACGGCATGCATTCGCCGATTTTCACCGGCATTCACGGGATTTTAATCGACACTCGGCGACATTCGCGGTTTTTGTCTCGCCATTTCCAGGACTTTCATCGACCTTCGAAGATTATCGTCGACATTCTTGGGATTTGCCTCACCATTTGAGGATTTTGCCTCGCCGTTCACGGGTTGTTTCTCGCTATTTACGGATTTTCGCTATTTGGGAACCAATCCCCCCTTTTCCATTGAAATAATGCCCCCACATTCGTGGTTTCACAATTCGCGGCATTTCCCAGGAACGTATCCCCCGCGAATAGCGGTGTCCGGCGGTACGTCATTCCAATAGTCGTGTACGTGCTCTCTTTTTCTTGTTCTTTCTGCAATCTCCAATAACATGCATGGACTTTCAATACGTTTATAATAAATTTCACTCCAACTCCTTTTATCATCAGCCTCCTCCCTCTACTCAACATTGACAGTCTGCTCTCCATCCATTATCATTTTCCCCTCTTTTTAACCACCCAAGGCAATTCCTTTACACTTTCCACAAAACTTCAGCATAGAAGTCCCATAGTCTGGTCGACCGTGGGAATATGTTTTCACTTCTCAATTTGAGAAATCGTCACTCCATTACCAAATCTTTAACCCCAGTGAAAAAAGTGGCTCAGTCTTGTTAAAGTGGCTCAGAGAGCCTCCTCAGCGCCGACGAGTCTGACATTTCACTCAGGCCGACTGGCACGGTCCGCAAGCAGCCATCAATCAACTGGACTGGTCTCCCATCTCTAACGCCTCTGACATCAATTCTTCCTGGGAATTCTTCCAAAGCAAACTGCTCTCTCTCTCATGCACAGATTTATCCCATCTCGTCTTCAGTTGTCTTACCCTTCCTCCCGTCCATGGTACACTGAATCTTGTGGTGAGGCAGTTGCCCTGAAACAACTTGCCTTTGCGTCTTGGAAGGCAAATCCAACTGAAGGCAATCTCAGTTCCTTCCACCAAGCTCGAAACAAGTGTGTTTCTACCCTCAGGAGTGCCAGGAAGCACTATCTCTCCACACTCAAGATTGAACTCTCAAACCTGTCTCCTTCCTCCAAATCCTGGTGGCGTCTGGTCAAATCCGTTTCCGGTGTTTGTTCCCCCTCCATCCCCTCCCTTACCTCAAATGGCTACACAGTTGACACCGCACGTGACAAAGCCGAATGCCTCAACTCTGTGTTTGCCTCAAAATCTTGTGTCCCAAACCCATCTCTCTCTGTTCCCACCTTTCCCAGTCGAACCCAACTGCTCCTGGACTCTGTGTCCTTCTCTCCTGACAAGGTGGAGAAGTTTTTTATCAAACCTCGACTCTGATTCTGCAACTGGCCCAGATGGCATCAGCCCTCGGGTCCTAAAATCCTGCTCTGCCGCTCTATCTCACCCTCTCTCTGTTCTTTTCACCCTCTCTTTTGCTCAAGGTCATCTGCCAGCATCTTGGAAATCAGCAAACATTACCGCTTTACAAAAAAAAAGGTGCAAAAACAGATCCTTGCAACTACAGACCAATCAGCCTGCTCCCAATTATCAGCAAAGTCATGGAATCCATCATTGCTTCGGATATCAAATCCTTCCTCTTCTCCAATGGCTTGATCTCTGATCATCAATTTGGATTCAGCCCAGGTCATTCTACTCTGGACATGTTGCTTCTGCTGTCTCAACAATGGATGGAGGTCCTCAATGCCAAACAGGAAATCAGAGCTGTCTCACTTGACATATCATGTGCCTTCGATACGGTCTGGCACCCAGCTCTGCTCACCAAACTCACCTCCTATGGTATTCAGGGAAATCTCCACTCATGGCTTGCGAATTTCCTCTCTGGTCGTAGGCAACGTGCGGCCCTGAATGGATTTCTCTCATCTTCCCTTCCTGTTCTGGCTGGAGTTCCCCAAGGTAGTGTTTTGGGCCCTGTGCTATTTCTGGTCTTCATCAATGACCTCTCCGACTCTCTGGAAAATCCTCTCTATCTCTTTGCTGATGACTCCACTATCTGCTGCTCCATTCCTCATCCCTCAGATCGGCAGTCTGCAGCCTCCTCACTCTCTACAGACTTGGACAAAATCACAGACTGGTCAAACAAGTGGAACATGTCTTTCAATCCTGACAAATCTCACACTCTTACAATGTCTCTCCGAAAGGACCGACTGGACAACCCTCCCATCTACTTTCTCAACAATCCTCTCCAAGAAGTTCTGTCGCTCAAGCTTTTGGGTCTTACTATCTGCCATGATCTTTCTTGGGAAAACCACATTTCCAAGCTGGCCTCCAAAGCCAGTCGCCGAATGGGCATCCTCCGTCGTGCGAAGTCCTTCCTTGGCACACCTGAGCTCCTCACCACATACAAGGCTTTCATCTGCAGCTCAATGGAATACTGTTCCCCCCTCTGGGCTGGTGCTCCTGCCTCACACCTTGCTCGGCTTCACGCTGTTGAGGCCAAAGCTTTCAGAATCATTGGAATCTCCTGCGATGTAGTCAACTCCGAGGGCCTTTCACTCACTCACCACAGGCAGGTTGGTGGTCTTTCTGTCTTCTACCGACTCCTCTCCAGGCTTGCTCCCCCAGCTCTCTCTGTGCTCTGTCCCCCCAATATTCCTTCAGGTCGCACAAGATCTGCCTGCAACCCTCTTATGGTTAAACTGCCAAAGTCTAGGCTCTCTGCTCACCTTCTCAATCTTTTCTACCCCCGGTAATTCACCCCAGAGTCCTTGCAGTGTTCATATGTTTTATTCCTCTCCCACCTCCCCCCAAGTCCTCCCGATGTCCCTGCTCTCAAATGTTGTGTTTGTGTCCTTCCCCCTCTCTCCCCATCTTGTCTGCCGCTCCCCTTGTTTTTTGTGTTTTGTGTGTCGGTTTGTCTTTTTGTGTGATTAATGTTAGCTCTTTCACGAGCCTCGATCTTGGATACAAAAAAAAAAAAAAAAAAAGTCCTTGGTGTCCTTGTGTTTTATACTTCTCCCTCCCGCCCCCACCCCCCCTTCCCACGCCTCCTCCCCCCAAGCCCTCTCCCTTCCACACATCTCCCTGCTCTCAAATGTTGTGTTTGTGTGCTTCTCCCCTCTCTCACCATCTTGTCTTCCGCTCCCTCTTTTTATATATTTTGTTTGTCTGATTGATTTGTTTGTGAAGTAAATGTTAGCTCATTCACGAGCCTCGATTCAGTATTTAAAAAAAAAAAAAAATAAGCCTCAGTGAAAAAAAAACAAAAACATGTCCGGCACCAGCAACGAGGCAAATGGATGATGCAGACATAGATGCAGCAATCGACAGAAGCCGCATCGTAAACGAACATGAACCACTCAAGGTTTTGCCTTCAATCAGCGTGGGGCTGGAATAAAAGTGCAGTGAAATCAAGCAAACAACAACATTGACAATGATTGCTTCCTCATAATTTGCTTAAATGTTTAAAGGAAATGATAATGTTGATAATAATTTTGGCATCAACGGAAATTAAATAAATCTTTCAGTGGTAGCCAAGGGTAGCCAGAGGCAGCCAAGGGTGGCCAGAGGCAGCCAAGGGTGGCCAGAGGCAGCCAAGGGTGGCCAGAGGCAGCCAAGGGTAGCCAAGGGTGGCCAATGGCACCGTCCATGCCATCTCTTCACTGGAGACAATGGATCAGGAAAACTTTTCTTTTCCAAATGTAAGTGTATGATTACACTTGATGTACAAGTAACAAACATAGCTTGAGCCAAGTTGCTTGAGACCAGATATTAAATGTGTGTTACATATCAGAGTACATATGTTGCATGTTGCACATGTACATCTTATGGTTAGTATTTCAGATGGGGCGAATGGTGTACAGGTGTACAGCACAAGGTGATAAGAAAATAAGCTTGGTCACTTCCTCACCACATCACTGAGCAGGTCCCCAATGGTGGCTCCCGATTGCCATGTTTGTACACGCTGTGTCAGTCGTGCCAGAAAGGCCTGATGATGATTCAACAAGTCTGGAACATGGTGGAACACGTGGTCTACAAGTGCTGGATCGCACAGGGCGGCATGCTCCGGAAGTTTTAACGGCAGCAAGTACGCCTGTAACAAGATAAGGAGATTCACGTGACGGAGGGCAGATTCACGCGGCGGAGGTCAGATTCACGCGACGGAGGGCAGATTCACGTGACGGAGGGCAGATTCACGCGACGGAGGGCGGATTCACGCGACGGAGGGCGGATTCACGCGACGGAGGGCGGATTCACGCGACGGAGGGTGGATTCACGCGACGGAGGGTGGATTCACGCGACGGAGGACAGATTCACACGACGGAGGACAGATTCACGCGACGGAGGACAGATTCACGCGACGGAGGACAGATTCACGCGACGGAGGACAGATTCACGCGACGGAGGACAGATTCACGCGACGGAGGACAGATTCACGCGACGGAGGACAGATTCACGCGACAGAGGACAGATTCACGCGACAGAGGACAGATTCACGCGACAGAGGACAGAATCACGCGACAGAGGACAGATTCACGCGACAGAGGGCAGATTCACGTGACAGAGGGCAGATTCACGCGACAGAGGGCAGATTCACGTGACAGTGGACAGATTCACGTGATGGAGGGCAGATTCACGTGACAGAGGACAGATTCACGTGACAGGACAGGCAGGGCATGATCAAGCATAAAGAACAAGGGGCAGTATTAGAAAAGCCCTGTCATTATTAGAGGGTGAGGCAAGATGGCAGCAAAGCAAATACACATTTAAAATTTGGATTAAGTGCTTATTAATCATTTATTATTTGTACACATGTGATTTACATTGGAATTCATGATACATTTTCCCACCCAAATGTTAAACCTTGAAATATTTTTTAAAGCAACATTTCTACCGATTTGGGACAATTACAAAAGTAAGATACTAAGTATGGCTTCCAAACTTTATTTGGCAACTCATGGCAACAAGAAAAGGTTAACTTGAGAGACATTAGACACGGATGTTAATGAAACACAAAGAAAAAAAACATTGGTTGACAATATTAAAGCAGGAGACATTTTTACCCGTCGTCGCTTCGCTTCCGCATTTAATCAAGAGACACCATGTTGTACTTCACAAACATTCTGCTCCATTCACTCTATCATTTGCCCAGGGACATCTTCCACGTGCTTGGAAGTCAGATAACATCGCCTGCGTCAGCCAACGTCTTCTTCTTAATGGCCACAAAGACTCCCATCTTGTGGGGTTGGCCGGGGTTAGGGAAGTTTGGCTCAAGTCTTTCACAAACCAGCTGGCCAGGCCTGACGTCCGATGAAGGTTAGGGCACGAATTTGTAATTTGGCGTTTGTGCTGGCAATAACTTGCCTACTCTTCACGAAGGACACCGTGGAATCCTTAACGCCCACCGACGAACGCCGGCAGACAGGACACCAGTTTAACGTCCATCCGAGGGACGAGGACACATTGATGAATCGCTCTGCCTGTAAATCACCAGGATGGCGGTTCATAGCTGGGTCAGGATTCAAACCCAAGCTGGACAATTCAAAGACGAGTGCTCGTACACCTCTAGGCCATCCTGCCAGCACATACACAGGACTGATTGGGGCTTTTACGATTTACATCTTCCTGTGACTTTAAATACAAGTATTTTAGAATTTATTGGAGTAAACATAAATTGCATTTCCAATGTTTTAACCCAGGCCCAAACAAATTAGGAGTAAAATATCTTTAATGGTAACTGATCTGCCGTGAATGAAAGATTGGTAGATTGGTTCATATTTATTTGCCTACAATAAACAAGTTCATATGATACAATGCTCAAAATAACGCTGAAAATCAGGTTTTAGAATAATTACATTTTAAATACGAACAAAATGCATTTGTCCATCGTACAAGATTTTATTCAAGACGATGGAAAAGACTTTTTTTTTTTTCTTTTCTTTTTTTGGATGCAAGATCGAGGCTCGTGAAAGCGCTAACATCAATCACACAAAACGTCAAACCGACACAAACCGACACATAAAACACAAAATAAGGGGAGCGGTTGACAAGATGGGGAGAGAGGGGGGAAGGACACAAACACAACATTTGAGAGCAGGGACATCGAGAGAACTGTGGGAGGGAGAGAGCTCGGGGGGAGGTGGGAGAGGTATAAAACATATGGACACTGCAAGGACTTCCAGGAAAGAAGTTGGTATTTCGAAAAATGTATCTGGGGTGAATTAGCGGGGGTAGAAAAGATCAAGGTTTTGGATGGTGGAAGATAAGAGATGGTGGTGAACAGCTGTTTTAAAGACCTGGAGGGGGGAGTGGGATTGAAGGGAGTGGGGGAGTTTGTTCCAGAGGCAGGAGTAAAGGGGAATGAAAGAGTGAAGGTGACCAGAGAGCCTAGATTATGGCAGTTTAACCATAAGAGGGTTGCTGGCAGATCTTGTGTGACCTGTAGGAATATTTGAGGGACAGAGCAGAGAGTGAGCTGGGGGAGCAAGGTCGGAGAGGATTCGGTAGAAGACAGAAAGACCACCAACCTGCCTGCAGTGAGTGAGTGAAAGGCCCTCGGAGTTAGCTTCATCGCAGGAGATTCCAATGATTCTGAAAGCTTTGGCTTCAACAGCGTGAAGCCGAGATAGGTGTGAGACAGGAGCACCGGCCCAGAGGGGGGAACAGTAATCCATTGAGCTGCGGATGAAAGCCTTGTATGTGGTGAGGAGCTTAGGTGTGCCAAGGAAGGACTTCGCACGATGGAGGATGCCCAGTTGGCGACTGGCTTTGGAGGCCAGCTTGGAAATGTGGTTTTCCCAAGAAATATCATGGCAGATAGTGAGACCCAAAAGCTTGAGTGACAGAACTTCTTGGAGAGGATTGTTGAGAAAGTAGATGGGAGGGCTTTCCAGTCGGTCTTTTTCGAGAGACATAGTAAGAGTGTGAGATTTGTCAGGATTGAAAGACATGTTCCACTTGTTTGACCAGTCTGTGATTTTGCCCAGGTCTACAGAGATTGAGGAGGCTGCAGGCTGCCGATCTGAGGGATGAGGAATGGAGCGGCAGAGAGTGGAGTCATCAGCAAAGAGATAGAGAGGATTTTCCAGAGTCGGAGAGATCATTGATAAAGACCAGAAAAAGCACAGGGCCCAGAACACTACCTTGGGGAACTCCAGCCAGAACAGGAAGGAGCGCTGAGAGAAATCCATTCAGGGCCACACGTTGACTATGACCAGAGAGGAAGTCTGCAAGCCAAGCGAGGAGATTTCCATGGATACCATAGGAGGAAAGTTTGGTGAGCAGAGCTGGGTGCCAGACCGTATCGAAGGCACGTGATATGCCGAGGGACAGAGCTCCGATTTCCTGTTTGGCATCGAGGACCTCCTTCCATTGTTGAGACAGCAGAAGCAACATGTCCAGAGTAGAATGACCTGGTCTGAAACCAAGTTGATGATCGGAGATCAAGCCATTGGAGAAGAGGAAGGATTTGATATCCGAAGCAATGATGGATTCCATGACTTTGCTGATAATTGGGAGCAGGCTGATTGGTCTGTAGTTGCAAGGATCTGTTTTTGCACCTTTTTTGTGTAAAGCGGTAATGTTTGCTGATTTCCAAGATTCTGGCAGATGGCCTTGAGCAAAAGAGAGCGTGAAAAGAACAGAGAGAGGTTGAGGTGGAGCGGCAGAGCAGGATTTTAGGACCCGTAGGCTGATGCTGTCTGGTCCAGTTGCAGAATCAGAGTCGAGGTTTGACAAAAACTTCTCCACCTTGTCAGGAGAGAAGAACACAGAGTCTAGGAGCAGTTGGGTTCGACTGGGTAAGGTGGGAACAGAGAGAGATGGGTTTGGGACACAAGATTTTGAGGCAAACACAGAGTTGAGGCATTCGGCTTTGTCACGTGCGGTGTCAACTATGTATCCATTTGAGGTGAAGGAGGGGATGGAGGGGGCACAAACACCAGAAACGGATTTGACCAGACGCCACTAGGATTTGGAGGAAGGAGGCAGGTTTGAGAGTTCATTCTTGAGTGTGGAGAGATCGTGCTTCCTGGCACTCCTGAGGGTAGACCACACTTGTTCTGAGCTTGGTGGAATGAACTGAGATTACCTTCAGTTGGATTTGCCTTCCAAGAGGCAAAGGCAAGTTGTTTCAGGGCTACTGCCTCACCACAAGATTCAGTGTACCATGGATGGGAGGAAGGGTAAGACAACTGAAGACGAGATGGGATAAATCTGTGCATGAGAGAGAGCAGTTTGCTTTGGAAGAATTCCCAGGAAGAATTGATGTCAGAGGCAGTAGAGATGGGAGAGCAGTCCAGATGATTGATGGCTGCTTGGAGACCGTGCCAGTCGGCCTGAGTGAAATGCCAGACTCGTCGACGCTGAGGAGGCTCTCGGAGAATGGCCAGAGAGATGTCCACTTTAACAAGCACATGATCAGAAGAACCGAATGGAGCAGAAGAAGAGCAGCAGACATTTGCAGGGAAGTTTGTCATAACCAGGTCTAGAAGAGAAGATACTCCATTGACTGAGATCCGGGTCAGGAAATTGACAGATTGTGTCAGGCCCAATGAGTCACAGAAGGCCTTTGCTGAGGTGCCATGGCTGGTGAGAGAGGAACGTACACACAGCCAGCTGGCATGATGACAGTTGAAGTCGCCACATATGAGGAAGAGGGAGTTGGGATGAGTTGATAGAAGTTGGTCCATGTTGTCAGACAGCGACATGTAAATGGAGTCATCACTGTTTGGAGGACGGTACAGAACACATATGAACAAAAGGTGGGAGCGGAGAGGAAGCCGTAGCCAGAGGTACTCTTCGGGGTGGGGTGGAGAGAGGGCAGTGCAAGGAGAGTGAGGCAGAGAGTTTTTGATCAAGATAGCAACCCCACCACCAGGACGAGGCTCAGGTCTATCATACCAGAGGAGGGAGTAACGAGGAAGAGATATTAAGGAATCAGAGACATCTTGAAGGAGGAAAGTTTCTGTTAAGCAGATCAAGTCTGGATTGTCAGAGGCAACCTGAATGGAGAGATCAATCAGGTTTGAGCGAAGGCCTCGGATGTTTGAGGTCCATATCGTTAATGAGGAGAGAGGGGGAGCATCGGGTGCAGGAGAGGGGAGGGGTGGGGTAGGAGCAGATGAAGGATCGGCGGGGGAGGTCAGAAGAGCAGTTAATAGCGTGTCAGAGATTACAGAAGAGTTACAAGAAAGGGAAAGATGCGGACGAAAGGTTTGATGGTGATGGGATGAGGCACAGTGAGGGGTTCTTTGAGGGGGGACAGAGGAAAGTAGATGGTTGGGGGAGGTGGAGGTATAAGATAGAAGGGAGATGAAGTCGGGAGGAGGCAGCTTTGAGAAGGTGGTGGGAGGGGGAATAATTGGAGAGGGATGGTAGGGGGGGAGAATTGGAGAGGGATGGTAGGGGGGGAGTTTTGAAGGGGAGGGGTTAGGGGGTAGTTTAGGATGGGAGGGGCAAGGGGGTAGATTTGGAGGGGAGGGGGGAGTTTAGAAAGTGGATGATTAATGAAAGACGAACATTTATAATAAAATGGGTTTGTTGTGATTTTCAAGTTAGCGATCCATTTAAGAACGATGGAGGAGGGGTGGAATGAATGAGAATTTAGAGCATGTAGTGATTTAGAATTATAAGAGATTGAATATTTTTTTGAAGTAGAATGAGTTGGAGAGGAAATTGAAAAGAGCCTTTTAAATAGGAAGAAAAACAGCATGTTGTAATATACAACCGAATAAAACACTGCGGGGGAAAGTTTAAACATATTTAAACAGAACCGTGAAGAACAATCTTATATTCACAAAAATACCAACGGGGAGAGGGCTGAGAGGGACAATCACGAGTCACGTGAACAGGGCAAAATATGTCAGCAAAAAGAACAGGGCAAAACAGATCTGGGGAATGGCATGAAAATGGGGGTGAAATGGGGGTGAATCACGTGGTCGAAGAACGAACGAACAAAAAGAACAAAGAAGGAAATGTTTTTTTGTTTTTTTTGAGTTACGATTTTAAACAAGGAAGTATGGGGTGAAAAGACTGGGAAAAAACTGAGAGAACGAGAGTAGCAGAACGAGTAGAACGAGTAGACTTGAACGAGACGTAGTAATACGAGTAGAACGAGAGTAGAGAGAACGAGTGGACTTGAAAAAGTAAGGGGGGAAAAATATTCAACCCAGATGGGACTTAAACCCACAATCCCCAGCTTGGGAGTCTGATGCTTTATCCATTAGGCCATTGGGCGAGCACATTCGATTTTTGTAATAATATTTTAAAGAGTTATAATGTGTGTGTATATGTATAAATATATGATATTGTTGCGGATCTCAAAACGTCGGCCTCCCCCTTTTCAAGGGGGGATTAATCCCCTTGTCCTTTTACTGGCCGACGCGATCCCGGGGCTATGACGTTCCTTCCGGTCGGTGTTAAATAGGGTTGTTGGTCGAATTAGTCCTATTACCTAAGGACTAACACCGACCGTGAAGCAAGGAAATAACCCCACCCGAACCACGGCGTTAGTGGACACGCCGAGCAAAGCGAGCCGCGATTCGGGCCATTAACAGTGACTAAACCCGACTCTAAGCGGTTGTAATCGTGCCACGCTTACCCAATTGAGAAATCACTGGAACGATCAGATTAAGAGGAAAACCAAGAAGAACAGGCAATTTATTTACAATTGTACCATTAGAAGAGGAAAAGAAGAAGAGAATGTACAGGGAAGAGGAAGAAGCAGATACACAGGGCAGCCTTATGCAGTCTTATACTTATTCCCTGGACACGGGCCCATTCACGCTCAGACTCACTCTCAGACTCACTCACACGGGGTTGTAGATGGTCGGGTTGAGGGTCTAAGGGTCCACAGCTCGTCCGGTCCCGACTTGTACTGTGCAGATGGTGGAAGACGGCAGGCAGCTCTCCCCGTGGTGTAGGCGTGAAACGGACAGTTATATATCGGGGGATCGGTACGTGGCGATTATATATCGTACGTAATACTTGTACCGGCACCTTTACACGTGCGCCGGTATCGCTGGGTACAAATACGCCGTTTCCCCGATGATGTTACCAAGCGCCTTTCACCAACGTCCTTCTGCACGCTGCAGTCCTCTGCAAATGCGTGCGGCGCGCCAGCCCTTTGTAAAGCGCAATCAATCAATCAAGGCTTGTCACCACGCGTCTCTCCCTCTCGTAACTCTGCACACAAACCAAGCCTCAACTCAAACTCTCTCTCTCGAGTGCCTGCCTCTCCCTGCTCAAAATAGTTTTCATATTTGTTGTGAATGTAGTTTAAACTCGTGGTTATGCGTTAGAGCGGTGTATTTTTTTTAGCAGCGTCGTCTTCAATGTTCATTTTATTTTTCTAATGAAGACATATTCTGTCATTTTAAAACCACTAAAGTGTGTATTAGGTTTCCCCGTTTCATAAAATGTATCGTTTGATACGTATAATGCTTTAAAACATTTTTTGTTATTTTGTTTTTTTTTAACCTCAGAAGAGATATCAACATTTAGCTCAGCGAATGTCATTCGCGGTGTCAGTATTTGATGAACTTATAAAGACTTAGTTCCAGATTTGTCAATGGCTGAGGTATAGTAACAAACGAATAAAACAGATTTGGCAAAATTCCAACTTTTTTTTTTTAAGATCGCATATTCACCAAGGGTTGTGAGAGGCTGAAGAAGAAGAAACCTTGCATGGGCTTCCCAGACCAAATAAATAATTCTGGTTCTGGCTCTGCGATTTTCAGGTTTATTACTCCCGCCAGGGAGTAACGCATTCGATCATGTCCGTCCGTGTGTGTGTGTGTGTGTTCGTGTGTTTGTGAACAAGATATCTGGAAAAGTTCTGAACGGATTTGGATGAAAGTTGGTGGGATCCCCCTTGCGATAAGGAAGAATTGATTAGTTTTTGGTGAAGCTCAGGATATTATTCCGGATCCAGGAATTTTTTTGGGAAATTTTTTTGGGCAAGATTATTTTCCGTTTTACTGCATTAAAGCTTTTATTCTTATTCTTCAATGATGTTTTTCTCCTCTAATTCCGAGTTATATCAAAATTAATTCTCTGACAGTAAGGGCCTACTTTCTTTTTCATTTATTGTTTTGGGGAGAGGGGGTGTTAAACAAAACGTATTATTCCAACTAAACCCATGGCGGGAGTATGTGCCCTTCTGAGAGGCGTTCTAGTTTTTTGAGATATTGTGCTATATATCATTTTTGGCCCCGTCTCTCAATGGTGAAGAATCACTTAAAAATTCGAGTATCTGGATCTGGATCTTCACCAAATTCTAATCAATTCATCTTTATGACACACTCAATAGGTGCACCAAATTTCGTCCAAAACCATCCCATAACTTTTTCAGATATCCTGATCACAGACAGACAGATGAAAAATCACTCATAGAGACACTTGGCAAAAGAGAATAAAGTAAAAAAGTAGAATGGCACTCAGTAGAGCATTCTTTTGAGCTCAAAAACAGTTGGTGGTTGAATTCAGCTCGCTAATATGAAAATCCGATTCAAATTTCAAGTTAATCAGATGAAAATTGACAATTTTAGAAATTTGGCCAATGTTGAACGAACTTTGGCCTATGTTGACATACTTGTCCAAAAAATCTTTTGGCCAAGTATCAAATGGGTGAAAACAACCTCCAACAACCTGTGGTGGCGGAATTAAAAAGTGTGCATTTCACTAGATATTGGAAAATGTGCAATGTTGTTGTTATTACTCCGTGCTTGCAAAGCAAAAAGTGGGGTGAAGCATTTGTTTCATGTACGTCCGTCCATTGGTCTGTCTGTCTTATCAGTTTTTGATCGTCAGTTTATTATCGAGGAACAATGTATTTAAATTGAATGTTTTATTTTAAACATGAATCAGAACATTTTATTTTAAACATGAATCAGAACATTTTATTTTAAACATGAAATAACTTCCGCTTTCGTTTCCTTGGGCTCGTCTGTGTGTCCTTTGGCTCCTCCAGTATCATTAAAGATAAGTTTCTCCTGATCGATCGTTTTTGTCAAATTTCTACTGTTTATTTTGCTGTGTATGTGTTTAGTGTGTGCTTTTCGTACGATTGTTTCGTCGGATTTTTCGTATCGTGTTTTTTGAGCCCTTTTTTGTGTCCACAAATGTCCTTTCTCTGTGCTGCCTTTTATTTTCACCCTTTACGTCCTCCAAACTCCCCAACCAACTTGACAGAGCATGAGCAAACCTTCAAGTAAGTTTTGGAGAAACGCCCCAAATCCACATGTGCAAATCTGATACAGGCATTTCCAAAAAGACTCAAAACGGTAATCGCTGCTAAAGGCGCTTCTACAAAGTTTTGACTCAGTGGGTTGAATACTGAGGAAATTAGATATTTCTGTATTTATTTTTTCATTATTTCGCAGCAATTTCTGAAGGAAAATTCCACTTAGACATTACGTGTATCAGTGACAAAAAAAAAAAATCTCACTTTAAACCATTTCAAATTTAGCTGGTAACACAACAAAATGTGAAAAACGTCAAGGGGTGTGAATACTTACTGAGGGCACTGTATATATATATATATACACAGTCACGTGAAAAAGTAAGTACACCCCGTGTAAAGTTTTGACTTTTTCAACATATTTCAACATACAGCTATTTGATCTTCATTTCAACAATATTGATAGATAAAGGTTATATAATATAACAAATATCATGAAACATTTACATTTTGTAGTCCATTGTATAATTTAAATAAACATAAATGCAAATTTCACAAGTGGAAAAAGTAAGTACACCCTTGGCTCTAATAGGTGGTATTGCCCCCTTTGGCAGAAAAACAACCTCAAGTAGGCATTTCTTATAACTGTCTCCCAGTCTCTGACATCGACTGGGAGAAATTTTTGCCCACTCCTCCATGCAGAATTCTTTCAGCTGTGCGATGTTTGAGGGGTTTCCTGCATGCACAGCTCGTTTCAAATCCCCCCACAACATCTCGATGGGATTTAGATCCGGGCTTTGACTTGGCCATTCCAGAACCCTCCAATTCTTTCTTTTCAGCCATTCCTTGGTGGATTTACTGGTATGTTTAGGGTCATTGTCATGTTGCAAGGTCCACCTTCGGTTGAGCTTCAGCTTTCCGACAGATGGCCTCACATTATCCTCAAGCACCCTCTGGTACAATGAAGAATTCAAAGTGGATTCTATGATGGTGAGCTGCCCAGGCCCCGATGCAGCAAAGCTGCCCCAAACCATAATATTTCCACCACCATGCTTTACAGTTGGTATCAGGTTCTTGTGGTCAAATGCTGTCTTTGGTTTTTGCCAAACATGTCTTCTGGTACTGTGGACAAATAGCTCTACCTTTGACTCATCTGTCCAGAGCACATCGTTCCAGAAGTGCTGGTCTTTGCCGAGGTGTTCATTGGCAAACTTTAGTCTTGCCCTGATGTTCTTTCTGGACAGCAAAGGTTTCCTCCTGGCACACCTCCCATATAGATCACATTTGTGCAGCCTCTTTCTGATGGTAGACTCGTGCACTTTGACATCAACAGTGGCAAGAGCTACCTGTAGGTCCCGTGATGACATTCTGGGGTTCTTAGAGACTTTTTTTTAGCATCTTGCAGTCTGCTCTCGGGCTGAACCGTGGTCTGGTGGCCTGGCCTGAACAAGTTGGCAGTTGTTTGGAATCTTCTCCACTTGAAGATGATCTTCCGGACAGTCGAATGATTGATTTCAAATTGTTTGGAGATCTTTTTAAATCCCTTCCCAGATTGGTAGGCATCTATAACCTTCTTTCTGAAGGCCTCAGAGCTCTTTTGATCTAGGCATGGTGACGCTGCACACTTCAACAACAAAGATCGGTCTCCACGTTTTCAAAGTTAAGTCATTGTTCACAATTGTATTTTGTCGAAACTGTATTTATCCTTCGGTGTGTGAACCGATAGTGTACCCCTTGGAAGTTTCTCGGTGTTTATCTTTCATAAATTAATCGTTTCTGTTTGCCACGTTGCGTGTGAGACCTTGCAGCCTCAGGCTTTCCACGTCGAAGTTTGTTCCTTCCTTCGCTGTTTTTGCAAGGTTTTTTGATTTTTCCCTTCTCCCCCAAACATCTACTCTGTCTAACGTTGTAACGCCCCCCCCCCCCTCCCCAAAAAGAAAAAAAAAGAAAAAAAAAAGTATTATTTCCCTTTCTCCTCGTGTGCTTTTGTCCCATGGTGCGCCTCTGTCCATGTGCGCTGTCCTGCCACGCCCCCATTATCCCCTTGCCTTCCACCTTTTGCCCTGTTCAAGTGACTCGTGGAGTCGTGGTTGTCCATCAAGGCCCTCTCCCCGTTGGTATTTTTGTGAATTTAACATTGTTCTTCACGGTTCTGTTTAAATATGTTTAAACTTTCCCCCGCAGTGTTTTATTCAGTGGTTCATTACAACACGCTGTTTTTCTTCCTATTTAAAAGGCTCCTTTCAATTTCCTCTTCAACACATTCCATTTCAAAAAAATATTCAATCTCTTATAATTCTTTCTCACTACATGCTCTAAATTCTCATTCATTCCACCCCTCCTCCATCGTTCTTAAACAGATCGCAAACTTGAAAATCACAACAAACCCAATTTGTTATAAATGTTCATCTTTCATTAATCATCCATTTTCTGACAATCCCCCTTGCCCCTCCCCTCCAAATCTCCCCCCTTGCCCCTCCCCTCCAAATCTCCCCCCCTTGCCCCTCCCCTCCTAAACTCCCCCCATTCCCCTCCACTCCAAATCTCCCCCCTTGCCCCTCCCCTCCTAAACTCCCCCCTTGCCACTCCCCTCCTAAACTCCCCCCTTGCACCTCCCCTCCTAAACTCCCCCTTGCACCTCCCCTCCTAAACTCCCCCCTTTCCCTTCCCCTCCTAAACTCCCCCCCTGCCCTCCCATTCAAAATCCCCCCCAAACCCCTCCCCTTAAAATCTCCCCCCCACAACCATCCCTCCCAGATTCTCCCTCCTCCCACCTCCTTCTCAAATCTGCCTCCTCCCCACTTCGTCTCCCTTCTATCTCATACCTCCACCTCCCCCAACCTTCTACTTTCCTCTGCCCCCCCCCCCCCCCCTCAAACAACCCCTCACTGTGCCTCATCCCATCACCATCAAACCTTTCGTCCTCCTCATCCTTCCCTTTCTTGTAACTCTTCTGTAATCACTGACACACCATCAACTGCTCTTCCTACCTCCCCCTCTCATCCTTCATCTGACCCTACCCCTCCCCTCCCCTGTCCTGCACCCGATGCTCCCCCTCTCTCCTCATTAACGGTATGGACCTCAAACATCCGGGGCCTTCGCTCAAACATGATTGATCTCTCCATTCAGGTTGCTTCTGACAATCCAGACTTCATCTGCTTAACAGAAACTTTCCTCCTTCAAGATGTCTCTGATTCCTTAACATCTCTTCCTGGTTACTCCCTCCCCCGGTATGATAGACCTGAGCCTCGTCCTGGTGGTGGGGTGGCTATCTTTATCAAAAACTCTCTACCTCACTCTCCTTGCACTGCCCTCTCTCCACCCCACCCCCAGGAGTACCTCTGGCTACGGCTTCCTCTCCGATCCCACCTTTTGTTCATATTTGTTTTGTACCGTCCTCCAAACAGTGATGACTCCATTTACATTTTGCTGTCGGACAACATGGACCAACTTCTATCAACTCATCCAAACTCTCTCTTCCTCATATGTGGCGACTTCAACTGTCATCATGCCAGCTGGCTGGGTGTGGGTTCATCTCTCATCAGCCATGGCACCCCGGCAAAGGACTTCTGCAACTCATTGGGACTGACACAATCTGTCAATTTCCCGACCAGGATCTCAGTCAATGGAGTATCTTCTCTTCTGGACTTGGTTATGACTAACTTCCCTGCAAATGTCTGCTGCTCTTCTTCTGTTCCAATCGGTTCTTCTGATCATGTGCTTGTTAAAGTGGACATCGCTCTGGCCATTCTCAGAGAGCCTCCTCAGCGCCGACATGTCTGGCATTTCACTCAGGCTGACTGGCACGGTCTGCAAGCAGCCATCAATCATCTGGACTGCTCTCCCATCTCTACTGCCTCTGACATCAATTCTTCCTGGGAATTCTTCCAAAGCAAACTGCTCTCTCTCATGCACAGATTTATCCCATCTCGTCTTCAGTTGTCTTACCCTTCCTCCCGTCCATGGTACATTGAATCTTGTGATGAGGCAGTTGCCCTGAAACAACTTGCCTTTGCCTCATGGAAGGCAAATGCAACTGAAGGCAATCTCAGTTCCTTCCACCGAGCTCGGAACAAGTGTGTGTCTACCCGCAGGAGTGCCAGGAAGCACTATCTCTCCACACTCAAGATTGAACTCTCAAACCTCTCTCCTTCCTCCAAATCCTGGTGGCGTCTGGTTAAATCCGTTTCTGGTGTTTGTTCCCCCTCAATCCCCTACCTTACCTCAAATGGCTGCACAGTCGACACCGCACGTGACAAAGCCGAATGCCTCAACTCTGTGTTTGCCTCAAAATCTTGAGTCCCAAACCCATCTCTCTCTGTTCCCACCTTTCCCAGTCGAACCCCACTGCTTCTGGACTATGTGTCCTTCTCTCCTGACAAGGTGGAGAAGTTTTTGTCAAACCTCCACCGATTCTGCAACTGGACCAGGTGGCATCAGCCCACGGGTCCTAAAATCCTGCTCTGCCACTCCCTCTCACCCTCACTCTGTTCTCTTCACCCTCTCTTTTGCTCAAGGTCATCTACCAGCATCTTGGAAATCAGCAAACATTGATCTTTGAATCATTGAAACCTTGATCTTTTCTACCCCTGCTAATTTCACCCCAAATCCACTTTTTGAGGGGCCGACTTCTTTCCTGGAAGTCTTTGGTGTCCTTGCGTTTTATACCTATCCTGCTCCCCCCCTCCCGCCCCCCAGGCCCTCTCCCTCCCACACATCTCCCGATGCCCCTGCTCTCAAATGTTGTGCTTGTGTGCTTCCCCCTCTCTCCCCATCTTGTCTTCCGCTCCCCTTATTTTTTGTGTTTTATGTGTCGGTTTGTGTCGGTTTGACTTTTTGTGCAATTAATGTTAGCTCTTTCACGAGCCTCGATCTTGTATACAAAAAAAAAAAAAAGAAAAAAAAAAAGAGCAAACCAACCGAAATGTCTGAGGTTTAAGACATATTAGACATATAAGACAGGTTCCGCCAAGATCCTCTCTAACGATGTTCTAATCATTTGCACCTGATTCCAATTTTAGGTATTTGTCGTGATAAATGTAGGGGTGTACTTTCTTTTTCCACACGCGAAATTTGCATTTATGTTCATTTAAATTATACAATGGACGACAAAATGTAAATGTTTCATGATATTTGTTAGGGTTAGGGTTAGGGTCAATATATAATATTGTCGTGCAACTCCGGTTAACAATAGAGTCGCGGATGGCCTAAACGGTCTTATTCGGAGGCAACAACCAAACATGGATTAGGCTATATGTCGCGCGGGAGGAAGAAGGAAAATGGAGGCTGCGGCAAAAGCTTACCTTCAGCGCACCGACGTAGCTCCGGTCTTGTAAGGGGATCAACTCAAGCGGGCACAAGTTTAACAGGGGATGCAAAATAATACAATGGTTTATTTATATAAAATGGGCAAGGACAGGAAAAAGCACGTGCCGGTAATAAAATATCCTCATCGGGACGTCCCCACTCACACTTCAGATACAAACGAGGGACTGCGAACTAAGGAAAAGAAACACGTTGGTTGTGTAATTGTAAAATGTTCTGCGGATGTGGCCTTGTCTCGTCTGTTGTCTTGCGTTATTTGCCGTCCAACACGGCCCCGTTCAGCCTCCCACGCGGCCCTCTCCGACTGCCTCCGAGCTCCACCAGGCCTCGCTCCAATACCACAAGGCCTCGCTCCAAGCACCACAGCAACGCGAAGGCCCGAGCCAACGCGCACTCCGTTCACACACGAGGCCCCAAAGCAGGAAAAGCACCGAGCATCCAACGCAGGCTAGTGGCTCCAAGCGAGGTCAAAAAGCAAGCGAACTCCACTCGGCTACACCTCAGCCAAACTCGGGCGCAAGACGAAAAAGAGCTGTAATAGCGAGCTGTGTAAAACAAGAACCGGATGTGCTCCCTCTCTCCCTCCGTCTCTCTCTCTCGAGCCGACTGACGCGCAACTGCTCTGAACCAACTGCCGCGCAACTGCCTGCACCAAACTGCCGCGCACCAACTGCTCTGAACCAACTGCCGCGCAACTCCCCTCCACTCCACCAAAGGTCCTGCCGCCCCCCGTATCACTCCGCGGCGGTCACGTCAGGCCTGTGGTGTCGTCATAATACGTGGCACTCGAGGTGGATCGGCCTGTCAGAGGTGCAAATGGCGGCGGCCATTATCGGCGGTGTCCCGGCCTGGCCTCCTTTTGCCCGTTCTCTTTCACAGTCATGTCAGGGAAGGGCGTTACTTGGTGTTGCGCTGAGGGTCTGTCGGAATGTCTATATGGTTGCGGTGCCAAAAGGGACAAAGGTTTGGTTGACCAGGTGAGGACACACAGGGGCGCTACTCTTTCATCCCTAACTCTACTTAACCTCCTGGTAGGTTCACAAGTATACTCCTTACCTGACAAAACGTCTACACATGAAGAACTTATTACAGGTAGTTTTCCTTACTGCGACACACGAAGCATGTTACCTACTCAGATCTATCTGCTCTACATATCACTACCACATCGACATAACACAGACCCCCCCCCCCCCACACCCCTCCCCCCCCTGGAACTGTAGCTCCTGCAAGGTTCACTGCAGGCGCTACCATCCCAGTCTTAACGCTTACTGTCCCACACTTAATTAACCTATGAAATAAATTAGGAGGGCTGTAGGAAGTGAGTCGGACTACTTACCTACACTTCCTTAACATTCTAAACCCCTTAACAATCACGTATTCATGTATTTACATTTTCTTCTTTGTTCCTGCGGAGGGAGGAAACATACAACACTCAAAAATATACCTCAACCACAAACCTTAGCCTTATTCAAAAATTCAAAACTCCCAAAACTCTATAACATTTGTACATACCCCGGTCTACAGACCGCGTCCCCTGGTGGATGCCACAAGACACAACCTTACCTGTGGGGACATCCCCAATGCACCCCTAAATTTCCGCAGGCCCTGTCCAGATGTTACAGGTGAGTGACATGGCTCGGTGGATTTCGCCCACATTCATGCAACACAAACCCCTTATCCACTCATACACAGTTGGCTATCCATAGCCCAATTCCCTGTGTCGTGTCTGGAAATTCAAATGCTATATTTACTTTCACCAATTTCCGAAAATACCTCCCCTTTATCGTCTTCCCTGCATCTAATAATACATGATTTACCAACCATTTCCCCCCCAATTATGATCAGTCAATGGAGAAACTCACCACATTTTCTCCATCCTGCTTTGTTGTCTTCCTATATTGCAACCATCATTTTTTGTAAACACAAATATTTGTAAACATGATCCTGTATTGCTTCCATCCCAGAAGTGTCTCAAAATCTGAAGCACAATTTTCCCATATACTTGCCTTAGTGCACAATTTTATCCAACCCATCTCAACAATCATCCTGTGTAAACAAATTATCCACTGACTCATACCATAATTCACGTTATTAGCAGCTGGTAGTTAAAAATCAAAATACATCAACTGGTATTCTTCCTTTGATAACCTCTCCCTTATCCTACCAATACCTTTACACCTAGCTTCAGGAACACGCCTTGCCCCAGGTGTGTGCGCATCCACATCCTTAAATTGGGCGACCCCCATTTGTATCCCGGCTGCCCCCCCCCCCTACCTGGAGCATGGTCACCCCCCAAAATGACATTGCACGAACCTTTTCAATTTTCATTTAAATTTTAAGTCAATCCAATGTCCTCTAATACCTCTCTTAGCATCACATGCACCTGTTGTAGGCACCTGTTTTAGCCTCTGGCCCAATAGCTGCCCAATATTATTATGAATATTCCCAATATCCCAATAAACAAATAATAAAAAGAAAATAACCTGATCTATTTATTGAAATACATCTAATTCTCATGTTGGTCAATTTTCTCACCCACTGTGACTCACTCTCGTCAATCCTGCCATCCCATTCCCAACCACATTTCCAGCGTGACATCACTATTTCACACCTTTCCTCCCTGGAACAGCTGGTGGTCCTCCAAGAGATGCATTCCGATGTAAATCACTTCAAAGTACCCAATTCGCCCTCCCTGGAATCGCACCTTTAACATTACCGGCACTGCCCTCTCTTGGATCAAATCTTACCTCTCTGACAGATGCCAGTTCATCTCCATCAATAACTGCAAATCCCCCACCGCCACCCACTCTATCCTGACAAACTGCATCACTGAAATAAAATCCTGGCTTCAAATCAACTTCCTCAAACTTAACTGTGATAAATCTGAAATAATCATCATTGGCCCAAAACCGCTCACCAAATCCACCCAAAACGTCGCCCTCAACATTGACGGTTTCCCAGTATCCACCTCCCCTCACATCCGGAATCTTGGCATCATCTTTGATCAAACCGTCTCCTTCGATAAATACACGAAACAAATCACAAAGACAGCCTTCTTTCACCTGAAAAACATCGCCCGTCTCCGTCCATCCCTCTCCTCCTGTGAAACTGTAACCTTCAACCACACGAGGTGCCAGCCACACCTCCACCACGCATGCAGCCACCGAGATCCCTAGCAACACGCCCTAACTTTAACACAAGGCCTCCACCACGAACAACACCGTTCACACCACCTTTATCACTTTCTTATCACTAAAACAACATTCCACAACCACTTTCCCTTATTCCCTGCCTTACCATCAACTTTTTACAACCCTTTCCCCTTCCTTCTCAACAAATCCCTGCAGAGTCACCTGTCATTGACAAATAATCCATCTGAGTCGACTTTCCTTTATCATCTTTGCACTTCCAATAACCTTCTTCACACTTCCTCCCGAACCCTTTTGGCATTGGCCAATGCTCTTCAACAAACAGCTTTAACAACCTCCAAAAAGTGAATTCATTTCCCCAGAACTCATTCCCCTTTCCAACCAACATTTCTGTTGCAAACGGCAACGGCAGCCCATCAAGTGTAACCCTTTCCACGAAACCATTTCCTCCGACCTGGAGAACGACCGAGAGAGCTCAGAGCTCCCGTCCTTAAGTATCTCCCTTTATTCAATGCATTCTGCAATCCCAAGTCAGCCCCGTTCAAGTCCCTGCCATGCCGTTGAATTAACACCCAGTCAGTTGACTCAGCCTATCATCTTTGACTTTTACTCCCATGCTAAATCTGGAGAGCTGGTAATGTGGGGATGTAATTAAATACATGTTTTAAAACCCTGTCTACCCATGCTCTTCATACAGGCTCACTTTTGCCTGCCATTTTCCCACAAGCAGACTGAATCAACATTGAATCTCAATAATAATCCAAACTGACACCATCTATTTCTTGGCCCCAAATTTACTCAATTTGAAGTCTCAGCACTTCTCCTACCTGGTACCTGAGCTCTTCTTCTTCCAGTTTAATTTATCCTTCTCCAAACATCACATAAGGTTCATATTTCCAAATATTAAAATCACCGATATCTCCCTCGAAATGCAAAACAAAACGCTTCCAACTCTGGCATCCCACAGCCCTCCTTAGAGGCATGCTCTACAATGCAGCACCACTTCCACTCAGCGCACAACATACATGTGCTCACTCAGCACATACCTCTAAGCCATCTCATCACTCGCGTTGTTCACAAAGGTGCAACCACAATGCCTGGCTGCATCATTTTCCTTTCATATCTCACTGTTTTAATCATTGTCTCTGGCTCGTTATAATCCTCCCACGCCTGCCTCGGCCACCCGAATGCGTCCATGCCGTGCACAGCATGGGACATCCGCATTCCCGTCTCGATTCCGTCCCACCTCGCGGTTCCCGGCGAGGGCCGTTACCACGTCACCATAGCGACCTGCCTGCACGTCGGCTCGCGTGTTCACAGCTGGATTTCACACGCCTCGTGCATTATAATCCTCTCTGTTACTTCTCCAGATCTAACCTCATCTCTTGTCCGGAAAGAGCTAATACTTGTGCTGCCTATAGCATATTGTCAGAACTCCCTCCTTCGGGTACGCATTTTCTCCCCAATGCCCACCTTAAAAAACGCACTGGATGTGCACGTATTCACCCACGCCGGGGCATTCCTAAAAGGGGTTGTCCCTTCTTTTTCTAGCTTAACTTATTAAATCAATGCCCACGCCGGGGTCTAGCCTTTATACCTATTATTTATTCTTATCCACCCATGCCGAGGTCTAGCCTTCTTCCCACGCCGGGGTCTAGTTATCTACTCCCACGCCGGGGTATGCCTTAACCTGAGGGATATCCCTCCTAACCTTGGGTGCCCTCCTTGCTCGATTCGTTAACCCACTGATGCTCTGCTTAAATTTGGTTCGAGATACACGCTCAGGTACAGCCGATAGAGGTTCCAATGGGCAGGGAAGAGGCTTTCAATTTAGGTGTGCAAATATGCTTACCTCAGCCTATTATTGCCAGTGCTGACCTTGCCTCTTCTCGACCTGAGGAGCCCTCCCCGACCTGTAGCTGGATGTATCCGAGTTACGGCACCAGATATGTCGGGCTACCTCTCGCACTGAAGAAGAGGCACATTTGAAGCAGCAAGAGTGGTTTAATAAACAAATAAAACACAATTGTGGAGCACGTCTTGGACCCGCAGAGCCTTGTCACACAAGGCAGTGCAAGTCCAAGCCGCACTAAAAACTCAGCAAAAGACAAGTTGTTATATAGATGGAATAACAGAAAAAACGCTGCGCTGAAGACAAAGGAAAAAAGTGGGCTCCATAAAATTCCCACCATGGTCCCATCCGGTGGTGGAGCCAAAGTTAAAAGCCAAGGCTGTGGGAGTAAGATATAGTGATGTTCCCCAAGCCCTGATCTATACAACCCGCGAGGTCCCATCCGGTGGTGGAGCCAAAGTTAAAACCCAAGGCTGTGGGAGTAAGATATAGTGATGTTCCCCAAGCCCTGATCTATACAACCCGCGAGGCCAAGGGATGTGATCTCAAGGGAGTTCAATCATGTTACACTTGGCAGTAAAACATATTGAGCCAGGCACATACAAATCAAAGGATATATTATGAAATCCTACTCTATTCGAGGTTAACAATACTCTTAACTTGAAGGCAACAAGAATTAAATGGCAACTATTCCCATAACTTTCTCCCTTTGGAAAATGTTGAAAAACGTCTCCAAGGCTGGATCTGACCGAGCCGTGAAACAACATGTTTTGAAGCAAGCAAAGGAAAGATATAATTATATATATAATTCAGGTGCTCTGGGTCACATGGTGACCCCCATGCCCCCCCCCCCCTGCCCGACATATATATACATATATATACACACATATATATATACATATATATACATATATATATTTATATACATATATATACATATATATTGTTGCGGATATGGGATTGGCATCCATCCATATCCGCTTGTAAATATTCCCCTATTTCCTCAGTACTTCCCAACTATCCCCAATTCCCCATTCCCTAGTCCCATTTTCTGTAAACAACACTCTGTAGACCCGACCTTCCCCTATTTCCCCCATTAAATGTCGCATCCAGGTCCACCGCATCTCACGTAGACAACTATAGGACATCTTGCTAGTTATTCTTAGTCTATGTCAGTTAATGACTCGTTTCCATTAATTCTGACTCTTCGTTGCACCAGAATGTGATTGTATGGCACCGTTAGGAAGTTTAGGACCTCCCAATACCTCCCCGCAGCTCTTCCTCACGGTTCAACAACAACAACAACAACAACGGCGGCGGCGCGGGGAGTGTGCGTCCTCACTCCGGCTTGGTTTGTAGGGGGTGTTGGGAGTGCACCATGCCTTTCGAACGAGCCGCCATCGAGCATGTGCTCGACGGGGTTACCAGGTAGGGGCTCGCTGTCAGCTCCTCGTCAAGGGCGGAGCCCGGTATGTGGCACCCGCAGCCCGGTATGTGGCTCGCCATGTGGCACCCGCAGACTCTGAGCCAGGCGGCTGACGCTGCGGCCCGTTGGGAAGCAGCGAGGCCCCTGGCCCGGGGGAGCGAGCGTCACGCAATGGCGGTCCGCCAGGTGGGACCCCCGATGGAGGGCGGACCCCTCAGGGGGCCTGCCCCCGACGTGTGTCCTGACCTGGCGGGCATGGTCCGGAGGCTGGTGGACCAGCGCCTGGCGGGACCTGGACCATGGCAGGCGGCCCCGGAGGTGGCCCGCGGTGGACCACGAGCGGGTAATCCAATTCGGACCTTCAGGGGGGGGAATTTGGAATTCCGGAGACATGCACCTTATCAGGTGAGGTGCTATACTTGCAACCGTCTGGGTCACCTGGCGCGGCACTGTCGAGCCACGCGCCGGGATGATCCCCGGCGGTTGAGGTCCTTCACTCCGCCCAGGGGGGAGTGGGTTAGCCGACCCCAGACACCCCCCCGCCAGACCCCGGGAATCTAGAAGGCCTTACACCGGCGAGCAGGCGCCCCCGTGGATTGCCTCGGCTTTAGATGCCGAGGCGGGACCCAGTACCTCTGAATAAGGGGGGCTTATTAGTGCCAGAGGACTGGGGGATTGATGAGCGATGGGCCCGGTGGGTAAGGGTGGCATCCCTGCCACCCTTCCCATGAGCTGGGGCAAATGCGCACTAGATTATGGGGTTGATGGCAGTGAAAACTAGCCTGGGTGGGTTAGGATATCGTGTGTAGGGATCTAGCGAAGATGACATTAGGTAACGTTAAGGTTAGTTAGTGACAAGGATACCTGTAGTGGGGACGCAGGTAGTTTAGTGTGGATGATAATGACGAGGGAGCGCAATAGTTTAAAGGGACGACTGGGAAGCGCAAGTTTCAGAGGGGAGTAGTTAGATGAGATGATGCTGTGTGAGAACTGGACAGGTGTGTGGAGCAGTGTATGAGTAGTGAGTGTTGTGGATCAGCGCGAATGCGCTTAGGGGAGAGAAGGGTGCAGGCGGCACCAAGTATGAGTGCACAGGTGTGCAAGTACAGGTGTGTGGAATACATGGAGTATTGGAATGAGTGGTGTGGAGAGAGTTGGAGTAAGTGGTACGGAGTGGTGTGCATGGTGCGAAGGTGTGGATGGGGGAAGAGTGGACCCCTTTCACGAGTACCCGGGGCGGGTAGTGTAAGTGTTAGGTAGAGGGTATAGGTAAATTGTGGTTGGATATTGGCATTTGTGGTGCGGTTGCAGAATGGTATTGTGGATGGGTGCCTTAGTGTTGTGGAAATGGCTGGGCGTGTAGCCTGTTAGTGTGTGTAGTTGGTTTGGGCACTCCACCACTGTGAGGATGTCGGCCAGGTGAGGCCGCAGGTGGGCTCTGGGAGCCGTTAGTGTCAGTGGGTGCCTGAGGATCCCGGGTGTGGATTGGGCGGCCCGTGCCAGAGAGGGCACTGAGGGGGTGAGAGTGCGAGAGGGCCTTCCCCAGTTAGTTAGGTTAGGGTGAGGAGCAGGTAAGCTCGGGTGGCAACTACAGTGGTGGAGGTGTGCAGGTGGGTAGACCTGCTGGGAGAGCTACACGTCACAGCCCAGAAATTGTGCGAGGGCACCGAGAGATGAATCGGGGGAGTGAGACCCCAAATTGAGAAGCACCACAGTTTGGTCAATGGGAATTGGTTTTTAGAACCCATAGTGTAAGTTGGCCAATGGATTGGCAGGGAAAGACCCCGGGTAATGTAAAGTTGTTAAAGTCATTTAGGAAATAGTTAGGATTGATGAACCTGTCGCACCATACGCAGCCACTTACCTGTGGTGATGATGACTCCACACCTGTGTTCCTTTGTTCTGTGTTGCAGGAAGGGAGAATTGCTGTGTGGATTTGTGAGACGCATCACGACGTGGATGAGACATTGGGGTGATTCCATCTCTCCCTCCCTAGGAGGGACTGATGATGAATTGGTGATGGCAAATTTTGATGTTGAGTTGGAGATGGCAAATTTTGATGAGAGTTGGAAATGGCAAATTTGATTGGTTAGGCGGGAGATTAGACGAATTTGGTTTATGGGAGGAACGGGGAAGACAGTAGGGACGTTTGTTGATGTGTAAAGTAGATGTTTATGGGTAGTGTTGTGTTTTGTGGATACAGTAAGGGGTAAGGGAGGGGCAATGTAGGTTACCTGGTGGGGGGGGGGGGGCGTACGGTAGGAACGTACCTGTCTCACCTGGTTCCCATGTGCCCCTAGTGTGCATTACCTAATATTGCGTGCACTTTTGCGCCCTTACCACCTTACTCACTTGTTTTCTTTTGTCTCCCACCTCCGAGGATCTGGCTTTGGGGCAGAGAGAGAAGAGAGAGAGGTGCTGGCTCCGCAGTTGTGGGCCTGTACTTTCGCTGCTTGCTGCCTGGATCGATACACCATATGGACCGCAATTTTTGTGGCCGCCCACCATGGACCGCAGTTCTTTTGCGGGCAAGCACCACCCGTGGATGGACCTCTGGGTCAACGTGGCACCTATGCCATACAGGTGAACCACTTTTAGTTGGCCCCCCTGACGGCCACAATTTAGAAATGGACGCGGTCGGCGCCTTTCTTTATTTTTAAAGAAGCCAGAAGGCCAAGTGCACTCCAGGAAGGCAAGACCAGCGGCAGAACATCGGCCGGCTGCGACACCACCGGTGACCATGGACACTTGATTGTGCATTTTTATTGAACACTTTATTGGTGCACCGGATGGTGCTGACTGTGTGTATGGGGTGGTGCTTTTGGTGCTTGGATGGGGTGCTCTGCACATTATTAAAGGCCGTAGGGCCACAGGGCACTCGTGGGTTGGTGTATCGATGCTGGCATGCGTGCTCTCTCTATGCATAACATCTGCATGTGTTCCTCAAAGAACAGGTCCTGGATCGTAGTGTAAATATCAGTGTAGTCTTGTATAAATGATGCTCCCTACCGGCTGTATGTTTAGTTTGAGGATTCTTTCCGCGATTCGGTTATCCTGTGGGTGTGTTTCTGTGAGGAGAAGGGTGCAACGTCGCAGGGGGACATATTTACTCATTTGTGAACATCTGTAAAACTGTCGCACTCAGGGTTGAGTTAATAGTAGAGGGAACTACATCTGAGTGCCACACTAAAGTAAGTAAAAATTTATCGGGTCGGGACGCCCCGAGGTAGAGAAGGGTGCAATGTTGCGGATATGGGATTGGCATCCATCCATATCCGCTTGTAAATATTCCCCTATTTCCTCAGTACTTCCCAACTATCCCCAATTCCCCATTCCCTAGTCCCATTTTCTGTAAACAACACTCTGTAGACCCGACCTTCCCCTATTTCCCCATTAAATGTCGCATCCAGGTCCACCGCATCTCACGTAGACAACTATAGGACATCTTGCTAGTTATTCTTAGTCTATGTCAGTTAAGGACTCGTTTCCATTAATTCTGACTCTTCGTTGCACCAGAATGTGATTGTATGGCACCGTTAGGAAGTTTAGGACCTCCCAATACCTCCCCGCAGCTCTTCCTCACGGTTCAACAACAACAACAACAACAACGGCGGCGGCGCGGGGAGTGTGCGTCCTCACTCCGGCTTGGTTGGTAGGGGGTGTTGGGAGTGCACCATGCCTTTCGAACGAGCCGCCATCGAGCATGTGCTCGACGGGGTTACCAGGTAGGCGCTCGCTGTCAGCTCCTCGTCAAGGGCGGAGCCCGGTAACCCCCACGCCCAATAGAAGCGGCGGACCGATCCCATCTGGGGCGGAGCCAACGAGCCGAGGGCGTGTCACTCCCCGCTGAGCATGCGCAGAAAGAGGGAGGTGACGTCAGATGCGCGCAGAGCTGAAGGAGAAAGGACGCACCCTCCGAGCGCCGAGAGACCTCCCAAAGACTGAGCTGTATCCTGTCCCTGAGCCAAGGTGCACCTTGTGCTATCGACTGCCTGTCCTTCCCTGCCATCAAGCCCTGTGTAAGTCAGTCTTGTTCCGTTTGTCTGTGGTCTGTCTGGGATAGATAAGATTGTGTCTAAGTGCCTATCTCTTCTGTGTCTTTACCTCATTACCTTGTAATCTACCCCTTTTTTCCACCACCAATTATATCCTCCTCCGGAGGTCTTGAGAACTGTACCCCTTGTGTCGTTTCATTTATCCCAGTCGTTGTGTCCTTTCCAAATCATTGATTTAGCATAGCGCGACTTGGTCAACGTCGGGTGGAATCGGGTGAGCTGGGGAAGAATCGGGGGAATTGTTAGGTCGCGGCAATACCACCGCTCGGTAAATAACATCTAATCCGCGATCCGTAACAAAAAAAAAAAAACATATATATATATATATATATATATATATATATATATATATATATATATATATATATATATATATATATATATATATATATATATATGTGCTATCGACTGCTATCGATATATATATATATATATATATATATATATATATATATATATACTGAACAGCAAAAGAAACGTCAGTCAGAATCAATATTTTGGAGTCTTTATTTTCAAGTCATGATCAACACGAATTGAGATTTAGGATCAACATGAAACATTACAGGTATGGTCACCACAGTTCAAACAATAATGTGAAATGTTCTGAATAAGAAAAACACAAGAGCAGGTGAGAACAAGGGAGGTCAAAATCAGTGTCTTGTGTGACCCCCGTGAGCGTTGATGACAGCCATACATCGTCTGTACATGGAGTGGATTAATCGGTTGATGAAGGCATTTGTCACTTGGGCCCACACTCTGAGAAATGCCTGACTGAGTTGAGCTGCAGTTGTCGGCCTTGGTCGAACGTCATTCAGTCTTCTTTGAACCTCGTCCCACAAGTGCTCTATCGGGTTTAAATCGGGGCTGAGCGCGGGCCAGTGCATGGTTTGGATGCCATTCTGTTGCAGGAAGTTCCTTGTTGCTCTGACAGTGTCGGCACGGGCGTTGTCCTGCTGGAAGACATGATTTCCGTGACGTCCAAAATGTGGCACGTCGTGAGGTCTGAGGACTTGATCGATGTAGCGAGCAGCTGTGACACCATTGCCTCTTCTTGGACCAATATTCTGGAACACCACAGGACCGACTTTGTGATTGAGAGCAATAGCACCCCATACCATGATGTTTGGACCACCCCACGAGTCTCTTTCCATCACACAGTCATCTGAGTAGCGTTCCCCACGTCTACGCCAAACTCTCACTCTGCCATCTGCCGTGGAAACACAGTATCGGCTTTCGTCTGAGAAAAGAACGGTTCTCCACTGCTGGTAACGCCAATGTTGATGCTGTGTGGCCCACTGTAGTCGGTCACGGCAGTGTCGGGCTGTAAGAATGGGGCCACGATACGGCCTGTGACAACGGACATCCCTGTTCTTCAAACGTCGACGGACTGTATCACCACTAATGTGTCTCTGGTGGGTTCCAACTGTTTGTCTTGCAGTTTCTGTAGCCCTGGTAAAGCGATCTTGGATGTGATGACGCACAATCTGTCGATCCTGGCGTGGTGTTGTTACCCTCGGTCTGCTACTGCGTGGGCGGTCATCGGTGCTGTTGTTGGCCTGGTATCGTTCCTGTAACCCGTAGATGGTTCTCACGTTGACATGGAAAGCATTGGCAACCATTCGTGCAGTCTGTCCAGCATGCAATCTTCCAATAGCCTGGTCTCTCTGAATCCTCGTAAGTCTGGGCATGGTGCTGGCATCGAAACACGAATGAGGAACACACGTTTTGGGGTGCCTTTTATAGGGGAAGTCACAAGGAGACGCACGTGCATTTTGATTTCCATGGGAATCATGCACGAGTTTGTACCATGGTCGTTTTTTTGCCTGCGTTTTGGTGACCTGTTTTTATCCACGTGTGCACCACTGTCGGTAGTTAGGATTTAATTTAGATACAGACTAATGTAAATAACGAGATATCTAAACGAAATGCATTGATGTTTCTATGGGAAATGTTCAGGAATTATTTTTATGAAGTGACGTTTCTATTGCTGTTCAGTATACACACACACACACACACACACACACACACACACACACACACACACACACACACACACACACACCATTCAGACCCCTTCACTTTTTTCACATTTTGTTATGTTGCAGCCTTTTGCTGAAATTGTATAAATTCATTTTTCCCTCATCAATCTACACTCAATACCCCATAATGACAAAGAGAAAACAGGATTTTAGAAAGTTTTGCAAATTTATTAAAAATAAAAAACTGAAATATCACATTTACATAAGTATTCAGACCCTTTGCTATGACACTTCAAATTTAGCTCAGGTGCCTCCGATTTCTCTTGATCATCTTTGAGATGTTTCTACACCTTGATTGGAGTCCACCTGTGGTAAATTCAATTGATTGGACATGATTTGGAAAGGCACACACCTGTCTATATAAGGTCTCACAGCTGAGAATGCACATCAGAGCAAAAACCAAGCCATGAGGTCGAAGGAACTGCCTGCAGAGCTCAGAGACAGGATTGTGTCGAGGCACAGATCTGGGGAAGCCGACAAAAAAAAAAATCTCTGCTGCATTGAAGGTTCCCAAGAGCACAGTGGCCTCAATAATTCTTAAATGGAAGAAGTTTGGAACAACCAGGACTCTTCCTCGAGCTGGCCGCCCGGCCAAACTGAGCAATCGGGGGAGAAGGGCCTTGGTAAGAGAGGTGACCAAGAACCCGATGGTCACTCTGAATTAGCTCCAGAGATCCTGTGTGGAGATGGGAGAAACTTCCAGAAGGACAACCATCACTGCAACACTCCACCGATTTGGGCTTTATGGCAGAGTGGCCAGACGGAAGCCTCTCCTCAGTGAAAGACACATGAAAGCCCACTTGGAGTTTGCAAAAAAGCACCTGAAGGACTCTCAGACTGTGAGAAACAAGATTCTGTGGTCTGATGAAACCAAGATTGAACTGTTTGGCCTCAATTCTAAGCGTCATGTCTGGAGGAAACCAGGCACCGCTCATCACCTGCCCAATACTATCCCAATGGTGAAGCATGGTGGTGGCAGCATCATGCTGTGGGGGTGTTTTTCAGCAGCAGGGACTGGGGGACTGGTCAGGGTTGAGGAAACAATGAACGGAGCAAAGTACAGAGATATCCTTAATGAAAACCTGAAACAGCGCTCAGGACCTCAGACTGGGCCGAAGGTTCACCTTCCAACAGGACAATGACCCTAAGCACACAGCCAAGACAATGCAGGAGTGGCTTAGAGACAACTCTTTGAAGGTCCTTGAGTGGCCCAGCCAGAGCTCTGACTTGAACTCAAACAAACATCTCTGGAGAGACCTGAAAATGGCTGTACACCGACGGTCCCCATCCAACCTGACAGAGCTTGAGAGGACCTGCAGAGAAGAATGGCAGAAAATCCCCAAATCCAGGTGTGCAAAGCTTGTCGCGTCATACCCAAGTCGACTTGAGGCTGTAATCGCTGCCAAGGGTGCTTCAATTAAGTACCGAGTTAAGGGTCTGAATACTTATGTCAATGTGATATTTCAGTTTTTTCTTTTAATTAAATTTGCAAAACTTTCTAAAATCCTGTTTTGTCTTTGTCACTATGGGGTATTGAGTATAGATTGATGAGGGAAAAAATGAATTTAAACGATTTCAGCAAAAGGTTGCAACATAACAAAATGTAAAAAAAGTGAAGGGGTCTGAATGCACTGTATATATCTATATATACACAAAGAATTAAGTTAAGCACCCCCCCCCCCCCCGTTTTTTTACAACCTCGCACATTACAAGTTTGTTGTCGTCAAAACAGTGTAATATACCCATGATATTGCTATATTTTCTGGAGAAGTGATATTATGGTCACATAAAAACATAACAATCATGCCGTTTTCAATATTTTATTCTGAATGAATAAAGGTGAAATTTTTTGGGAAATTTAGGCATATTTTCACCTCAATTTAAGTATGGAGCTATAGGTCCATCACGGACAGTGTGGATGACGTTTATGTTTTCTAACGTACAGTCATTGTTCTGAGAAGACCTCTAGCGATCTTTGCGTCAATAACGTGTGTAGGACCCACGTGATCGGATCACTGACTCAACCCTACGTCTCATAGACCCTGTAAGCCGTCGTATGCGTTGCTGTGGCAGGTTGTTCCATTCCCGATGTAATGCACGTTCCAATCCATTCAGATTGGCTATTGGAGGGACCATCTTCGCAATTTGTCGTCCCAACATGTCCCAAACGTGCTCGAGGGGGTTCAGGTCAGGACTGTACGCAGGCCAGGGGATGGTTGTCACAGCACCTTGCTCCAGCAAGGCTCGGACGCGTCTCGCACGGTGAGGCCTGGCGTTGTCATCCATGAAGATGGGTCTGCTGGCGAGGGTGTGGTCATCGAAGTGCGGGATTACGGTGGTATTCAGGATTTCCTCGGCATATCGCTCTCCGTTGAGGTTACCTCGCACAGTTATCAGGTCCAACTTACAGTCATGGGAGAAGCATCCCCAGACCATAATCGAGCCACCACCAAAGGGTACCGTTGGTTGAATGTTTTTAGGTGCATACGCGGTGTTTTTGTGGCGCCACACCCGAACACGCCCATCTGTCACGTACAGCAAGTACCGGCTTTCATCCGACCAATGAACTCGCCTCCAAGACCGGATGTTCCATCCACGTCGCGCTAGGCACCATGCCAAACGCTCCCTCTGATGTCGTTCGAGTAGCCTTGGACGCTTGATCACTCGTCTTGACCTTAAACCGGCCGATTTCCGGCGGTTCCTCACGGTACGGTGACATAGCCTTCTGTTGGGCAGCCAGTTGTCCTTCAGGAAATGGCTCGAGGCGAAGGGATATCGTCGCACCAGTCTCAAAAGCGCTCTATCTTGGCGGACTGTTGTCACGCGAGGTCTTCCAGACCTTGGGCGGTCCTTCACCGCATCCGTTTCCTGGTGTTTCTGCACCAACCGACTGATCACCGCATGGTGGTAACCAAACGTTCGAGCTACAGCTTTTCTGGACATTCCGGACTCGATCATGCCTATTATCCGCCATCGTTCTCCGTCCGACAACCGTCTACGAGCCACCATTACGAGAAAATGACCATGTAACCCCCACACGAGCTCAGGCGTGACTTGCAATAACCCGTGATGATAGTGCATTTACAGAAAATCACGACCACGTGGATGATAACACATGCTGCACGAGTGATGGGCGTCACAGATGAGTGCACTCATCTGCATTTCATCAATGGATAATTGCTAATGTCATACCAATCATTATATGATCTCACATACCTTAGAATATATGCCAATGTATACATATACACAAATAATATATATTAGGGGGTGCTTACCTTAATTCGTTGTGCAGGGGTGCTTAACTTAATTCTTTGTGTATACATACATTGTGTATACATAATACATACATATATATATATATATATATATATATATATATATATATATATATATATATATATATACATTACATATATATACATACATACATTACATATATATATATATATATATATATATATATATATATATTTCAATTTTAGAAACAGGAATCAAATTCCTGCGAGGGGCTAAGTGTGAAAAAAACCTGACTCAATGCGGGGCTCGAACCAGGAACCTCCAATGATTACGCGTCAACAGTCCACTGCGCTATTGATTGAGCCAGCCGCAATCTCCTCAGAACTTTTCCACACTTAACACAGCGAGCTTTATAATGGCCGATGTCTTACGTGCCTGCTAGGCAGACCCCGAATGTTAGCGTAAGTATATGCATGCGTATGTGTGTGTGAATCAGTAGAAATGCATTGAAGATTAATTCATCTACAATTTTAGAAACAGGAATCAAATTCCTGCGAGGGGCTAAGTGTGAAAAAATCCTGACAATGCGGGGCTCGAACCAGGAACCTCCATTGATTACGCGTCAACAGTCCACTGCGCTATTGAGCCAGCCGCAATCTCCTCAGAACTTTTCCACACTAACACAGCGAGCATAACAACATAACAAACACTGCAACACTGCAACAGTGTTGTAACTGTGAAATGAAATGAACTTAACACTGCAACATAACAAAATGTGAAAAAAGTGAAGGGGTCTGAATACTTTCTGAATGCACTGTATATATTGTTGCGAATATGGAATTTGGCCTCCATATCCGCTTGTAAATATTCCCCTATTTCCCCAATACTCCCCAACTATCCCCAATCCCCCATTCCCTAGTCCCATTGTCTGTAAACAACACTCTGTAGAACCGACCTTCCCCTTTTTCCCCCATTAAATGTCGTGCCCAGGTCCACCGCATCACACGTAGACAACTTTCGGACATCTTGCTAGTTATTCTTAGTCTATGTCAGTTAAGGACTCGTTTCCATTAATTCTGACTCTTCGTTGCACCAGAATGTGATTATATGGCACCAGTAGTGAGTTTAGGACCTTCCCATACCTCCTCCCATCTTCTTCCCCAAACAACAACAACAACAACAACAACTACAACAACAGAGGGGCGCGGCGCGGCGAGGGGGGGGAGTGTGCGTCCTTACACCGGCTCGGTTAGCCGCCATGACCATGCGCTCCACGGGGTTACCACGAAGGGGCTGGCTGTCAGCTCCTCGTCAAGGGCGGAGCCGGTAACCCCCCCCGCACGCACCCAATGAGAAGCGACGTGCCGATTCCATCTGGGGCGGAGCTAACGAGCCGAGGGCGTGTCACTCCCCGCCGGATATACGAAGCGACTCACCGGACGTGACGAGAGATGCGCCCCCAGCTTGGAGAAAGAACGTCGCCTTCCGAGCGCTGTGACCTCCCTGCATCTCTGGACCGGACCGAGTCGATTCTGCCTTGAGCCAAGAG
Source organism: Myxine glutinosa (assembly GCF_964187855.1). NCBI lineage: Eukaryota > Metazoa > Chordata > Myxini > Myxiniformes > Myxinidae > Myxine > Myxine glutinosa. The sequence continues at coordinate 7,022,935 of NC_136264.1, read as the reverse complement.
TGCACCTTGAGCCATCGACTGCCTGCCTTTCCTTGCCATCAATCCCCGTGTGAGTCAGCCTTTTGTCCCGTTTATCTGTCGTCTGTTGGGGTTAATATAAGAGTGTGTCTAAGTGCTTGTCTTTCTATGATGTCCCTCTTGTAGTTGTAATCTAACCTTCCGAACGAATATAATCTCCTCCGGAGGTCTTGAGAACCGTATCCCTGGTGTCGTGTCATTTTAATCCCAGCCGTGTGTCTTTTCCTTCATTGATCTAGCGTAGCGCGATTAGTCAACGTTCGGGTATAATCGGGTAACTTGTGCAGACGTGGTCATACCAAACCGCTCGGTAAATAACATCCACCACCACGTCTGTAACAATTGGTGTCGAGGAGTGGAATTCGGACCCGGGACTAAATTTATTAGGCCCAAATTTTGGAACACCAATTGTACCACTAGGGTAACAATTGGTGTTGGGGAGGTAGAATTCGATTCGGAGCGCGTTTCCCGCGCGAAATTATAACGGCGAAATTTGAATTTGTTTTACGAAAATAAAAACCCGAATTTTGAAAGTCGCGCTATGGCGGATCAAGACAGCTGGGGTCCGGTAGGGGAGAGTGAGGCAGGGTCGGTCCAGGACCAAATTGAGGGACAGGAGGAGAGCGAAGCAGCGAGGGTAGCAGACGCACAAAATAGCGTCGTTGTACCCGACATTGCGGGAGCGCAAAATGGCGCCTCGCTGGTCACCGCGCCCGCGACCGTGGCAGCGCCCCTGGTGGATTTGAACCTTTTTTTTCTACAAATGAAGGCCCTTATGGACAAGAATAGCGAAGAAATGGAAAGCAGAATGATGGGGGTAATGGGGAACCGGATGGATTCTCAGAGTGAGCGATTGGAGGGCCAATTAGGGGTAATGGGAAACCAAATGGGGGTAATGAGGGACGAAGCGAGGGGTACCGGTGAGGGGTTAGACAATAATTTTAAGGGATTAGACAAGAAATTTGGGAAGTTAGACAATAATTTTGAGGAGTTAGACAAGAAATTTGGGAAGTTAGACAATAATTTTGAGGGGTTAGACAACGGGATAAAAGAGGTGAGAAATGGGTTAATAGGGTTAGAAAACAGTATGGAAGGCAAATTGAGGGACATGAGGGACCAAGCGGAAAGGGAAGTTAACCAAATGGGGCAGCAGATAGAGGGGGTCAGAATGGGGGTAGAAGCCAAACTGGATGCTCACAGGGAGGAAATGGAGCAGATGAGGGTGGCATCTGGGCAGGAGATGCAAGTGATGGGAGAGGAGATCAGGAGAGGAGTGAGTGAGGAGGTCGGAGGAGTGCGCGAGGAGGTGAGGCACTGTAAGGAGCGCATGGAGAAGGAGGTGAGAAAGGGGACTGTAAAATTGCAAGGTGGTATAGAGGACCTGACGCAGGAGGTGGAGCAGCTGACGGTGGGACAAACGGAGTTAGTGGAGCAGGTTCAAAGGAACACTGTGGTATTAGGAGGTTTAAAAGCGACACAAAATGACCTAAAAAATGACTTGGTAGCGACGAAGAGGGAATGTCAGATGGTACGTGAGGGACTGACAACGAGGTTGGACGAGGTGATAGAGGTAATGGAGACGAAGGACCGGCAGGTGAGGACGCACATGGAAACGGTCAAGGTAGCCTTGGAGGACGAGCTTGAGGAGACGTACCGGGGAATAAAAGAGGTGAAGCAGAAATTAGAAGAAGTGGAAGAAGGGATGAGCGAAATTAAGAAGCGACGGAGAGGGGATAAGAAAGAGATAAAAGAGGAGATAAAAGAATTGGTCCAAAGTCTGTGTTTGGATCGTGATGATGTGTCCATTAACCGGATGAGGGATTCGCAGGTGATGGAGGAGAAGCGAAGAGAAAGAGGACCCGGTGTAAGTGGTGACCAATATGGTCGTGCGTATGATGCGCCAGGGGATTTAAGAAGCTTGGGGGTCGAGATGGACCCGGGTGTTCGTGAGAGGCCATTGGTGAAGTGTGCGACAGGTCTGGTGTGCGAAAGAGGAGGTGTGCGAGAAAGTCCGACTCAGGGGTGTGTGAGGAAAAAGTGCGTGCCAAGGAGTGAGGGTGCTGGCGAGAGTGAGTCGGTCGTAGCGAGTGCGCGAGGGAGCACATGGAAGCGCGGTGTGGTAAGTGTTACAGAGGGTGTGACGGGAGAGTGTGCGCGAGAAAGGTGTGTGACGGACAGGTGCATGGGGAAAGAGTGCGCTGTCAAAAGTAAGGAAGAATGCACACCTGTGGTGAGTGTTACAGAGGGTGTAACGGGAGAGTGTGCGGGAGAAAGGTGTGTAACGGACAGGTGCATGGGGAAAGAGTGCGCTGTCAAGAGTAAGGGTCAGTGCGTTGTCAAGAATGGAGGTGAGAGTAGTGAGAGTGACACGGAGCGTGAGTTGGTGGTGACAGGTGAGAAAGGAAGCACACCTGGAATGGTAGGGCGTGAGTGGGAATGCACGCTGGAGTTGGTGGTGAGGCACGTGGTTGGGTGTGCGAATGAGAGCACACCTGTGATTGTCACAGAGGAGGTGACCGAGGAGGGGGTGCGAAGAGGTGTATTGGTGAGGTGTGCGAGTGACGAATGTGTGCCAAAGTGTTCGGTGGTCAGGTGTGTGACCAAGGCTGTGAGTGGAATGGGTGTACCTGGGTGTGTAAGGAACGGTACAAGGAGCATGGAAACGGCTGGATGTGTGAGCAAGGAACGGGCTGCGGGGTGTAAGCGTCCACCTGGGTGTGTAAGGAACGGTACAAGGAGCATGGAAACGGCTGGATGTGTGAGCAAGGAACGGGCTGCGGGGTGTAAGCGTCCAGGTGAAGCATCGACGGTAACCAGGTTAGAGGTTAGGTCGACTTTTAGCCGAAGCGGGCCCTCGGTGCGTGCCGGGCCTCGCTTTGAACGGCCGCGTCCGTGCTCCACTAGGCGGAGCGGGCAGCCCGATAGAAAGGGTCGTCATGGCGACCACTTCTTGGTGAGACGTGCCGGCAGGTCGAGATCGGGCAATTGGATGGCTCCACGCCGAGGGGGTGCGTGGGATCTCGGCCCGGGTAAGCCCCCGTCCCTGCACCGAATGCGGGACGTGTCCAGCCGCTGGCACAGAACAACCCGCATTCATGGCTTGGCTTTACGAAGCCGGGCTTTGGACAGGGATTGGCGCACCGAGAGGTATTAGTGAGTAGACTGGGTGATGAGGTTAGTGTTTTGGACCCAAAATTAGAGAAAAACAAAATTTGATGATTGGCAAGGGATTGGCAGTAGTGATTGGCAGATGATGAGTAGTGATTGGCAAATTTTTGATTTGTTGAAATTTGATGTGCAAAATTGGTAGTGAGAGACCCCCGATGGGGTGGGATGGCAAATCCACCATCCTTCCCATGGAGGGGGGCAAAGGAGCAATAGATTATGGGGTGTATGGCAGTGAAAACTAGCCCGGGTGGGTTAGGTTATATTGATAGGGCCCTAGAAGATGACATTAGGTAACGTTAAGTTTAGTTAGTGACTGATACCTGTAGTGGGGACGCAGGTAGATTAGTGTGGATGATAATGACGAGGGAGCGCAATAGTTTAAAGGGACGACTGGGAAGCGCAAGTTTCAGAAGGGAGTAGTTAGATGAGATGATGCAGGTGAGAATTGAACAGGTGTGATTGCACAGGTGTGCAACTGGACAGGTGTGTGGAGCAGTGTGTGAGTAATGAGTGTTGTGGATCAGCGCGAATGCGCTTGGGGAGAGAAGGGTGCAGGTGGCACCAGGTGTGAGAGCACAGGTGTGCAAGTACAGGTGTGTGGAGAGAGTTGGAGTAAGTGGTACGGAGTGGTGTGCATGGTGCGAAGGTGTGGATGGGGGAAGAGTGGACCCCTATCACGGATACCCGGGGCGGGTAGTGTAAGTGTTAGGTAGAGGGTACAGGTAAATTGTGGTTGGATATTGGCATCTGTGGTGCGGTTGCAGAATGGTGTTGTGAATGGGTGCATTAGTGTTGTGGAAATGGCTGGGCGTGTAGCCTGTTAGTGTGTGTAGTTGGTTGGGCACTCCACCACTGTGAGGATGTCGGCCAGGTGAGGCCACAGGTGGGCTCTGGGAGCCGGTAGTTGTGAGTGGGTGCCTGAGGATCCCGGGTGTGGATCGGGCAGCCCAGTGCCAGAGAGGGCACCGAGTGGGGAGAGCGCCAGAGGGCCTTCCCCAGGTAGTTAGGTTAGGGTAAGGAGCAGGTAAGCTCGGAGGCAACTGCAGTGGTGGGGGTGTGCAGGTGGGTAGACCCGCTGGGAGAGGTACACGCCACAGCCCAGAAATTGTGCGAGGGCACCGGGAGATGAATCGGGGGAGTGAGACCCCAAATTGAAGAGCACCACAGTTTGGCCAATGGGAATTGGTTTTTAGAACCCATAGTGTAAGAGGGCCAATGGTTTGGCCGGAGAAAGACCCCGGGTAGTGTAAAGTTGTTAAAGTCATTTAGGAAATAGTTAGGATTGATGAACCTGTCGCACCATGCGCAGCCACTTGCCTGTGGTGATGATGATGACTCCACACCTGTGTTTTCTTTGTTTTGTTGCAGGAAATGAGATTGCTGTGGATTTGTGAGACGCATCACGACGTGGATGAGACATTGGGGTGATTCCATCTCTCCCTCCCTAGGAGGGACTGATGATGAATTGGTAATGGCAAATTATGATGTTGAGTTGGAGATGGCAAATTTTGATGAGAGTTGAAAATGGCAAATTTGATTGGTTAGGAGGGAGAGAAGACGAATTTGGTTTATGGGAGGAACGGGGAAGACAGTAGGGATGTTTGTTGATTTGTAAAGTAGATGTTTATGGGTAGTGTTGTGTTTTGTGGATACAGTAAGGGGTAAGGGAGGGGCCATGTAGGTTACCTGGTGGGGGGGGGGGGCGTACGATAGGAACGTACCTGTCTCACCTGGTTCCCATGTGCCCCCAGTGTACATCATCTTGTATTGCGTGCACTTTTGCGCCCTTACCACCTTACTCACTTGTCTGCTTCTTTTGTCTCCCACCTCCGAGGATCTGGCTTTGGGGTAGAGAGAGAGGAGAGAGAGGTGCTGGCGCCGCAGTTGTGGGCCTGCACTTTCGCTGCTTGCTGCTGGGATCGATACACCATATGGACCGCAATGTTTGTGGCCACCCACAATGGACCGCAGTTCTTTTGCGGCCAAGCACCACCCATTGATGGACCTCTGGGTCAACGTGGCACCTATGCCAAACAGGTGAACCACTAATAGTTGGCCCCCTGACGGCCACAATATAGAAATGGACGCGGTTGGCGCCTTTCTTTATTTTTGAAAGAGGCAAGAAGGCCAAGTGCACCACACGAAGGCAAGACCAGCGGCAGAACATCGGCCGGCTGCGACACCACACAATGATCACTAAACATTTTATTGGTGCACCGGATGGTGCTGACTGTGTGATGGGGTGGTGCTTTTGGTGCTGGGAAGGGGTGCTCTGCACATTATTAAAGGCCGTAGGCCACAGAGCACTCGTGGGTTGGTGTATCGATGCTGGCATGCGTGCTCTCTCTATGCATAACATCTGCATGTGTCCCTCCAAAAAAAAAAACAGGTCCTGGATCGTAGTGTAAATAGCAGCGTAGTCGTGTAAATAATGCTCCCTACCGGCTGTATGTTTAGTTTGCGAATTCTTTCCGGATTCGGTTATCCTGTGGGTGTGTTTCTGAGAGGAGAAGGGTGCAACGTCGCAGGGGGACATATTTACTCATTTGTGAATATCTGTAAAACTGTCGCACTCAGGGTAGAGTTAATAGTAGAGGGAACTACATCTGAGTGCCACACTAAAATAGGTAAAAATTTATCGGGTCGGGACGCCCCGAGGGTAGAGAAGGGTGCAATGTTGCGAATATGGAATTTGGCCTCCATATCCGCTTGTAAATATTCCCCTATTTCCCCAATACTCCCCAACTATCCCCAATCCCCCATTCCCTAGTCCCATTGTCTGTAAACAACACTCTGTAGAACCGACCTTCCCCTTTTTCCCCCATTAAATGTCGTGCCCAGGTCCACCGCATCACACGTAGACAACTTTCGGACATCTTGCTAGTTATTCTTAGTCTATGTCAGTTAAGGACTCGTTTCCATTAATTCTGACTCTTCGTTGCACCAGAATGTGATTATATGGCACCAGTAGTGAGTTTAGGACCTTCCCATACCTCCTCCCATCTTCTTCCCCAAACAACAACAACAACAACAACAACTACAACAACAGAGGGGCGCGGCGCGGCGAGGGGGGGGAGTGTGCGTCCTTACACCGGCTCGGTTAGCCGCCATGACCATGCGCTCCACGGGGTTACCACGAAGGGGCTGGCTGTCAGCTCCTCGTCAAGGGCGGAGCCGGTAACCCCCCCCGCACGCACCCAATGAGAAGCGACGTGCCGATTCCATCTGGGGCGGAGCTAACGAGCCGAGGGCGTGTCACTCCCCGCCGGATATACGAAGCGACTCACCGGACGTGACGAGAGATGCGCCCCCAGCTTGGAGAAAGAACGTCGCCTTCCGAGCGCTGTGACCTCCCTGCATCTCTGGACCGGACCGAGTCGATTCTGCCTTGAGCCAAGAGTGCACCTTGAGCCATCGACTGCCTGCCTTTCCTTGCCATCAATCCCCGTGTGAGTCAGCCTTTTGTCCCGTTTATCTGTCGTCTGTTGGGGTTAATATAAGAGTGTGTCTAAGTGCTTGTCTTTCTATGATGTCCCTCTTGTAGTTGTAATCTAACCTTCCGAACGAATATAATCTCCTCCGGAGGTCTTGAGAACCGTATCCCTGGTGTCGTGTCATTTTAATCCCAGCCGTGTGTCTTTTCCTTCATTGATCTAGCGTAGCGCGATTAGTCAACGTTCGGGTATAATCGGGTAACTTGTGCAGACGTGGTCATACCAAACCGCTCGGTAAATAACATCCACCACCACGTCTGTAACAATATCTATATACATACATTGTGTATACATACATATGCCCCCCACCCCCCAGAATTTCCATGTTTTAAACGTTTCCCAGTGTGCACCCTAGATAAGAATAGGTACGCCGTATCCCTGCGTGTCGTAAGAGGCGACTAAGAGGGTTGGCGTCAGGAAGGGCATCCGGCCATGAAAACATTGCCTCAAAAAGAGAACCATGACAATTACAACTACATGTGGGCAGGGTACAGCCCAAAGTGGAAATCGGTTTCTGAGGTTTGGGACATGGAATGTAGGGACAATGACAGGGAGATCAGGAGAAGTGGTGAAAGTATTGGTCAGAAGAAGAGTGGACATATGTTGTGTGCAAGAGACGAGATGGAAGGGAAGTGGTGTGAGAATGGTGAAGGGTAGGCAGGGGCAGAAATACAAGTTTGTGTGGCAAGGGTGCCTGGAGGGAGTGAATGGTGTTGGTGTCCTGTTTTCTGAGGAGTTTGTAGACAGTGTGGTGAGTGTGACTAGAGTGAGCGATAGGTTGATGATGGTGAAAATGATGATTGGAAAGCTCTTGGTGAACGTCATCTCGGGATATGCTCCGCAGCTTGGTCGAAGCGATGAAGAGAAGGACAAGTTCTGGTGTGCGATAGAGAAGCTGATGGAAAACGTGAAAGATGAGGAAGTTGTTGTGGTAGGAGGAGACCTAAATGGACATGTGGGAAGGAGTATGGATGGTTTTGACGGAGTTCATGGGGGTTACGGATATGGTGTGAGAAATGGAGAAGGTGAAAGGATTTTGGAGTTTGCTGATGGAGCTGATTTGTTGATTTGTAATACTCAGTTCCAGAAAGAGGATAATAAGCTTGTTACATACATGTCAGGTGGGTCGACGACAACCGTTGACTACCTAATGGTGCGTAGGCGAGATAGGGGGCACCTCCGGGACACAAAGGTGATCCCTGGGGAGGAGGCTGTTTCACAGCACCACTTGGTTGTCTGCGACGTAAGGGTGAAAGGTGCGAGGAGAGCTCAGCGGGTGAAGTACCAACCGAGAATGAAGGTGTGGAGGTTGAAAGAGGTGACAGTAAGGGAGGCATTAAAAGAGAGGCTGAGTAGGGTCGAGGATGATGTGGTTGAGCTTGAAAGTGGTTGGATGTCAATGAAAGCTTGTCTGTTGGGAGCCATTGGTGAGGTATGTGGATGGACAAAAGGACCACGGAGGCACTCGGAAACATGGTGGTGGGATGATGAAGTTGGAAAGAGGATTGACGAGAAGAGGAAGAAGTTCAAGGAGTGGCAGAAGGTGAAGGGTACGGGAGCAGAAACAGCAGAGCATGAAAGTTATAAGGCAGCCAGGAAGGCTGCAAAGAAAGAGGTAGCAAAGGCGCAGGAGGCATGTAGGAAAATGTTCGGAGAACGCTTGGATTCGGAAGAGGGTCAGAAAGCAGTATTCAGGATTGCAAAGCAGATAGCGAAAGAGAGGTGTGATGTGATGGGGGTGAGTTGCTTGAAGGATGAAGTGGGACAAATCATTGTCGACACAGATGGAATTAAAGGAAGATGGAAAAGACATATGGAAATGCTGTTGAATACAGAGAATGAATGGGATGGCAACATAGAGAGTAACCCAGTTTTAGGACCGGCAGAGAAGATAACTGAGAAGGAAGTTGAGGAAGCGATAAAAGCAATGAAGGGTAGAAAAGCGGGAGGGCCGACGGGAGTTGTGGGAGATATGTTGAAGGCAGCAGGAAGTTGGGGTGTGAAGAGAATGACAGAGATCTGTAATCTGGTGGTGAAAGAAGGCCGCATTCCAGTGGCTTGGGAACTGAGTACCCTCGTCCCTCTATACAAGGGGAAAGGTGCCGCTCTGGAGTGTGGCTCGTACCGAGCGATAAAGTTATTGGAGCATGGAATGAAGGCATTGGAAAGGGTATTGGAGAGGAGGATAAGGAAGAAAGTGCAGATCGACGAAATGCAGTTTGGATTCATGCCAGGAAGAGGAACGACAGACGCGCTTTTCATTGTGAGGCAGTTGCAGGAGAAGTACATGGAGAAGAGGAAGAAGTCATTTCTTGGGTTTGTTGATCTGGAGAAATCATTCGATCGGGTTCCACGCAAAGTATTGACATGGGCATTGAGGAAGTTAGGAGTGGAGGAATGGTTGATCAGAGTAGTGATGGCAATGTACAAAAGAGCGCGCACAGCTGTAAGGATGAAGGACGGGAACAGTGGTGAGTTTGAGGTGAAGGTGGGAATGCATCAGGGGTCGGTACTAAGTCCACTACTATTTGTAGCTGTGATGGAGGTGCTGGCTCAGAACGTAAAGGAGGGTTTACCATGGGAGTTGTTGTATGCAGATGATCTGGTGTTGATTGCGGAAAGTATGGATGGACTGAAGGAAAAGATGAACACGTGGAAGGAATGTATGGAGACAAAAGGTCTGAAGGTGAATATCGGAAAGACGAAGGTGATGGCAAGTGGTAAAGCATGTGGTGAGGTGGAAAGAACTGGGAAATGGCCCTGTGCTGTGTGTAGGAAGGGTGTCGGAGTGAACTCCATTCAGTGTACAATGTGCGCTGAGTGGGTTCATCAAAAATGTAGTGGTCTGAGAGGGTCATTAACCAGTATGGCAGCTACTTTCAAATGTAAGTTGTGCACAGAGGGAGCTGCAGATGGAGGAAATGTTGAGTTGGATCTTGGAGACGGCATGAAGCTGGAAGGTGTGAAAACATTTTGCTACCTCGGAGACATGCTGAATGGAGAAGGTGGATCAGACTCGGCAACGGTTGCTCGAGTGAGATGTGCATGGAAGAACTTTCGGGAATTGAGTGGCGTGCTGATGATGAGGGGAGTGTGGTTGAAGCTGAAGGGAAAGGTGTATGCTGCATGTGTGAGAAGTGTTATGATTTATTGGAGCGAGACATGGGTAATGAACGTAGAGCAGCAACGAAGGTTGGAAAGGGTGGAAATGCGAATGGTTCGACGGATGTGCGGAGTATCGTTGAGAGAGAGGAAGACAAATGAATTGCGAAAGATGATGGGAATAGAGCCTGTGATTGATGCTGTGAAGAGGAACAGGTTGAGATGGTTTGGTCATGTGTTGAGGAAGGATGAAAGTGACTGGTTGAGAAGAGTGATGGAAATGAATGTAGAAGGAAGTAGAATACGGGGAAGACCTAGAAAGACTTGGCTAAAGATGGTGGAAGAAGAAATGCGGGCAAGGGGGTTAACAAGGAGAGATTTTTTTTTTTTTTTTTTTTTGTTTGTTTGTTTGTATACAAGATCGAGGCTCGTGAAAGAGCGAACATTAATCACACAGAAAGACAAACAGACACATAAAACAAATAACATCGGGAGCGGTAGACAAGATGGGGAGAGAGGGGGAAGGACACAAACACAACATTTGAGAGCAGGGACCGAGAGACATGGAGACATCGAGAGATCTGTGGGAGGGAGAGGGCTTTGGGGGGGAGGCATGTGAAGGGGGGGAGGCATGTGAAGGGGGGGAGGCATGTGAAGGGGGGGGGGTGGGAGAGGTATAAACATATGGACACTGCCAGGATTTTCAGGAAATAAGTTGGAATTTCAAACAAGGTGGATCTGGGGTGAATTAGTGGGGGTAGAAAAGATCAAGGTTATGGATGGGGGAAGATAAGAGATGGTGGTGAACAGCTGTTTTAAAGACCTGGAGGGAGGAGAGGGATTGAAGGGAGTGTGGGAGTTTGTTCCACAGGCGGGAGAAAAGAGGAATGAAAGAGTGAAGGTGAGCAGAGAGCCGAGATTTCGGCAGTTTAACCATCAGAGGGTTGCTGGCAGATCTTGTGCGACCTGTAGGAATATTTGGGGGACAGAGCACAGAGAGAGCTGGGGGAGCAAGGCCGGAGAGGAGTCGGTAGAAGACAGAAAGACCACCTACCTGCCTGCGGTGAGTGAGTGAAAGGCCCTCAGAGATAGCTTCATCGCGGGAGATTCCAATGATTTTGAAAGCTTTGGATTCAACAGCGTGAAGCCGAGCCAGGTGTGAGGCAGGAGCACCAGCCCATAGGGGAGAACAGTATTCCATTGAGCTGCGGATGAAAGCCTTGTATGTGGTGAGGAGCTCAGGTGTGCCGAGGAAGGACTTAGCACGACGGAGGATGCCCAGTCGGCGACTGGCTTTGGAGGCCAGCTTGGAAATGTGGTTTTCCCAAGAAAGATCATGGCAGATAGTGAGACCCAAAAGCTTGAGTGACAGAACTTCTTGGAGAGGATTGTTGAGAAAGTAGATGGGAGGGTTGTCCAGTCGACCTTTTCGGAGAGACATAGTAAGAGAGTGAGATTTGGCAGGATTGAAAGACATGTTCCACTTGTTTGACCAGTCTGTGATTTTGTCCAGGTCTTCAGAGAGTGAGGAGGCTGCAGACTGCCGATCTGAGGGAAGAGGAATGGAGCGGCAGAGAGTGGAGTCATCAGCAAAGAGATAGAGAGGATTTTCCAGAGAGTCAGAGAGATCATTGATAAAGACCAGAAAAAGCACAGGGCCCAGCACACTTCCTTGGGGAACTCCAGCCTGAACAGGAAGGGGAGATGAGAGAAATCCATTCAGGGCCACACGTTGACTACGACCAGAGAGGAAGTCCGCAAGCCATGCATGGAGATTTCCATGGATACCATAGGAGGAGAGTTTGGTGAGCAGAGCTGGGTGCCAGACCGTATCAAAGGCCCTTGATATGTCAAGGGAGACAGCTCTGATTTCCTGTTTGGCATTGAGGACCTCCATCCATTGTTGAGACAGCAGAAGCAGCATGTCCAGAGTAGAGTGACCTGGTCTGAAACCAAATTGATGATCAGAGATCAAGCCATTGGAGAAGAGGAAAGATTTCATATCCGAAGCAATGATGGATTCCATGACTTTGCTGATAATTGGGAGCAGGCTGATTGGTCTGTAGTTGCAAGGATCTGTTTTTGCACCTTTTTTGTGTAAAGCGGTAATGTTTGCTGATTTCCAGGATGCTGGCAGATGACCTTGAGCAAAAGATAGGGTGAAAAGAACAGAGAGAGGGTGAGATAGAGCGGCAGAGCAGGATTTTAGGACCCGTGGGCTGATGCCGTCTGGTCCAGTTGCAGAATCAGAGTCGAGGTTTGACAAAAACTCCTCCACCTTGTCAGGAGAGAAGGACACAGAGTCCAGGAGCAGTTGGGTTCGACTGGGAAAGGTGGGAACAGAGAGAGATGGGTTTGGGACTAAGGATTTCGAGGCGAACACAGAGTTGAGGCATTCGGCTTTGTCACGTGCGATGTCAACTGTGTGGCCATTTGAGGTAAGGGAGGGGATGGAGGGGGAACAAACACCAGAAACGGTTTGACCAGACGCCACCAGGATTTGGAGGAAGGAGAAAGGTTTGAGAGTTCATTCTTGAGTGAGGAGAGATAGTGCTTCCTGGCACTCCTGAGGGTAGACACACACTTGTTCCGAGCTTGGTGGAAGGAACTGAGATTTCCTTCAGTTGGATTAGCCTTCCAAGAGGCAAAGGCAAGTTGTTTCAGGGCAACTGCCTCACCACAAGATTCAGTGTACCATGGACGGGAGGAAGGGTAAGACAATTGAAGGCGAGATGGGATAAATCTGTGCATGAGAGAGATCAGTTTGCTTTGGAAGAATTCCCAGGAAGAATTGATGTCAGAGGCAGTGGAGATGGGAGACCAATCCAGACGATTGATGGCTGCTTGAAGACCGTCCCAGTCGGCCTGAGTGAAATGCCAGACTCGTCGACGCTGAGGAGGCTCTCTGAGAATGGCCAGAGAGATGTCCACTTTGACAAGCACATGATCAGAAGAACCGATTGGAGCAGAAGAAGAGCAGCAGACATTAGCAGGGAAGTTTGTCATAACCAAGTCTAGAAGAGAAGATACTCCATTGGCTGAGATCCGGGTCGGGAAATTGACAGATTGTGTCAATCCCAGTGAGTCACAGAAGTCCTTTGCTGAGGTGCCATGACTAGTGAGAGAGGAACCCACACCCAACCAGGTGGCATGATGACAGTTGAAGTCACCACATATGAGGAAGAGAGAGTTGGGATGAGTGGATAGAAGTTGGTCCATGTTGTCAGACATTGAAATGTAGATGGAGTCATCACTGTTTGGGGGACGGTACAGAACACATATGAACAAAAGGTGGGAGCGGAGAGGAAGCCGTAACCAGAGGTACTCCTGCGGGTGAGGAGGAAGGAGAGCAGTGCAAGGAGAGTGAGGAAGAGAGTTTTTGACAAAGATAGCCACCCCACCACCAGGCCGAGGCTCAGGTCTATCATACCGGAGGAGGGAGTAACCAGGAAGAGATATTAAGGAATCAGAGACATCTTGAAGGAGGAAAGTCTCTGTTAAGCAGATCAAGTCTGGATTGTCAGAAGCAACCTGTATGGAGAGATCAGTCAGGTTTGAGCGAAGGCCCCGGATGTTTGAGGTCCATACCGTTAATGAAGAGAGAGGGGGAGCATCGGGTACAGGACAGGGGCGGGGAGGAGTAGGGTAAGATGAAGGATGAGAGGGGGAGGTAGGGAGAGCAGTTGATAGTGTTTCAGATGTTGCAGAAGAGTTCCAAGAAAGGGAAGGATGAGGAGGATGAAAGGTTTGCTGGTGAAGGGATGCGGCACAGTGAGGGGTTGTTTGAGGGGGGGCAGAGGAAAGTAGAAGGTTTGGGGGGGTGGAGGTATGAGATAGAAGGGAGACGAAGTGGGGAGGAGGCAGCTTGGAGGAGGAGGGGGGAGGAGAGAGAATTGGAGAGGAATGGTATGGGGGGAGAATTGAATGGGAGGGATTGGGGGGGAGTTTTGAAGGGGAGGAGTGAGGGGGGAGTTTAGGAGGGGAGGGGCAAGGGGGGAGTTTTGGAGGGAAGGGGAAAGGGGGGAGATCAGGAGTGGAGGGGCAAGGGGGGGGATTAGGAGGGGAGGGGCAAAGGGGAAGTTTAGGAGGGGAAGGGCAAGGGGGGAGTTCAGGAGTGGAGGGGCAAGGGGGGAGTTTAAGAGTGGTGGGGCAAGGGGGAAGTTTCAGAGTGTAGGTGCAAGGGGGGGGATTTGGATGGGAGGGGCAAGAGGGGAGTTTAGAAAGTGGATGATTAATGAAAGACGAACATTGATAACAAATTGGGTTTGTTGTGATTTTCAAGTTAGCAATCCGGTTCAGGATGATGGAGGAGGGATGGAATGAATGTGAATTTAGACCATGTAGTAAGGGAGACGTATAAGATATTGAATTTCTTTTTTTTGAAGTGGAATGAGTTGGAGAGGAAATTGAGAAAAGCCTTTTAAATAGGAAGAAAAACAGCGTGTTGTAATATACCACTGAATAAAAAACAGAAGGGGAAAGGTTAAACATATTTAAAAATATTTAAACAGAACTATGAACAATCTTATATGCACAAAAATACCAACGGGGGGAGAGCCGAGAGGGACCACCACGAGTCACGTGAACAGGGCAAACGGTGGATGGCAAGGAGATAATGGGGGTGGGGCGAACAGCACACCTGGACAGAAAATACAGGATGAGACAACAGTACACGTGGAGAAAACAAAATAAATGTTTTTTTTTTTTTTTTTTTTTTTTGGGGGGGGGGGGTGGGGATTTAGAACGTTAGACAGTATTATGTTCGGGGTAGAAGGGAAAAAACCAAGAGCCAAGCAAAACACACTTAAGTTAACAAAACACCGACGGGGATACAACTACAAGGCCACACACGATGAGCAGAAAACGATTAATTAATTACGAGTTACAGGAAATTCAAACCAGAACTAACTATAATCAAACAATATCACATGGACGATAAAATAACGAATTGAAATTTGACAATCTATCTGGGGAAATGGGGGAGAAACACGTGGTCGAAGAACGAACGAATAAGAATGAATAAACGAATGAGCACAGAGAAGGTAGTCTTTTTTTTTTGTTTTTTTGAGTTGAGATTTACATAAGGAAGTAGGCTTTGGGGTGGAAAGACTGCGAAAACAGAGAACGAAAGTTATTGGATCACAAACGACAGGCGCTGAGAGAAAAACAAAGCCTCAAGGTTGTACAGTGTACACTGTACAAGACCTCGAGACGACACGAATTAACGCGATTTTCAATACAGGTATGAAAGATTTGCACCGAAAATCTTTGACGGGACAATATACGTACATACACCATAAAAGAAATACAGTTATAACGAAAATACAAATTGGAACAATGACTTAACTTCGATTTCGATGGAGAGCGTGGAGACCTGCGAAAAAACGAACCGTCGCCAGCAAGACCGGAAACGGAAGTGCAGAAAATAGGGCAAAATGGAGAAGATTGTCATGGGGACCGCAAGGCTAACCCCCGCTCTAGCAGGGAAAATGGCCTTTTAAAATGCATATATATATATATATTGTTTCGGATCTCAGCGCCGGCCTTTCCCCTTACCAAGGGGGAATTAGTCCCCTTGACTTCTACTCGCCGACGGGACCCGGGACCGATGACGTCCTTCCCGGACAGCGTTAGGGGGGGGTTTTAGGACAAGGGATTCGCTATTACCTCAGTACTAACGCCGCCCAGAAACGAGGAAATACGCCCCGCCCGAATCACGGGTGTTAGTGGAAACACCGAGCGGTAGCGACCCGTGACCCGAGCCGTTAGCAATGACTAACCCGATCCAAGCGGTTCGTAATCGTGCCACGCTTCCCCAATGATGGAAATGACTGAAACAGTCGGATTTGAAAGAAAGGAATAACAGAATTTATTTACACTTTGTACAATCAAGAAGAAGAATACACAGTGCAGCCTTATACAGTCTTAACTTATCCCTGGACAAACGGGCCCGTTCACACACAGACACACTCACACGGGGTTGCAGATGAACAGGTCGATGGTCCAGGAATGGCGTCCAGGCAGCTCGTTCTCCGGTCCCCAACTCACACCGCGAAGCAGATGAAACAGACGGCAGCGGCCAGGAACTCTCCTCGTGTCGTTTGGCACGCACGGGATTATTACAGGGCAACGGTAGGCTGGCTGTGGCGGTTACACTCGCGGCTCAACCGCGTACGTAATAAGTGAACAGTTCCAATAACCGCGAACCATGCGCTCTTCAGTATCTCACTGCGTATCTCAATGCGCTCCTTCAATACAATTCGCTCACGATGCGTGACTGTTCTCCTGGAACGAAGTTCTCCTGGCCAGTCCTGTTGCACGAGTCCTCCAGCAGTTAATCCAGTCCTGTTGCATCAATTCTTTCGCACGAGTCCTTTCCAAGGGCTTTGTGTGCAGGCTTATATCGCCTTGCTCAGCGAACCTTCCAGCACTTGCTAGATGCGCCCTTACCACGCCCTCTCAAGCCATGCCCACCGAGCTCTGATTGGTTGTTGCCCTTACCGTCACCGCCTCCTGACGCGCTGCTTGATGCGGCCACACCTCATCCTCACATTCCTCCCTGTTTCCAGGCCTACCTCGTGTCATTGGACTAGTTTTGAGCGAAACCAAGGGCAGCGAACGCTGCTGGCGGCCAAAGCGTAACAAACTGCCGCAGGTAGCCCAAAGCGTAACAAATTGAGTGATGACAAATGGGGCGCGGGATCGATTATGCCCATGATGGAAATTGGAGGGTGGCCGCAAAATGAAAAGGACCGAAGCTTATTATTTCTTTACACAACGCAGATGTCACTAGGGAAATGGCCTACTCTTACACATACTATGACATAACTAATTCTAATGGGCCTACGTGTTGCTTGTGGACTAACTATGGGGGGCAAACTTTTAACCTTTAATGATATTATATTTACACTCTCAAAACCGCAACAATATATATATATATATATATATATATATATATATATATATATATATATATATATATACATATATATATATATATACATACATATACATACATACATATATACATACATACATATATCTATATTATAATAGCCGTAGATGATTCTGTCTGTCTGTCTGTCTATCTGTTGGGTGTCTGTCCGGGGTGTGGCTTACTCGGTTTGCAGAGTAGCTCCACCCATAGCTCCACCCATTCTGGGAGTGGCTATAAACAAATATCCACCATTTTATTAACTCGCATAGCTTTGAGTCCTGTTTTGTAGGCCCGTGGTGTCTTGCTCTCCCCCAGTTTTATTTCAAATCAAATTCGATAAATCATTTCATTTTTCACAGTCGCTAACATAGTTTTAGACTCGGTTGAAAAAAAACGGGAAGAAAATCCGATGAAAGTTGCCGTTTATAGAACGAAATGAATTCTCAAAGGCCTGTAACTTCAAGGCCATTGAGTCTCTCTCACGCCTTTATCTCCAATCTAACTCACCATATGATTTCATTTTTATCGATGGTTTTACTTTTAGACTCGGTGTCAGCAATAATTGAGAACAATCCACACACGCGGGAAAATGCAGAGATATATTTTTTAAAATCGCGTCATGGTGTATCATACACCGCCCAACATGACACCGCCGGCAATGTGTCGATATATATTAAAAATTCGCTTTTGCTTTTCCGTTATGATATATTACTATTTCGTTTGATGATAGTCGTCACAAAAACGTCAACAATGATGCCGACATATATTTCTTCGTTTTTATTTCATTCAACATATTAGCCGGAAGTAAAATATGTTTCAGGAAATTACCGAGAGATATTCTTCGTTTTTTTTATTAGTTATGTGCGCATACACTTTAAATAGGTTTATTTGAAATCTTTAATTTTCCACAAACATTCCACACACGCGGAAAATGCAGAGATATATTTTTTAAAATCGCGTCATGGTGTATCATACACCGCCCAACATGACACCGACGGCAATGTGTCGATATCTATTTTAAATTCGATATATCATTTCATTTTTCACAGTCGCTAACATAGTTTTAGACTCGGTTGAAAAAAAACGAGAAGAAAATCCGATGAAAGTTGCCGTTTATAGAACGAAATGAATTCTCAAATGCCTGTAACTTCAAGGCCATTGAGTCTCTCTCACGCCTTTATCTCCAATCTAACTCACCATATGATTTCATTTTTATCGATGGTTTTAGAGTCGGTGTCAGCAATAATTGAGAACATTCCACACACGCGGGAAAATGCAGATATATATTTTTAAATCGCGTCATGTGTATCATACACCGCCTAACATGACACCGACGGCAACGTGTCGATACATATTAAAAATTCGATATATCATTTCATTTTTCACAGTCGCTAACATAGTTTTCGACTCGGTTGAAAAAAAACGGGAAGGAAATCCAATGAAAGTTGCCGTTTATAGAACGAAATGAATTCTCAAACGCCTGTAACTTCAACTTCAAGGCCATTGAGTCTCTCTCACGCCTTTATCTCCAATCTAACTCACCATATGATTTCATTTTTATCGATGGTTTTGGACTCGGTGTCAGCAATAATTGAGAACATTCCACACACGCGGGAAAATGCAGAGATATATTTTTAAAAATCGCGTCATGGTGTATCATACACCGCCCAACATGACACCGACGGCAACGTGTCGATATATATTAAAAATTCGCTTTTGCTTTTCCGTTAAGATATATTACTTTTTCGTTTGATGACAGTCGTCACAAAAACGTCAACAATGATGCCGACATATATTTCTTCGTTTTTATTTAATTCAACATTATTAGCCGGAAGTAAAATATGTTTCAGGAAATTACCGAGAGATATTTCTTCGTTTTTTAAAATTAGTTATGTGCGAATACACTTTAAATAGGTTTATTTGAAATCTTTAATTTTCCACAATATAATTTACTTGCCATTTATCATTTGATGATTACGAGACAAATTCCTCTTGAGGATCGTGACAATTCATGCGCTGCGTGGAAACTTCTATTTCCAAAATGAATGAGACGATCGATGAAGAACGCAGACTTGAACAGGATGCAGCAAGAAAACGAATGAGACGGGCGAACGAGTCCATCGACGAACGTCAATGCAAACTTGCGGGGTCACCCGTGGGAATCCCACGGGCATGGATGTGTGTGACATTTCGACATATTGAGTTAGATGCTGCACATTCATTTTTACAAAATGGTTACTGGCAAGTCATCAGATCCAGAAATGGTGTAAAAACCACCGTTTAGAGGCCATTTTTCCCCGCAAAGCGGGGGTTGGCCTTTTCGGGGACCGTGGTAGTTGTTGTTTTTTTGTCCCCTTTTTGAAGCAATGTTTTACGGCCGGATGCCCTTCCTGACGCCAACCTTTTTGCCGCCTTCAACGACAAACAGGGAATTACCAGTGAACTGGTACTCAATTAGCCGACCTCGGAAGGATGACAGGCTGAGTCAACCCCCCTGGCATTAATTCGGCGATCGACCGAGATTCGAACCCAGGATCCTAAGCCGGCACCCTAGCCGCTAGCCCAACACCAGAAATGGTGTCATGAACACAATTTATTTACGCACAAGCACAAAAGCAAGACGGGCCGATTTCCGATTCCGACGGGCCGACGGGCGAGACGGGCCGATTTCCGATTCCGACGGGCCGATTTGGAGCAAGAAAAAGAACGAGACGGGAGAAAAAGGAGAGAAACGAGACGGGGAAAGCCGATTGGAGAGGCGAGTGAGGCGCGATTGGAGAGGAGTGTGAGGCGCGATTGGAGAGGAGTGTGAGGCACGATTGGAGAGGAGTGTGAGGCGTGATTGGAGAGGAGTGTGAGGCACGATTGGAGAGGAGTGATTGGAGGGGAGTGTGAGGCACGATTGGAGAGGAGTGTGAGGCACGATTGGAGAGGAGTGTGAGGCGCGATTGGAGAGGAGTGTGAGGCGCGATTGGAGAGGAGTGTGAGGCGCGATTGGAGAGGCGTGTGAAGGATTGGAGAGGAGAGGAGTGTGAGGGATTGGAGAGGTGAGGGATTGGAAAGGAGAGGGATGTGAGGGTTTGGAGAGGAGAGGAGTGCTAGGTGGAGAGAGGAGAGTGTCAGGTGGAGACAGGAGAGTGTCAGGTGGAGACAGGAGAGTGTCAGGTGGAGACAGGAGAGTGTCAGGTGGAGAGGAGTGAGGGGTCACATATTATGTGAAATAACTAAATTCACACCATTTCTGGATCTGATGACTTGCCAGTAACCATTTTGTAAAAATGAATGTGCAGCATATAACTCAATATGTCGAAATGTCACACACATCCATGCCCGTGGGATTCCCACAGGTGACCCCGCTAGTCTATATTATAATAGCCGTAGATGATTCTGTCTGTCTGTCTGTCTATCTGTTGGGTGTCTGTCCAGGGTGTGGCTTACTCGGTTTGCAGAGTAGCTCCACCCATAGCTCCACCCATTCTGGGAGTGGCTATAAACAAATATCCACCATTTTATTAACTCGCATAGCTCTGAGTCCTGTTTTGTAGGCCCGTGGTGTCTTGCTCTCCCCCAGTTTTATTTCAAATCAAATTCGATAAATCATTTCATTTTTCACAGTCGCTAACATAGTTTTAGACTCGGTTGAAAAAAAACGGGAAGAAAATCCGATGAAAGTTGCCGTTTATAGAACGAAATGAATTCTCAAAGGCCTGTAACTTCAAGGCCATTGAGTCTCTCTCACGCCTTTATCTCCAATCTAACTCACCATATGATTTCATTTTTATCGATGGTTTTACTTTTAGACTCGGTGTCAGCAATAATTGAGAACAATCCACACACGCGGGAAAATGCAGAGATATATTTTTTAAAATAGCGTCATGGTGTATCATACACCGCCCAACATGACACCGCCGGCAATGTGTCGATATATATTAAAAATTCGCTTTTGCTTTTCCGTTATGATATATTACTATTTCGTTTGATGATAGTCGTCACAAAAACGTCAACAATGATGCCGACATATATTTCTTCGTTTTTATTTCATTCAACATATTAGCCGGAAGTAAAATATGTTTCAGGAAATTACCGAGAGATATTTCTTCGTTTTTTTTATTAGTTATGTGCGCATACACTTTAAATAGGTTTATTTGAAATCTTTAATTTTCCACAAACATTCCACACACGCGGGAAAATGCAGAGATATATTTTTTAAAATCGCGTCATGGTGTATCATACACCGCCCAACATGACACCGACGGCAATGTGTCGATATCTATTTTAAATTCGATATATCATTTCATTTTTCACAGTCGCTAACATAGTTTTAGACTCGGTTGAAAAAAAACGAGAAGAAAATCCGATGAAAGTTGCCGTTTATAGAACGAAATGAATTCTCAAATGCCTGTAACTTCAAGGCCATTGAGTCTCTCTCACGCCTTTATCTCCAATCTAACTCACCATATGATTTCATTTTTATCGATGGTTTTAGAGTCGGTGTCAGCAATAATTGAGAACATTCCACACACGCGGGAAAATGCAGATATATTTTTTTAAATCGCGTCATGGTGTATCATACACCGCCTAACATGACACCGACGGCAACGTGTCGATACATATTAAAAATTCGATATATCATTTCATTTTTCACAGTCGCTAACATAGTTTTCGACTCGGTTGAAAAAAAACGGGAAGGAAATCCAATGAAAGTTGCCGTTTATAGAACGAAATGAATTCTCAAACGCCTGTAACTTCAACTTCAAGGCCATTGAGTCTCTCTCACGCCTTTATCTCCAATCTAACTCACCATATGATTTCATTTTTATCGATGGTTTTGGACTCGGTGTCAGCAATAATTGAGAACATTCCACACACGCGGGAAAATGCAGAGATATATTTTTAAAAATCGCGTCATGGTGTATCATACACCGCCCAACATGACACCGACGGCAACGTGTCGATATATATTAAAAATTCGCTTTTGCTTTTCCGTTAAGATATATTACTTTTTCGTTTGATGACAGTCGTCACAAAAACGTCAACAATGATGCCGACATATATTTCTTCGTTTTTATTTAATTCAACATTATTAGCCGGAAGTAAAATATGTTTCAGGAAATTACCGAGAGATATTTCTTCGTTTTTTAAAATTAGTTATGTGCGAATACACTTTAAATAGGTTTATTTGAAATCTTTAATTTTCCACAATATAATTTACTTGCCATTTATCATTTGATGATTACGAGACAAATTCCTCTTGAGGATCGTGACAATTCATGCGCTGCGTGGAAACTTCTATTTCCAAAATGAATGAGACGATCGATGAAGAACGCAGACTTGAACAGGATGCAGTAAGAAAACGAATGAGACGGGCGAACGAGTCCATCGACGAACGTCAATGCAAACTTGCGGGGTCACCCGTGGGAATCCCACGGGCATGGATGTGTGTGACATTTCGACATATTGAGTTAGATGCTGCACATTCATTTTTACAAAATGGTTACTGGCAAGTCATCAGATCCAGAAATGGTGTAAAAACCACCGTTTAGAGGCCATTTTTCCCCGCAAAGCGGGGGTTGGCCTTTTCGGGGACCGTGGTAGTTGTTGTTTTTTTGTCCCCTTTTTGAAGCAATGTTTTACGGCCGGATGCCCTTCCTGACGCCAACCCTTTTTGCCGCCTTCAACGACAAACAGGGAATTACCAGTGAACTGGTACTCAATTAGCCGACCTCGGAAGGATGACAGGCTGAGTCAACCCCCCTGGCATTAATTCGGCGATCGACCGAGATTCGAACCCAGGATCCTAAGCCGGCACCCTAGCCGCTAGCCCAACACCAGAAATGGTGTCATGAACACAATTTATTTACGCACAAGCACAAAAGCAAGACGGGCCGATTTCCGATTCCGACGGGCCGACGGGCGAGACGGGCCGATTTCCGATTCCGACGGGCCGATTTGGAGCAAGAAAAAGAACGAGACGGGAGAAAAAGGAGAGAAACGAGACGGGGAAAGCCGATTGGAGAGGCGAGTGAGGCGCGATTGGAGAGGAGTGTGAGGCGCGATTGGAGAGGAGTGTGAGGCACGATTGGAGAGGAGTGTGAGGCGTGATTGGAGAGGAGTGTGAGGCACGATTGGAGAGGAGTGATTGGAGGGGAGTGTGAGGCACGATTGGAGAGGAGTGTGAGGCACGATTGGAGAGGAGTGTGAGGCGCGATTGGAGAGGAGTGTGAGGCGCGATTGGAGAGGAGTGTGAGGCGCGATTGGAGAGGCGTGTGAAGGATTGGAGAGGAGAGGAGTGTGAGGGATTGGAGAGGTGAGGGATTGGAAAGGAGAGGGATGTGAGGGTTTGGAGAGGAGAGGAGTGCTAGGTGGAGAGAGGAGAGTGTCAGGTGGAGACAGGAGAGTGTCAGGTGGAGACAGGAGAGTGTCAGGTGGAGACAGGAGAGTGTCAGGTGGAGAGGAGTGAGGGGTCACATATTATGTGAAATAACTAAATTCACACCATTTCTGGATCTGATGACTTGCCAGTAACCATTTTGTAAAAATGAATGTGCAGCATATAACTCAATATGTCGAAATGTCACACACATCCATGCCCGTGGGATTCCCACGGGTGACCCCGCTAGTACATATATATATATATATATATATATGTACAGTGAAACCTTGACTTACGAGTGCACCAACTTACGAGTTTTCCGAGATACGAGCCGTCGTCGCTCGGGCGGTTTATTGCTTTGAGATGCGAGCCGAGATCTGAGTTACGAGCTTACGCCACCCGCCACCAGGTGGGTTCCGGTCACGTGGTTATCTTGCCGTGCAAGCAGCTCTGCCGTATATCGCTGCTGCTTTGTTTTCGCATTTTGGTTATTTTGGAGCTTACGCCACCCGCCACCAGGTGGGTTCAGGTCACGTGGTTATCTTGCCGTGCAAGCATCTCTGCCGTATATCGCTGCTGCTTTGTTTTCGCATTTTGGTTATTTTGGAGCTTACGCCACCCGCCACCAGGTGGGTTCCGGTCACGTGGTTATCTTGCCGTGCAAGCAGATCTGCCGTATATCGCTGCTGCTTTGTTTTCGCATTTTGGTTATTTTGGAGCTTACGCCACCCGCCACCAGGTGGGTTCCGGTCACGTGGTTATCTTGCCGTGCAAGCATCTCTGCCGTATATCGCTGCTGCTTTGTTTTCGCATTTTGGTTATTTTGGAAAATTTCTTAGTTTTAACCATGGGTCCTAAGAAATTGAGTGCCAAGGGCAGTACTGAGAAGAAGAAGAGGATGATGTGCTTGGATATAAAACACGCAATCGTCGAACAACATGAGCGAGGTGTGCGTGTTGTCGACTTGGCGAGGCAGTACGATCGTAGTACTTCTACGATATGTACGATTTTGAAGCAGAAGGAGTCGATAAAGGCTATAACGCCAGCCAAGGGCGTTACGATTATTTCAAAGCTCCGGACCTCTGTCCATGAAGAGATGGAGAAGTTGTTGTTTGTGTGGTTGACGGAGAAGCAGCTCGCAGGAGATACCGTGACCGAGAGCATCATCTGTGAGAAGGCCCGAGACATTTACGGGGATTTGGTACAGCAGGCGGCGGGAACATCAACGGACGAGGCATCGGAAGAGTCATTCAAAGCCAGTCGGGGATGGTTTGATAATTTTAAGAAGAGGACCGGCATTCACTCCGTCGTCAGGCATGGTGAGGCAGCAAGCTCGGATGTGAAGGCAGCTGAAGATTTTATTATAACTTTTGCCAAACTGATAGAAGCTGAACGATACATCCCCCAGCAAATCTTCAACTGTGACGAGACAGGGCTCTTCTGGTAAAAGATGCCGAGGAGGACGTATATAACGGCAGAGGAGAAGAGCATGCCAGGCCACAGCTTGTTCAGAGTGCCGGCGATAGCTCGCCTTCTCTTTGTGGAAGACATGGTGATTTTTTTTTTTTTTTTGTATACAAGATCGAGGCTCGTGAAAGAGCTAACATTAATCACACAAAAAGACAAACCGACACACAAAACACAAAAAACAAGGGGAGCGGCAGACAATATGGGGAGCGAGGGGGAAGGACACAAACACAACATTTGAGAGCAGGGACATCGGGAGGACTTGGGGGGAGGTGGGAGAGGAATAAAACATATGAACACTGCAAGGACTCTGGGGTGAATTACCGGGGGTAGAAAATATCAAGGTTTTCGATGGGTCATTGATGAAGACCAAAAATAGCACAGGGCCCAGAACACTACCAGAACACTACACAGATCCTCATTTCGATGAGGTCATTAATGAAGACCAGAAATAGCACAGGGCCCAGAACACTACACAGATCCTTAACATCCAACAACTAATGGGACGCAAACGGGGCGCCCAGTTTAGCGGTACACACATTGATGAATCACCCTGCCTGTGAAACACCCATGACAGGTTATAGCTGGGTCGGGATTCAAACCCAGGCTGGACAGTTTAGAGTCAAGTGTGCGTACCTCCAGTCCAGGCCATCCTGCCAACTTGTATGCTGCATACGGGTGAAATATAAAGCGCGAGATATTTTTATATATACTGTATATTTAAAAAAAAATTGGTGTGGTTTTTGGCGGGCTGGAACGGATTAATAGCATTTCAATGCATTTTAATGGGGAAATTTAATTTGAGAAACGAGCAAATTGAGTTACGAGCTCGGTCACAGAACGAATTAAACTCGTAAGTCAAGGTTTCACTGTATGTGTATATATATATATATATATATGTGTATATATATATATATATGTGTATACTGTATGTGTATATATATATGAATAAATCTCTGTCTGTTGACAGAGTGGCCGGGCTGAAGCCTCCAGAAGACCCTTTGGGTCGGAGGTGACGCTTTGGTCTAGGACTTCGGTCCACAGGAGATCGGGACAGCGCTCGTCACGCTGTTATGTTCGTTGATTATTATCCCCGCCGATCGCACCGCACCCCCTGGTTTTGGTTTGCACTGGTGGGAACGATGGTCTGTGTGGCAGACAGGCTGTTGGTTCCTTGCGGGTTATGCGGTATTTACCGTGTGAGACATAATTCGTGGCGAGTGCTCACCATTAAAGCTAGGAGGTGCCTTGATATTATATATATATATATATATATATATATATATATATATATATATATATATATATATATATATATATATATATATATATATGTCACGAGAGAGCATGACATTAAGCCCTTTAGCTATTATAAGGGGGGTGGATACTTATCCAACCAAGATACTCTAGTTTTGTATTTTCAATTAATTTTCTGAAATTTGTAGAATTTGTTTTTCACTTGGAAGTTGTGGGTTACGATGTGTAAATAAAGGTGGAAAAAGACTGATATAATGAAATTTAATTCCAGGATATAAGGTAACAAAAGGTGAAAATTTTGAAAGGGGGTGTAGACTTTTGATGCGAACTGTATGTACTATATATATATACAGTCACGTGAAAAAGTAAGTACACGCCATGTAAAGTTTTGACTTTTTCAACATATTTCAACACAGCTATTTGATCTTCATTTCAACAATATTGATAGATAAAGGTGATTTAATATAACAAATATCATGAAACATTTACATTTTGTAGTTCATTGTATAATTTAAATAAACATAAATGCAAATTTCGCATGTGGAAAAAGTAAGTACACCCCAAAATGTATCTATTTCAAATACCTAAAATTAGAATCAGGTGCACCAGCTCAGGTGCAAATGATTAGAACATCGTTAGAGAGGATCTTGGAGGAACCTGTCTTATTTAAACCTCAGACATTTAGTTTGGTTTGCTCTTTGTTGTTGAAGTGTGCGGCATCACCATGCCTAGATCAAAAGAGCTCTCTGAGGCCTTCAGAAAGGTTATAGATGCCTACGAGTCTGGGAAGGGATTTAAAAAGATCTCCAAACAATTTGAAATCAATCATTCGACTGTCCAGAAGATCATCTACAAGTGGAGAAGATTCCAAACAACTGCCAACTTTTTCAGGCCAGGCTGCCCCAGCAAGTTCAGCCCGAGAGCAGACCGCAAGATGCTGAAAAAAGTCTCGGAGAACCCCAGAATGTCATCACGGGACCTACAGGTAGCTCTTGCCACTATTGATGTCAAAGTGCACGAGTCTACCATTAGAAAGAGGCTGCACAAATTTGATCTATATGGGAGGTGTGCCAGGAGGAAACCTTTGCTGTCCAGAAAGAACATCAGGGCAAGTCTAAAGTTTGCCAATGAACACCAAAGCAAAGACCAGCACTTCTGGAACAATGTGCTCTGGACAGATGAGTCAAAGGTAGAGCTATTTGGCCACAGTACCAGAAGACATGTTTGGCGAAAACCAAAGACAGCATTTGACCACAAGAACCTGATACCAACAGTAAAGCATGGTGGGGTAAATATTGTTACGGACGCGGTTAAAGATGTTATTTTGACCGAGCGGTGGTGTAACCGCGACCGAACAGTTATTCCCCGACTAATACCCGATTTGCCCCAAACTTTGGCCGGATCGCGCCACCGCTATTCAATCGGGAAAACTCTAAAGCGACCGAATACAAAGAGGAAGAAGACGTACAGAAGAGGAATTGGATTTATTATTTACACATATGAGTAGGAAGAAAGCAGTCACGTTTATTTACAGACGAGATTAGATACACAGTGCAACGCTAGCTTACCTACAGTCTTAATTAACCCAGGGACAGAACAAACAAGGACAAACTCACTCGGGGAATGATGATAGGACTGGCGGGAGATGGATGGCTGGCGGGATAGGGAGGTCCACTGGTCCTTCAGCACGATTGACTCGTTGGCAGCCGCCGCTCCTCCGCGGCCCTGCACCAAACTGCCGTCCAGGCCTCACGCTGCTGTGGCTGCAGTTTCGGTGGCTCCAGCTGCAGCAAATGCAGTTGCGGTGGCTCGAGCTGCAGTTCAACTCTTGACTTCTTGGTTGGACTCAACTCCTTGGACTCCCTCTCGTCTCTCGGTAAAGGCTCATCTCTCTTCTCTCGGTAAAGGCTCATCTCTCTTCTCTCGGTAAAGGCTCATCTCTCTTCTGCCTTGGGAACGCCCTGCCTGCGGGTTATATAGGCCCCACCCCTCAACCTTCGCGAACCTCCTCGATGTTTCTCTCCACACCCTCTCCAAGTCCAACCCCTTGTTCGTGGTTGGTTGAGTGGGGCTGACTCACTCCTCCCCTCTATGACGAGGTGGGGACCCGCCTTTCTTCCCCAACCCTGCCTCGTGGCCAATGGTGGATGAAGAGAAAACCGCCCAAAATGCAGTTGGCAATTGACGAAAAGGGGGAATGGAAGTTTTGGGAGTGGGAATGAAGGGAATCTATCTCTTTCACTGGTGCAATGGAGTATTTCAATTAATGGGAGACACAGCCTTACCCTAAAACACATAATAAGATATAACTATTGAACAGGGGTATTCTATAATTGGCTGTGGTGTGGATGCTTTATGGACTAATTATGGGACGCCCTTTGACCTTTACACAGCTCCGGAGGCAGGAGGCGCCGACTCATAATAACAATAATAATAATACACACAATCAAAAAAAAATACAGTCCTCATATCCGCAACACTGCACCCTCCTCCTCTTAGGCACGGCCCGGGCCTACAACTTTTATTTAGTGTGACACGTAGGTGTAGTTCCCTCTACTTTTAACCTGACCCTGAGTGCGACAGTTTTAAAACATAAATAAATGTGTCCCGCTGCTCCATTGCACCCTGCCTAACAGACTTACGCCCACAGTTAACCGAATTGCGGAATGGTCTTCAAACTACACACTGACGGTGGGGAGCATTATTTACAATGACTCTGCTTTTATTTACAAAACTAACCCAGGACCTGTAATTGTTCTTTCTGGGGGGGAGACAGTCTGCTCTGCATCAATGCACCATGACAGCACCTATAACGCACCAACACACCCTCAAGCACCAATCGGTGCAGTCATCACTGTTCATCAATGTTCAATGCATGTTCAATAATAAAAATAAATCAACAACCCCTAACCCTGCAGGTGGTCTCTTGCTCTTCGGCTCCCTCTGCTGGTTATTATTATTGTCTTCCAGTTGTTGTCTTTCTTTCATTGCTTTTCTTACTGGCGGCCTATTTGAACTGAAAAATGCACCCAATGTGTCCTTTTTTATTTTATTTATGGCCCACAGGGGCCGACTATGTGTGGTTCACCTGCGGGGCATCGGTGCCCTGTGGCCAAGGTCAGCCAGCAAGATTTCGGGCCCTCATGGCCGGTTCCAGCAGAGGGGCCATGCCCCAACCCATGGGGTCCATAAGTGGTGCTTGGCCACAGACATGTGGTCCATAATCTGGTGCATCGATGCAGACAGCTGGTTCTGAGAGTTCCGGGCGCACAATGGCCGACTCACGCACGCTCCCCTCGGCGCCCAATGGCGCACAGGTCATGTGGGAGACAAAAGAGGGAAGACAAATGAGCGAGGGGTAAGGTCACAAGGGTACACATCAATAAGGCAATGCAAGGCGAAATGCGTACGGAGGGCGAAGTGAGAAAGCTCATCCCTACCATACGTCACCCCCCCCTGTCACCTACACTACCCTTGCCCTACCCCATATGTACAAAATCTACACCTTTACAAATTCGTCGCTACTGTCACGTCTTCCCCATATTTCTTCTACACCAAATTCGTCTCCACAATCCCTCTAGCCAAAATTTGCCATCACCAAATTCATCATCAATCCTCATAAGGAGGAAGAGATGGAACACAAAGCACAATGTCACACCCACGTCATGATGCGTCTCACAATCCAAACATTTGCATCATAAAAAATAATCAAAACATGGCATGGTGTGGAGTACCTGTCACCTCAGTTGAGTGGATGCAGATGGTGCAAGGAGACTCCAATCCTAACTATCCTCTAAATGACTTTAACACACGTTACACTACCCGGGGTCTTTCCCTGCCAATCCATTGGCCATTTACACTATGGGTTCTAAAAACCAATTCCCATTGACCAAACTGTGATGCTTCTCAATTTGGGGTCTCACTCCCCCGATTCATCTCCCGGTGCCCTTGCACAATTTCTGGGCTGCGACGTGTAGCTCTCCCAGCAGGTCTACCCACCTGCACACCTCCACCACTGTAGTTGCCACCCGAGCTTACCTAGCTCCTCACCCTAACCTATCTAACTGGGGAAGGCCCCTCCTGGCTCTGTCACCTCACTCGGTGTCCTCTGGCACTGGTCTACCCGGGTCCGTCCTCCGGATCCTCGGGCCCCATTCACAACAACTCTACCGGCTCCCAGAGCCCACTTGCGGCCTCACCTGGCCGACATCCTCACAGTGGTGGAGTGCCCAAACCAACTACACACACTAACAGGCTACACGCCCAGCCATTTCCACAACACTAATGCACCCATCCAAATACCATTCTCTCACCCGCACCACAGATGCCAATATCCAACCACAATTTACCTATACCCTCTACCTAACACTTACACTACCCGCCCCGGGTATTCGTGATGGGGGTCCACTCTTCCCCCATTCACACCTTCGCACCATCCACTCCACTCCATAGTTTCCACCATACTCACTCCACTACCATCCATTCCAATACTCCAGATATTCCACACTACCATTTATTCCAC
Organism: Myxine glutinosa; assembly: GCF_964187855.1. Taxonomy (NCBI): domain Eukaryota; kingdom Metazoa; phylum Chordata; class Myxini; order Myxiniformes; family Myxinidae; genus Myxine; species Myxine glutinosa. The sequence goes on along the minus strand of NC_136264.1, from coordinate 6,992,597 downwards.
ATAGCCACATACACCTGTTGTTGCACACCTGTGCAATCACCTGGTGCCACCTGCACCCTCCTTCCTTCCTGGACCATTTGGTCATCACAATACACATCACCTTCTCTCCCTCATACACTGCTCCACACACCTGTTCAGTTGCACACCTGTGCAATCACACCTGTTCAATCCTCAAACACACGGCATCATCTCATCTAACTTCTCCCCTCTGAAACTTGCGCTTCCCAGTCGCCCCTTTAAACTATTGCGCTCCCACGTCATTATCATCCACTCTAATCTACCTGCGTCCCCACTACAGGTGTCATTGTCACTAACTAACCTTAACGTTACCTAATGTCATCTTCTAGGTCCCTACACACAATATCCTAACCCTCCCTCGGCGAGCTTACACTGCCATAAACCCCATAAGCTAGTGCTCCTTTGCCCCCCCGCTGTGAGGGATGGTGGATTGGCCATCCCTCCACATCGGGGAGGTCCCACTATCAATTTTGCTCACCAAATTTCAGCCAATCAAAAATTTGCCAATCATCTGCCAATCACCGTACCAATCATCAAATTTTGCCTTTTTCTAATTTTGGGTCCAGAACACTAACCTCATCACCCGTCTACTTATTAGATCCTCTCGGTGCGCCAATTCACTTTTCAAGCTCGGCTTCGTAAAGCCGAGCAATGAATGCGGGTTGTTTGGTGCCGGCAGCTGGATGCGTCCGACATTCGGTGCAGGGAAGGAGGTTTACCCAGGACGAGGTCCCACGCACCACCTCGGCGCGGAGCCATCCAATTGCCCGATCTCGACCTGCCGGAACGCCTTAACAAAAAGGGGTCGCCATGACGACCCTTCCTATCGGGCTGCTCGCTCCGCTTAGCGGAGCACGGACGCGGCCGTTCCCAGCACGGCCCAGCGTGGATCATGTACGGCGGTCCTTTCGAACCCGCCGTGCTTCGGATCCCCGCTGGTTCTCGCGGCACGCGAAGCCCGGCACGCACTGAGGGCCCGATTCGGCTATAAGTCGCTCTAACCGCTAACCCGGTTACCGTCGATGCCTCACCTGCATGCTTACACGCATACGCTACCCCTTTCTTGCTCATACATCCAGCTGTTCCCATGCTCCTCGTCGTACCTTCTCTTACACACCTCGGTACACTCATTCCGCTCACAGACTTGGTCACACACCTGACCACCGAACACCTTGGCACACATTCGTCGCTCGCACACCTCACCAACACACCTCTTCGCGCCCCCTTCTCGGTCACCTCCTCTGTGACAATCACAGGTGTGCTCTCACTCGCACACCCAACCACGTGCCTCACGACCATCTCAAGTGTGCATTCCCACACACGCTCTACCATTCCAGGTGTGCATCCTTCCATTCCAGGTGTACATCCTCGCTCACCTGTCACAACCAACTCACGCTCCGTGTCACTCTCACTACTTTCACCTCCACTCTTGACAGCGCACTCACCCTTACTCTCGACAGCGCACTCTTTCCTCATGCACCTGTCCGTTACACACCTTTCTCGCGCATCCTCTTGCGCACACTCTCCCATTACTTCCGCCGTAACACTCACCACAGGCGTACACTTTCTCGTTACATCCTCTGTAACACTCACCACAGGTGTGCATTCTCCCTTACTTTTGACAGCGCACTCCTTCCCCATGCACCCGTCCGTTACACACCTTTCTCGCGCACACTCTCCCTTTACACCCTCCGTAACACTCACCACAGGCGTGCATGCTTCCGTTACATCCTCTGTAACACTCCTCACTACGCGCTTCCATGTGCTCCCTCGCACACGCGCTACGACCGACTCACTCTCGACAGCGCACTCTTTCCTCGGCGCGCACCTTTTCTTCGCACACCTCGTTTTTCGCACACCAGTCCTATCGCACACTTCACCAACGGCCTCTCACGAACACCCGGGTCCACAACAACCCCCAAGCCGACTGAAGCTCCCCTCACATCATGTACATTTCCGATTATATCGCCACTCACCTTGGCACCTCTTCGTCGCACCTCTTCTGCCACCTGCAAACTCTGTATTTGGTTAGTGAGCAGCACATCATGAGTTGAGCACCGACCTTGCACATATTCCATCACCTCCTCCTGGATTTCTCTTTTAGTTTCTGTCCGTCTCTTCTTAATTTCACTCACCTCTTCTTCCACTTCCTCTAATTTTTGCTTCACCTCTTTTATTTCCCGGTGCGTCTCCTCAAGTTCGTCCTCTAAGGCTACCGTGACCGTCTCTATGTGCGTCCTCACCTGCCGGTCGTTCGTTTCCATTACCTCTGTCACCTCGTCCAACCTCGTTGTCAGTCCCTCACGTACCATCTGACATTGCCTCTGTGTCGCTATTGTCATTTTTTATTTCTTTTTGTGTCGCCTTTAACCCTCCTAGTACCGCCGTGTTCTTTTGTACCTGCTCCACTAGTTCTTTTTGTCCCTCCGCCAGCTGTTCCACCTCCTCCGTCAGGTCCTCTATGCCCCCTTGTAACCTAGCCGTATTATTCCTCACCTCTTTCTCTATACCCTTTTCGCCTCGCTTTACCTCCTCGCGTACCCCCGAGACCTCCTCACTTACACCTCGTCATATCTCCTCCTTCATCTCCTCCATCTGGTTCCCCATCTGTTCGATTTCCCGGGCGGATTGCTCCCCTATTTCCCGCAATTTGTCTTCCATCCTATTTTCTAACCCCATTAACCCATTTTTCACCCCCTCTAACTGATTCTCCTGGGCAGCCATTCTATTTTCCACCCCCGTTAACCCATTCTTTACCTCTTTTATCCCGTTGTCGAACCCCTCAAATTTAGCTTCTAGCCATTCCCCCATTTCTCCCATTTTGCCCCCCATTTCACCCATTTTGCCCCCCATTTCGCCCCTCATTGCCCCCATTTGCTCACTCTGAGCCTCCATCCGGTTCCCCATTTGCTCACTCTGAGCATCCATAAGGGCCTTCATTTGGATCATAAAAAGATTCCAATCCACCAGTGGCGCTGCTACGGTCGCGGGCACGGCAAAATTTGGTGCCGCTACACCCACGTGCGTGAGGACGCCATTTTGTGCGTCTGATACTCCCTCAACCATATTGCCAATGTTCTCCTCTACTTCGTCCCTCTGATCCTGGGTTACTCCTAACCCCTCCTCTAGCTCACCCACCGGCATCCGATCGCCTTGACCAGCCATGGCGCGATTTCAAAATTCGGGTTTTTCTTTGAAAACACAATTTTTCAGCAGCTTGTAATTTTGAGCGCGTTAAGCGCGCTTCGGGTCCGTATCTCACTCCCAGACACCAATTGTTACGGACACGGTTAAAGATGTTATTTTGACCGAGCGGTGGTGTAACCGCGACCGAACAGTTATTCCCCGACTAATACCCGATTTGCCCCAAACTTTGGCCGGATCGCGCCACCGCTATTCAATCGGGAAAACTCTAAAGCGACCGAATACAAAGAGGAAGAAGACGTACAGAAGAGGAATTGGATTTATTATTTACACATATGAGTAGGAAGAAAGCAGTCACGTTTATTTACAGACGAGATTAGATACACAGTGCAACGCTAGCTTACCTACAGTCTTAATTAACCCAGGGACAGAACAAACAAGGACAAACTCACTCGGGGAATGATGATAGGACTGGCGGGAGATGGATGGCTGGCGGGATAGGGAGGTCCACTGGTCCTTCAGCACGATTGACTCGTTGGCAGCTGCCGCTCCTCCGCAGCCCTGCTCCAAACTGCCGTCCAGGCCTCACGCTGCTGTGGCTGCAGTTTCGGTGGCTCCAGCTGCAGCAAATGCAGTTGCGGTGGCTCGAGCTGCAGTTCAACTCTGGACTTCTTGGTTGGACTCAACTCCTTGGGCTCCCTCTAGTCTCTCGGTAAAGGCTCATCTCTCTTCTCTCGGTAAAGGCTCATCTCTCTTCTCTTGGTAAAGGCTCATCTCTCTTCTGCCTTGGGAACGCCCTGCCTGCGGGTTATATAGGCCCCACCCCTCAACCTTCGCGAACCTCCTCGATGTTTCTCTCCACACCCTCTCCAAGTCCAACCCCTTGTTCGTGGTTGGTTGAGTGGGGCTGACTCACTCCTCCCCTCTATGACGAGGTGGGGACCCGCCTTTCTTCCCCAACCCTGCCTCGTGGCCAATGGTGGATGAAGAGAAAACCGCCCAAAATGCAGTTGGAAATTGACGAAAAGGGGGAATGGAAGATTTGGGAGTGGGAATGAAGGGAATCTATCTCTTTCACTGGTGCAATGGAGTATTTCAATTAATGGGAGACACAGCCTTACCCTAAAACACATAATAAGATATAACTATTGAACAGGGGTATTCTATGATTGGCTGTGGTGTGGATGCTTTATGGACTAATTATGGGACGCCCTTTGACCTTTACACAGCTCCGGAGGCAGGAGGCGCAGACTAATAATAACAATAATAATAATAATACACACAATCAAAAAAAAATACAGTCCTCATATCCGCAACAATATTATGGTTTGGGGCAGCTTTGCTGCATCAGGGCCTGGGCAGCTCACCATCATAGAATCCACTATGAATTCTTCATTGTACCAGAGGGTGCTTGAGAATAATGTGAGGCCATCTGTCGGAAAGTTGAAGCTCAACCGAAGGTGGACCTTGCAACATGACAATGACCCTAAACATATCAGGAAATCCACCAAGGAATGGCTGAAAAGAAAGAAATGGATGGTTCTGGAATGGCCAAGTCAAAGCCCGGATCTAAATCCCATCGAGGTGTTGTGGGGGGATTTGAAACGAGCTGTGCATGCAAGAAACCTCTCCCCAAAAACCCCAAGAATTTCTCCCAGTCGATATCAGAGACTGGTAGACAGTTATAAGAAACCCCTCCTTGAGGTTGTTTCTGCCAAAGGGGGCAATACCACCTATTAGAGCCAAGGGTGTACTTACTTTTTCCACATGCGAAATTTGCATTTATGTTTATTTAAATTATACAATGGACTACAAAATGTAAATGTTTCATGATATTTGTTATATTATATCACCTTTATCTGTCAATATTGTTGATATGAAGATCAAATAGCTGTATGTTGAAATATGTTGAAAAAGTCAAACTTTACATGGGGTGTACTTACTTTTTCACGTGACTGTACATATACTGTATATATAAATGGCCTTAAAACGATCATTCATTCATTTTCATTCATGTATACATATATATCATGTGTAGTGGAAAAATATTCCCCTCAGAGGTATTAGGATTGCAGTATATCCTGAGCATAATCCCAGCCAAGGTATGAGCAGGTTTGCTTCGGTGCCAACTTGGAAATGCAACCTATACAGGAAGAAAAGCAACAGAAAGGCACGAACACAGGCAGAAAAATAAAAATGAAAAAGCAGATGTCGTGGTCATTGGTTTGGAACAAAAGCAAAGTTGCCCGGAAATGACAATGTCAGAAATTATATTTTAAAAAGTGGATTCATAGAACGAGTGCAAATGAAATCAGAACATGAGGAAAATAACAGGAAATCTCACCTGTTGCTGAAAATAAGAGGAAATCTCACCTGAACCAAAGTCCGTAAAGAGTCCACATACGACTGCTCGGTGTCTAAAAGATTCAGGGCCACGTGTCTTCTCATATCCTGAAGGAACAAACAGAGCCCAAGGTCACTTGCAAACACCTGGAATATGAAAATGTCCTTTTAAAAAAGGAAACATTTTTGCTAAATTCACCTGGCAATAACCCAGGCTTTCTTGCACGACACTTGTTGCGCTCTGAAATCCAAGCCCTTCTCGACCAAATCTGTCCTATTTCACTGTAAGGTTACACTGGCTGCTCCTTCCTGTCCACCTGGTAGATGTTTGTACCATTTCACTGCAAGGTTACACTGGTTGCTCCTGTTCACCAGGTATATGTTTGTACCATTTCACTGCAAGGTTACACTGGTTGCTCCTGTTCACCAGGTATATGTTTGTACCATTTCACTGCAAGGTTACACTGGTTGCTCCTGTTCACCAGGTATATGTTTGTACCATTTCACTGCAAGGTTTCCCTGGCTGCTCCTGTTCACCAGGTAAATGTTGTGCTATTCCGCAGGATTTGATCCTGGCCAGCTGTGATAACAACCCGGATGCTGCTATTCTCGCCACAAGACGCACATACACAAAAACAATGGTGCTTCCGGAAAACGCTTTCCGCTGCGGATGTCACAACAAAACAACGCACTGAAACGGTGCCAAAATACACCGCTCATCGACGGACTGACAAACTTAATTTGCACGCATCCTAATTCTGGAAAATACTTTCCAATTCGCTTCTTTAACAAATGGAAATTCTCCAAAATCCTCATGATGAGCCTTCTCTAGTAATCTTTGAAAACTGCATTGCTGTTGTTGATTGATTTATTGATTGATTGATTCCCAGATCTGAAAACAAATTTCCAACGATTTATTTCCAATGGAGATAAAGTTTGCAAAGCATTTTTTTTGTTTTTTTTTGTATACAAGATCGAGGCTCGTGCAAGAGAGAATATTAATCACACAAAAAACACACATAAAACATATCATAAAGGGAGCGGGAGACAAGATGGGGAAAGAGAGGGAAGCACACAAGTACGACAGCAGAGAACAGGGACATCAGGAGATCTGTGGGAAGGAGAAGGCTTGGGGGGAGGAGGTTGTGAAGGCAGGGGGGCAGGGAGGATGGGAGAGGTATAAAACACATGGACACTGCTACAACTTCCAGGAAAGAAGTCGGCATTTAAAAAAAAGTGGATCTGGGGTGAATTAACGGGGGTAGAAAAGATCAAGGTTTTGGATGGGGGAAGATAAGAAATGGTGGTGAACAGCTGTTTTAAAGACCTGGAGGGGGGAGTGGGATTGAATAGAGTGAGGGAGTTTGTTCCAGAGGCAGGAGAAAAGTGGAATGAAATAGTGAAGGTGAACAGAGAGTCTTGATTTTGGCAGTTTCACCAGAAGAGGGTTGCTGGCAGATCTTGCGTGACCTGCAGGAATATTTGGGGGGCAGAGCCCAGAGAGAGCTGGGGGGGCAAGGCCAGAGAGGAGTCGGTAGAAGACGGAAAGACCACCAACCTGCCTGCGGTGAGAGAGTGAAAGACCCTCGGAGTTAGCTTCATCGCGGGAGATTCCAATGATTCTGAATGCGTTGGTTTCAACAGCGTGAAGCCGAGCTTGGTGAGAGGCAGCAGCACCAGCCCAGGGGGGAGAGCAGTATTCCATTGAGCTGCGGATGAAAGCCTTGTATGTTGTGAGGAGCTCAGGTGTGCCAAGGAAGGGCTTCGCATGATGGAGGATGTCCAGTCAGCAACTGGCTTTGGAGGCCAGCTTGGAAATGTGGTTTTCCCAGGAAAGATCATGGCAGACAGTGAGACCCAAAAGCTTGAGAGACAGAACTTCTTGGAGAGGATTGCTGAGAAAGTAGACGGGAGGGTTGTCCAGTCGGTCTATTCGTAGAGCCAGAGTAAGAGTGCGAGATTTGTCCGGATTGAAAGACATGTTCCACTTGTTTGACCAGTCTGTGATTTTGTCCAGGTCTGCAGAGAGTGAGGAGGCCACAGACTACAGATCTGAGGGACGAGGTATGAAGCGGCAGAGAGTGGAGTCATCAGCAAAGAGAGAGAGAGGATTTTCCAGAGAGTCGGAGAGATCATTGATGAAGATCAGAAAAAGCACAGGGCACAGAACACTGCCTTGGGGAACTCCAGCCTGAACAGGCAGTGGAGATGAGAGAAAAACATTCAGGGCCACACGTTGACGATGACCAGAGAGGAAGTCCGCAAGCCATGCGTGGAGGTGTCCATGGATACCATAGGAGGAGAGTTTGGTGAGCAGAGCGGGGTGCCAGACCGCATCGAAGGCACGTGATATGTCAAGTGAGACAGCTCTAATTTCCTCTTTAACATTGAGGCCCTCCATCCATTGTTGAGACAGCAGAAGCAGCATGTCCAGTGAAGAGTGACCTGGTCTGAATCCAAATTAATGATCCAAGATCAAGCCATTTGAGAAGGGAAGGATTTTATGTCAGATGCGATGATTGATTCCATGACCTTGCTGATTATTGGAAGTGGGCTGATTGATCTGAAGTTGAAAGGATCTGTTTTTGCACCTTTTTGTGTAAAGTGGTAATGCTGGCTGATTTCCAAGCAGATGGCAGATGACCTTGAGCAAAAGAGAGGGTGAAGAGAACAGAGAGAGGGTGAGATAGAGCGGCAGAGCAGGATTTTAGGACCCGTGGGCTGATGCCGTCTGGTCCAGTTGCAGAATCAGAGTCGAGATTGACAGAAACTTCTCCACCTTGTCAGGAGAGAAGGACACAGAGTTCAGGAGCAGCTGGGTACGCCTGGGTATGGTGGGTACAAAGAGAGATGGGTTTGGGACACAAGATTTTGAGGCAAACACAGCGTTGAGACATTCGGATTTTTCACGTGTGGTGTAAGCTGTGGAGCCATTAGAGGTAAGGGAGGGGGTGGAGCAGGAACAAACACAAGAAACAGATTTGACTAGACGCCACCAGGATTTGGAAGTGGGAGACAGGTTTCAGAGTTCAGTCTTGAGAGTAGAGAGATATTGCTTCCTGGCACTCCTGAGCATTAGAAAAAATGTTCTGAATGAACAAAATAAAAAACAAGTACAGATACATTCAAAGTACAATGCCCCCGTGCCAATTAATTAAATATCCTACAGCACGGCATTGCAGGGGCGCCTGTGGCGCCCGGCAATACCGCAGTGCAGCTCAAAGAGACTGCATTGGGAGGGAGAGGTGTACAATAATTGATTGATTAATTGTATAATTAAAATCAATAAAAGATTATCACAAAATATTTTCTTAATCAATTGGCTAATAGCATAACTAAACCACTAGTGCTTCATCCGAAGATGTATCTTTTAGAAATTTAATTAAATAAGTCATTAATAAAAAATAAATAATTAATTGATTAATCAAAAAATAATTCATCAATTAATCAATAAATAATTAATCCATTAAATGATTAATCAATAAATCAAAAATATCCTTGATAGCCACATCACTTGGTCACAGGCATGTCCAAATATTAGCTTTCCAGCTGAAAAGGTGCCTGAGATATTGGCCAAATGAGAAGGAAAATAAATAAATGATTAATAATGAAAATAAATAAATAATGACCATTAAAAAATTAAATTATTAATCAATTCGGTCACAGAACACATAAACCACCACCATTTCATCAGAATCTGTAACTGAATTTTTTTTAAAAAAATTAGTAATTAATCGATTCATTGATTAATGAATAAATCAAAAACAAGTACAGATACATTCAAAGTACACCGCCCCCATGCCAAATAATTAAATATTCTACAGTGCGGCATTGCCGGGGCGCCTCCGGCACCCGGCAATACCGCAGTGCAGCTCATAGAGGCTGCATTGGGAGTGAGAGGTGTACACTAATTGATTGATTAATTGTATAATTAAAATCAATAAAAGATTATCACAAAATATTTTCATAATCAATTGGCTAATAGCATAACTAAACCACTAGTGCTTCATCCGAAGATGAATCTTTTAGAAATTTAATTAAATAACTCATTAAAAATTTTTAAAATAATTAATTGATTAATCAATAAATAATTAATCGATTAAATGATTAATCAATAAATCAAAAATATCCTTGAAAGCCACATCACTTGGTCACTGTCCTGTCCAAATATTAGCTTCCCAGCTCAAAAGGTGCCTGAGATATTGGCCAAATGAGAAAGAAAATAAATAAATGATTAATAATGAATATAAATAAATAATAATCATAAAAAAATTAAATTATTAATCAATTCGGTCAGAGAACACATAAACCACCACCATTTCATCAGAATCTGTAACTTAAAAAAAATAAAAAAATTTAGTCATTAATCGAATAATTAAATAATTAATCGATTAATTGATAAATTAATAAATCAAAAATAGCGTTTGCAGCCAAATCACCTGGTCATTGGCATGTCCAAATAACAGCTTCCTAACTCAAAAGGTGCCTGAGTTAATGGTCAGAAGAGAAAGGAAATTTGATTAATTAAATAAGTACTTAATTAATCGCTAATAATTAAATAACTCCTCAATTTATTGATAAATCAAAAAACAAAAAATACCGTTTTTGACAAAGCACTTGCTCACTATTGTGCCAAAATTTCAGCTTCCTAGCTCAAAGGATGGCTGAGATATCGCCCAGACAACCAAACAAACAAGAAAGAAAGCAAGAAAACAAGAACAAATACATTCAAAGTACACCGCCCCATGCCAAATAATTAAATATGCTGCAGCGCGGCATTGCCGGGGCGCCTCCGGCGCCCGGCAATACCGCAGTGCAGCTCGTATAGGCTGCATTGAGAGGGAGAGGTGTACACAAATTGATTGATTAATTGTATCATTTAAATCAATAAAAGATTATCACCAAATATTTTCTGAATCAATTGGCTAATCGCATAACTAAACCACTCGTGCTTCATCCGAAGATGTATCTTTTAGAAATTTAATTAAATAAGTCGTTAATAAATAATTAAATAATTAATTGATTAATCAATAAATAATTAATCGATTAATCAATAATTAATCGATTAAATGATTAATCAATAAATCAAAAATATCCTTGATAGCCACATCACTTGGTCACTGTCATGTCCAAATATTAGCTTCCGAGCTCAAAAGGTGCCTGAGATATTGGCCAAATGAGAAACAAAATAAATAAATGATTTATAATGAAAATAAATAAATAATCATTAAAAAATTAAATTATTAATCAATTCGGTCAGAGAACACATAAACCACCATTTCATCAGAATCTGTAACTTTAAAAAAAAAAAAAAAAATTGTCATTAATCGAATAATTAAATAATTAATCGATTAATTGATTAATTAATAAATCAAAAATAGATTTTGCAGCCAAATCACCTGGTCATTGGCATGTCCAAATAACAGCTTCCTAACTCAAAAGGTGCCTGAGTTAATGGTCAGAAGAGAAAGGAAATTTGATTAATTAAATAAGTACTTAATTAATCGCTAATAATTAAATAACTCCTCAATTTATTGATTAATCAAAAAACAAAAAATACAGTTTTTGACAAAGGACTTGCTCACTACTGTGCCGAAATTTCAGCTTCCTAGCTCAAAGGATGGCTGAGATATCACCCGGACAACCAAACAAACAAGAAAGAAAGAAAGCAAGAAAACAAGAAAACAAACAAGAAAGCAAGAAAACAAACAACCAGGGTGAAAACTGAGTACTCTCTTTCAGCGTGCGTCACTGCCGAGCCCCCTTCGGTGCCCAGCAATGACGATTTGCAATGCCTGGAGATGGCATAGGAAAGGAGCGGTGTACAACAAGTACAGATACATTCAAAGTACACCGCCCCCTTGCCAAATAATTAAATATCCTACAGCGCGGCATTGCCGGGGCGCCTCAGGCGCCCGGCAATACCGCAGTGCAGCTCATAGAGGCTGCTTTGGGAGGAAGAGGTGTACGCTAATTCATTGATTAATTGTATAATTAAAATCAATAAAAGATTATCACAAATTATTTTCTTAATCAATTGGCTAGGAGCATAACTAAACCACTCGTGCTTCATCCGAAGATGTATCTTTTCGAAATTTAATTAAATAAGTCATTAATAAAAAAGTAAATAATGAATTGATTCACCAATAAATAATTAATCGATTAAATGATTAATCAATAAATCAAAAATATCCTTGATAGCCACATCACTTGGTCACTGTCATGTCCAAATATTAGCTTCCCAGCTCAAAAGGTGCCTGAGATATTGGCCAAATGAGAAAGAAAATAAATAAATGATTAATAATGAAAATAAATAAATAATAATCATTAAAAAATTAAATTATTAATCAATTCGGTCAGAGAACACATAAACCACCACCATTTCATCAGAATCTGTAACTGGGAAAAAGAAAAAAAAATCAGTAATGAATCGAATAATTAAATAATTAATCGATTCATTGATTAATTGATTAATCAATAAATCAAAAATATCCTTGATAGCCACATCACTTGGTCACTCATGTCCAAATATTAGCTTCCGAGCTCAAAAGGTGCCTGAGATATTGGCCAAATGAGAAAGAAAATAAATAAATGATTAATTATGAAAATAAATAAATAATAATCATAAAAAAATTAAATTATTAATCAATTCGGTCAGAGAACACATAAACCACCACCATTTCATCAGAATCTGTAACTTTAAAAAAATAAATTTTTTTAGTCATTAATCGAATAATTAAATAATTAATCGATTAATTGATTGATTCATTAATAAATCACAAATAGCATTTGCAGCCAAATCACCTGGTCATTGGCATATCCAAATATCAGCTTCCTAACTCAAAAAGTGCCTGAGTTAATGGTCAGAAGAGAAAGGAAATTTAATTAATTAAATAAGTACTTAATTAATCGCTAATAATTAAATAACTCCTCAATTAATTGATTAATCAAAAAACAAAAAACACTGTTTTTGACAAAGGACTTGCTCACTCCTGTGCCAAAATTTCAGCTTCCAAGCTCAAAGGATGGCTGAGATATCGTCCGGACAAACAAACAAGAAAACAAGAAAGCAAGAAAGAAAACAACCAGAGTGAAAACTGAGTACTCCCTTTCAGCGTACGTCACTGCCGAGCTTCGGTGCCCAGCAATGACGATTTGCAATGCCTGGAGATGGCAGAGGAAAGGTGCGGTGTACAACAAGTACAGATACATTCAAAGTACACCGCCCCCTTGCCAAATAATTAAATATCCTACAGCGCGGCATTGCCGGGGCGCCTTTGGCGCCCAGCAATACCGCAATACCGCAGTGTACAAATACATCAGAATCACCAATAAATAATTAATCGATTAAATGATTAATCAATAAATCAAAAATATCCTTGATAGCCACATCACTTGGTCACTGTCATGTCCAAATATTAGCTTCCCAGCTCAAAAGGTGCCTGAGATATTGGCCAAATGAGAAAGAAAATAAATAAATGATTAATAATGAAAATAAATAAATAATAATCATGAAAAAATTAAATTATCAATCAATTCGGTCAAAGAACACATAAACCACCACCATTTCATCAGAATCAAAACAAAAAATACCTTTTTTGACAAAAGACTTGCTCACTATTGTGCCGAAATTTCAGCTTCCTAGCTCAAAGGATGGCTGAGATATCGCCCGGACAAACAAACAAGAAAACAAACAAGTACAAATACATTCAAAGTACACCGCCCCATGCCAAATAATTAAATATGCTGCAGCGCGGCATTGCCAGGGCGCCTCCGGCGCCCGGCAATACCGCAGTGCAGCTCATTGAGGCTGCATTGGGAGGGAGAGGTGTACACTAATTGATTGATTAATTGTATAATTAAAATCAATAAAAGATTATCACAAAATATTTTCATAATCAATTGGCTAATCACATAACTAAACCACTAGTGCTTCATCCGAAGATGTATCTTTTAGAAATTTAATTAAATAAGTCATTTATAAAAAATTAAATAATTAATTGATTACTCAATAAATAATTAATCGATTAATCAATAAATAATTAATAGATGAAATGATTAATCAATAAATCAAAAATATCCTTGAGAGCCACATCACTTGGTCACTCATGTCCAAATATTATCTTCCCAGCTCAAAAGGTGCCTGAGATATTGGCCAAATGAGAAAGAAAATAAATAAATGATTAATAATGAAAATAAATAAATAATAATCATAAAAAAATTAAATTATTAATCAATTTGGTCAGAGAACACATAAACTACCACTATTTCATCAGAATCTGTAATTTAAAAAAAAAAAAATTTTTTGTCATTAATCGAATAATTAAATAATTAATCGATTAATTGATTCATTAATAAATCAAAAATATCCTTTGCAGCCAAATCACCTGGTCATTGGCATGTCCAAATATCAGCTTCCTAACTCAAAAGGTGCCTGAGTTAATGGTCAGAAGAGAAAGGAAATTTGATTAATTAAATAAGTACTTAATTAATCGCTAATAATTAAATAACTCCTCAATTTATTGATTAATCAAAAAAAAAATACAGTTTTTGACAAAGGACCTGCTCACTATTGTGCCGAAATTTCAGCTTCCAAGCTCAAAGGATGGCTGAGATATCGCCCGGACAAACAAGCAAGAAAACAAGAAAACAAACAAACAAACAACCAGAGTGAAAACTGAGTACTCTCTTTCAGCGTGCGTCACTGCCGAGCCCCCTTCGGTGCCCGGCAATGACGATTTGCAATGTCTGGAGATGGCATAGGAAAGGAGCGGTGTACAACAAGAAAGCAAGAAAACAAGTACACATACATTCAAAGTACACCGCCCCCATGCCAAATAATTAAATATCCTACAGCGCGGCATTGCCGGGGCGCCTCCGGCGCCCGGCAATACCGCAGTGCAGCTCATTGAGGCTGCATTGGGAGGGAGAGGAGTACACTAATTGATTGATTAATTGTTTCATTAAAATCAATAAAAGATTATCACAAAATATTTTCATAATCAATTGGCTAATAGCATAACTAAACCACTAGTGCTTCATCCGAAGAAGTATCTTTTAGGAATTTAATTAAATAACTCATTAATAAAAAATTTAACAATTAATTGATTAATCAATAAATAATTATTTATTGATTAATCAATTAATTGTAATTAATCGTTAATTTATTGTTAATAAATAATTAATCGATGAAATGATTAATCAATAAATCAAAAATATCCTTGATAGCCACATCACTTGGTCACTCATGTCCAAATATTAGCTTCCGAGCTCAAAAGGTGCCTGAGATGTTGGCCAAATGAGAAAGAAAATAAATAAATGATTAATAATGAAAATAAATAAATAATAATCATGAAAAAATTAAATTATTAATCAATTCGGTCAGAGAACACATAAACCACCACCATTTCATCAGAATCTGTAACTAAAAAAAAAAAAAAAAATGTTTAGTCATTAATCGAATAATTAAATAATTAATTGATTAATTGATTAATTGATAAATCAAAAATAGCCTTTGCAGCCAAATCACCTGGTCATTGGAATGTCCAAATATCAGCTTCCTAACTCAAAAGGTGCCCGAGTTAATGGTCAGAAGAGAAATGAAATCTAATTAATTAAATAAGTACTTAATTAATCGCTAATAATTAAATAACTCAATTAATTGATTATTCAAAAAACAAAAAATACAGTTTTTGACAAAGGACTTGCTGACTATTGTGCCGAAATTTCAGCTTCCTAGCTCAAAGGATGGCTGAGATATCGTCCGGACAAACAAACAAGAAAACAAGTACACATACATTCAAAGTACACCGCCCCCATGCCAATTAATTAAATATCCTACAGCACGGCATTGCAGGGGCGCCTATGGCGCCCGGAAATACCGCAGTGCAGCTCATAGAGGCTGCATTGGGAGGGAGAGGTGTACACTAATTGATTGATTAATTGTATAATTAAAATCAATAAAAGATTATCACAAAATATTTTGTTAATCAATTGGCTAATACCATAACAAAACCACTCGTGCTTCATCCGAAGATGTATCTTTTAGAAATTTAATCAAATAAGTCATTAATAAAAAATTAAATAATTAATTGATTAATCAATAAGTATTTCATCGATTAATCAATAAATAATGAATCGATTAAATGATTAATCAATTAATCAAAAATATCCTTGATAGCCACATCACTTGGTGACTGTCATGTCCAAATATTAGCTTCCCAGCTCAAAAGGTGCCTGAGATATTGGCCAAATGAGAAAGAAGATAAATAAATGATTAATAATGAAAATAAATAAATAATAATCATAAAAAAATTAAATTATTAATCAATTCGGTCAGAGAACACATAAACCACCACCATTTCATCAGAATGTGCAACTTTAAAAAAAAAAAATTTTTTGTCATTTATCAAATAATTAAATAATTAATCGATTCATTGATTAATTGATTAATTAATAAATCAAAAATAGCCTTTGCATCCAAATCACCTGGTCATTGGCATGTCCAAATATCAGCTTCCTAACTCAAAAGGTGCCTGAGTTAATGGTCAGAAGAGAAATTAAATTTAATTAATTAAATAAGTACTTAATTAATCGCTAATAATTAAATAACTCATCAATTAATTGATTAATCAAAAAACAAAATACAGTTTTTGACAAAGGACCTGCTCACTATTGTGCCGAAATTTCAGCTTCCTAGCTCAAAGGATGGCTGAGATATCGCCCGGACAAACAAACAAACAAACAAGTAAGAAAGAAAGCAAGAAAACAAACAACCAGAGTGAAAACTGAGTACTCTCTTTCAGCGTGCGTCACTGCCGAGTCCCCTTCGGTGCCCGGCAATGACGATTTGCAATGCCTGGATATGGCATAGGAAAGGAGCGGTGTACAATTAGATTAACCTTTAAAGAGATGTGTATAAATGAATTAATTCTGGATTTTTCCGCCATTTTACCCAGTGTCTATTACATCACCACATCCAACACATTACATTAGCTCTTCATGCCTGTTGTTTGTGTCCTTAATAACATCCTTAAAAACAGTAACTTTCCTAACTTAAGTGAGTTCCAAAGTAATCCTAAATAGTTATGGAATTGATTTTCTTGTGGGCAATGTTGGGGAAGTGATCAAAAGATGGCCAAGATGGTACTTTTCTGGGAACCTTCTCAGGGACACCGCTCAAGAGGACGACCCGCTACAACCGACATCGATATACTCAAGAGGACGACCCGCTACAACCGACATCGATATACTCAAGATGACGACCCACTACAACCGACATCGATATACTCAAGATGATGACCCCCTACAACCTACATCGACATACTCAAGAGGACGACCCACTACAACTGACATCGATATACTCAAGATGACGACCCACTACAACTGACATCGATATACTCAAGATGACGACCCCCTACAACCGACATCGATATACTCAAGATGACGACCCATTACAACTGACATCAATATGCTCAAGATGACGACCCGCTACAACCGACATCGATATACTCAAGAGGACGACCCGCCACAACCTACATCGACATAGTCAAGAGGACGACCCGCTACAACCTACATCGATATACTCAAGAGGACGACCCCCTACAATTGACATCGATATACTCAAGAGGACGACCCACTACAACCTACATCAACATACTCAAGAGGACGACCCGCTACAACCTACATCGACATACTCAAGAGGACGACCCACTACAACCTACATCGATATACTCAAGAGGACGACCCCCAACAACCTACATCGATATACTCAAGAGGACGACCCCCAACAACCTACATCGATATACTCAAGAGGACGACCCGCTACAACCTACATCGATATACTCAAGATGACGACCCATTACAACTGACATCGATATGCTCAAGAGGACGACCCGCTACAACCGACATCGATATACTCAAGAGGCCGACCTGCTACAACCGACATCGATATGCTCAAGATCACGACCCACTACAACAGACATCGATATACTCAAGAGGACGACCCGCTACAACCGACATCGATATACTCAAGATGACGACCCACTACAACCGACATCGATATACTCAAGATGATGACCCCCTACAACCTACATCGACATACTCAAGAGGACGACCCACTACAACTGACATCGATATACTCAAGATGACGACCCACTAAAACTGACATCGATATACTCAAGATGACGACCCCCTACAACCGACATCGATATACTCAAGATGATGACCCATTACAACTGACATCAATATGCTCAAGATGACGACCCGCTACAACCGACATCGATATACTCAAGAGGACGACCCGCCACAACCTACATCGACATAGTCAAGAGGACGACCCGCTACAACCTACATCGACATACTCAAGAGGACGACCCGCTACAACCTACATCGACATACTCAAGAGGACGACCCACTACAACCTACATCGATATACTCAAGAGGACGACCCCCAACAACCTACATCGATATACTCAAGAGGACGACCCGCTACAACCTACATCGACATACTCAAGAGGACGACCCACTACAACCTACGTCGATATACTCAAGAGGACGACCCCCAACAACCTACATCGATATACTCAAGAGGACGACCCCCAACAACCTACATCGATATACTCAAGAGGACGACCCGCTACAACCTACATCGATATACTCAAGAGGACGACCCGCTACAACCTACATCGATATACTCAAGAGGACGACCCGCTACAACCTACATCGATATACTCAAGAGGACGACCCGCTACAACCTACATCCATATACTCAAGAGGACGACCCGCTACAACCTACATCGATATACTCAAGAGGACGACCCCCTACAACCGACATCAATATACTCAAGAGGACGACCCGCTACAACCTACATCGATATACTCAAGAGGACGACCCGCTACAACCGACATCAATATACTCAAGAGGACGACCCGCTACAACCTACATCAATATACTCAAGAGGACGACCCGCTACAACCGACATCAATATACTCAAGAGGACGACCCGCTACAACCTACATCGACATACTCAAGAGGACGACCCCCTACAACCGACATCAATATACTCAAGAGGACGACCCGCTACAACCGACATCAATATACTCAAGAGGACGACCCCCTACAACCGACATCAATATAATCAAGAGGACGACCCCCTACAACCGACATCAATATACTCAAGAGGACGACCCGCTACAACCTACATCGATATACTCAAGAGGACGACCCGCTACAACCGACATCAATATACTCAAGAGGACGACCCGCTACAACCTACATCAATATACTCAAGAGGACGACCCGCTACAACCGACATCAATATACTCAAGAGGACGACCCGCTACAACCTACATCGACATACTCAAGAGGACGACCCCCTACAACCGACATCAATATACTCAAGAGGACGACCCGCTACAACCGACATCAATATACTCAAGAGGACGACCCCCTACAACCGACATCAATATACTCAAGAGGACGACCCCCTACAACCGACATCAATATACTCAAGAGGACGACCTGCTACAACCGACATCGATATACTCAAGATGACGACCCACTACAACTGACATCGATATGCTCAAGATGACGACCCGCGACAACTGACATCGATATACTCAAGAGGACAACCCACTACAACTGACATTGATATGCTCAAGAGGACGACCCGCTACAACAGACATCGATATACTCAAGAGGACGACCCGCTACAACCGACATCGATATACTCAAGATGACGACCCACTACAACTGACATCGATATGCTCAAGAGGACGACCCGCTACAACCGACATCGATATACTCAAGATGACGACCCCCTACAACCTACATCGACATACTCAAGATGACGACCCACTACAACTGACATCGATATACTCAAGATGACGACCCACTACAACTGACATCGATACACTCAAGAGGACGACCCGCCACAACCTACATCGACATACTCAAGAGGACGACACACTACAACCTACATCGACATACTCAAGAGGACGACCAGCTACAACTTACATCGATATACTCAAGAGGACGACCCCCTACAACCTACATCGACATACTCAACAGGACGACCCGCTACAACCTACATCGACATGCTCAAGAGGACGACCCACTACAACCTACATCGATATACTCAAGAGGACGACCCCCAACAACCTACATCGATATACTCAAGAGGACGACCCCCAACAACCTACATCGATATACTCAAGAGGACGACCCCCAATAACCTACATCGATATACTCAAGAGGACGACCTGCTACAACCTACATCGATATACTCAAGAGGACGACCCGCTACAACCTACATCGATATACTCAAGAGGACGACGCCCAACAACCTACATCGATATACTCAAGAGGACGACCCGCTACAACCTACATCGATATATTCAAGAGGACGACCCGCTACAACCTACATCGATATACTCAAGAGGAGGACCCCCAACAACCTACATCGACATACTCAAGAGGACGACCCGCTACAACCTACATCGATATATTCAAGAGGACGACCCGCTACAACCTACATTGATATACTCAAGAGGAGGACCCCCAACAACCTACATCGACATACTCAAGAGGACGACCCGCTACAACCTACATCGACATACTCAAGAGGACGACCCGCTACAACCTACATCGATATACTCAAGAGGACGACCCGCTACAACCTACATCGATATACTCAAGAGGACGACCCGCTACAACTTACATCGATATACTCAAGAGGACGACCCCCAACAACCTACATCGACATACTCAAGAGGACGACCCGCTACAACCTACATCGATATACTCAAGACGACGACCCGCTACAACCTACATCGATATACTCAAGAGGACGACCCGCTACAACCTACATCGATATATTCAAGAGGACGACCCGCTACAACTTACATCGATATACTCAAGAGGACGACACCCAACAACCTACATCGACATACTCAAGAGGACGACCCGCTACAACCTACATCGATATACTCAAGAGGACGACCCCCTACAACCTACATCGATATACTCAAGAGGACGACCCCCTACAACCGACATCAATATACTCAAGAGGACGACCCGCTACAACCTACATCGATATACTCAAGAGGACGACCCGCTACAACTTACATCGATATACTCAAGAGGACGACCCGCTACAACTTACATCGATATACTCAAGAGGACGACCCGCTACAACTTACATCGATATACTCAAGAGGACGACCCCCAACAACCTACATCGACATACTCAAGAGGACGACCCGCTACAATCTACATCGATATACTAAAGAGGACGACCCGCTGCAACCTACATCGATATACTCAAGAGGATGACCCGCTGCAACCTACATCGATATACTCAAGAGGACGACCCCCTACAACCTACATCGATATACTCAAGAGGACGACCCCCTACAACCTACATCAATATACTCAAGAGGACGACCCGCTACAACCTACATCGATATACTCAAGAGGACGACGCCCAACAACCTACATC
Organism: Myxine glutinosa; assembly: GCF_964187855.1. Classification (NCBI taxonomy): domain Eukaryota; kingdom Metazoa; phylum Chordata; class Myxini; order Myxiniformes; family Myxinidae; genus Myxine; species Myxine glutinosa. The sequence goes on along the minus strand of NC_136264.1, from coordinate 6,971,592 downwards.
GATATACTCAAGAGGACGACCCGCTACAACCTACATCGATATACTCAAGAGGACGACCCGCTACAACCTACATCGATATACTCAAGAGGACGACCCCCTACAACCGACATCAATATACTCAAGAGGACGACCCGCTACAACCTACATCGAAACACTGGAACGCGACACCAAAATCAACAGGCGTGACCTCCTTGAAGCGATGACGAGAAGAACAACGTAAAAAGTTTGTCAGTAGTGTCCGATGGTGATGGTGGTGGTTGTGGTGGTGGTGGTGACGATTCGAATACCAATCAGGCCGATCGAGTGACGTATGATTGCATTCCCCTCCGCGCATGTGCGGTCGGGACAAATTCAGAGCCATGGTGCAGTAAAACAACCGACTCGTCATCCTATTCAGGCTCCGATTTGCGTTCGAAATGCAACATTCAATTTCAACAAGTTGATCCTCGATATAAGCGAACGATCATAAACAGATCAAATGGCGAGATGGATGGATGCACATACTCGAATCAATTGCTTAACCCCGCTTTGCTCTTCGCATGCACGGGGTAATTCTTTGATTTTGGTACGGGGTTACCTCCGAACCCCCATTTTCATACTACTACCTCCAACAGGTCGAGGCAAAAGGGTTCTCACGATGGTACAACGCCAGCTCGATTCGACTTCGCACGACCTGTCCCTTTGTTATTTGGGAGTTGTTCCTTTTTGGGTCGCAATTTCCCCTCCAAAGAACGAGGGAAATGGTGTTACAGCAACTCTAATAAACACAAAATAAATACTTGAACAGTATTCGGTGGAGCGCGTACCCCTGCCAGGATGAACGGTTTATGTTTTGTGTCCCACTGATGGGTCGGATCTGGATTCGGACCTGAACCAAAATCGAATCGGCTTGATCTTGTCACTTCACCAACGCATTCACCAAGTTTCATCATCATCGTCATCAGTCCATAACTTTGAGATATTGTGCTCACAGACAGGTAAATGGACAAATACACAGACAAACACGGGTGAAAACATAACATCTGTCCACCTTCGGTGCTGGAGGTAGTAAGTGTGACCTCAAGTTAATTTGCAGCTCGGGACAACAGGAAAGGGCACCATTGTTTCGGAGTACAATGGGGCACTCTCAAACACTAATATACGGCTTCACTGGCCGGCCATAACACGTGACACTCTCAAACACTAATATACGGCTTCACTGGCCGGCCACGACACAGGACACTCTCAAACACTAATATACGGCTTCACTGGCCGGCCATAACACGTGACACTCTCAAACACTAAGAATCCTAAGATACGGCTTCACTGGCCGGCCACGACACGGGACACTCTCAAACACTAATATACGGCTTCACTGGCCGGCCACGACACAGGACACTCTCAAACACTAATATACGGCTTCACTGGCCGGCCATAACACGTGACACTCTCAAACACTAATATACGGCTTCACTGGCCAGCCACGACACAGGACACTATCAAGCACTAAGAATCCTAAGATACGGCTTCACTGGCCGGCCACGACACGGGACACTCTCAAACACTAATATACGGCTTCACTGGCCGGCCACGACACAGGACACTCTCAAACACTAATATACCGCTTCACTGGCTGGCCATGACACGGGACACTATCAAGCACTAAGATACGGCTTCACTGGCCGGCCACGACACAGGACACTATCAAGCACTAAGATACAGCTTCACTGGCCGGCCACAACACAGGACACTATCAAGCACTAAGATACAGCTTCACTGGCCGGCCACAACACAGGACACTATCAAGCACTAAGATACAGCTTCACTGGCCAGCCACGACACAGGACACTATCAAGCACTAAGATACGGCTTCACTGGCCGGCCATGACACGGGACACTCTCAAGCACTAAGATACGGCTTTACTGGCCGGCCACAACACGGGACACTCTCAAGCACCAAGATACGGCTTTACTGGCCAGCCATTACACGGGACACTATGAAGCACTAAGATACGGCTTCACTGGCCAGCCATGACACAGGGCACTCTCAAGCACAAACATACGGCTTCACTGGCCGGCCATGACACAGGACACTATGAAGCACTAAGATACGGCTTCACTGGCTGTCCACGACACGGGACACTCTCAAGCACTAAGATATGGCTTCACTGGCCGGCCACGACACAGGACACTCTCAAGCACTAAGATATGGCTTCACTGGCCGGCCATGACACGGGACACTATCAAGCACTAAGATACGGCTTTACTGGCCGGCCATGACACGGGACACTATCAAGCAATAAGATACGGCTTCACTGGCCGGCCACGACACGGGACACTCTCAAACACCAAGATACAGCTTCACTTGCCGGCCACGACACGGGACACTCTCAAACACTAAGATACAGCTTCACTGGCCGGCCACGACACAGGACACTCTCAAACACTAAGATACAGCTTCACTGGCCGGCCACGACACAGGACACTATCAAGCACTAAGATACGGCTTCACTGGCCGGCCATGACACAGGACACTATCAAGCACTAAGATACGGCTTCACTGGCTGTCCATGACACAGGGCACTCTCAATCACAAAGATACGGCTTCACTGGCTGGCCATGACACGGGACACTCTCAAACACTAATATACGGCTTCACTGGCCAGCCACGACACAGGACAATATCAATCACAAAGATACGGCTTTACTGGCCGGCCATGACACAGGACACAATCAAGCATTAAAATACGGCTTCACTGGCCGGCCATGACACGGGACACTATCAAGCACTAAGATACGGCTTCACTGGCCGGCCATGACATGGGACACGGCCACAGTGTGTAGAACACTTCACTTGTGCACTGTCCTGTGACCATAAACCAAGAAGGAAGGCAAAGTGGGAAAGAATAATAAAGATTCTTGGGTAAAATGCCAGGGGCATAGAAAAGGCCCCTTTTTTAAGGGTATGTACCATTTCTATGCCCCTGGCATTTTTCACAAGATACATTTTAAATACAAACAAAATGCATTTGTTCATTGTACAAGACTTTATTCAAGATGATATAAAAGACTTGAAAAAGTAAGGGGAAAACAACATTCGAACCAGACAGGATTCGAACCCACAATCCCCAGCTTGGGAGTCTGATGCTTTATCCATTAGGCTATTGAGCCAGCACGTTAGAATTTAAAAAAAAAAAAATTTAACTGGTACAAACGATGTATATTTGTATTATTATATATAATATACCAGTAGAAACCGACAAATGAATTTTCAGTCCCCATGTTAAAGTTGCATACAGAGAAACGATCCCATATAAAGGGAGGGGTACTTTGCGCCTTCCTTCGATACAGCCATGGATAACATTGGTGAACAGGTAAATTAATAGATACCAGGCTCAGACACCAATATTGGTAAACAGGTAAATGAATAGATACCAGGCTAGGACATCAATATTGGTAAACAGGCAAATTATTAGATACCAGGCTAGGACACTAACATTGGAAAACAGGTAAATTAATAGATACAAGGCTAGGACACCAACATTGGTAAACAAGTAAATTAATAGATACCAGCCTAGGACACCAACATTGGTAAACAGGTAAATTCATAGATACCAGGCTAGGACACCAATATTGGTAAACAGGTAAATTAATAGATACCAGGCTAGGACACCAATATTGGTAAACAGGTAAATTAATAGATACCAGGCTAGGACACCAACATTGGTAAACAGATAAATTAATAGATACCAGGCAAGGACACCAATATTGGTAAACAGGTAAATTAATAGATATCAGCCTAGGACACCAACATTGGTAAACAGGTAAATTAATAGATACCAGGCTAGGACACCAACATTGGTAAACAGGTAAATTAATACATACCAGGCTAGGACACCAATATTGGTAAACAGGTAAATTAATAGATACCAGCCTAGGACACCAACATTGGTAAACAAGTAAATTAATAGATACCAGCCTAGGACACCAACATTGGTAAACAGGTAAATTAATAGATACCAGGCTAGGACACAAACATTGGTAAACAGATAAATTATAGATACCAGGCTAGGACACCAATATTGGTAAACAGGTAAATTAATAGATACCAGGCTCAGACACCAACATTAGCAAACAGGTAAATTAATAGATACCAGGCTAGGACACCAATATTGGTAAACAGGTAAATTAATAGATACCAGGCTAGGACACCAACATTGGTAAACAGATAAATTAATAGATACCAGGCGAGGACACCAATATTGGTAAACAGGTAAATTAATAGATACCAGGCTCAGACACCAACATTAGCAAACAGGTAAATTAATAGATACCAGGCGAGGACACCAATATTGGTAAACAGGTAAATTCATAGATACCAGGCTAGGACACCAACATTGGTAAACAGGTAAATTAATAGATACCAGGCTAGCACACCAACATTGGTAAACAGGTAAATTAATAGATACCAGGCTAGGACACCAACATTGGTAAACAGGTAAATTAATAGATACCAGGCTCAGACACCAACATTAGCAAACAGGTAAATTAATAGATACCAGGCGAGGACACCAATATTGGTAAACAGGTAAATTCATAGATACCAGGCTAGGACACCAACATTGGTAAACAGGTAAATTAATAGATACCAGGCTAGGACACCAACATTGGTAAACAGGTAAATTAATAGATACCAGGCTAGGACACCAACATTGGTAAACAGGTAAATTAATAGATACCAGGCTCAGACACCAACATTGGTAAACAGGTAAATTAATACATACCAGGCTAGGACACCAATATTGGTAAACACTAAACAGGTAAATTAATAGATACCAGCCTAGGACACCAACATTGGTAAATAGGTAAATTAATAGATACCAGCCTAGGACACCAATATTGGTAAACAGGTAAATTAATAGATACCAGCCTAGGACACCAACATTGGTAAACAGGTAAATTAATAGATACCAGGCCAGGACACCAACATTGGTAAACAGGTAAATTAATAGATACCAGGCTAGAACACCAATATTGGTAAACAGGTAAATTAATAGATACCAGGCTAGGACACCAACATTGGTAAACAGGTAAATTAATAGATACCAGGCTAGGACACCAACATTGGTAAACAGGTAAATTAATAGATATCAGGCCAGGACACCAACAATGGTAAACAGGTAAATTAATAGATACCAGGCTAGGACACCAACATTGGTAAACAGGTAAATTAATAGATACCAGGCTAGGACACCAACATTGGTAAACAGGTAAATTAATAGATACCAGGTTAGGACACCAATATTGGTAAACAGGTAAATTAATAGATACCAGGCTAGGACACCAATATTGGTAAACAGGTAAATTAATAGATACCAGCCTAGGACACCAACATTGGTAAACAGGTAAATTAATAGATACCAGGCCAGGACACCAACATTGGTAAACAGGTAAATTAATAGATACCAGGCTAGGACACCAACATTGGTAAACATGTAAATTAATAGATACCAGGCTAGGACACCAACATTGGTAAACAGGTAAATTAATAGATACCAGGCTAGGACACCAATATTGGTAAACAGGTAAATTAATAGATACCAGGCTAGGACACCAATATTGGTAAACAGGTAAATTAATAGATACCAGCCTAGGACACCAACATTGGTAAACAGGTAAATTAATAGATACCAGCCTAGGACACCAACATTGGTAAACAGGTAAATTCATAGATACCAGGCTAGGACACCAATATTGGTAAACAGGTAAATTAATAGATACCAGGCTAGGACACCAATATTGGTAAACAGGTAAATTAATAGATACCAGGCTAGGACACCAACATTGGTAAACAGATAAATTAATAGATACCAGGCAAGGACACCAATATTGGTAAACAGGTAAATTAATAGATACCAGCCTAGGACACCAACATTGGTAAACAGGTAAATTAATAGATACCAGGCTAGGACACCAACATTGGTAAACAGGTAAATTAATACATACCAGGCTAGGACACCAATATTGGTAAACAGGTAAATTAATAGATACCAGCCTAGGACACCAACATTGGTAAACAGGTAAATTAATAGATACCAGGCTAGGACACCAATATTGGTAAACAGGTAAATTAATAGATACCAGCCTAGGACACCAACATTGGTAAACAGGTAAATTAATAGATACCAGGCTAGGACACAAACATTGGTAAACAGATAAATTATAGATACCAGGCTAGGACACCAATATTGGTAAACAGGTAAATTAATAGATACCAGGCTCAGACACCAACATTAGCAAACAGGTAAATTAATAGATACCAGGCTAGGACACCAATATTGGTAAACAGGTAAATTAATAGATACCAGGCTAGGACACCAACATTGGTAAACAGATAAATTAATAGATACCAGGCTAGGACACCAATATTGGTAAACAGGTAAATTAATAGATACCAGGCTCAGACACCAACATTAGCAAACAGGTAAATTAATAGATACCAGGCGAGGACACCAATATTGGTAAACAGGTAAATTCATAGATACCAGGCTAGGACACCAACATTGGTAAACAGGTAAATTAATAGATACCAGGCTAGCACACCAACATTGGTAAACAGGTAAATTAATAGATACCAGGCTAGGACACCAACATTGGTAAACAGGTAAATTAATAGATACCAGGCTAGGACACCAACATTGGTAAACAGGTAAATTAATAGATACCAGGCGAGGACACCAACATTGGTAAACAGGTAAATTAATAGATACCAGCCTAGGACACCAACATTGGTAAATAGGTAAATTAATAGATACCAGCCTAGGACACCAATATTGGTAAACAGGTAAATTAATAGATACCAGCCTAGGACACCAACATTGGTAAACAGGTAAATTAATAGATACCAGGCCAGGACACCAACATTGGTAAACAGGTAAATTAATAGATACCAGGCTAGAACACCAATATTGGTAAAAAGGTAAATTAATAGATACCAGGCAAGGACACCAACATTGGTAAACAGGTAAATTAATAGATACCAGGCTAGGACACCAACATTGGTAAACAGGTAAATTAATAGATATCAGGCCAGGACACCAACAATGGTAAACAGGTAAATTAATAGATATCAGGCCAGGACACCAACAATGGTAAACAGGTAAATTAATAGATACCAGGCTAGGACACTAACATTGGTAAACAGGTAAATTAATAGATACCAGGCTAGGACACCAACATTGGTAAACAGGTAAATTAATAGATACCAGGCTAGGACACCAACATTGGTAAACAGGTAAATTAATAGATACCAGGCTAGGACACCAATATTGGTAAACAGGTAAATTAATAGATACCAGGCTAGGACACCAATATTGGTAAACAGGTAAATTAATAGATACCAGCCTAGGACACCAACATTGGTAAACAGGTAAATTAATAGATACCAGGCCAGGACACCAACATTGGTAAACAGGTAAATTAATAGATACCAGGCTAGGACACCAACATTGGTAAACAGGTAAATTAATAGATACCAGGCTAGGACACCAACATTGGTAAACAGGTAAATTAATAGATACCAGGCTAGGACACCAATATTGGTAAACAGGTAAATTAATAGATACCAGGCTAGGACACCAATATTGGTAAACAGGTAAATTAATAGATACCAGCCTAGGACACCAGCATTGGTAAACAGGTAAATTAATAGATACCAGGCCAGGACACCAGCATTGGTAAACAGGTAAATTAATAGATACCAGGCCAGGACACCAACATTGGTAAACAGGTAAATTAATAGATACCAGGCAAGGACACCAACATTGGTAAACAGGTAAATGAATAGATACCAGGCTAGGACACCAACATTGGTAAACAGGTAAATTAATAGATACCAGGCTAGGACACCAATATTGGTAAACAGGTAAATTAATAGATACCAGGCTAGGACACCAATATTGGTAAACAGGTAAATTAATAGATACCAGCCTAGGACACCAACATTGGTAAACAGGTAAATTAATAGATACCAGGCCAGGACACCAACATTGGTAAACAGGTAAATTAATAGATACCAGCCTAGGACACCAACATTGGTAAACAGGTAAATTAATAGATACCAGGCCAGGACACCAACAATGGTAAACAGGTAAATTAATAGATACCAGGCTAGGACACCAACATTGGTAAACAGGTAAATTAATAGATACCAGGCCAGGACACCAACAATGGTAAACAGGTAAATTAATAGATACCAGGCGAGGACACCAATATTGGTAAACAGGTAAATTAATAGATACCAGGCTAGGACACCAACATTGGTAAACAGGTAAATTAACAGATACCAGGCTAGGACACCAACATTGGTAAACAGGTAAATTAATAGATACCAGGCCAGGACACCAACAATGGTAAACAGGTAAATTAATAGATACCAGGCTAGGACACCAACATTGGTAAACAGGTAAATTAATAGATACCAGGCCAGGACACCAACAATGGTAAACAGGTAAATTAATAGATACCAGGCTAGGACACTAACATTGGCCCAATGTTGGCAAAAGTTGGAATATTCGCGAGATTCTACGTCAGAAACCCTCATGCGAGTCTGCCAGCATTTGCCAACGTGGTGAAACGTCGGTAAAAGCGACGTTTATTTTTCAATGTTAGCACCATGTTGGTTACAACGGCAGTCACATGGCATAAAAGAGATGCGACAATGGCAACCATTGTTCCAACTTTTGGTCAATGGACAAAATTGTACATTGTGCCAAACGAGGTGCTGACACAAGCCAAAGGTGAACCTAATGTCAGCGTGTTACCTGCATCGACACATAAATAGACTTGAAGAGAAGCTGACCGGGATATTTGGAGACGTTGTGAAAGAGCGACTACGAGGTCGTTCTCCTCCTCCTCCTCTGTCTTGCTGCTCTCCTTCTGGCACCGAAAGCACACACGCTCTCCCACTCAAACGCAGCGCACTCATCCTGTCCATTATATTTCACTTGCTCATGCTTTCAGTCGACATAGGTGTGTACAATCTCTTCTTATGGTCGTCTTCCTCACAAATGTCTGAGCAGATCCCAGTCCCAAGCCTCGGCTCCCACCTCATCCTGCCTCTTTAGCCCACCTCATCCTGCCTCTTTAGCCCACAACATCCTGCTCCAGCCTCAGGAACCTGACAAACTATCTCACCGTGCTGCCCTCTCCCTCCCCATACGCCTTTCCTCTTATGGCCGATTGGTCTCCTGAAAGTTATCAAAACGTGCCCTGCACTCTTTTAAAAGCACATTGGAAAACATCGTCTGTGATGTCCTCGTCAGATTTCCAATATTCATTCATAATACAACACACGAGATTGTGTGCGTTCATTTTTGCAAGTGCGGAACACAGAAAATAAAGGCACATAAATAAGACGATTTCAGTGCGTTACTTCAAGGAAATATCTGGAAACTTGTTTTGTTCCTCGGAAGCCATCCGCAGGATATTTAACATTTTTTAAATCACTCGAATCTCTCTGGTGAATGTATGTTTGATCAGGATTCAAAACACGAATTTTCAAAGCTCGTTACATCCTTATTGAGGCATGGAAAGGTCCCTGCAGATTTGGGCAAGAATGTAGAATTGGGCCACATTTCCCTCCTGGCTCTGCCACACACATTTCCCTCCTGGCTCTGCCACACACATTTCCCTCCTGGCTCTGCCACACACATTTCCCTCCTGGCTCTGCCACACACATTTCCCTCCTGGCTCTGCCACACACATTTCCCTCCTGGCTCTGCCACACACATTTCCCTCCTGGCTCTGCCACACACATTTCCCTCCTGGCTCTGCCACACACATTTCCCTCCTGGCTCTGCCACACACATTTCCCTCCTGGCTCTGCCACACACATTTCCCTCCTGGCTCTGCCACACACATTTCCCTCCTGGCTCTGCCACACACATTTCCCTCCTGGCTCTGCCACACACATTTCCCTCCTGGCTCTGCCACACACATTTCCCTCTTCTTTCAGAAAGGTACTGTGGGGTTTTTATCATCCCCTCATAATCAAGGTGAGAAGACAAAATTCGGATTAATAGATAGACAAGATTCAGATAAATAGATACACTCATAATCAAGGAGCGAAGACAAGATTCCAATTAATAGATACACAAGATTCGGATTAATAGACAAGATTCGGATGAATAGACAAGATTCAGATAAATAGATACACTCATAATCAAGGAGCGAAGACAAGATTCCAATTAATAGATACACAAGATTCGGATTAATAGACAAGATTCGGATTAATAGACAAGATTCGGATGAATAGACAAGATTCAGATAAATAGATACACTCATAATCAAGGAGCGAAGACAAGATTCCAATTAATAGATACACAAGATTCGGATTAATAGACAAGATTCGGATTATAAGATAGACAAGATTCGGATTAATAGATATACAAGATTCATATTAATAGATAGACAAGATTCGGATTAATAGATAGACAACATTCGGATTAATAGATAGACAAGATTCGGATTATAAGATAGACAAGATTCGGATTATAAGATAGACAAGATTCGGATTTATAAATAGACAAGATTCGTATTAATAGATAGATAAGATTGCGTATTAATATATCGACAAGATTCGGATTAATAGATAGACAAGATTCGGATTATAAGATAGACAAGATTCGGATTAATAGATATACAAGATTCATATTAATAGATAGACAAGATTCGGATTAATAGATCGGCAAGATTCGGATTAAGAGATAGACAAGATTCGGATTAATAGATAGACAAGATTCGGATTTATAAATAGACAAGATTCGTATTAATAGATAGATAAGATTCGTATTAATAGATAGACAAGATTCGGATTTATAGATAGACAAGATTCGGACTAATAGATAGACAAGATTCGGATTATAAGATAGACAAGATTCGGATTTATAAATAGACAAGATTCGTATTAATAGATAGATAAGATTCGTATTAATAGAAAGACAAGATTCGGATTTATAGATAGACAAGATTCGTCTTAGTAGATCGGCAAGATTCGTATTAATAGATCGGCAAGATTCAGATTAAGAGATATGACAAGATTCGGATTAATAGATAGACAAGATTCGGATTTATAAATAGACAAGATTCGTATTAATAGATAGATAAGATTCGTATTAATAGATAGACAAGATTCGGATTTATAGATAGACAAGATTCGGACTAATAGATAGACAAGATTCGGATTATAAGATAGACAAGATTCGGATTTATAAATAGACAAGATTCGTATTAATAGATAGATAAGATTCGTATTAATAGAAAGACAAGATTCGGATTTATAGATAGACAAGATTCGGATTAATAGATAGACAAGATTCGGATTATAAGACAGACAAGCTTCGGATTAAGAGATAGACAAGATTCGGATTAAGAGATAGACAAGATTCGGATTAAGAGATAGACAAGATTCGGATTAAGAGATAGACAAGATTCGGATTCATAGATAGACAAGATTCGGATTCATAGATACACTCACGATATGATGAAACATTCCTTTCCTTCAAAACATACATTTGCATTTCGTTTTATTTATTCATTTCGCAGGTATGAAGTTTATCAGAACACAGGTATACAGTTAAAATACATGTGGTCGAGACCCAAGCTGACCATATGTTATTATAACAAGTGAATAAAAAAATTTATGCTAAATTAAAAAGGCAATGTAGGGATGACAAACTACAGTCTAAAAAAGGTCCTAAACCATGATGGACCATGATGTTCGTTTGGAGAGTAGTTGACAGTATTGCCCTCACATAACAATCCCGACATCAATGCCTCCAGACTATTGTCTAGGGCTAGGCCAAGCTAAAAGTATTAGAAGGTCCTGTAGGAGCTGTGCTCCCACGTAAATCGGAAGAATGGACGCGACAAAAAGCTGGAATTCGTCCGAGTTTCTTTATCGTCACAAAACAACTCGGGTACTCTGAAAAGCCCGTTTATCGGGCAGCAATATATATACACATTATCCCGGAGCGTTTGCCCGGGAGAGGCGAGAGGGGGCGTGCCCGGGCGTCCCGGACGCGACCTGGCAAGTCGAGAGCGGGCATGGCCGGGCGTGCCCGGGCATGCCCGGGCGTCCCGGACGAGGCCTGGCAAGTTGAGAGCGGGCCTGCCCGGGCGTCCTGGACGAGCCCGGCATGGTGATCGCTCCGCGTCCTTGGTAGGTGCAAGGCGATTGTGTAAACCCAGCGGTAGCCGCTACACACGTCCCCCCAGAATTGACCTGCACCGGCAGGGTCAATTTAAGGGGGGTCCTGATGACCCGGCCGAAGCGACCCCTGGCGGGTCATGGGGGGGGGGGTCCGGTGTGGTGGTGGGCGGTCGAGTGGGGGGCACCGTGGACGGGGGGCGGCCTCGCCGTGGCGCAAGGGCCAACCGTGGTGGTTGGTCGATGTCCACGTGCGCCGGCTTGAGGCGGGTCCACCGCAATCCGGTCCGACCTGCCGCCGATGTCGATGACGAACGACTTGTCGTCCCGTCGCAGGACCTGGAAGGGCCCGTCGTACGGCGGCCGGAGTGGCCCCCGATGTGCGTCATGACGCACAAAAACGTACTCCGCTGTGCGAAGCACTGGGGGGACGTAGGACTGGGGGTCACCGTGGTGGGACGTTGGCACGGGGGCAAACCGTCGGGCGGTCTCCTGGAGGTCCGAGCGCTGGTGAGCTGCAGACTAGGGACTGGTAGCGTCTGGCACGAATTCGCCCGGGACACGTAGCGCCTGGCCGTAGACAAGCTCGGCGGTGGACGCCCGGAGGCGATCTTGTCGGCTTCCCTGGCGAGGGCACGGGGATCCGTGATCGTCGTGCTTGCCAGGGCGAGGCGTACCGGGCTAGGCAGCTGACGGAGGAACAGCTCCCGGAACAGGAATGCCGGAGAGTGCTCGCCGAGCAGCGAAAGCATGTAGTCCATTCGCTCGGACGGGCGCGTGTCGCCGAGCTCGGGCAGGTCGAGCAGGCGCCGTGCGCGTTCCGCCGATGAGGGCGAAAGCGTCGAGGAGGAGCTTTTTAATCGCGCCGTATTTGTCAGCGGCTGGCGGGCTCTCGAGGAGGCTCAGGGCGCGGGCCACGGTGGCTGAGCCGAGCGCTGCTACCACATGGTGGAAGCGGGTGTCGTCGGCCGTAATGCCTCGCAGGGCGAACAGGGAGTCCGCCTGGGCGAACCAAACCGCCGCGTGAGCCTCCCAGAAGGTAGGCAGTTTGAGGGCGACTGCCGTATCACGTCGGGGTCACCAATGTAGGAGCTGTGCTCCCACGTAAATCGGAAGAATGGACGCGCCAAAAAGCTGGAATTCGTCCGAGTTTCTTTATTGTCACAAAACAACTCGGGTACTCTGAAAAGCCCGTTTATCGGGCAGCAATATATATACACATTATCCCGGAGCGTTTGCCCGGGAAAGGCGAGAGGGGGCGTGCCCGGGCGTCCTGGCAAGTCGAGGGCGGGCATGGCCGGGCATGCCCGGGCGTCCCGGTCGAGGCCTGGCAAGTTGAGAGCGGGCCTGCCCGGGCGTCCTGGACGAGCCCGGCATGGTGATCGCTCCGCGTCCTTTGGTAGGTGCAAGGCGATTGTGTAAACCCAGCGGTAGCCGCTACAGTCCTATATTTTATTTCTGCATACGTATAAGAAGCTCCTGTATAATTTGAGGGACTTCTTGCAGCTTCAGTTGTCTTTCCTACTTTTCTTTTTTATCAACTTCGAGTAACCAATCACAAATGCAGGTAATTTTGGCATGCTGTTATTAGAGATGTTCATGCAGTTTGTAAGAAGTTGATGATCATGTACTGATATTAAAATATTGTACTCAGGCTGCTAATTTGTCGAGTCTCATTATGTGGCTACAGTACAAGAGTAACCAAGTACTGTGGTAACCAGTGAAGTGTTTGTGGAAGCTTGAAGCAGTAATTGATGAAGAGTAAATGAGGCAGTGATGTAGGCATTGTTATGTGAGGGCAATACTGTTAGCTACTCTCTAAACCAACATCATCCCTATCTTGTTTAGGACCCTTTTTAGACTGTAGTTTGTCATCCCGACATTGCCTTTATAATTTAGCATACATTTTTTCATTCACTTGTTTCTGTAATTTTTTTTACAATATGGAATAACACAATGATACGGTACTCAGAGGACACCCAATCCTGGAGCAAAGGTGCCAAGATATCTGAGTCAAAGTCAAAGTCAAACACTGCACACGTGTTCCTCTATTGTCTTACGTAACCCTGACTGTATCTTGCAGCTCTGTCTTATTGCTCATTTCTCAAAGAGTAATGTCTTCATCCAGCCCAATGACCTGCACTTAGAAATGCCCAAAATAACTGGTGTGGTTTCCCTTTAACCAACAGGGCGGGGACAGAGGGGAGGGGCGGAGCCTCTCGAGGAATTTATGCACGGCCGGACAGGCGGACACGTGAAAGACACTCTCGTGGTTTTTACTGTTTTGTTCACTTGAAGCGTCAATAAACTTATTATACACTCGAAATACAGTATTATACACTTATACAATTCAGTCGTCATACACTTCCTCCCGTCCATGGTTCACGGAATCTTGTGGTGAGGCAGTTGCCCAGAAACAACTTGCCTTCGTCTCCTGGAAAGCAAATCCAACGGAAGGAAATCTCATTTCCTTTCACAAAGCCCGAGACAAGTGTGTGTCCACCCTCAGGAGAGCCAGGAAACAATATCTCTCCGTTCTTAAGACCGAACTCTCTTATCTGTCTCCCTCTTCCAAATCCAGGTGGCATCTGGTCAAATCTGTTTCTGGTGTTTGTTCCCCCTCCATCCCCTCCCTTACCTCAAACGGCCACACAGTTGACTCCGCACGTGAAAAAGCTGAATGCCTCAACTCTGTGTTTGCCTCTAAATCTTGTGTCCCAAACCCCTCCCTCTCTGTACCCACCATACCCAGTCGTACCCAGCTGCTCCTGGACTCAGTGTCCTTTTCTCCTGACAAAGTGGGGAAGTTTCTGTCATCCCTCGACTCTGATTCTGCAACTGCACCTGACGGCATCAACCCACGGGTCCTAAAATCCTGCTCTGCCGCTCTTTCACTCCCTCTCTCTGTTCTCTTCATCCTCTCTTTTGCTCAAGGTCATCTGCCATCTGCTTGGAAATCAGCCAACATCACCGCTTTACACAAAAAAGGTGCAAAAACATATCCTTGCAACTATAGACCAATCGGCCTTCTCCCAATTATCAGCAAAGTCATGGAATCCATCATTGCTTCGGATATCAAATCTTTCCTCTTCTCCAATGGCTTGATCTCTGATCATCAATTTGGTTTCAGACCAGGCCACTCTACTCTGGACATGCTGCTTCTGCTATCTCAACAATGAGTGGAGGTCCTCAATGCCAAACAGGAAATTAGAGCTGTCTCCCTCGACATATCACGTGCCTTCGATACGGTCTTGCACCCAGCTCTGCCCACCAAACTCTCCTCCTATGGTATCCATGGAAACCTCCACGCATGGCTTGCGGACGTCCTCTCTGGTCGTAGTCAACGTGTGGCCCTGAATGGATTTCTCTCATCTCCCCTTCCTGTTCTCCTCCCTCCAGGTCTTTAAAACAGCTATTCACCACCATCTCTTATCTTCCTCCATCCAAAACCTTGGTCTTTTCTACCCCCGTTAATTCGCCCCAGATCCAATGTTTTGAAATACCGACTTCTTTCCTGGAAGTCCTTGCAGTGTCCATGTGTTTTATACCTCTCCCATTTCCGCCCCCCACCCCCCCTCCTCATGTCCCTGCTCTCCAATGTTGTACTTGTGTGCTTCCCTCTCTCTCCCCACCTTGTCTCCCGCTCCCTTTATCTTATGTTTTATGTGTGACAGTTTGTCTTTTTGTGATTAATGTTAGCTCTTACGCGAGCCTCGATCTTGTATACAAAAAAAAGATCCAGTAATTGAATTCGTTATTCACTGGATTTTTTTTTTCAAAGAGGAACAGCAGACAAAATGCCAGCCATTCAGAAGTGCACTCACACACCTGCACTCACATCTGAAAAATCATTGCGTCCTCTCAACGTTCCCATTGAGATATTTTATATGGCAACTAAACTACTATATTTTAGCTCACACCTTCCACCACTCAGCCTTATATCAAACTGGAATGCAAGGCCCTCCCGATGCCAGGTGTAGTGATGCAAAGGCTTTCGGAGTGTGTGTGTAGGGGTTCCCAGATTGCCAACTAAAGGCCAAAATCACAAACTTCCCTGCCAGAGGCCTCTGCTGAAGCAACACGTGAGGCTGCTTGAACCCTTGGGACTTACTCGCTGCAATCCAACAAATCAAGGCCAGATGCCCTGATGGCCAGAAATGCCTTCTGTGAATACAGAAATCCACAATATGGCAACGGCCAGGTGCAAACCTCCAGACAAGTGTTGTGCAGACAAACCAAGGTCTGGGTGTAGTGAGGCTGGCAAACCTCCAGACAAGTGTTGCAGGGACAAACCATGGTCTGGGTGTAGTGAGGCTGGCAAACCTCCAGACAACTGTTGCAGGGACAAACCAAGATCTGGGTGTAGTGAGGCTGGCAAACCTCCAGACAAGTGTTGCAGGGACAAACCAAGGTCTGGGTGTAGTGAGGTTGGCAAACCTCCAGACAAGTGTTGCAGGGACAAACCATGGTCTGGGTGCAGTGAGGCTGGCAAACCTCCAGACAAGTGTTATAGAGACAAACCAAGGTCTGGGTGTAGTGAGGCTGGCAAACCTCCAGACAAGTGTTGTAGAGACAAACCAACGTCTGGGTGGAGTGAGGCTGGCAAACCTCCAGACAAGTGTTGCAGGGACAAACCAAGGTATGGGTGTAGTGAGGCTGGCAAGCCTCCAGACAAGTGTTGTGCAGACAAACCAAGGTCTGGGTGTAGTGAGGCTGGCAAACCTCCAGACAAGTGTTGTGCAGACAAACCAAGGTATGGGTGTAGTGAGGCTGGCAAACCTCCAGACAAGTGTTGTGAAGACAAACCAAGGTCTGGGTGTAGTGAGGCTAGCAAACCTCCAGACAAGTGTTGTCGAGACAGACCAAGGTCTGGGTTCCGTGAGGCTGGCAAACCTCCAGACAAGTGTTGTGGAGACAAACCAAGGTATGGGTGTAGTGAGGCTGGCAAACCTCCAGACAAGTGTTGTGGAGACAAACCAAGGTCTGGGTGCAGTGAAGCTGGCAAACCTCCAGACAAGTGTTGTGCAGACAAACCAAGGTCTGAGTGCCGTGAGGCTGGCAAACCTCCAGACAAGTGTTGTGGAGACAAACCAAGGTCTGGGTGTAGTGAGGCTGGCAAACCTCCAGACAAGTGTTGTCGACACAAACCAAGGTCTGGGTGTAGTGAGGCTGGCAAACCTCGAGACAAGTGTTAGAGGGACAAACCAAGATCTGGGTGTCGTGAGGCTGGCAAACCTCCAGACAAGTGTTGCAGGGACAAACCAAGGTTTGGGTGTAGTGAGGCTGGCAAACCTCCAGACAAGTGTTGCAGGGACAAACCAAGGTCTGGTTGTAGTGAGGCTGGCAAACCTCCAGACAAATATTGCAGGGACAAACCAAGGTCTGGGTGTAGTGAGGATGGCAAACCCAGTTGATCCGACCGTTGGAACCTCTCGCTCGTCCACTGTGCGGCACGCGAGGAATCAATGGACCTGTTCACTGGACTGCTTGTGGTGAAGGAAAGGAATTTCCTGCATGGCAGCCTCTCCTTTAGCCTCAGAAGCATTGCTCGCCCGGTAATCAAAGGTGCTCACTGTGCTCACTTTGCTCAACAAGGAGAAATAAGTATAAACGTACGTACACACCTGCGATAGACAACTCCACGGGCCAGTATTACGGACCACCACCCAAAAGGGGAGGCGATGCGCAACATCACGTGGCTGGAAAAGGTCGACGTCGAGCATAGTGTGCGCATTTAGAGCAATGTGATGTATGTACAAGTCCTACCTGTGGAGCCGGTGGCTTCACCTCACGATCCGCGTCACCAGTCGTGCCCGTCACACCCGCTCCGTCCTCGCCACCTTGGTCGGCTCCAGGCTCGATGGTTGAGGCGGGAGCCGGACTCGGGACTGGGACCGCACGCGCGACCTTGATGCGGAACTGCCTTCGAACATCTTCAAGTGAAGGGACTTGAGAGAGGAAAGCGTGTCGAGCACGGACGCCCTCGGCGCTCGGCTTTGCACGGCCCGGGAGAGATGCCGACTTGGCTTCGTGCAAAGACCGGATCGGATGGGTCGACCCTTTGCGGGCACAGGGTGGTCCATGGTCCGGAGTAGGGGACATGAGCACGCGTTCTGAGGTGGATTCGCTCCTTTGTGTATTCGTCGGACGCAGAAAATCACGACCCGGGGTTCGGGAGCTCGTCGACCGGGATGGCAACACCGTGTCGGACCGTGAACGGCCTCGGAATTCTACTTGTCTCTCGACCAGGTCTCCGGCGGTCTTGATGGTCAGGCTTTCTGCAGAGCCTTCGGTCCGCATCTTCCTGTCCGGACGGCAAGAGGTGAATGTAAAAGGGATCTCGCCCGGCACAACTACCTCCACGGTGACACCTTGAGACCTTGGACTGGAACTGCCACTGCCTATCAGAGAATCTTCCTTACTGGACCCCGATAGGGTCGTACCCGTGGAAGATCTCGTTGTGCCACTGGACTCCGATAGGGTCGTACCCTTGGAAGATCCCGTTGTGCCACTGGACTCCGATAGGGTCGTACCCGTGGAAGATCCCGTTGTGCCACTGGGCTCAGATAGGGTCGTACCCGTGGAAGATCTTGTTGTGCCACTGGACTCCGATAGGGTCGTACCCTTGGAAGATCCCGTTGTCCCACTGGGCTCCGATCGGGTCGTACCCTTGGAAGATCCCGTTGTCCCACTGGGCTCCGATAGGGTCGTACCCTTGGAAGATCCCGTTGTCCCACTGGGCTCCGATCGGGTCGTACCCTTGGAAGATCCCGTTGTGCCACTGGACTCCGTTAGGGTCGTACCCTTGGAAGAGCCTGTTGTGCCACTGGACTCCGTTAGGGTCGTACCCTTGGAAGAGCCCGTTGTGCCACTGGACTCCGATAGGGTCGTACCTGTGGAAGATCCCGTCGTCACACTGGGCTCCGATAGGGTCGTACCCTTGGAAGATCCCGTTGTCCCGTTGGACTCCGACGCAGGACACTGCAATCCCTCAGCTTCCTCACTGACGCAGCTCAGCCGGCGCAGCGCAGGATCACTATGGAAACGACCAAGCTGCTCACGACACTCACCACGTCCCCTGTTACACCGTCGCCGTCTCCCTGCTCTTTGCTTCGGCTCCGGCTCCGCTTTACTCTGCGGCTTTCGCGCTCTTGTGCTCTCACGTTGCTCACCTCCGCGTGTCTCCTTGGTAACCCCCACCCCACTGCGCCCGCCTCGCTGCCCACCCGCTTCACCCTCGGCATGTTTGCCGCTCATTTCCCAAGCGTCATCCTGTACGTCGTCCTGCTCCGCGTCCCAGGCACGACACCGTGACCAGAAGGAGCCGCCACGGACGACGGGTCTAGTGCCGAGATCGCTGCCGCCGAGTGAGAAGGATCGCGAGCGACGCAGGGCCGAGTTCAGCTGCCGTAGTCGGCCCGGGGATTCGGGTGCGATGGTCGCCAAGGTCGAGGGTGCGATGGTCGCCAAGGTCGAGGGTGCGATGGTCGCCAAGGTCGAGGCGGCTCCTCGGGATTCGGACACCTCAGCACAGAGGCGCAGACTCGCCAGGTCTCTGTGCAGGTGATCCAGTAAAGTCAGGGTCTCACGGGTGACGTCCAGCTCCAGGCTCGCCATGACCCCCAAATCGCGGCTCCACGGTCTCGTCTCTTTCGTTGTCCTTTTATGGTCGAAAGCAAGAGCTCCCGGGGGAGTCGATCCTCGGGGTTGTTGCTCCGGTGTGACGAGCGCACACCGACTGGATGATGTCAGCACTCGTGGACAAGCTGGAGACCGCGGTTGGCCACCAGGTGTACCGGTCCCAGCCCACGGAGACGCAGGTGCCAGCGTTGTAATTTGGACCGGGCATAGTCGCACCGACCAAATCAATAGTGAATAACAGATCTTTCACCAAACTTGGATTAAAAACAAATCTCTTGTTCTAAAAAAAAAACGTTCATCCAGATCTCGGTTCGTATGAAAAATATACAAAATTAACAGCGAATCATTGACACGTCAAAACACTTTGGCACAACCAACGATTAACGGTCCGGTCAAGTAAAAGGAGCGAAATGGCACTACCTATACACCGCCTAAAACGCCGTTGATGTTACCCGCAGTATACAATAAGTCAACGGGAAATGAATGAAAGACTCGCGGCCTCCACACAGGTTACAAATAGAACAGACAAAACTCAAACAAAATTTCAATGGAGAAAAAAAAAACTCCGCCATGACGCAAAATATGGAAAAACTGGCGACGTGTCCAATAAGCGAGCACCGAGTGGGCTCAATGTCGCTAATTCAAGATATTGAAGTGTGGTGCTGCGCACACACGACTCGATTGCCAGAGGTAGGCCACAACGCGTTTGTTATAACAAAGAGTCTTTATTCCAAAGCTCGTACTGCAGCAGCACTGCAGCAGCACTGGGCGGGCTCGAGCTGAGAGCCCGCATATATGTGCCGAGGCCACGCCTAGTCCCCGGGCGTGGCCGATCGGTCGAAGGGCGGGGCATGTGCCTTCGATCCCCGCCTGGGCGCTCGCGCCACCCACTGTTGCGCTAATTTATTGCCCCTTGTGCCCGCCACACGCGCCCCCCCAGAATTCCTGCGCACCTGAAGGGTGAGTTTGCGGGGAAGCTGGATGACCCGGCCGAAACGCCCCTTGGCGATGGGTGCAGGGCTGGGGGGTAGCGGGCCGGCGGGGCTGGGGGGTGCCGGGGGTCCGACCGCCGGGGCGCGGCCTCG
The DNA here is from genome assembly GCF_964187855.1 of Myxine glutinosa. Lineage (NCBI taxonomy): Eukaryota > Metazoa > Chordata > Myxini > Myxiniformes > Myxinidae > Myxine > Myxine glutinosa. The sequence goes on along the minus strand of NC_136264.1, from coordinate 6,950,679 downwards.
ACGCGGAGGCAGAGCTGCTGGCGGGGGGTGGTCCGGATCGAGGTGGGCCGGCTTGAGGCGGTCCACGGAAATGCGATCCGGGGCACCGCCGATATCGATGGTGATAAATTTGTCCCCGGTCTCCAGCACGCGGAAGGGCCCGTCGTACGGGGGCCGTAGCGGTGCCTGGTGGGCGTCGTGCCGGATGAAGACGTACTTTGCCGTGCGAAGCTCCGGGGCGACATGGGAAGGCGGGCAACCGTGGTGTGCCGTTGGCACCGGGGCAAACCTCCACGCGGTCTCCTGAAGGGCGGAGCGCTGTTGCGCCGCGGACCAAGGAGCCGTGGAGTCGGGGATAAATTCACCCGGTACCCGCCGTGGTTGCCCGAAGACCAGCTCTGCCGAGGACGCGTGCAGGTCGTCCTTGGGAGGAGTCTGTCGACCCAGCCACCGTCGCGGAGGCTGGCCCGGAGCGCGGCCTTCATTGAGCGATGAAAGCGCTCGCACAGGCCATTGGCCTGGGGGTGGTAGGCCGTGGTGCGGTGTAGTTTCACCCTGAGCCCTTGCGCCACCGCGGCCCAGAGCTCCGAGGTGAACTGGGGGCCGCGGTCGGACAAGATGTCCGAGGGGGCACCGAACCGGGCAACCCAAGTGGCGATAAAGGCTTGCGCCACCTCAGCCGCAGACATCGCCGCCAATGGGACGGCCTCCGGCCACCGTGTGGTGCGGTCGACCATGGTGAGGAGGTGGGTGAACCCCCGCGAGGGGGGCAGAGGTCCCACCAAGTCGACGTGCATGTGGTCGAACCGATGCTCGGGCACCGCAAACGGGGCCAACGGGGCCTGGGTGTGGCGGTGGACCTTTGCGCGCTGGCACGCGAGGCACGTCCTGGCCCAGTCGCGGATGTCCTTCCGGAAGCCATGCCAGATGAACTTCGCCGCGACGAGCTTCTGGGATGCCTTCGTGCCCGGGTGGGACAGGCCGTGGATGGCGTCGAAAACGGGGCGCCGCCAGCCAGCGGGCACGATGGGGCGAGGCCGGCCGAGGGAGACGTCGCATAGGAGGGCCGCGCCCGCGGCGTCGAACGGCACCTCGGTGACGCGGACGCCCATGACGGCGGTCCGCAAGGCCGGGGTCGGCCGTCTGGTCCTCCGCCATCTGGGCATAGTCGACCCCGAGGTGGACCGCATGCACGACGGCCCAGTAAAGGCAATCCGCCACCGGGTTGTCCTTACCCGCCACGTGACGGATGTCCGTCGTGTACTCGGACACGGCAGAGAGGTGACGCTGCTGCCGTGCCGACCATGGCTCGGCGACCTTGGCCATCGCGAACACCAGGGGCTTGTGGTCGACGAAAGCCATGAACGGGCGGCCCTGCAGCAGATGGCGGAAGTGTCGGACCGCCAGGTGGAGCCCGAGCAGCTCGCAGTCGAAGGTGCTATAGCGGCGTTCGTGCGGGCGAAGCTGCGGCTAAAAAACGCCAGCGGTTGCCAAGCACCACGCACCCATTGCTCGTGCACCGCGCCCACCGCATAGTCCGACGCGTCGGTGGTGAGGGCGATCGGGCGCCGGGTGCGCCAGCATGGTGGCGTCGGCCAGGGCCAGCTTTGCGCCCGCAAACGCCGTGGCCATCGGCTCCGACCAGGCGATGTCACCTTTGCCCGGCTTGCCCCAGAGGGCCTCGTGCAAGGGACGGAGGAGGAGGTGGGCGACGTGGGGCACGAAGCGGTGGTAAAAATTTACCATGGCCAGGAACTCCTGGAGCCCCTTGATTGTGCGGGGCCGCGGGAAATCCCTGACCGCCTCCACCTTGGCCGGTAAAGGGACGGCCCCGTGCCTGGTGATGCGGTGCCCCAAGAAGTCGATGGTGGCGACGCCGAAACAGCACTTGCGGGGTTGATGATTAGGCCATGCTGGCCCAGGCGTTCGAAAAGCGTGCGGAGGTGGAGCAGGTGCTCCTCCCGGGACGCGCTCGCGACTAGGAAGTCATCCAGGTAGACAAACAGGAAAGGTAAGTCACGCAAGACGCTGTCCATAAGCCGCTGGAACGCCTGGGCCGCATTCTTCAACCCGAAGGGCATTCTTAGGAACTCGAAGAGGCCGAAAGGGGTGATGACGGCCGTCTTCGGGACGTCGTCCGGTTGGACGGGGACCTGGTGGTAGCCCCGGATGAGGTCCACCTTAGAAAACACGGTCGTGTTTGCCAACCGGGCGGAAAAGTCCTGAATATGTGGGACCGGGTAGCGGTCGGGGGTGGTGGCATCATTGACCCGGCGGTAGTCCCCGCACGGCCGCCATCCCCCGCCGGGCTTCGGCACAATTTGCAGAGGAGAAGCCCAAGCGCTGTTGGAGGGCCGTACAATCCCCAGCCGCTCCAGCGTGGCGAACTCCGTTTTCGCCACGGCGAGCTTCGTGGGCTCGAGTCGGCGTGCCCGGGGCATAGACCGGCGGCCCGACCGTGGGGATATGGTGCTCCACCCCGTGTTTAACGGCCACCGCTGAGAAGGTGGGCCGCGTGAGGGCCGAGAAACTGGCGAGGAGGCGGGTAAAGTCGTCCGCTGCCGGAAGCGTGCAAACTAAACTCGCCGGGACGGAACCTTCCAGCAAGCCGCTTGGCAAGCCGCTCGGTGAGCCGCTTAGTGAGCCGCTCAACGAGCCGCTCAGCGAACAAGCGAGCGAGCTAAAAGTTTCGGCCTGGACGAGCCGTCTGCGCTTCACGTCAACCAACAACCCATTCGCACATAGGAAGTCCGCACCAAGCAGTGCCATTGGCACGCTGGCGGTCACGAACGACCATTGAAAGTGCTGCCCTCCGAACCGCAGGGAGAGGCAGCGCTTCCGAATGTGCGGATGGGTGTACCGTTGGCGGCAAGCAAAGCGGGGCCCCGGCCCGCGGTTCGCTTGTCGGACGTGGAGGCGGGGAGGACGCTCACCTGCGCTCCTGTATCGCAAAGGAAAGGGCGCCCGGACAAGGTGTCCGTAATGAACAGGAGGCTGCCGGAATGGCCGACGCTCAGGGCCGCTAATGAGCGCCGGCCCGGTCGTTTCCCGACCTGTCAAAAGAGCACGGCGGGCGACACGTTTTAGCCTTGCGGCCGAACCTGGCGTGGTAGCAACACCAGGTTTGTGGCGGCGGCTGCCGCGGCGGCCGTGGTGATGGCGGCGGCGGTGGTGGGCGGGGCGCAGCAGCGGCCACCAGGGAAGCCGGGGGGTGCTGTAGCCGCTGCCCCGGGGTCCACGACGGCAGCACCGTAACCCGACCGCGTGTCACAGGCCGCAAAAAACTTGTCAGCCTCTACGGCCAGGGCGCGGGGTTCCTTTATTTTGGAACCGGCCAGCGCGAGGCGTACCTGTAGAGGTAGCTGGCATAGGAAAAGCGCCCGGAATAAGAAATCCGGGGGCTGGTCTCCAAGCAGCAACAGCATAAAATCCATCCGCACGGATGGTCGTGTGTCGCCGAGTTCGGGAAGGTCCAGGAGGCGGTCGGCCCGTTCGAGCTCCGTGAGCCCGAACGTGGCGAGAAGGAGACGTTTAAGCGCCTCGTACTTGTTGTCGCCCGGCGGGCGCCGAAGGATGGACACGACTCGGGCGGCAATGCCGGGCCCGAGGGCGGTGACCACGTGGTAGTACTGGGTCTCGTCCGCCGTTATGCCTCGGAGCTGAAATTGAGCTTCGGCCTGCACGAACAAAACGTCGGCCTGTGCTTCCCAAAACTCTGGGAGTTTGACTGCGACGGCATTGGTGGCCATGGCGCATTCGGTGGTCAGCAACGGCTGAACCAATCGGGGTCACCAGTGAAGTGTGGTGCTGCACACACACGACTCGATTGCCAGAGAGGTAGGCCACAACGCGTTTGTTATAACAAAGAGTCTTTATTCCAAAGCTCGTACTGCAGCACTGGGCGGGCTCGAGCTTAGAGCCCGCATATATGAGCTGAGGCCACGCCTAGTCCCCGGGCATGGCCGATCGGTCGAAGGGCGGGGCATGTGCCTTCGCTCGCACCACCCACTGGTGCGCGGAATTATTGCCCCTTGTGCCCGCCACAATATGAAGAATGATATCGATAGCTCAACATGACACGTCCTCCCTTGGATCATGAAACCAGAAGGTCTTAAACTCACATCAAGCCTTAAACCGATGAAAACGTGAAGAACACGGATAGCTCACTCATAGGACAGCGTTCGTGCACCTCGTTATGAGGAGTCAAGGACCTGACGTGGACCTCCTTATGAGGAGGAGTCAGGGACCTGACGTGGACCTCCTTATGAGGAGTCAGGGACCTGACGTGGACCTCGTTATGAGGAGGAGTCAGGGTCCTGAAGTGGACCTCGTTATGAGGAGGAGTCAGGGTCCTGAAGTGGACCTCGTTATGAGGAGTCAGGGACCTGACGTGGACCTCGTTATGAGGAGGAGTCAGGGACCTGACGTGGACCTCGTTATGAGGAGGAGTCAGGGACCTGACGTGGACCTCGTTATGAGGAGGAGTCAAGGACCTGACGTGGACCTCGTTATGAGGAGGAGTCAGGGACCTGACGTGGACCTCGTTATGAGGAGGAGTCAGGGACCTGACGTGGACCTCATCATGAGGAGGGGAGCCGGTCCTGACGTGGACCTCATTATGAGGAGGGGTGCATGTCCTGACGTGGACCTCGTTATGAGGAGTCAGGGATCTGACGTGGACCTCGTTATGAGGAGGAGTCAGGGACCTGACGTGGACCTCATCATGAGGAGGGGAGCCGGTCCTGACGTGGACCTCATTCTGAGGAGTGGTGCGGGTCCTGACGTGGACCTCGTTATGAGGAGGGGTGCCGGTCCTGACGTGGACCTCGTTATGAGGAGGAGAGCGGATCCTGAAGTGTACCTCGTTATGAGGAGAGTTGCGGGTCCTGAGTATGAATCAGACCTGTACTCTCCAAACTGCCTGGTGAGTTGAGCGCACGGTCTTGCTATGGCAGGAATGCGAGCAATCTGGCAGCGGCGGCGCGTTCCGTTTCCTGCGGAGCCGTCACGTTTGGTCTCCTTTTGAAGGTCTTGAGGCGTATGGCGAGCAGCGCATGAGGTGTTTCAGGAATGTCATTCCTGTCGGACAGCGGCAGATTATGTCCATCCTCCGATCTCGATCCTTCACATTTCCTCCAAACACAACGCCATTTGCCATGTGGGCCATCGTGTACATGTGGGCCATCGTGCATATTTGGGCGATCGTGCATATTTGGGCCATCAAGTACATGTGGGACATCATGCGTATTAGGGCCATCATGCATATTAGGGCCATCGTGTACATGTGGGCCATCGTGCATATTTGGGCCATCGTGTGCATGTGGGCCATCGTGTGCATGTGGGCCATCGTGTGCATGTGGGCCATCGTGCATATTTGGGCCATCGTGTGCATGTGGGCCATCGTGTGCATGTGGGCCATCGTGTGCATGTGGGCCATCGTGTGCATGTGGGCCATCGTGCATATTTGGGCCATCGTGCATATTTGGGCCATCGTGTGCATGTGGGCCATCGTGTGCATGTGGGCCATCGTGCATATTTGGGCCATCGTGCATATTTGGGCCATCGTGTGCATGTGGGCCATCGTGTGCATGTGGGCCATCGTGCATGTTTGGGCCATCATGCCTGCGCTTTATGAACCGCACATTTCGTGAATGTTTATCACGGAAAGTGCAAAGCTTCCCTTCCCTCCTCCTCATCCCCTCCTCCCTTTATATGGGATTGTTTCTCTGCTTTAACATGGCGAATGAAAACTCGTTTCTTGGATTTAACTGGACGAAATCGGCTGCAAATTTCAGAAGTGAATACTTTGTACGTTGAGGTAACATGTTTCAAATTTCAGCAACGTCTATTTACACATTCTTGGGTTTTATTTAGAAAACCCTCAAATTCACGTTGGTGTGTGTTTGTCTGTCAAAGGCTTCACATTAAACTCGCTGAAACTTGGAATATACATCGGCTAATCGGTCTCGTTAACGATTTACGGGAAAAAAAATTAAAATCAACGCTCATCAAGGGTCCACTGGGGGTTTTAACCCCTGCAAAATAGGTCTTCGCTCTCTTGTCGGAAACTACACACATGGTGTTGATGAAACTTGATCATAAGCTTCACATCTGATGCCTAACGAAGGTTTATTGAGTGCATCAAAATCTGCGCTCAGGCAGGGTGTATACGAGGGGGTGTGGGGTTGGGGGTTTCACTCTCCCCCAAAATAGGTGTTTCCTCTCTTCTCCTAAACAACATACACAATTTTGATGAAACTTGATCATAAGCTTCATCGCCCGTGATGTACAAAATTTTGTTTATGGTATTAAAAATATCAAGGTCTGAAGGGGGTTTGAGTGACTGTTACTCCTGATCCAGGTGAGCTTCAGGACCCCTGGTCCTGTTCTTCCTTGGCTCAAAGGGGCGAATCCCAAATAGTTGGCCATCCAAAAATTGCGACTACAGTAGAAATTCTTGGAAAAAAATGCCAGAGGCATATAAAAGGTCCTGTCATACGGTATGTACCACGTGGCAAACTTTAGAAAATAAGGAATATTCTTGGAAAAAATGCCAGAGGCATATAAAAGGTTCTTTTATACGGTATGTACCACGTCGCAAACTTTAGAAAGAAGGAATACTCTTGGAAAAAATGCCAGAGGCATATAAAAGGTCCTTTTATACGGTATGTACCACGTCGCAAACTTTAGAAAGAAGGAATATTCTTGGAAAAAATGCCAGAGGCATATAAAAGGTTCTTTTATACGGTATGTACCACGTGGCAAACTTTAGAAAGAAGGAATATTCTTGGAAAAAATGCCGGAGGCATATAAAAGGTTCTTTTATACGGTATGTACCACGTGGCAAACTTTAGAAAGAAGGAATATTCTTGGAAAAAATGCCAGAGGCATATAAAAGGTCCTTTTATACGGTATGTACCACGTCGCAAACTTTAGAAAGAAGGAATATTCTTGGAAAAAATGCCAGAGGCATATAAAAGGTCCTTTTATACGGTATGTACCACGTGGCAAACTTTAGAAAGAAGGAATATTCTTGGAAAAAATGCCAGAGGCATATAAAAGGTCCTTTTATACGGTATGTACCACGTCGCAAACTTTAGAAAGAAGGAATATTCTTGGAAAAAATGCCAGAGGCATATAAAAGGTTCTTTTATACGGTATGTACCACGTGGCAAACTTTAGAAAGAAGGAATATTCTTGGAAAAAATGCGAGAGGCATATAAAAGGTCCTTTTATACGGTATGTACCACATGGCAAACTTTAGAAAAGGAATATTCCTGGAAAAAATGCCAGAAGCCAATAAAAGGTCCTTTTATACAGTATGTACCACATGGCAAACTTTAGAAAATAAGGAATATTCTTGGGAAAAATGCCAGAGGCATATAAAAGGTCCTTTTATACGGTATGTACCACGTGGCAAACTTTAGAAAATAAGGAATATTCTTGGAAAAAATGCCAGAGGCATATAAAAGGTTCTTTTATACGGTATGTACCACGTGGCAAACTTTAGAAAGAAGGAATATTCTTGGAAAAAATGCGAGAGGCATATAAAAGGTCCTTTTATACGGTATGTACCACATGGCAAACTTTAGAAAGAAGGAATATTCTTGGAAAAAATGCCAGAGGCATATAAAAGGTCCTTTTATACGGTATGTACCACGTGGCAAACTTTAGAAAGAAGGAATATTCTTGGAAAAAATGCCAGAGGCATATAAAAGGTTCTTTTATACGGCATGTACCACGTGGCAAACTTTAGAAAGAAGGAATATTCTTGGGAAAAATGCCAGAGGCATATAAAAGGTCCTTTTATATGGTATGTACCACATGGCAAACTTTAGAAAGAAGGAATATTCTTGGAAAATATGCCAGAAGCATATAAAAGGTCCTTTTATACGGTATGTACCACATGGCAAACTTTAGAAAAGGATTATTCTTGGAAAAAATGCCAGAAGCATATAAAAGGTCCTTTTATACGGTATGTACCACATGGCAAACTTTAGAAAAGGAATATTCTTGGAAAAAATGCCAGAAGAATATAAAAGGTCCTTTTATACGGTATGTACCACATGGCAAACTTTAGAAAATAAGGAATATTCTTGGGAAAAATGCCAGAGGCATATAAAAGGTCCTTTTATACGGTATGTACCACGTGGCAAACTTTAGAAAATAAGGAATATTCTTGGGAAAAATGCCAGAGGCATATAAAAGGCCCCTTTATATGGTATGTACCACGTGGCAAACTTCAGAAAGAAGGAATATTCTTGGAAAAAATGCCAGAGGCATATAAAAGGTTCTTTTATATGGTATGTACCACGTGGCAAACTTTAGAAAGAAGGAATATTCTTGGAAAAAATGCCAGAGGCATATAAAAGGTTCTTTTATACGGTATGTACCACGTGGCAAACTTTAGAAAGAAGGAATATTCTTGGAAAAAATGCCAGAGGCATATAAAAGGTCCTTTTATACGGTATGTACCACGTGGCAAACTTTAGAAAATAAGGAATATTCTTGGAAAAAATGCCAGAGGCATATAAAAGGTTCTTTTATACGGTATGTACCACGTGGCAAACTTTAGAAAGAAGGAATATTCTTGGAAAAAATGCCAGAAGCATATAAAAGGTCCTTTTATACGGTATGTACCACATGGCAAACTTTAGAAAAGGATTATTCTTGGAAAAAATGCCAGAAGCATATAAAAGGTCCTTTTATACGGTATGTACCACATGGCAAACTTTAGAAAATAAGGAATATTCTTGGGAAAAATGCCAGAGGCATATAAAAGGTCCTTTTATAAGGTATGTACCACGTAGCAAACTTTAGAAAATAAGGAATATTCTTGGGAAAAATGCCAGAGGCATATAAAAGGCCCCTTTATATGGTATGTACCACGTGGCAAACTTGAGCAAAGAAGGAATATTTTTGGAAAAAATGCCAGGGGCATATAACAGGTCCCTTTATATGGTACTATCAGGAGTACCCCCGGCGTTCCCCGAGGGCGGAGGGAGGGGGGAGGGGAAGGCCAGAGAGGAAGGCGTGAGCTGGGAGTGGAAGGGGGAGGTGAGAGGGAGGGGAAAGATTAACGCCATATACATCTTTTGGGGGGGGGGGGGGTGGTGTGGCTTTTTTTTTTGTGTGTATAAGATCGAGGCTCGTGAAAAAGCTAACAATCACACAAAAAGTCAAACCAACACATGAAACACAAAATAAGGGGAGCGGTAGTCAAGATGGGGAGAGGGGGAAGGACACAAACAACATTTGAGAGCAGGGACATCGAGAGAACTGTGGGAGAGGTATAAAACATATGGACACTGCAAGGACTTCCAGGAAAGAAGTTGGAATTTCAAAAAAGTATCTGGGGTGAATTTGCGGGGGTAGAAAAGATCAAGGTTTTGGATTGGGGAAGATAAGAGATGGTGGTGAACAGCTGTTTTAAAGACCTGGAAGGAGGAGTGGGATTGAAGGGAGCGGGGGTTTGTTCCAGAGGCGGGAGAAAGAGTGAAGGTGAGCAGAGAGCCTAGATTTTTGGCAGTTTAACCTCGAGGGTTGCTGGCAGATCTTGTGCAACCTGTAGGAATATTTGGGGGACAGAGCAGGCCGGAGAGAGCTAGCTTCCTCAGCCAGAGAGGAGTCGTCAGAAGACACAAAGACCACCAACATTGCCTGTGGTGAGAGGGAAAGGCCCTCAGAATCACCTTCATCGCAGGAGATTCTAATGATTCTGAATGCTTTTGTTTCAACCCCGTGAAGCCGAGCTAGGTGAGAGGCAGGGACACCAGCCCAGAGAGGAGAGCAGTATTCCATCGAGCTGCGGATGAAAGCTTTGAATGTGGCGAGGAGCTCAGAAGTGCCCAGAAAGGATTTGCACGACGGAGGATGCCCAGTCGGCGACTGGCTTTGGAGGCCAGCTTGGAAATGTGGTTTTGCCAGGAAAGATCATGGCTGATAGTGAGGCCCAAAAGCTTGAGTGACAAAACTTGAGAGGAATGTGGAGAAAGTAGATGGGAGGGTTGTCCAGATGGTCTTTTCGGAGAGAAAGTGAGTGTGAGATTTGTCAAGATTGAAAGACATTTTGCACCTCTTTGACCAGTTTGTGATTTTGTACTGGTCGACAAAGTGAAGAGGCTGCTGCCTGCCGATCTAAAGGTTGAGATATGGAGCAGCAGAGAGTGGAGTCATCAGCAAAGAGATAGAGAGGATTTTCCAGAGTCGTTGAAATCATTAATGAAGACCAGAAAAAGCACAGGGCTCAGAACACTACCTTGGGGAACTCCAGCCTGAGCAGGAAGAGGTGATGAGAGAATTCCATGCAGGGCCACACGTTGACTGCTATCGGAGTGGAATTCCACAAGCCATGTGTGGAGGTTTTCATGGATACCATAAAATGAGAGTTTGGTGAGCAGGGCGGGGTGCTAAACCATGTCGTAGGCACGAGATATGTCAAGGGAGACAGCTCTGATTTGCTGTTTGGCGTTGAGGACCTCCATCCATTGTTGACAGCAGAAGCAGCTTGTCCAGAGTAGAGTGACCTGGTCTGAATCCAATAATGATCTGAGATCAAGCCGTTGGAGAAGAGGAAGGATTTAATATCAGAAGCGATGATTGATTCCATGACGTTGCTGATTCGTCTGTAGTTGCAAGGATCTGTTTTTGCACCTTTGTGTAAAGCGGTGTTGAAAAATAAGAATCAATGTCCAAACGTCAGAAGATGAGACTGATTTTTTTTTTTTAATTCCTGCGGAGAACCTCACTTCGGTTACAAGATATACGTCAAAGGAATACAGAAAACCACTTGGCAAGAATTCAAATCCAAGAACACAACACACACACACACACACACACACACACACACACACACACACACACACACACACACACACACACACACACACACACACACACACACACACACACACACACACACACACACTTCCTATGTAAAATCCTGAATCTTTGGTCCAGCACAGCCTTCTTATACTGGTGAAGAACAAAGAATGGGAGTGGGGCTGAGGGGAGGAGAGAAAGGAAGAGGGAGGTGCGTAGATTTGGGGGATGAGGAATGAGATAACAAGTTCGACAAGGTTCAATAAACTTTTGCAAATTAAATGAAGGTAACAGTAATTCGTGGTCTCTTGGTGCCACCATTGGTCCATCCACGGTAAGGGCAGGTCGTTTCTCCAACATCTGATTGTGAGACAAGACGGGTTGTTATATTTTACCCTCTTCCTAGCCCTGTGGTGTTTCAGATCTGATTTGAATGTTGATGAAGAGATAGGTGCCATGTTTTCCCTTCAGTACAAACAAACTAATTGCCCTTAGAAAAGCAAGTCTGCTCCCACGAGCTCCACCTGGATCGTTAATCTTCTCTGGCCCACTTGGGGAAGTTTAGTCAACAGAAAGTTTAATTCTCAGTACTTATGAAGATGGTTATATTATCATAATTATGGATTACATCATATTGACTATGTGCAGTGAAAATATGGAAAGGAATGTATAATCAAAGAAAGGGTTTTGTAAAGACAAAGAATGCTTCGAAACTCCCTTATCACTTGTCTGGTGCATAAAGTTATGGGAGCTGGTTCGACCTTGACCAGTAATAAGTTTGAGAGGTTATTTTGAGGTTATTTTATTTCTTGAGGTTATTTTGAGAGGTTATTTTGAGGTTATTTTATTTCTTGAGGTTATTTTGAGAGGTTATTTTATTTCCCAACTTCCAAAACTTTTCTTAAAACTTGTATTACATTTGAGTCTAAATACATAACTGTTTGCAGAATATCATGATCATATACATGTTCTGTAAAGAGTATATTCATTTGTTATACAGACATTTAATTAGAAGAAGCTTATTCTTTAGTCTTTCACAAATCAAATTGCGAAGCTGACAAGGGAGCTCACCTCGAGCAGGCAGGTTGCCCATGAAACGAGTTTGTCTGTAGCCGAGCCTGATTTAGAACCCTGCCCCCGAGTTCTAAGTAAAGAAAAGTTAGAACTGGTAGATTTTATAGAACACAATTTAAACTGAATATATATTAATGAAGCTTTAAGCTTTATAAAAGAAAATTAAAAACTCAAGTGTTGCAGGAAGCAGTTGAGGCTCAAGTCACAGTTCACAAATCAAGTACGCAAATAATTAATTCCACTTCCACAGCGGTAATGTTTGCTGATTTCCAAGCAGATGTCAGATGCCCTTGGGCAAAAGAGGGTGAAGACCACATTTCCAAGCTGGCCTCCAAAGCCAGTCGCCGACTGGGCATCCTCCGTCGTGCGAAGTCCTTCCTCGGCACACCTGAGCTCCTCACCACTTACAAGGCTTTCATCCGCAGCTCAATGGAATACTGTTCTCCCCTATGGGCTGGTGCTCCTGCCTCACACCTGGCTCGGCTTCACGCTGTTGAATCCAAAGCTTTCAAAATCATTGGAATCTCCCGCGATGAAGCTATCTCTGAGGGCCTTTCACTCACTCACCGCAGGCAGGTAGGTGGTCTTTGTCTTCTACCGACTCCTCTCCGGCCTTGCTCCCCCAGCTCTCTCTGTGCTCTGTCCCCCAAATATTCCTACAGGTCGCACAAGATCTGCCAGCAACCCTCTGATGGTTAAACTGCCGAAATCTCGGCTCTCTGCTCACCTTCACTCTTTCATTCCTCTTTTCTCCCGCCTGTGGAACAAACTCCCACACTCCCTTCAATCCCTCTCCTCCCTCCAGGTCTTTAAAACAGCTGTTCACCACCATCTCTTATCTTCCCCCATCCATAACCTTGATCTTTTCTACCCCCACTAATTCACCCCAGATCCACCTTGTTTGAAATTCCAACTTATTTCCTGGAAATCCTGGCAGTGTCCATATGTTTATACCTCTCCCACCCCCCCCCCCCTTCACATGCCTCCCCCCCTTCACATGCCTCCCCCCCAAAGCCCTCTCCCTCCCACAGATCTCTCGATGTCTCCATGTCTCTCGGTCCCTGCTCTCAAATGTTGTGTTTGTGTCCTTCCCCCTCTCTCCCCATCTTGTCTACCGCTCCCGATGTTATTTGTTTTATGTGTCTGTTTGTCTTTCTGTGTGATTAATGTTCGCTCTTTCACGAGCCTCGATCTTGTATAAAAAAAAAAAAAAAAAAAAAAAAAAAAAGAGAACAGCGAGGGCGAGTTAGAGCGGCAGAGCAGGATTTTAGGACCCGTGGGGTGATGCAGTCAGGTCCGGTTGCAAAATCAGAGTCGAAGTTTGACAAACTTCACCTTGTCAGGAGAGGACACAGCGTCCAGGAGCAGCTGGGTACGACTGGTTGAGGTAGGTACAGAGAGATGGATTTGGGACAAGATTTGCAGGCAAACAGAGTTGAGGCATTTGACTTTTAGCCCAGTAGAAATTGACATGAAAATAGTCGAACCCAGACATTTTAGATAACAACCGTTTTTTGGTGCTAAATGCTTTATATGACAGCCCCCCCCCCCCCCCATCCGGACCAAATTCAGATCCTGGGGGGACAGGGCCTTCTCCATCGCTGCTCCCACCCTCTGGAACTCACTACCTCACACCATCAGAGACTCCTCCTCACTCACCACATTCAAAACATCACTAAAGACCCACCTGTTCAGCACTGCATTCAACATTCAACCCACAGCATTTAACCCCTGACTATCACTTCTTCTTCTCCCTCCTTTTGCTTTAAATATTTCCCTATTGATTCTTGTCTTTTTGCAATTGTTGTTTTCATGTTTTGTTATGCATTATGTTTTGCACTCTGTCAAAGCGCCTTTGGGCTTCATGAAAAGCGCTATACAAAATAAATGAATTATTATTACTAGGGCATGCCCGTACTATATCTATATCTAAAATTATATCCCCCCCCTCTATTTACATGAAATGGTTTGGTCCAAAGCGAACGGCTTGCGAGTGGTGACAATCCCCCCCCTCTATTTACATGCAATGGTTTGGTCCAAAGCGAACGGCTTCCGGAGTTTGGTAAAGAAATCGCCATCGCGTGCACAAACGCGCAGGAAAGCGAATGAATCGCAAATTCGTTTTTATTAGTTGTAAAACATAGTTTAACGCCAACATAGTTTGCAAACGTGAAATAAATGAATACGCTCTCAAATGTGCCATCCGAGGCAGTGTGCCCGCCACGTTCGGCACACGCGATCGTTCGCTGCTCTCTGATTGGTTGAATCGTTTTTTGGACATAGCTCGGTAAGTAATTGTCCGATTAATATGAAACCTTGAAAAGGCACATCCTCGGGTCCCCAGCAATATACCTGGCAAGTTAAAAGTATATCGGACCCGTGGTTGTCGAGAAACAGCGGTCACAGACAAACGTACAGACAGAGATTACTGGAATTATAGATAGATAAAATGTTGTGAATACTTTCTGATAAATATAAAATAAATAAATTTTACTCATTATAGAAACACATTTCTTTGAAAAATATAATTATTTTGTCCAAAATATGCAAAATTTTATCTAAATATTCTCATGCATGTTTGTATAATTAAGTGTAAACACTTGAATGAAATGATCATATGAACACATTGTACAATGTTTTGTTCCAAAATATACCAGTATTATTATTTAACCCAACAATGTTTAATTTAATAATCATTTTATTAATTTTAAATAGTTTTTATCACTACCACTTAGAGGCCATCATAGCTCGTGTACATAAATGTGATAACGAATGTAATGTGAAGGAATAAGAAACTATTGTGGAGTGGAACATGGTCTGATATGACCATTGAGCAATGCTTAATGAGAGCAGGAAAGACGCAAGATGGTCTCATGAACATCACGCACAAGGACTCGGCCAGAACAAAATGGCTTCTTTCTGCACATATAGTAGCACCATACACCGATGCACTACGATCCATGACTGACACTTACACTGGAACATGGTCAGAACAACACAAAGAGGTTCGTGCAGGAAACATCAGTCGGGACTTGGAAGACTTGAACAAGTTCACAACCTTTCTCAAGGGCCATAATCCCTTCATTGCGCAAGAACGAAGAAACATTTCCACAGGACCGATAGCAGATCACCGCGTTAATGTTGATGCTGCTATAAGCATTGGCCAGAAAATAACGGGAAAGTTAGATAAGTTTGGCGCTGTTGTTATGAAGAGGTCAGAACAAGCGACTACATTTGCTGCAATGCCAAAGGCTCTCACAGTTTGCGATGACGAAATTCACATGTCTTCTGAAGAGCTCCACCATCGCTTGCTTTCCACTGCTTACACGAGTGGACCTCCAGACCAAAGTATATTCGCATATGAACTTGCAGCCGTATCTCCAGCACTTTTCCAGGATGATGGCAGCATGCGAAAGTGTCAAAAATCACAACTGGCAAAATATCTAATTCAAATGAGCAGTGATATTGTTCAACGCAAAGCTGAAGACTCTGCAATTAGAGTGTTTGATGGCTGCGCACTGCTACATCGGATTCCTTGGCCAAAGGTTGGGACAATGAAATCAGTATGTGACTCTTTTGTGGCTGCTGTTGTACATCACAGACTACCTGGAGTTCCATTGTGGGTGATTTTTGATAGTTATGGTACGGTAACGACCAAGGATCCCGAGCAGAAGCGCCGTCGCCTTCAACAAACATGTCCTGACATTGTCGTCGAAGACGAGACACCTGTTCCAGGAAACCAGACGGCCTTTCTCTCAAACAATCGGAATAAACAGAATTTGATCAAATTGCTAGCAAATCATCGAACAGAAATTGGGATTGAAGTAGAACATGCTGGTGAAGAAGGTGAAGCAGATGTAGTGATCGCAAGGCACTGCAATTGTCACAAACTCCAAGAGTTGTAATCGTCATTGCTGATGACACGGATATTTTGATTTTTCTACTCCACCATTCGAGCAGTACTGCTGATATATTCCTACAGACAAGAAATCAAACCATTTCTATCAAAGTTGCAAAGGAAGTGTTAGGGAGGGAGTTGTGTATGTGCCTACCATTTGCCCATGCCATGTCAGGATGTGATACCACATCAGCATTGTATGGCATAGGGAAAATAAAACCACTGAAACTGCTCGTCATCACAGAAATGGAGAGCAGATGTACTGATCTTTGGAGATATTACAGCGTCAAAGATTGCAATACAAGATGTTGAAGAAATATTTGTACTGTCCTTGTACAGTGGTGGAGCAGGAAGACGTGGGTTGGATGAACTGCGTTATCTAAATGTGATATCTCCAAAGTGCGTGCCTCTTGAGCGTATGCCACCTCGAGGAAGAGCTGTTTATTTCCATAGCCTTCACCGTTCATCACCGTTCATCACCGTACGGTTCATCACCGTACTTCACCGTACAAATTTCGAGTACATCACCAAGTCAGTACGTGGCGTCAACTAAAAACTGTGCTAACTATGGAGGAATATGGATACAAACAAGGTAGAGGCTGGCTTCGTTCTACCCGTTATCACCGACAAGGCACCAGCACCTTCAGAACTGCTAATTGATATAAGATGCTTTTGTAGGAGCAAACAACGCTTATGTACATCATGTAGCTGTGCCAAGAAAGGCATTGCTTGTAGTATCCATTGCAAGGGTGGTGCACAATGTGAAAACAGTTCACGCACAGTTGACAGCATATAAATGGGTGAAGCATAACATTAATATGTCAATAATATGAACAATGTGACAGTATTGAAATGACGGGGCACATGCACAAGATTGTGAACCCTTTCCTTCGACAAATACACTAAACAGATCACAAAGTCAGCCTTCTTTCACCTGAAAAACATTGCCCGTCTCCGCTCATCCCTCTCCTCCACGGCTGCAGAAACCCTCATCCACGCCTTCATCACCTCCCGTCTGGACTACTGCAAGAGCCTCCTCTATGGTTCACCCTCAAAAATCACCAATAAACTCCAATACATTCAGAACTCCGCTGCCCGTCTACTCACTCATTCCCGGACCCGTGACCACATCACCCCCGTCCTTTACAAGCTTCACTGGCTCCCCATCCCCCAGAGAATCCAGTACAAAATCCTCCTCTTGACATACAAAGCCCTCCATAACCTGGCCCCATCCTACCTGGCTGACGTCCTCTCCAGACACACTCCCACCCGCAACCTCCGCTCTGCTGGTACCAACCTCCTGACCCCCTCCATCCGGACCAAATTCAGATCCTGGGGGGACAGGGCCTTCTCCATCGCTGCTCCCACCCTCTGGAACTCACTACCTCACACCATCAGAGACTCCTCCTCACTCACCACATTCAAAACATCACTAAAGACCCACCTGTTCAACGCTGCATTCAACATTCAACCCACAGCATTTAACCCCTGACTATCTCTTCTCCTTCTCCCTCCTTTTGCTTTAAATATTTCCCTATTGATTCTTGTCTTTTTGCAATTGTTGTTTTCATGTATTGTTATGCATTATGTTTTCCACTCTGTCAAAGCGCCTTTGGGCTTCTGGAAAAGCGCTATACAAAATAAATGAATTATTATTATTATTATTATTGTGTAAACTCGTGCTTCTGGCCATAAGACATTATTTAGAGGGGTTATGCATTGGTTCATTTTTATTATGAAAAATATGTTATCAACGCTGTCAGCTAATAACTATCTATAATTCAGGGTGTGCTATACAGAATAACACGGGATGTGTATATCTAGAAGATGCAACTTTAATGATCCATATATATGA
Organism: Myxine glutinosa; assembly: GCF_964187855.1. NCBI lineage: Eukaryota > Metazoa > Chordata > Myxini > Myxiniformes > Myxinidae > Myxine > Myxine glutinosa. The sequence continues at coordinate 6,933,052 of NC_136264.1, read as the reverse complement.
CTTAAGTTTACACCATTATAAGAAATTCATACATGTATATATGTGAAGATTTGACAGCACGTACTTGTTGCTAAATTCAGTACAACTTTCTGAATGAAGCCTATATTAGATATAAACTTGGTACAACAACACAATATAGGGTCTGTTTGTATTTGCCTCTAATTTCATTCATAAATTAGTGGATATAAATTGTATACTTACCAGAAAGTATACATTATAACGCCCCATTGGCGGCCATTTTGAATTCCCCCCCAAAAACGTATTTTCCCATTTGTGAATCTGTGTGAATTTCTTGTGTGGCCATTTTGACTCCTAATAAGGCGTTTAAAACAAAAATATGGTTGTTATCTAAAATGTCCGGGTCAATGTCAATTTCTACTGGACTATTTTTCACGTGCAAATGCGGTAATTTATTAAAAACACAAGCTCAAGTTGTAAAAGGGACCATCATAATGTTTATACGAACAGGAATGATTGTTCACCTTGTATCAAAATTCACCCAATTCAGGTCATTGGGGTATGGGAGTTGGGGGTGGGGTGGTTGAGGTAACTTGGGTATACTGGGCTCCACAATCAGGGGATTACATTAGTCTTCAATGGCAATTCTTCACGTTTTTGACCAAACACACCTGCAGAGGCGAGTGCAAGGAAGAAGAAAAAGTTAACTTGGACACACTGTAGAGCGCATACCTCCACCAGGCTGAACAGTTTGTTTTATATCCCACTGATAGGCCAAATCTGGATCTGGGCATGAACCAAAATCAAATGAGCTTGTTCTAATCACCCACCCAACTCTTTCACCTCGTTTTGTCATAACTCATCCACAACGTTCAGATATCGTGCTGTTCAACACATCATTTTTGGCCCCATCTCTTAATGATGAAGAATCACTCGAAATGAATGATCCTTTTAAGGCCATTTTCCCCGCTAGAGCGGGGGTTAGCCTTGCGGGCCCCATGACAATCATGGTTCCCTGTTTGAGGCAATGTTTTTATGGCCGGATGCCCTTCCTGACGCCAACCCTTGGTCACGCTCTTACGATGCGCAGGGATACGGTGTACCTATTCTAAATCGAGGTACACACCGTGATCATTCATCCCAGCAAGCTGCTACTCAATTTGCCGACATCGGAAGGTTGACAGGCTGAGTCAACCCCCCTGGCGTTAATTCAGCGATCGACCGGGATTCGAACCCAGGATCCCAAGCCGGCACCCTAACCGCTAAGCCAACACCAGACTTGAAAAAACAGAGCAATTAAACTGCATCACTAATATGCCTCAATGTACTCTCTGCCTGTGCTAATGGGTAAAAGCCCTTGTTGACAGTCATGAAAATAAACAAGTTTGATTTAAAACCTTTCAGCTGCTCTTAAACATCACATTTTTGGCAGGTTTCACATCGATCAGTGAAGCAGTTCTAGGATAAGGGTGTATTTTTTTTATGATTTGAAGTATCAGCTTCCAAGTCAATATGGCTGCCAAACCACATGATATACAACATCAAAAATGTACACTGAAATTGTATGGGTAAAGGATGACATTTGTGAAGTTTCGTGTTGATCCAATAAGGTTATTTTCTCTATCCAAAATGGCTGCCACGTGACGTGACCAAAGGCATCATCATTTTCAAACTATATACAGCAATGGTGTTAGATGGCATTTGTAAAGTTTAGCATCGATAGGGTAAGGCGGTAAGTGGTTTCTGAGATATTATTTAATATTTTCCTTCAATCCAATATGGCTGCCACACCATGTGACCGATGACATTTTCATGGTAAACTTTTAATCGTCATGCCAAGTCAATGACATGTAAAGTTTCGAGTCGATCGCTTCGGTGGTTTGGGAGACAAAAACCAAACAAAATCTTAATCATGCTCGTTTTCAGCTTTTGGTCACCATCCTCTCGCACCTGGTTCCCGAAGCTATCAGGCAGTCCCCGGGTTACGAACACCCGACTTACGAACGCCCGTACTTACGTACCGACCTCCGTAAAGCCTATTATTTAAAAAATTGAGTTACATACAATGGTTCGTACTAACGAACGGGCGAACTACTTTGCACGACGCTCAAAACACTGCGCGTTTTCAGCGGTTCGTCAGCCCGAGGAAGAACAACGCCACGCCGTCGTCGCCATTTTAAGTTGGATCGCGTAAACACCGTTGTGTTTTGACTTAAATGTTTCGTGTGTTTACCCTCATAATCATGGCTCCAAAGCGTAAATCTGATGCAAGTGATGGTGATGCATCGAAGAAAAGGAAAACGCTCACGATTGAAACGAAAGTGGAAATAATAAAGCGATCGGAGAGAGGCGAGATGTCAACAAACATTGAAAAAGCGTTAGGCTACAGTCGGTCAACGATCGGGACAATTATAAAGGACAAGGGGAGAGTAATGGAGCATGTAAAAGGCTTCCTCCCGATGAAAGCGACAATTATCACTGAGCAACGCAGTGTGGTTTAATTATCGAAATGGAAAGGCTATTGGTAATTTGGTTAGAGGATCAAAATCGCCATCGACTGGGAATGAAACAAACGTACCCGTTTGTTTGCCAACGGTTACGTTTTTCATGGAAGTCCTTCACGAACCTGCTGTCCATGTCTGACGTGCGACTGAAGGTGCTACAGGAATGTGGAATTTATTGGTTTCATGCTTTAGCATTTGCCGTTTCTGCATTGTGTTTGCTTCTGGCCTCCCACCAGAAGAGAATATAGAGGAGAGATATATCAAGGTATGACGTTTCAAGGTAAGGATGAAAGTGACTGGTTGAGAAGAGTGATGGAAATGAATGTAGAAGGAAGTAGAGGACGGGGAAGACCGAGAGAGACTTGGCTAAAGATGGTGGAAGAAGAAATGCGGGGAAGGGGGTTAACAAGGAGAGATGCAGAAAATAGGGCAAGATGGAGAAGATTGTGATGGGGACCGCAAGGCTAACCCCCGCTCTAGCAGGGAAAATGGTCTTAAAATGCCTGTTGTTCTTTGTTTGTTGATCGTTTCAAGGTATGCAAGACATCAATTGGCACGAGTAAGTGTTAACCTTTAATCATTTTCTTTTCTGTCTAAACAGTTTAAGAAATGTTTCTTTAATGTTTTTTTATACCTATAGATGTTTTAGGTAAAATATATACTATATAGAGACAAACATTTGACTAATTCACACTAGATGTGAACCGTACGTAACTGTTCTGACTTACAGACAGAATTAAAAACGGAACTTGTTCGTAACCCGGGAACTGCCTGTACTTTGAGTCCGGCTTCCACCCTGTGCATCAGATAAGGGAAGAGTCGCTTGCAATTGTTTTGTTGCACCAGTGTGATCTGTGGTGCTTCGTGGAGAAGGAAGTATTGTGCATGCACCTCTCCTTTCCTATTCCATCCCCACACACTGCATGATAAAGCACCGAAGGGGGCCCGGCAATGAGGCGCGCTGAAAGGGAGAACTCAGTTTTTAGTTTATTTTTCGGCAATTTTTTTTTTTTTTTGCAATTATGTTGATCACTCCGGTTTGTGTGTTTGTCTGTACCCGTACGTATACTTACCTACAGGTCACAATTTTAAACTGATCACAAAACTTCACCAAACAGTAGAGTTTGTGGTCCGACAAAATCCTACATATTTGAGGTCAAAAAGTCAACATAGGCCAAAGGTCAACCACTTTTATTTTCAAATTTCTAAAATCCTCAATTTTCATACGATCGATTTTAAATTTGAATAAGATTTATATATGAGCGAACTCAATTCAACCACCAACTAGTTTTGAGATCAGCATGGGTCAAAAGATGAACATTGGCCAAATTTCTAAAATTTTCAATTTTAATCCGATTAACTTAAAATTAGAAGACCATTTGCAAATCAGGTCACAGAATTCAACCACCAATTATTTGTGGAGTCAAAAGGATACTCTGAGTGCCATTCTACTTTGTTCTCTTTTGCCAAGTGTCGATCAACAAGTGATTTTTCATCTGTGTTTTCTTGTTTGTCTGGGTGATATCTCAGCCAATTGAGCTAGGAAGCTGAAATTTGGTCACAATCGTGAAGCACGCGCTTTGTCAAAAATTGCATTTTTGCTTTTTCATTATTAGAGTAATTGAGTACTTATTTATTTCCTCTCATATGGGCAACATCTAAGGCACCTTTTGAGCTAGGAAGCTGATATTTGGACATGACCATGACTAAGTGATTTGGCTGTAAAGGGTATTTTTGATTTATTGATCAATTATTTACATTTTCACTTTAAAAAAAATAAAAAATTTAAGTTACAGATTCGGATGAAAGTGGTGACTGAGGTATGCTATTCGCCAATTAATTATTTCACGATTATTTATTTATATTAATTACACAATTAATCAATTATATTGTACACCTCTCCCTTCTAGTCAGGTTCACTGTTTTTTCGTTCAAAATTTTGGTAGATTAGCAAAACTATACATTTTTGGAATATTCAGAGCATGAGGAATCCAAAAATTAATGTTTACATTTGCGTAGACACCTTTGCGAAAATGACACTCAGGACAGTGATGAAGATCTGTAAAAGCATATTCCTGAACGGTATAGACCTCGTAGATCCTGTGTATAGGACTTATAGTTCAATCTGATACTACCTATAACTTCCTATAACAACCTATAACTTCAAAGGACTTGCAATATCATGTATTATGTAATACAGTTTATATCACAAATATAAAGACAATGGTTTTCAATTACCTTTGTTTGTTGCTTTTCTATAATCCTGAGCACTATTTTGAGGCCTTTATTGGATTCCTTGACCCAGAAAACATAGGATTAGCATATTTAATTAAGTCTCTAGGTTGACTAGAAGCCGAGATCGCGCAAAATATGTATTTTATGGCGGCCATTTTCAAAATCCAAAATGGCGGCCATGCAGGTGTCTGTGCAAATGCCAACATTGATTTTCAGATTCTCCATGCTCTGAAGATTCCAAAAATGTACAGGTTTGCTAATCCCAAAATTTTGAAAGAAATTATATTTGTTAACATAGTGAACCTGACTATCTTCATCACTGTCCTGTGTCATTTTCGCAAAGGTGTCTACGCAAATGTAAACATTAATTTTTGGATTCCTCATGCTCTGAATATTCCAAAAATGTATAGTTTTGCTAATCTACCAAAATTTTGAACGAAATTATATTTGTTAACATAGTGAACCTGACTATTCCATTACCGTCTATGTGCTGCACAGCAGCATCAAGTGCGCTGTTGGATGTTATTTATCTATTTGGCATGAAGGTGGTGCACTTTGAATGCATCTGTACTCGTTTTATTTCCAATCATTGCACATACTACTGTGTTCAAAAAGTATCCGACCTTTATTTTTCGTGTGTAAAAAAAGAAGAAGCTAGGAGGGCGTTGATTGGTGCACGTATGTAGGCGATCCCAATGCACACGCGTGAATTTTTTCCCACCTGCAGAAGCTGTCATTCGACGGCAGACCGCCGATGAGTGAGGACATGTAGGTGAGCGCAGTCAGATTTTCGTTTTTGACAAAATGACGGAAAAACTTGAACAACGCTACTGCATCAAATTTTGTGTAAAGCTTGGCGATTCCCAAGTGGAAACGATCCGCAAGATTCAACACCGTTCATTCCATTATGAAGGAGGATTTGGGCTTCAGGAGAATCTCAGCGAAGTTCGTACCAAAGCTGCTAACGATTGAGCAGAAGCAACTCCGTTTGGAGATCGCACAGGACATGCTGGAGACTGTGAACAGCGATCCCAGCTTCCTCAACACAGTGATCACTGGCGATGAGTCCTGGGTTTATGGGTACGACCCAGAAACCAAGTTGCAGTCATCACAATGGAAGCATCCAACATCCCCGAGGCCAAAAAACACAAAATTTGATGCAGTAGCGTTGTTCAAGTTTTTCCGTCATTTTGTCAAAAACGAAAATCCGACGGCGCTCACTTACATGTCCTCACTCATCGGCGGTCTGCCGTCGAATGACAGCTTCTGCAGGTGGGAAAAAATTCACGCGTGTGCATTAGGATCGCCGACATAAGTGCACCAATCAACGCCTCCCTAGCTTCTTTTTTTTTTACGCACGAAAAATAAAGGTCGGATACTTTTTGAACACACTACGTACATTTGAATATTCCCATTCACCTGTGTCCATTTGATTCTCTTGGTTCATTCCATTTTTGTGTAGTGTCTTACACTCTTCCCTGTTGAATGGACAAATAAACCCTTTAAAAGGTAAGCAATGCATTTCAGCTATCTTTTTCTGTGTGCTTCCAATATTTCGACGCAATTAAAGCTCCTTGAAAACAGTAAAGGTAGAATTAATTAAATTAACAAACAGCGCAATAACTAATAAAAGATAGTTTGCTCCATCTCCCGAATCTAACTCTGCGCTGAGTTTCTTCCTGTATTAATGGGAGCTTCAAGCTTAAAACCATTGAGCAGTTAAACCGGCAACTATTTCCGGGACCAAGATGCGCTTTGGGGATCACACACGATCGAAGCAAAACATCGATAAAATAACGATACTCGCAGCAAGTTTTACCTCACCTTCTGGAATTGTTCACAGTATATTTATTTTTAAGCATTTTTAATGAAACCAATTATGTGCATTTAGAGTTAAACTTTTAAAAATGTCCCGTCTGAATCACTTGCCTGTGAACCTAAACCCCTTTTCCCCATTGAAAGAATGCCCTGACATTCGCCGATTTGCGATACATTTCAAGAACATATCCCCCCAAATGTTGTAGCTTTACTGTGTACCATATGTGCCTCATCTAAGCCTGGTGTTGGCTTAGCGGTTAGGGTGCCGGCTTGGGATCCCAGGATCCTGGGTTTGAATCCTGGTCGATCGCTGAATTAACACCAGGGGGATTGACTCAGCCTGTCATCCTTCCAAGGTCGGCAAATTGAGTACCAGTTCACTGGTAATTCCCTGTGTGTCGCAAGAGGCGACCAACAGGGTTGGCGGCAGGAAGGGCATCCGGCCGTAAAACATTGCTTCCAAAAAAAGGGGACCCATGGTGCCCGAAAAAGGCCAACCCCTGCTCTGCAGGGAAAAATGGCCTTTAAAAGTGGTTCCATATGTGCCTCATCTGATGGTGAAGAATCAATAAAAAAATTGTAGTATCCAGATCTTCACCAAAATCTAGTCGACTCATCCTTCTCTTACACCCAACCTTCCCCCCCCCCCCCCCCCCCAAATTTCATTCGAATCCATCCATAATTGACATCTGCACACAAACAAACGACAGTGGTGAAAACAGTTAGCGTCCATCACAGATTGCACGAGGTAATGAAATTGAGCATGTAACCAATGCAATAGATTGGCAACAGTTTTTTTTTTCAAGCTGGTGAAACAAAGTCTCATACAAATGCCTCATCTTGTAGACATCACAAAATGAGGTATCAGTACAGTAAGGGCTGCACAGCGGTATAGAACACACCAAACTGGACAACGCACTCATAGTACTGTCCACTCTTCAGACTCGTCATCGTGTAATCACAGACATGGTACATCAATCACCAGTACTTGATACAGATCACCATTGGACACGGATCACATTTTCTAACACTAAATACCAAACCATATCGCAATTTCCACAAATTGTGGACGCCCTACCATACATCGGCATCACACGTGCATGACAGCTGTTGTGGTCCTTCGTGGGGAGAACCCATTCATCAGCCTCGTCCACCAGTACGACCACAAAGTTGTTGTTTCGTTTCCTTCTCAATTTCACTCCCATTAGAGTTTTTACTCCCGCTAGGGAGTAATGCATTCGATTGTGTCCGTGTGTGTGTTCGTGTGTTTGTGAACAATATATCTGGAAAAGTTCTGAACGGATTTGGATGAAAGCTGGTGGGATGATTGCACTTGGGATAAGGAAGAATTGATTCGTTTTTGGTGAAGCCCAGGAAATTATTCCAGATCCAGGAAGTTTTTTGGGGATTTTTTTTTCTGTTTTCCTTTAAAAACCATTTTCTCTGCAATAATTGGACCGATTGAGAGCAAATTTTTACCATAGGAGGGACTCGGTCTGCAGAATATTTTAATGGTAATTATGACGTCACAGATCACGTGGTTCGGCCGCCATATTGTTTTGAGCGAAAAACACTAAAATCCAATTTCCTCCAAAACGCATGAACAGATCGAGGCCAAACCTTGCAGGCAAAATCGCATAACCATCACATGGTTTCAGAGTTATGACGTTTTTAAGCACAAACATTTAAAACCTAGCTCCTCCCTCATTTGTGATCCAATCGAGGGGAAACTTCACAAACCTGTTCAGCATATCAGTCTACTAAAATGTCCTTTTGGAATTTGCGATAGGTCACGTGGTTTGGCAGATATCGTTAATAAAACGCAAATAATAAAAACATTTATATCTCTTGAACCACTTCATTGATCGACTTGAAACTTCATACTGTAGTAGAAGTCATGAAGAGTAGCAAGTGTGCAAATTTTGAAGATGATTGGATGTACGGTCTGGAAGCAAGAAGTTATTGCGTGAAGAAGTCTTCGACTGTGGACGATTAATTAATTATTTATCACATGCCCAGACTTGCAGGCATCGTTTGACACAATCTCCCAGGTTAATTTGAACCTCAAATAAAATTATAATTCCAGATTTGTCAATGGCTGAGGTATATTAGCAAACGAATAAAACAGATTTGGCAAAATTCTAACTTTTTTTTAAAAGATCGCATATTCACCCAGGGTTGTGAGAGGCTGAAGAAGAAGAAACCCTCGCATAGGCTTCCCAGACCAAAAAATAATTCTGGACGTGGCGGAAAAATAATTCTGGACTCTTCCAACTTGACCCACGGCGGGAGTATGCGCTCCACTGAGTGGCGTTCTTGTTAGCACTGACCCTGCAAGCACACAAGTATGAAAAAAATGAAAGAAATACCATGTTTAAAAACAAAATCAAAAGTAAAAGTGACACCGGAGAAAACACAAAGCTTTGGAATCATTGACTCAACACAATCACACTCTTATATTGATGTGGAAATAACTTTTAGGAGTTACCATGATTTCGCATACTTTTACATCAATGAACAGGATTATAAATAATTAAATTGATACATGTGGAAAACGACTCGCTCAGACCAGGAATCGAACCCAGGTCCTCTGGTGACCCGTACCAGTGCTCTGCCCTCGGAGCTATCTGGGCGACTGACCAAGCATGCAATTTTCCCCACATGATTGCCACTCTTTCTGGGTGTGTAATGTTCCCACATCTATCCATTTAGCATACTTTAGTCAATATATTAAACGTCTTGGAACAAGCATGAAGCAATTTAGCCATAACATTAGACATGCATCGCTTTATGTACAAGAGTTCACAAAGTACGTCTGTCCTCCATCATGCATGTCTAAACCCACCATCCCTTTGAACCTTTCATGTTTTACTCTGGAATCTTTATTTTATGTACTATTAGAATGTCATGGTAGGCCTTCAAGCACAAGTTTTGGCAGGAAATCCAAGACGGCCACACCAACAATCAGTGGCCCCGACTGTGTTTGGCGCCTGCTCGTGTCCTGCCTTGTCAAACTGGGGCAGATAAGGCAAAAGCTAACCAAGGAATCTTACAATGGTTCTTTGTTTCATGGGCACAATAAGCGATGGTGGGTAAGCGGTTTGATTGCGTGGCTTAGTTGTATTCCCATCCCCGGGAACCATAATTTATATCAAATATACCTCTTCTTGGGGTGAATTTGAGCAGGCGCTATAGCCATTGCAATTTGGCAATTCAGCTTAAGGACCGATATGGTACTGCAACCAGCGCCGTATGTAGAGTCCATGGCGTGCACATCACCGGCTAAGCAAGGCCATCAGCTATCAGGTGTGTGGCACTTAATTACTCGGAATGACCCAAGAAAGCTCGAAAAATTCAGTCCAGTGGGTTCAGGGTGGGGAACGAAGTCAATTGTCCATGTAAATACATATTTTATAATGGTGTGGCGAGAGTGAGGTCATCGAGCTGGACGAGTTGGTCATCATCCACCTGGACCTAGGACATTAGGACATCCTGTTGGTATCCGGTCATGGCCTTTCCTGTTGGTATCCTCAAAGAGCATGACCACCTGCACACAGGTCATGGCCTATCCTGTTGGTATCCTCAAAGAGCATGGCCATATCCATTAGCTTTGGATAAAACTCCCAAAAACCACATAACCACACTCGTATGCTACAATCTACCAATTACATATGCATCTCGCAGTCACAGAAGTGGTGGAATTAACCCGTTCACAAGGACAGGTTCTTTGCAAGTTATAAACAAACGTCAGACATTGACACCTTCCTCATTGAGTAGATATATCTGCAGCATGAACCGTACGACCGCCACGTGAAGGGCGTGCAGGGATGAACACAGACAGCTTGCTTTACCCCCAAGAGATTAAAGCCATGGCACCACAGGTGAAGGTGCTGCTTTGCCCATTCAAGGGGGTGTGAAGTAAGGGGGGAGGGGAGGGGAGGGGGAAGGATTTTAGACTCATTATTATTATGGCTAAATGATACAACTATTATATCGTTTGTTGATATTATTCGTATTACTAGGTGTTTTGTTGCAATGAAATTATTCCAGAAAATATATTCTTTATTCTAGAAATGTTCACATAAAGGGGCGCCAATTTGATTCATACACCTGCATGAAGAAGTAAATGTATTTTATTCGCCAGATGAAGGGCGCCCCTTCATGTGAACTTTTCTAGAGCATTACTTGGTTCCTCCTAAGAACACAAGGGTAATTCAGCATACACGAGATTTTTTTGAATGCATATTATTTTGTATTGTTTGGCATTTTCTATAAGCTGTGGAATGTCCCTTCTTTTCTATACTTCGCCACATGGTGCGTACCCTGGTCAGGGGCCTTTTCTATGCCCCTGGTATTTTACTCAAGAATGCAAGTATAGGTAGATGAGCAAGGTTGTGAACCAGGAATTGGAAATTTGTACAAACAGGAAGAAGTATTCACCTTCTACAAAGATTCACCCAAATCAGGTCATCGAGTGGTTGGGAGAGTAGTTGAGGTAACTTGGGAATCCTGGGCTTCACAATCAGAGGATTACTTTTTTTCTTCAATGGCAATTCTTCTCACCTTTTTTGCCAAGCACAACTGCGGAGGTGAGTGGAAGAAAGAAAACCAAGCAAACTAAATCAAGCATGAAGCCAATGGAATAGATAAGCAACAGTTTTTTCAAGCTGGTGAAACCAAGTCTCATACAAATGCCTCATCTTGAAGACATCACAAAATGAGGTATCAGTACAGTAAGGGCCGCACAGTGGTATAGAACACACCAAACTGGACAACGCACTCATAGTACTGACTACTCGTCAGACTCGTCATCGTGTAATCACAGACATTGTACATCAATCACCAGTACTTGATACAGATCACCATTGGACACGGATCACATTTTCTAACACTAAATACCAAACCATACCACAATTTCCACAAATTCATGTGGACGACCGACCCTGCATCAATCAGCATCACATGTGCATGACAGCTGTTGTGGTCCTTCGTGGGGAGAACCCATTCATCAGCCTCGTCCACCAGTACGACCACAAAGTTGTTGTTTCGTTTCCTTCTCAATTTCACTCCCATTAGAGTTTTTACTCCCACTAGGGAGTAATACATTCGATCGTGTCCGTGTGTGTGTTCGTGTGTTTGTGAACAATATACTGTATCTGGGAAAGTTCTGAACGGATTTGGATGAAAGTTGGTGGGATGATTGCACTTGGGATAAGGAAGAATTGATTCGTTTTTGGTGAAGCCCAGGAAATTATTCCGGATCCAGGAAGTTTTTTGGGAATTTTTTTTTCTGTGTTCCTTCAAATACCATTTTCTCTGCAATAATTGGACCGATTGAGAGCAAATTTTTACCATAGGAGGGACTCGGTCTGCAGAATATTTTAATGGTAATTATGACGTCACAGGTCACGTGGTTCGGCCGCCATATTGTTTTGAGTGAAAAACACTAAAATCCAATTTTCTCCAAAACGCCTGAACATATCGAGGCCAAGCTTTGCAGGCAGAATCGCATAACCATGACGAACAAAAAAGTCAAGGAACATGATGTCATGCATCACATGGTTTCAGAGTTATGACGTTTTTAAGCACAAACATTTAAAACCTAGCTCCTCCCTCATTTGTGATCCAATCGAGGGGAAACTTCACAAATCTGTTCAGCATATCAGTCCACTAAAATGTCCTTTTGGAATTTGCGATAGTTCACGTGGTTTGGCAGATATCGTTAATTAAACGCAAATAATAAAAACATTTATTATATCTCTTGAACCACTTCATTGATCGACTTGAAACTTCATACTGCAGTAGAAGTCATGAAGAGTAACAAGTGTGCAAATTTTGAAGATGATTGGATGTACGGTCTGGAAGCAAGAAGTTATTGCGTGAAGAAGTCTTCGATTGTGGACGATTAATTAATTATCACATGCACAGACTTGCAGGCATCGTTGGACACAATCTCCCGGGTTAATTTGAACCTCAAATAAAATTATAATTCTAGATTTGTCAATGGCTGAGGTATATTTGCAAACGAATAAAACAGATTTGGCCCAATTTTATTCTTTTTTAAAAATATCGCATATTCACCCAGTGAGTGTTGTGACAGGCTGAAGAAGAAGAAACCCTCGCATAGGCTTCCCAGACCAAAAAATAATTCTGGATGCGGCGGAAAAATAATTCTTGACTCTTCCAACTTGACCCACGGCGGGAGTATGCGCTCTACTGAGTGGCGTTCTAGTTAGCACTGACCCTGCAAGCACACAAGTATGAAAAAAATGAATGAAATACCATGTTTAAAAACAAAGTCAAAAGTAAAAGTGACACCGGAGAAAACACAAAGCTTTGGAATCATTGACTCAACAAAATCACACTCTTATATTGATGTGGAAATAACTTTTAGGAGTTACCATGATTTCGCATACTTCTACATTAATGAACAGGATTATAAATAATTAAATTGATACATGTGGAAAACGACTCGCTCAGACCAGGAATCGAACCCAGGTCCTCTGGTGACCCGTACCAGTGCTCTGCCCTCGGAGCTATCTGGGCGACTGACCAAGCATGCAATTTTCCCCACATGATTGCCACTCTTTCTGGGCGTGTAATGTTCCCACATCTATCCATTTAGCATACTTTAGTCAATATATTAAACGTCTTGGAACAAGCATGAAGCAATTTAGCCAAAACATTAGACATGCATCGCTTTATGTACAAGAGTTCACAAAGGACGTCTGTCCTCCATCATGCACGTCTGAACCCACCATCCCTTTGAACCTTTCATGTTTTACTCTGGAATCTTTATTTTATGTACTATTAGAATGTCATGGTAGGCCTTCAAGCACAAGTTTTGGCAGGAAATCCAAGACGGCCACACCAACAATCAGTGGCCCCGACTGTGTTTGGCGCCTGCTCGTGTCCTGCCTTGTCAAACTGGGGCAGATAAAGCAAAAGCTAACCAAGGAATCTTACAATGGTTCATTGTTTCATGGGCACAATAAGCGATGGTGGGTAAGCGGTTTGATTGCGTGGCTTAGTTGTATTCCCATCCCCGGGAACCATAATTTATATCAAATATACCTCTTCTTGGGGTGAATTTGAGCAGGCGCTATAGCCATTGCAATTTGGCAATTCAGCTTAAGGACCGATATGGTACTGCAACCAGCGCCGTATGTAGAGTCCATGGCGTGCACATCACCAGCTAAGCAAGGCCATCAGCTATCAGGTGTGTGGCACTTAATTACTCGGAATGACCCAAGAAAGCTCGAAAAATTCAGTCCAGTGGGTTCAGGGTGGGGAACGAAGTCAATTGTCCATGTAAATACATATTTTATAATGGTGTGGCGAGTGAGGTCATCGAGCTGGACGAGCTGGTCATCATCCACCTGGACCTAGGACATTAGGACATCCTGTTGGTATCCGGTCATGGTCTTTCCTGTTGGTATCCTCAAAGAGCATGACCACCTGCACACAGGTCATGGCCTATCCTGTTGGTATCCTCAAAGAGCATGACCATATCCATTAGCTTTGGATAAAACTCCCAAAAACCACATAACCACACTCGTATGCTACAATCTACCAATTACATACGCATCTCGCCGTCACAGAAGTGGTGGAATTAACCCGTTCACAAGGACAGGTTCTTTGCAAGTTATAAACAAACGTCAGATATTGACACCTTCCTCATTGAGTAGATATATCTGCAGCATGAACCGTACGACCGCCACGTGAAGGGCGTGCAGGGATGAACACAGACAGCTTGCTTTACCCCCAAGAGATTAAAGCCATGGCACCACAGGTGAAGGTGCTGCTTTGCCCATTCAAGGGGGTGTGAAGTAAGGGGGGAGGGGAGGGGAGGGGGAAGGATTTTAGACTCATTATTATTATGGCTAAATGATACAACTATTATCGTTTGTTAATATTATTTGTATTACTAGGTGTTTTGTTGCAATGAAATTATTCTAGAAAATATATTCTTTATTCTAGAAAAGTTCAGATAAAGGGGCGCCAATTTGATTCATACACCTGCATGAAGAAGTAAATGTATTTTATTCGCCAGATGAAGGGCGCCCCTTTATGTGAACTTTTCTGGAGCACTACTTGGTTCCTCCTAAGAACACAAGGGTAATTCAGCATGCACATGAGATTTTTTTGAATGCATATTATTTTGTATTGTTTGGCATTTTCTATAAGCTATGGAATGTCCCTTATTTTCTATACTTCGCCACATGGTGCGTACCCTGGTAAGGGGCCTTTTCTATGCCCTTGGTATTTTACTCAAGAATGCAAGTATAGGTAGATGAGCAAGGTTGTGAACCAGGAATTGCAAATTTGTACAAACAGGAAGAAGTATTCACCTTCTACAAAGATTCACCCAAATCAGGTCATCGAGGGGTTGGGAGAGTAGTCGAGGTAACTTGGGAATCCTGGGCTTCACCATCAGAGGATTACTTTTTTTCTTCAATGGCAATTCTTCTCACCTTTTTTGCCAAGCACAACTGTGGAGGTGAGTGGAAGAAAGAAAACCAAGCAAATGAAATCAAGCATGAAGCCAATGGAGTAGATAAGCAACAGTTTTTTCAAGCTGGTGAAACTAAGTCTCATACAAATGCCTCATCTTGTAGACATCACAAAATGAGGTATCAGTACAGTAAGGGCTGCACAGCGGTATAGAACACACCAAACTGGACAACGCACTCATAGTACTGTCCACTCGTCAGACTCGTCATCGTGTAATCACAGACATGGTACACCAGTTCTTAATACGGATCACCATTGGACACAGATCACATTTTCGAACACTAAACACCAAACCATACTGCAATTTCCACAAATTAATGTGGACGACCTACCCTGCATCGGCATCACATGTGCATCACATGTGTTGTGGTCCTTGGTGGGGAGAACCCATTCATCAGCCTTGTCCACTTCGCTCGATCAGTACGACCACAAAGTCGATGCTTTGTTTCCTTCTTAATTTCACCCCCATTAGTCTTCAGCAATGGGACTCTGCAGACACACAAGCATGAATATGAATGAATGAATGAATGAATGATCGTTTTGAGACCATTTTCCCCGCTAGAGCAGGATTAGCCTTGCGGGCCCCATGACAATCATGGTTCCCTGTTTGAGGCAATGTTTTTATGGCCGGATGCCCTTCCTGACGCCAACCCCGAGTCGCCTCTTACGATGCGCAGGGATACGGTGTACCTATTCTAAACCGGGGTACACACCGGGACAAACACACAAGCATGAAAGCATTGAATCAAACATCATGTTGAAAAATAAAGTTGTTCGTGAAAGTGACACTTCAGAAAACACGCAAAGGAAGAGCTTTGGAATCATTGCAATTTGGTAAGTCCATTTGTGGACCGATGTCAAAAGCAGCAGCATAATACACCAAGACTGTGCCATGCACCTCACTAGTAAAGCCAAGCAGTCAGATCAGGTGTGCGACACTGAAGTAGCCAAACATAGGCTCACTTTGAGGTCGCACCAGAGGGTGTCATGGCAGTGCACACGATCTCGCTCGAGGCCATCGACTGACTTGGCCGTCAATGAGGACCTGCCAGGACTCGGACCAGGACACTGGGACTGCAATATAGGATTTGATAAAAGTCCCGATCACTTCTATGCACTCCTGAACCACTGAGCAGAACGAGTTGAAAACTGAGGGTTTTACTAAGGGTGGGAGCAGGGTCAGGTTTTTATTGATGTTTAGTCAGCAAAGAAAATAAAAAATAAACAATTCAGTCCCAGGGTTTCAGGATGGCAAAGGAACAAAATTGTCGTTGTAAATATGTGATACGAGCTTGGCTCGGCTCGCGGTCGATACTGAGGAACGGGCTTATTTTAGCTGAGGCTAATGACTGTACCTGAGTTGCTGTGTTGTCATGATTTACACCAATCATAATACAAACAATTACTTTGCACAAATGTATTTGTCGTTTGTGATATTACAGTTTTATAGGCAATTTAGGTTGAACGTTTTTTTTTCAAGAAAGAACCCCTCAGCACATACATAGGGGAGGGGTAGGTGCAGACTGAAAGTTTGGGACGATTACACCTCACCACCACGTAATTCAAAACACCTCACCACCACGTAATTCAAAACACCTCACCACCACGAAATACAAAGCACCTCACCACCACGAAATACAAAATACCTCACCACCACGAAATTCAAAATACCTCACCACCACGTAATTCAACACACCTCACCACCACATAATTCAAAATACCTCACCACCACGAAATTCAACACACCTCACCACCACGAAATTGGAAACACCTCACAGCCGTCAACCACGTAATAAAAACACCGAACAACGAAATTCAAAACACCTCAGCCATAAAACACGTAATAAAAACACCTCAGCCGTAAAACACGTAATAAAAACACCTCACCACCACGAAATTAAAAACACCTCAGCCATAAAAAACACGTAATAAAAACACCTCACAGCCATAAAACACGTAATAAAAACACCTCAGCCGTAAAACACGTAATAAAAACACCTCACCACCACGAAATTAAAAACACCTCAGCCATAAAAAACACGTAATAAAAACACCTCAGCCGTAAAACACGTAATAAAAACACCTCACCACCAAGTAATTTAAAACACCTCAGCCATAAAACACGTAATAAAAACACCTCAGCCATAAAACACGTAATAAAAACACCTCAGCCATAAAACACGTAATAAAAACACCTCAGCCGTAAAACATGTAATAAAAACACCTCAGCCATAAAACACGTAATAAAAACACCTCAGCCGTAAAACATGTAATAAAAACACCTCACCACCACGAAATTAAAAACACCTCAGCCATAAAACACGTAATAAAAACACCTCAGCCATAAAACACGTAATAAAAACACCTCAGCCATAAAACACGTAATAAAAACACCTCAGCCGTAAAACACGTAATAAAAACACCACAGCCGTAAAACACGTAATAAAAACACCTCACCACCATGTAATTTAAAACACCTCAGCCATAAAACATGTAATAAAAACACCTCAGCCGTAAAACACATAATAAAAACACCTCAGCCATAAAACACGTCATAAAAACACCTCAGCCGTAAAACACGTAATAAAAACACCTCACCACCACAAAATTAAAAACACCTCAGCCGTAAAACACGTAATAAAAACACCTCAGCCATAAAACACGTAATAAAAACACCTCAGCCGTAAAACATGTAATAAAAACACCTCAGCCATAAAACACGTAATAAAAACACCTCACCACCATGTAATTTAAAACACCTCAGCCATAAAACACGTAATAAAAACACCTCAGCCGTAAAACACGTAATAAAAACACCTCAGCCATAAAACACGTAATAAAAACACCTCACCACCATGTAATTTAAAACACCTCAGCCATAAAACACGTAATAAAAACACCTCAGCCGTAAAACACGTAATAAAAACACCTCACCACCATGTAATTTAAAACACCTCAGCCATAAAACACGTAATAAAAACACCTCAGCCGTAAAACACGTAATAACACCTCAGCCATAAAACACGTAATAAAAACACCTCAGCCGTAAAACACGTAATAAAAACACACCACCACAAAATTAAAAACACCTCAGCCGTAAAACACATAATAAAAACACCTCACCACCACAAAATTAAAAACACCTCACCACCACGTAATTATAAATACCTCACCACCACGTAATTCAAAACACCTCACCACCACATAATTCAAAACACCTCACCACCACATAATTCAAAAGACCTCACCACCGAATTAAAAACAACTCACCACCACGTAATTATAAATACCTCACCACCAAGTAATTCAAAACATCTCACCACCACATAATTCAAAACACACCACCACCGAATTAAAAACACCTCACCACCACGTAATTATAAATACCTCACCACCACGTAATTCAAAACACCTCACCACCATGTGATATTAAAACACCTCACCATCACGTCATTTAAAAACACCTCACCACCACATAATTCAAAACACCTCACCACCACGTAATTCAAAATACCTCACCACCACGAAATTCAAAACACCTCACCACCACGTAATTCAAAATACCTCACCACCACGAAATTCAAAATACCTCACCAGCACGTAATTCAACACACCTCACCACCACGTAATTCAAAATACCTCACCACCACGAAATTCAAAATACCTCACAGCCATCAAGCACGTAATAAAAACACCGAACAACGAAATTCAAAACACCTCACCACCACGAAATTGGAAACACCTCACAGCCATGAAACACGTAATAAAAACACCTCACCACCACGAAATTAAAAACACCTCAGCCATAAAACACGTAATAAAAACACCTCAGCCGTAAAACACGTAATAAAAACACCTCACCACCACGAAATTAAAAACACCTCAGCCATAAAAAACACGTAATAAAAACACCTCAGCCGTAAAACACGTAATAAAAACACCTCACCACCAAGTAATTTAAAACACCTCAGCCATAAAACACGTAATAAAAACACCTCAGCCATAAAACACGTAATAAAAACACCTCAGCCGTAAAACATGTAATAAAAACACCTCACCACCACAAAATTAAAAACACCTCAGCCGTAAAACACGTAATAAAAACACCTCAGCCATAAAACACGTAATAAAAACACCTCAGCCGTAAAACATGTAATAAAAACACCTCACCACCACGAAATTAAAAACACCTCAGCCATAAAACACGTAATAAAAACACCTCAGCCATAAAACACGTAATAAAAACACCTCAGCCATAAAACACGTAATAAAAACACCTCAGCCGTAAAACACGTAATAAAAACACCACAGCCGTAAAACACGTAATAAAAACACCACAGCCGTAAAACACGTAATAAAAACACCTCGCCACCATGTAATTTAAAACACCTCAGCCATAAAACATGTAATAAAAACACCTCAGCCGTAAAACACGTAATAAAAACACCTCAGCCATAAAACACGTAATAAAAACACCTCAGCCGTAAAACACGTAATAAAAACACCTCACCACCACGAAATTAAAACACCTCAGCCGTAAAACACGTAATAAAAACACCTCAGCCATAAAACACGTAATAAAAACACCTCAGCCGTAAAACATGTAATAAAAACACCTTAGCCATAAAACACGTAATAAAAACACCTCACCACCATGTAATTTAAAACACCTCAGCCATAAAACACGTAATAAAAACACCTCAGCCGTAAAACATGTAATAAAAACACCTCAGCCGTAAAACACGTAATAAAAACACCTCAGCCGTAAAACACGTAATAAAAACACCTCAGCCGTAAAACATGTAATAAAAACACCTCACCACCATGTAATTTAAAACACCTCAGCCATAAAACACGTAATAAAAACACCTCAGCCGTAAAACACGTAATAAAAACACCTCACCACCATGTAATTTAAAACACCTCAGCCATAAAACACGTAATAAAAACACCTCAGTCATAAAACACGTAATAAAAACACCTCAGCCGTAAAACACGTAATAAAAACACACCACCACAAAATTAAAAACACCTCACCACCACGTAATTATAAATACCTCACCACCACGTAATTCAAAACACCTCACCACCACATAATTCAAAACACCTCACCACCACATAATTCAAAAGACCTCACCACCGAATTAAAAACACCTCACCACCACGTAATTATAAATACCTCACCACCAAGTAATTCAAAACATCTCACCACCACATAATTCAAAACACCTCACCACCACCGAATTAAAAACACCTCACCACCACGTAATTATAAATACCTCACCACCACGTAATTCAAAACACCTCACCACCATGTGATATTAAAACACCTCACCATCACGTCATTTAAAAACACCTCACCACCATGTGATATTAAAACACCTCACCATCACGTCATTTAAAAACACCTCACCACCACATAATTCAAAATACCTCACCACCACGTGATTCAAAACAACCACAACGTTATTAAAAACACTTCACAACCACGGAAACAAAAGTTTGAGGGAGTCGTTAAGTGACAACACAGACACTGCCCAGATGTGTCGATATCTTCTATCTATAATTCCAGTAATCTCTGTGTGTATGTTTGTCTGTGACCGCTGTTTCTCGACAACCACGGGTCCGATATACTTGAAACTTGCCAGGTATATTGCTGGGGACCCGAGGATGTGCCTTTTCAAGGTTTCATATTAATCGGAGAAGTAGTTACCGAGCTATGTCCAAAAAACGATTCAACCAATCAGAGAGCAGCGAGTTATCACGTGTGCCGAACGTGGCGAACAGACTCTGCCTCGGACGGCACATTTGAGAGCGTATTCATTTATTTCACGTTGGCAAACTATGTTGCCGCTATGTTGGCGTTAAACTATGTTTTAAAACTAATTAAAACTAATTTGCGATTCTTTCGCTTTCCTGCGCGTTTGTGCACGCTATGGCGATTTATTTACCAAACTCTGCAAGCCGTTCGCTTTGGACCAAACCATTTCATGTAAATAGAGGGGGGGGATTGTCACCGTACTCGCAAGCCGTTCGCTTTGGACCAAACCATTTCATGTAAATAGGGGGGGGGGATTGTCACCGTACTCGCAAGCCGTTCGCTTTGGCTTTGCGAATGGACCAAACCATTACATGTAAATAGAGGGGGGGGATATAATTTTAGATATATATTGTCGCGATCCCGGCTGTGAAATGGTTCCCAGCACGGAATACGGACGTTAATGTCCGGGCTTCAAGTAGTCCACGGAGTGGACAGAGAGAACTCAATAAACACAATTGTGTTTTAATCGGCCTTCTAGGGGTAAGGCACGATGCTTTATTGGCTCGATCACAAAAACCATAAATGGTAACAGAATGGAATAAACTGCACAAAGCCTGCAGGAACTGTCGGCAACAGACGCTCCAAACAGGACGCAGGTAAGATCACTCGCGGCTCCAATCGACGATCTCCGGGACTCGGAGGGTAACAGGATGGAATTCACCGCACAAGGCCGGCAGTAACGGTCGGCCAGCAGCTCCAACACGAAGCAAGCAATCACTCGCGGTTCCAATCTACGAGATCCGGGAATCACTCGTTTTCTTCCGGAGTTACTCGCTCGTAAAATACCGAACTGTAATCGACCAGCCCAACTCGGCGGTCGTGAGGATTCAAGGAAAGCCCTTTTGAGATTTCCCACTCGGAGCCTTCGAGCCGCGTCCGTTGCATAAGATGGCGACCGCGCTCTCTCGACTCTCCACCAATCACGTGCCGAATCGCCTCCCGATCGCGTGAGGCTCCAAGGAGGCCACGTCACGCGGTGGGCGGGGCACCAGATCTGGGTGAGAACAGGTGGTTTCACCGGTGGTTTCTCACAGTCCTCCCCCCCTAAGTAAAAACCCCGTCGAATAGACGGCGTTTTTAAAACCAGTATTTGTAGTAGGTGCAAATCACATGGCAAGATGATGGCGGTAATCGCTAACAGGCAATTAACGCAATTAACAATTATTAACACTTATTAACAACAATAACGCAACAACGCAACAATACAACGCAACGCAACAGCGCAACAATAACGCAATTATTAACGCACAGGCAATTAACAGGCATTAACAGGTTAACAATGAACCAGTTTGGTTTTTTTTTTTTTTTCACACACAAATTTTAACACCATACACCACATTAATATCTACCCTACAAGAGTTACACTTCACACAAAGCACAATAGAGAGGCAAGGGGGCCAAACTCAAGTTGGGGGAAGCGTTGACAGGAAGGAAACGGGCCGAGACCTAGAGCGGCGGGTACTCCTCCGGTGTCGAGAACAACAGTCATATGCGTAATGACCCCTTTCACCGCACTGGTAACATCGATCGTTCGGGTCGAAAGGCCTGCGGACCAAAGGGCGTCTGAAACGAGGCCGCCGCGACATGCCATTCGACATCTCGACGCACACACGCGATCCGCAAATTAACCTTCCATCAAGGGCTCTGACCGAATCTTCAGCATCTCGTGGCTCTTCAAACTCAACAACTGCAAATCCAGGTGGGTTTCGAGCAACCCATACGTTGCGGAGTGGTCCGTAATGTTCGAAGACCCTCCCTAGCTCGGCTTTCGCTGCTCCATTGCCCAGGTTTCCCACATATACCTTAGCATTAGCGTTCCTGCTGAATCGCGACATGGCGGGAGCGGTCCCTGAGGAGCACGGCACCTGAGGGTGGCTTGACGGGAGGCTCGGGTGGACTTCAGCTGACGCAACGTCACCGTCGGGAACTGGAGTCGAGGCGCTAGGCTCCTCGGGCCAGAGTGAAGATATGTCTGACTCCGCCACTCTCTCCGCCTGTTTACTCTGGGATCTAGTGACCCCCCCACAGGTCAGAGTCAATGACTCCTCCCTGGCCATGGCATCATTGCCAATCAGCAAGGAGACCCCGGGTATCGGGTAGTAGGGTACCACCACACAGGTCACTGGACCCTTAAAAATGTCACTCCGGACCTCGAGGAGGGCAAGGGGATACCGGCCAAGAACCCGGTCAATGCCCCGAAGGAGGGTATACTCGCCGGTATAACGCATCTGAGAGGCCGGAACTACCCCCGCCCGGAGAACACACCGTGTCGCCCCAGTATCCCGAAGGTATTGGGCCTCAAACTTCAGCCTCGAATCAGGGCCACCCACTAAGGCTGTCCCTGAATAATCCTGGTACAGTGGATGAATGGAATTAGCCTCGGTGGCAGTGACCTCGGTCACCGATGCCACCGTCGTGTGCGAGGGCCCGGCGGATGAGCTCCACTGATCTCCCTCCGACTTAACAGGAGGGTTGCCTCGGTAGGCCGGACTAGCGGGATTAGAGAAGCAGCGGTTTTCACCGTGCCCCACGCGTTTGCAGAAATCGCACCAGGGCCCTGCCCTGGTCTGCGGCTCGCGACCGCCACCAGTGGAGGGCATCGGAGAACCCCTCCCCTCGATCCAGCCGCCGGGCAGACGGGGGGCGGTCTTGATCGCAGACTCCTCCGTCTTACGACGCGACTGCGTGACTTGCAGCATTTTGCACGCCAAAACATGTTTATCAATAAGGTTGACGCAGTCTGCCAAGGAAACAGTGTCTTTGTCGACAAGAAACAATGCTAAGTCAGGCGGAAGCTGTTGATCGATACGGTAACGCACCAGGAGTTCCGCAACCGCTTGAGGTAACTCAACCTTGCTCCCCTTGAACCATCTCTGCAGCTGTTCCAACAAGGCCCGCGAATGTTCCTCATAGGTTTGACTGGACTCACGAGTCCAGCTGAAAAAATTTCTCCTATAAATACATGCGGACACCGCATAGGCGTTCAAAATCTCGGCCTTCAATGCCCTGTATTTGTTTGCGTCCTCGGTTGCCATCCTCGCATATACCTCCCTCGCCCTCTCAGATAGATGGCTCACAAGATGGCCGACCCACAAGCTCTCATCAATGCCACCGGCAGCCAACAACTTCTCCGCCATCTCCAGATACGCTTCTGGCTTCGTGTCTCCCGTCCAGTCCGGCAAACGAACATGAACAGTTTCCGGGACTCTTGCAGCAGACCCCTCTGCCCGCGGTCGTTCAGTCAACATTCGCAACTCATGCTCTCTGACGTGTTCAGCTTCTGCTGCTGCCTCTGCTGCTGCCGCACGCTCTCTCTCTCTCTCTCACGCTCTCTCTCTGCTGCCGCATGCTCTCTCTCTGCTGCCGCAGCACGCTCTCTCTCTCTCTCACGCTCTCTCTCTCTCTCACGCTCTCTCTCTGCTGCCGCACGCTCTCTCTCTGCTGCCGCAGCACGCTCTGCCTCTGCCCTGTCATTCTCCCTGTTATACATGTCAAGTTGTTGAACCGGAGTCAGCCCGGTCCAGAAGGGCGAACGCATGCATTTAGTCATGATGGAATCGCTTCCTAACATATCGGGTTTAGTGACTGGGTCAAGGCTGATTGCATCGCTCGCATCGCCACCCACGCGACTGTCAACATGATCAGGTTGAACTCTCACTTCTCTGGTCGACATAGCTTGGCTACGAGTTATCATAAGACAAGGCACAAAACACAACGCTCTGTTGGGGAAATACGACACGAACTACACAATATCACCACCGCACATCAAATTGCCAATGAGAAAAATACCACGTACAAATACTCACGTTTTTTTTTTTTTGTCGGTTGTTTGGAGGGATCCGAGGCTCACTTATTCTGCAGTGAAGCACCACCCAAGACAGCGTCCTACGGCGAGAAAGTTCCTCCAAGACGGCGTCCGCTGGTGAGAAGATGCAGAGAAGATGCAGATGCCGAATTCCCGTCTCAATTCGAATGTCTCTCACTTGAAAGATCCTAGGACGAGCAACCCATTTGTCGCGATCCCGGCTGTGAAATGGTTCCCAGCACGGAATACGGACGTTAATGTCCGGGCTTCAAGTAGTCCACGGAGTGGACAGAGAGAACTCAATAAACACAATTGTGTTTTAATCGGCCTTCTAGGGGTAAGGCACGATGCTTTATTGGCTCGATCACAAAAACCATAAATGGTAACAGAATGGAATAAACTGCACAAAGCCTGCAGGAACTGTCGGCAACAGACGCTCCAAACAGGACGCAGGTAAGATCACTCGCGGCTCCAATCGACGATCTCCGGGACTCGGAGGGTAACAGGATGGAATTCACCGCACAAGGCCGGCAGTAACGGTCGGCCAGCAGCTCCAACACGAAGCAAGCAATCACTCGCGGTTCCAATCTACGAGATCCGGGAATCACTCGTTTTCTTCCGGAGTTACTCGCTCGTAAAATACCGAACTGTAATCGACCAGCCCAACTCGGCGGTCGTGAGGATTCAAGGAAAGCCCTTTTGAGATTTCCCACTCGGAGCCTTCGAGCCGCGTCCGTTGCATAAGATGGCGACCGCGCTCTCTCGACTCTCCACCAATCACGTGCCGAATCGCCTCCCGATCGCGTGAGGCTCCAAGGAGGCCACGTCACGCGGTGGGCGGGGCACCAGATCTGGGTGAGAACAGGTGGTTTCACCGGTGGTTTCTCACAATATATAGTACGGGCATGCCCTAGCATAGATAAATGACTGTACCCGAGTTGCCGTTTTGTCATGGTTTAAAACAATCATAATTCAAACAATTATTTTGCACAAATGTATTTGTAATATACGTGATATCACATTTTATAAACAATTGGTTGAGAAAAAAAAAATTCCCAAAAAAATTCCCCCAAAAATAAATAAATTGCAATTTTTTTTTTTTTTAAATACCCTTAGGACATACCGACGGGGGAGATAGGTGCATACCAGAAGTTTGGTACGATTTCACAAAAGTTTGAGAAAGTAGTTCAGTGACAAGACAACACAAGATAACACAACACAGGACAGACGCTGCACAGATATATATATATATATATAGATAATGGTGCGGCAAGGGTGAGGTCATAAGAGCATGACCACCTGCACATAGGTCATGGCCTATCCTGTTGGTATCCTCAAAGAGCATGACCATCCATAAGATTTGGATAAAACTCCCGAAAACCACATAACCACACTTGTATGCTACAATCTACCAATTACATACGCATCTAGCAGTCACAGAAGTGGTGGAATTAACCCGTTCACAAGGACAGGTTCTTTGCTAGTTATAAACAAACGTCAGACATTGACACCTTCCTCATCGAGTAGATATATCTGCAGCATGAACCGTACGGCCGCCACGTGAAGGGCGTGCAGGGATGAACACAGACAGCTTGCTTTACCCCCAAGAGATTAAAGCCGTGGCACCACAGGTGAAGGTGCTGCTTTGCCCATTCAAGGGGGTGAAGTAAGGGGGGGGGGGGGGGGGGGAAGAGTTATAATAGACTCATTATTATTGCCAAATTATACAACTATTATTGTTTGTTGATATTATTCCTATCAACATATGCTTTGTTACAATGTCGCCATTACCGAAGGTGCATCGAGGTTATGTTATGTCTTCAGCCCTGTCAGTCCGTCTCTCCACAGTATATCTCAAAGTTGTGAACGGTTTCAGACAAAATTTGGTGGACAGGTTGGGTATGGGACAAGGAAGAAATGATTCGATTTTGGTGAAGATTCAAAACTGCATCTGACAATTTTGGAACAAATTAAAGGAACAAATGATTAGATTTTACAACTTGGATAAATACAATCGACGATTCCCTTCAAACCTGCAGAACTGGAGAGACGTTCATGTGAAGAAAGGGCAAAGATTTCACCATCTCCACATCTCACCCCTTCCACATCTCACATCTCACCCCTTCCACATCTCACATCTCACCCCTTCCACATCTCACCCCTTCCACATCTCACCCCTTCCACATCTCACCACTTCCACATCTCACCACTTCCACATCTCACCACTTCCACATCTCACCACTTCCACATCTCACCACTTCCACATCTCACCCCTTCCACATCTCACCCCTTCCACATCTCACCCCTTCCACATCTCACCCCTTCCACATCTCACCCCTTCATCTCACCCCTTCCACATCTCACCACTTCCACATCTCACCACTTCCACATCTCACCACTTCCACATCTCACCCCTTCCACATCTCACCACTTCCACATCTCACCACTTCCACATCTCACCACTTCCACATCTCACCACTTCCACATCTCACCACTTCCACATCTCACCACTTCCACATCTCACCACTTCCACATCTCACCACTTCCACATCTCACCACTTCCACATCTCACCACTTCCACATCTCACCACTTCCACATCTCACCCCTTCCACATCTCACCCCTTCCACATCTCACCCCTTCCACATCTCACCACTTCCACATCTCACCCCTTCCACATCTCACCCCTTCCACATCTCACCCCTTCCACATCTCACCACTTCCACATCTCACCACTTCCACATCTCACCACTTCCACATCTCACAATCTCACCACTTCCACATCTCACCACTTCCACATCTCACAATCTCACCACTTCCACATCTCACCACTTCCACATCTCACAATCTCACCACTTCCACATCTCACAATCTTACAATCTCACCACTTCCACATCTCACAATCTCACCACTTCCACATCTCACAATCTCACCACTTCCACATCTCACAATCTCACCACTTCCACATCTCACAATCTCACCACTTCCACATCTCACAATCTCACCACTTCCACATCTCACAATCTCACCACTTCCACATCTCACAATCTCACCACTTCCACATCTCACAATCTCACCACTTCCACATCTCACAATCTCACCACTTCCACATCTCACAATCTCACCACTTCCACATCTCACAATCTCACCACTTCCACATCTCACAATCTCACCACTTCCACATCTCACAATCTCACCACTTCCACATCTCACAATCTCACCACTTCCACATCTCACAATCTCACCACTTCCACATCTCACAATCTCACCACTTCCACATCTCACAATCTCACCACTTCCACATCTCACAATCTCACCACTTCCACATCACAATCTCACCACTTCCACATCACAATCTCACCACTTCCACATCTCACAATCTCACCCCTTCCACATCTCACCCCTTCCACATCTCACCACTTCCACATCTCACCACTTCCACATCTCACCCCTTCGACATCCCACATCTCACCCCTTCCACATCCCACATCTCACCACTTCCACATCTCACCACTTCCACATCTCACCACTTCCACATCTCACCACTTCCACATCTCACCACTTCCACATCTCACCACTTCCACATCTCACAATCTCACCACTTCCACATCTCACAATCTCACCACTTCCACATCTCACCACTTCCACATTTCACAATCTTACAATCTCACCACTTCCACATCCCACAATCTTACAATCTCACCACTTCCACATCTCACAATCTCACAATCTCACCACTTCCACATCTCACAATCTCACCACTTCCACATCTCACAATCTCACCACTTCCACATCTCACCATTTCCACATCTCACCACACAAAGCTGGTACAGATCGACCCAAAGACCCATAGCAACCATTGCTGCAAAATGTGCTTCCACAAAGTACTGACCTAATAGTCCATGAGCCAGATAAAATTTGACCAAAAATAAAAGGCATCGCCACTATATTTTTCAATTACCCTTACATATTGCCTGTATTAAAAAATGTGGACATTTGAATTCGGTAGCTAAACCCATTTTGGCGGCCATTTTCCAAAATGGCCGCCATTTTCATATTTCATCAATTTTCATATCATACATTTGGCCGTAACTTTTAATCGGCTGGTCTGAGGCACATGCACCCTACATAAGATATGTTCAGTATGTCATTTGGCATATTTCAAAGTAAACTAAAAGGAAATTTGTTCACTACCTGTCGAGATAATTGGGAAAATATGTAAAAAATGTGTAATTTTCACACAAAAATGCTCAACTTGCCCAGCTTGGGGAAGGGTGAATATGTTTCATTGCTGGCCGTCATTAATTATTTAATTAATAGGCTGTGCGCTTGTGGAGAGTTTCCCTGTGCCAGTGCATTTCGAGGGTAATTTACACCCAAAAAACATTCTTCAAATCCGTAAAACCGGAATGAAGAATAAAATCTATAAGTTGTGTGTTATATATAGGGACATTTGCAAACAGAAATTTTAACGTAAAGCCATTTTATGTTACTTCAGGTGAAGAATGATATACGTTTGATTGCAGTCATTTCATATACATGATATAATAATCCACTTACCGATGATGGTGTCTGTTCGTACTCTGTTCAGGCTTGTATCGTCTGACTTCTGGGAGTTGTATGCCCCCAGTTGCTCGTCGTAATACCCTTGTTGTTTCACCGCTGACATCATCAGATGGTTGCCAACTGTCACTGGACGTTTCGACCCATTTGTCTTTATGCGGCTTCCAATGGGGATCTTTGCGACGATACCATAACCAGCATGACGCCCTCCCTGCTTGCTCTACTAGTCTGCGTATAACTGTCCTCCTCTGCCTTCCTCGAATACCTAGCATTTGGCACATCCTCTAAAATGACTGCGCAGGTGACAGTCCACCTCCACAGGGAATAGTCATGTCTTCCAGCCCCTCTGTTGACATCTCCATCAGCTCAGCGTACTTGGCATTGTTCCTCTCATAGGCCTCCTCGCAGCCTCCTTCCCATGGGACTGCTAACTATCACGATGATGATCTTTCGCCGAGTTGACCAGATAACATCTGGCCGAAGGGTTGTATGCACAATATCTGGAAAGGCTAGCTTCTGGTGCAAGCCACCTGCATCTCCCACGTAGATCCATCTAGAAGGCACGCCTTTGATTGATGAATATGTGTAGGCCTCTGATGTTCTTGCAGACTTTATATGTAAACAATGTGTGTTCAGTCATCATCGCTATCTGACGAAACGTTTTCAACCTGTAGAAATTCTTCTTCGTCATTCACCATGTTGGAGCATGTCAACAGCTTGCAGGCTCCTGTTCATTTGAGTGCATCGATTAATACATGTGCAGTCAGATTGCCGGCAAGATCGAGCACACTTGCAAGACAGGAGACTTATCACGACCTCTGGAGCTGGGGAACCTGTCATCCAATTTATAACTGGAATGCCGCTTCCACTTGATGTCCATCCATGACCTGCGATAGGATTGGGAATGTCTGGGGAGTTAATCAAACTACGTCTCCAGATCGCAGCCTGGTAGTTTGCTCGAAGTGTGTGTTGTCGAAGTGTGTCCTCACATGGGGGAAGCTGTCCGGACTCGATTTCCCCGCTTCTGCTACGGAACATTTGGTATCGTAGCTCGTTCGCTTCACTTATTTTAGTGTTGCGGCACATGTTTGCTGTTCGTCGTATGCATCCAGTTTGTTTTTCAATTGTGTGTAGTCAATCATGATTGATTCAGCCGTCAAATTGTCTGGTCTAACATACACTCGGCGACCGACTGAAGAAATGCAAGGACTCTCCAAATTCAGTCTCAAGAGTTCTACGAAGGTGGTTCCTTGTCGCATCTGTGACCTCTCCGATTCCCCGTGCTTTTATGACCGATACTACATGCGCAGTAAGTTCAGTGAAAGGACCAATGCGTGGGTTGGAAAACAAATCATCCCGAATATGAGCAAATAGCGACGTAAGGGCGGCTTTCTCTATTTCTTGGTAAGGGTTCTCATCTGGGGCAGGTTTTTGTGCCTGTGGACGTGTATATGCCCTGTAACAGGTCCTGTGGAATTGGGCTTCAGCCGCTACGATGTCCCGTGAAGTTATCGAAAGAATTCGTTCATCTAGGCGTTGGGTTGCAAGTTTGCGAAGTGTTTTGTCTGCTCTAAGTTCCACAGCTTGTTTCAAAGGTTCACATAGATATAGTCCTTGTGCCCACCGTCGAATTTTGAAGTTTCCCAAAAACGAGGGCACGTCGCCACTATATTTTTCAGCTAGTCTTACATGTTGCTTGTATATGAAAAAATGTAATATATATTGCAATGATATCAGGTTTTGTTGGGCATTTTTGCGTTGAAATTGCACATTTGTGACATTTTCTCTATCTCGACAGCTAGTTAACCAATTTCCTTTTAGTTTACTTTAAAATATGCCAAATGACATATAGTGGGGCAGATATGTAACAAAAATTGCACGAGATGTTCACATCCGGCAGAAAGTTTGAAATTTTGCATACAGGGGTATTTTGACATGCTGAGTTCAAAAATTGGCGGATCCAAGAGGTCTGACCAATGGACAGGCCGCCATCTTGAATTCCATTATGGCTGCCAAGACGAAATGTTGATAATCCCTATCTTGGGTTCTAAATGACCTGTGGTGCTCAAATTTTGTACACAAGGGTATGTTGACATGCTGAGTTCAATAAGGCAATAATTTGAAATGTCTGACAAATGGTATGGCCGCCATTTTGAATTCCAATATGCTTCACACTGTTGTATATGCTTCACACCAATATGCTTCACACTTCACACTTCCCTGCTTCACACTGTTGTATTTGAGAAGTTGAGCTATTGTCACAGACGCCGATGCCGATGACTGACATGCCTGATCTTTGATGCCTGCGCCCTCTAAAATCATGGAGACCATTGTCAGCAGCAGTTGTGGCACAGACTCTTCTTGACATTTGTTTGAGAAGGACCCATTGAAAGGCTGAGATGACTGGAACATATCCTTCCTTATAATCCCTGCAGCTCGTGCCAGGTGCACAACATCACTGTCAATATCATGTTGACATGCCTTGGCTAATGCACTGCCAATGTCTTCCTGAAACACCAGCAGGACATCTCTTCCCTGCCTGTGCTCCTGCAGATCAGGGAAGTGTGCCAGGATACGCTCCTTGAGTCTGGTTGTATGGACTCGTGTTTCCAGCACAACTCCGAACTGTTCCATTCTCATTGTGTAGAGCTTGGTGAGGTCTGCCATCTTGAATACAGGAGCAGTGTCTTCTTCTTTAGCAGTTTCCTCTATGTACGTTACCAGTTCAGCAAGGACTATTGCTGAAATGACATCTACCGTGCTCTGGCTTTGCTCAGCAAGCTTTTTTGCTGCCCTCACGCGGTTGTATAGGGATGTCAAACATTTCTTATGGTACTTGGCCTCTCTTGCGACCATGTCCCCAGCACTCAGTTGGGCTAACAAAGTGGTATCCTGAAGAAACTCTGCAGCCTTGCGAACGTGTTTATCTAGTTCCAATGTCGCTGCTTGATGAAACTCCAAACCAAGCTCTTGCTGGCAGAAGAAGCACAAATTGTCACATATGCTATCAACACAAGCTGCCTGAGACCTAGTAAGCTTGTACTTATCTGTGATTGTACTGGGGATAGGGCTTCCCTCTGAATGACTTATCTTCTGTACCCGCTGTAGCTTGGTAGTGTTATATTTCACCCTGCATGACTTGTGCCACTTGGCTTGGTGGGCAGCTAGAGTGGCAGCTATCCCTTGGCCTTCATCCAGTCGTTGCAAGTCCACGTCTTGTGGCAGCTTGCCTAGTTTATTGAATGCTGATAGATTGTCTTCAAGTGTCTTGTATCCAGCACCTGCATCAGTTCTTTTCGTGACAGCAGGACACTGTAGGGACTCTCCTATATCAACTTGACACAGAACACAGAGTTCCCAGTCCAGTGGCGTCTTTGGCGTTGAAGTTACATGCTTGGTAACATGAACTAACTTGAACTGCTCCGACATGATTGAAACCTGGATGGAGCAAACAAACAAAAAAGTCGTTTAATTAGGGGTTAATCAACGGACCAGCATGTTTTATCTACAGGACAATACACGACCCCCCCTGAAATTTGACACCAAATGACCTCTTTTAGGGGTATTTTTGGCCGAAATTTTCAAATTTTTCACTCCCCAGACCCCTAGATGTTCCCTTGAGCTCAGAATCGCCGCTGTAATGTGTCTACTGATGTTAGAAAAGATATAGGGTGAATGGGGCAATAATTGTGCCTGTAGGATTTGTTTCCGCCACCCCCCCTAAGGGTTACAGATTTTTAAAGCCGCCATTTTGAAATCCAATATGGCGGCGACCTTGGGTGAATTTCAAAGTGGTTCCATATCTGAAAATGTTCTAAATATAACATTCTATCATTGTGCCAAATTTGGTGCTTCCATCACAAAATGCACAATTCTTCTTAAATTTTTGCTATGCCGCTGCACTATGTGCCTCAGACCAGCCGATTAAAAGTTACGGCCAAATTTATGGGATATGAAATATGACAATTGATGAAATACGAAAATGGCCACCAAAATGGGTTTAGCTACCGAATTCAAATGTCCATTACATTTTTTCATACAGGCAATATGTAATTCTAACTGAAAAATATAATGGCGACTTGCCCTCTTTTTTGGTAGTCAAACTTCAAAATTCGACGGTGGGCACAAGGACTACAAGGGGCTGAATACTTGTACATCCAGTGAATTTTGATCCGCACATGTTTGTGCAGGTATTCCTGACATGTTACCTCCTTCAACTGCAACAGTGTTTACTTTGACGTCTTCAGGTATGATTTTAAAAGTAAATGTTTAGTCGGTAAACAATAAAAATGGGGGACAGGGATTAACAGGCATTAACAAACAATAATAGTCAGGGCCCAAAGGCATAACCGAACGAAAGAACAAAAACGTTCTTTATATATTAGACTAAACATTTCCAAGCTCAGCTTAGATTAGAAAGATGCATAAAGGAGGCACGAAAACGTAAACTTGCTCAGGAATTTGATGTTTCAAACACTTCCCAGAGTTTGTCCACAGCTGGAAACGCATTCACCATTTCACACAATACACACATAACCGGTCTCAAGGGTACAAACTGGTCCCAAGGGTGCAAACCGGTCCCAAGGGTGCAAACCGGTCCCAAGGGTGCAAACCGGTCCCAAGGGTGCAAACCGGTCCCAAGGGTGCAAACCGGTCCCAAGGGTGCAAACCGGTCCCAAGGGTGCAAACCGGTCCCAAGGGTGCAAACCGGTCCCAAGGGTGCAAACCGGTCCCAAGGGTGCAAACCGGTCCCAAGGGTGCAAACCGGTCCCAAGGGTGCAAACCGGTCCCAAGGGTGCAAACCGGTCCCAAGGGTGCAAACCGGTCCCAAGGGTGCAAACCGGTCCCAAGGGTGCAAACCGGTCCCAAGGGTGCAAACCGGTCCCAAGGGTGCAAACCGGTCCCAAGGGTGCAAACCGGTCCCAAGGGTGCAAACCGGTCCCAAGGGTGCAAACCGGTCCCAAGGGTGCAAACCGGTCCCAAGGGTGCAAACCGGTCCCAAGGGTGCAAACCGGTCCCAAGGGTGCAAACCGGTCCCAAGGGTGCAAACCGGTCCCAAGGGTGCAAACCGGTCCCAAGGGTGCAAACCGGTCCCAAGGGTGCAAACCGGTCCCAAGGGTGCAAACCGGTCCCAAGGGTGCAAACCGGTCCCAAGGGTGCAAACCGGTCCCAAGGGTGCAAACCGGTCCCAAGGGTGCAAACCGGTCCCAAGGGTGCAAACCGGTCCCAAGGGTGCAAACCGGTCCCAAGGGTGCAAACCGGTCCCAAGGGTGCAAACCGGTCCCAAGGGTGCAAACCGGTCCCAAGGGTGCAAACCGGTCCCAAGGGTGCAAACCGGTCCCAAGGGTGCAAACCGGTCCCAAGGGTGCAAACCGGTCCCAAGGGTGCAAACCGGTCCCAAGGGTGCAAACCGGTCCCAAGGGTGCAAACCGGTCCCAAGGGTGCAAACCGGTCCCAAGGGTGCAAACCGGTCCCAAGGGTGCAAACCGGTCCCAAGGGTGCAAACCGGTCCCAAGGGTGCAAACCGGTCCCAAGGGTGCAAACCGGTCCCAAGGGTGCAAACCGGTCCCAAGGGTGCAAACCGGTCCCAAGGGTGCAAACCGGTCCCAAGGGTGCAAACCGGTCCCAAGGGTACAAACCGGTCCCAAGGGTGCAAACCGGTCCCAAGGGTGCAAACCGGTCCCAAGGGTGCAAACCAATCCCAAGGGTGCAAACCAATCCCAAGGGTGCAAACCAATCCCAAGGGTGCAAACCAATCCCAAGGGTGCAAACCAATCCCAAGGGTGCAAACCAATCCCAAGGGTGCAAACCAATCCCAAGGGTGCAAACCAATCCCAAGGGTGCAAACCAATCCCAAGGGTGCAAACCAATCCCAAGGGTGCAAACCAATCCCAAGGGTGCAAACCAATCCCAAGGGTGCAAACCAATCCCAAGGGTGCAAACCAATCCCAAGGGTGCAAACCAATCCCAAGGGTACAACCCAATCCCAATGGTACAACCCAATCCCAAGGGTACAACCCAATCCCAATGGTACAACCCAATCCCAATGGTACAACCCAATCCCAAGGGTACAAACCAATCCCAAGGGTGCAAACCAATCCCAAGGGTGCAAACCAATCCCAAGGGTGCAAACCAATCCCAAGGGTACAAACCAATCCCAAGGGTACAACCCAATCCCAATGGTACAACCCAATCCCAATGGTACAACCCAATCCCAAGGGTACAACCCAATCCCAATGGTACAACCCAATCCCAAGGGTACAAACCAATCCCAAGGGTGCAAACCAATCCCAAGGGTGCAAACCAATCCCAAGGGTGCAAACCAATCCCAAGGGTACAAACCAATCCCAAGGGTACAAACCAATCCCAAGGGTACAAACCAATCCCAAGGGTACAAACCAATCCCAAGGTTACAAACCAATCCCAAGGGTACAAACCAATCCCAAGGGTACAAACCAATCCCAAGGGTACAAACCAATCCCAAGGGTACAAACCAATCCCAAGGGTACAAACCAATCCCAAGGGTACAAACCAATCCCAAGGGTACAAACCAATCCCAAGGGTACAAACCAATCCCAAGGGTACAAACCAATCCCAAGGGTACAAACCAATCCCAAGGGTACAAACCAATCCCAAGGGTACAAACCAATCCCAAGGGTACAAACCAATCCCAAGGGTACAAACCCCTCACCTGCCAGGCTGAGGTCATGGCTTAGAGCCAATCAGAGACAGCACAAAAACGTGTACCATGGAGGCTCCCAAGCACGTACCACATACAAACGTGTACAATCTATGATCCCAAGCACGTACCACATACAAACGTGTACCATCGAGCCTCCTAAAACGTGTACCATCGAGCCTCCCAAGCACGTACCACATACAAGCGTGTACCAATGTACCATGGAGGCTCCCAAGCACGTACCACATACAAACGTGTACCATGGAGGCTCCCAAGCACGTACCACATACAAACGTGTACCCCATGGAGACTCCCAAGCACGTACCACATACAAACGTGTACCCCATGGAGGCTCCCAAGCACGTACCACCAAGCCTGCCAAGCACGTACCACATACAAACGTGTAACATCGAGGATCCCAAGCACGTACCACATACAAACGTGTACCATGGAGGCTCCCAAGCACGTACCACATACAAACGTGCAACATCGAGGATCCCAAGCACGTACCACATACAAACGTGTACCATGGAGGCTCCCAAGCTCGTACCACATACAAACGTGTACCATGGAGGATCCCAAGCACGTACCACATACAAACGTGTACCATGGAGGCTCCCAAGCTCGTACCACATACAAACGTGTACCCCATGGAGACTCCCAAGCACGTACCACATAAACGTGTACCATGGGGGCTCCCAAGCACGTACCACATAAACAAACGTGTACCATGGCATGGAGGCTCCCAAGCACGTACTACATACAAACGTGTACCATCAAGCCTACCAAGCACGTACCACATACAAACGTGTACCATGGAGGCTCCAAAGCACGTACCACATACAAACGTGTACCATGGAGGCTCCCAAGAACGTACGACATACAAACGTGTACCATGGAGGCTCCAAAGCACGTACCACATACAAACGTGTACCATGGAGGTTACCAAGCACGTACCACAAACAAACGTGTACCCCATGGACTCATGGAGGTTCCCAAGCACGTACCACATACAAACGTGTACCCCATGGAGGCTCCCAAGCACGTACCACAAACAAACGTGTACCCCATCGAGCCTCCCAAGCACGTAACACAAACGTGCACCCCATGGAAGCTCCCAAGCACGTAACACAAACGTGTACCCCATGGAAGCTCCCAAGCACGTACCACAAACAAACGTGTACCATCTAGGATCCCAAGTACGTACCACGTACCATACGTGTACCATGGAGGCTCCAAAGCACGTACCACATACAGCGTGTACCATAGAGGCCGCGTCGGAACTAGACACGTGAGCAGATATCCGGACCACGTGGTAACATGTTTAGGGAGACGGATGGACACGGGACAATCCACCTCCATCTTCCACTTTGTTGTGCAAGTACTTATTAAATTCGTCCATGGATTTATAGACAAGGTGTGACAGGCCCAGGTTCGCGTACGAGTGCACATCTTAACTCACCTCAACGACCTCCACCACGCGATCAATGGCGACAAAGAAAAAGCATTTCCGCTAACAAGGTATTTATATCGGCGCGCAAACATGCACTTCCGGTAACCTTCCTCTTCTTTAACTTGTTCATAACTGCTAAAGAATTTGAATTCACATCTTAATCTTATTGAGCCCATTGTTGTGAAGGAAAAAAGCTCGATACATTTCCTCATCAAATAGCGAAGATTTCCACATGAAATTTCCCGTCTCACGATCACCTTTCCTCCCTCACGTGGATCCTTCCCTCGTTTTATCCTTCTGTCACGCGCACCCTTCACTCACCTGCATCCTTCCCTCACCTGTGGACTTCCTTCAGGTCTAATTTCCCTTTGGGACAACATGGGAGATGAAGGTTGTGGTGAAGTTCCATCGGAATTGTTCGTGCAGTTTGTGAGAAGAAAGGAAAGACCTATTTTGGGGGGCAACCCCCCAGTAGACCCCTCAGTGCCCCATTTTTAGCTCACCTGGAATGTAGTTCTGGGGGCTTCTGCGACGGCGCGTCGTTCGTCCATCAGTCTATAAACACCTGCAACTTCTTCAACGAAACCGCTGATGGGATTGAAACCAAATTTGGCACAAATTATCTTTGTTGTTGTGACTAAAGTTCGTTCACGGCCTAAAAAAAATCTGGACCTGAAAGGGTCGAGTGGGGGGTGCGGTGGGGGTGGGGGAGGCGGGGGGGTTCCCCCCAAAATATGTATTTTTTGTTTGTTTGTTTAAAATCTTATGATTAGTTAGTATGATTGTACCTGCTGCCCTATATTCTAGCAACCATTGAAATTGGTTTAAAATACCTTTAGTTGCGGTGCAGTGTTTATTCTACCAGGTGTATTACCCCGATTTTGTTTTTTAATACCAGGAACAAACATTGATACTGTGGTGCGGGAGCACACACGTTGAACAAAGGTAGGCCACAACGCTTTGGTTATCATCGAGCTCTTTATTCATTGCTCACTCATCCGCACTGGAGCGCTCCGGGCTGCGCGCCCGGTGTATATCCCGCGGCCACGCCTACCCCTCAGGCGTGGCCGCCACCCACTTGGTGCGTGGAATGATGCCCTCACGCCAGTGAGCTTTCGTGTCCGCCACACGCGCCCCCCCAGAATTCCCGCGCACCTGGAGGGCCAGTTTGCGGGGCAACCGGATGACCCGGCCGAAGCGCCCTCTGGCGACTGGCGGCGTCCGGGGTGCAGGGATGCCTCCGGTTGAACCCGGGATGGGTGCAGGACCGGGGGGGCGGCGTGCCGTCGGGCCTGTGCGGTGCCGGGGGTCCGCCCGCAGGGGGGCGGCCCCGACACGGGGGCCGAGCCACCGGCGGTGGGTGGTCCACTTCGAGGTGGGCCGGCTTGAGGCGATCCACCGAGACGCGGTCGGGAGTGCCGCCGATGTCCAAGGTGAAATGTTTCACCCCGGTCTCCAGCACGTGGAAAGGCCCGTCGTACGGGGGCCGCAGTGGTGTCCGGTGGGCGTCGTGCCGGACGAAGACGTACTCCGCGGTGCGAAGCTCCGGGGCGACGTGCGGAGGCGGGTGCCCGTGGTGCGCCGTCGGCACCGGGGCGAACCTCCGGGCGGTCTCCTGCAGCGCGGAGCGCTCCTGCGCCACAGACCATGGTGCCGTGGGGTCGGGGAGGAACTCGCCCGGCACCCGCAGCGGCTGTCCGAAGACCAACTCCCCCGCGGATGTGCGCAGGTCGTCCTTGGGCACTGTCCGGAGGCCCAGCAGGACCCAGGGGAGCCTGTCGACCCAGCCGCCGTCGCGGAGGGTGGCCCGGAGCGCGGCCTTAAACGAGCGGTTGAACCGCTCGCACAGGCCGTTGGCCTGGGGGTGGTAGGCCGTGGTTCGGTGCAGCTGGACCCTGAGCCCCCGCGCGACCGCCCCCCAGAGCTCCGAGGTGAACTGGGGGCCGCGGTCGGATGAGATGTCCGAGGGGGCGCCGAACCAGGCGACCCAGGTGGCGATGAACGCCTGCGCGATGTCCGCCGCCGTCGTCGCCGCCAAAGGCACGGCTTCCGGCCACCGGGTGGTGCGGTCCACCATGGTGAGGACGTGGGTGAAGCCCCGCGAGGGTGGCAGAGGTCCCACCAGGTCCACGTGCACGTGGTCGAACCTACGTGTCGGCACCGTAAACGGGGCCAATGGGGCCTGGGTGTGCCGGTGCACCTTCGCGCGCTGGCACGCGAGGCATGTCCTGGTCCAGCCGCGGACGGCCTTCCGGAGGCCATGCCAGACAAACTTGTCGACGACCAACCTCTGGGAGGCCTTCGTGCCCGGGTGGGACAGGCCGTGGATGGCGTCAAAAACCTGGCGCTGCCAGCCCGCGGGCACGATGGGGCGAGGCCGCCCGAGGGAGACGTCGCAAAGAGGGCCGCGCCGTCGAACGGCACCTCGGTGACGCGGAGGCCCGTGATGGCGGTCCGCAAGGCCTGGACACCGGGGTCGGCGGCCTGGTCCGCCGCCATCCGGGCATAGTCGATGCCAAGGTGGACTGCGTGGGCGACGGACAGGGAAAGGCAATCCGCCACCGGGTTGTCCTTCCTCGCGACGTGCCGGATGTCCGTCGTGTACTCGGACACGGCCGAGAGGTGACGCTGCTGCCGGGCCGACCACGGCTCGGCGACCTTGCCCATCGCGAAAACCAGTGGCTTGTGGTCGACGAAGGCCGTGAACGCATGGCCCTCGAGCAGATGGCGGAAGTGCCTGACCGCCAGGTGAAGCCCGAGCAACTCGCGGTCGAAGGTACTATAGCGGCGTTCGGGCGAGCGAAGCTGCCGGCTGAAGAACGCCAACGGTTGCCAGGCACCAC
Source organism: Myxine glutinosa (assembly GCF_964187855.1). Taxonomy (NCBI): domain Eukaryota; kingdom Metazoa; phylum Chordata; class Myxini; order Myxiniformes; family Myxinidae; genus Myxine; species Myxine glutinosa. The sequence continues at coordinate 6,892,860 of NC_136264.1, read as the reverse complement.
GCACCCATTGCTCGTGTACCGCGCCCACCGCGTAGTCCGAGGCGTCGGTGGTGAGGGCGATCGGTGCATCGGGCGCCGGGTGCGCGAGCATGGTGGCGTTAGCCAAGGCGAGCTTCGCGCCCGTGAATGCCGTGTCCATCTGCTCGGTCCAGGTAATGTCACCTTTGCCCGGCTTGCCCCGGAGGGGCTCGTGCAAGGGGCGCAGGAGCTGGGCGATGCGGGGCAGGAACCGATGGTAAAAGTTTACCATGCCCAGGAACTCCTGGAGCCCCTTGATCATGCGGGGGCGTGGAAACCCCTTCACCACCTCCACCTTGGCCGGTAGGGGGACGGCCCCATGCCTGGTGACGCAGTGCCCCAAAAAGTCGATGTCGGCGACGCCGAACCGGCACTTGGCGGGGTTCACGATGAGGCCATGCTGGCCCAGACGTTCGAAGAGCGTGCGTAGATGGTGTCGGTGCTCTTCACGGGACGCGCTGGCGACGAGGATGTCGTCCAGGTACACGTAGACAAAATCCAAGTCGCGCAAGACGCTGTCCATTAGGCGCTGGAACGCCTGAGCCGAATTCTTCAAACCGAAGGGCATCCGAAGAAATTCCAAAAGGCCGAACGGCGTGATGACCGCCGTATTCGGGATGTCCTCCGGCCTGACGGGGACCTGATGGTAGCCGCGTATGAGGTGCACCTTCGAAAAGAAGGACATGCCCGCCAACCAGGCGGAGAAGTCCTGGATGTGGGGGATGGGGTAGCGGTCGGGGCTGGTGGCGTCGTTGAGGCGCTGGTAGTCCCCGCATGGTCGCCATCCCCCGCCGGGCTTTGGCACGATGTGAAGCAGCGACGCCCAAGCACTCTCGGAGCGCCGCATGATGCCGAGCCGCTCCAGCATAGCGAACTCCGCTTTAGCTACGGCGAGCTTCGTCGGCTCGAGGCGGCGTGCCCGGGCGTAGACCAGTGGCCCGGCGGTGGGGATATGGTGTTCCACCCCATGCTTGACGGCCCCCGCCGAGAATGTGGGCCGCGTGAGGGCCGGGAAACCCGCGAGGAGGCGGGTGAATTTGTTCGCTGCCGGAACCGAACCGCTCAGCAAGCCGCTCGGCGAGCCGCTCGATGAGCCGCTCCGGGAGCTGCTCAACGAGGCGGGCAGCGCGCAAGTGAGCGAGCTGAACGTCTCAGCCTGGACAAGCCTTCTGTGCTTGACGTCCACCAGTAGACCATTGGCACACAGGAAGTCCACGCCGAGCAGTGCCATAGGCACGTCGGCAGTGACGAATGACCATCAGAAAACCTGCCCTCCGAACCGCAGAGAAAGGCAGCGTTTTCCGTACGTGCGAATGGACGTACCGTTTGCGGCAAGCAGCGCGGGGCCCCGGCCCGCGGACTGCTTGTCGGACGTACCGGCGGGAACGACACTCACCTGCGCTCCCGTGTCGCACAGGTAACGGCGCCCGGATAAGGTGTCCGTGATGAACAACAGGCTGCCAGTCTGGCCGACGCTCATGGCAGGAAGCGAGCGCCGGCCTGGTCGTTTCCCGACCTGCCAAAAGTACAAGGCGGGCGACAGGACCTGGCCTTGTGGCCGAACCTGGCATGGAAATGGCACCAGGTCTGGCCCGGTGGTGGTCGCCGCACCGGTTGCGACGACAGTGGTGGGCGGGGCGTGGCGGCGGCCATGCACGGATCCACCAAACCTACGCCGCGCTCAGAAGGAACCGAACGCCATGCCACGCGGCGATCCTCCAAACCTACGCCATATTCGGGAGGATCCGAACGCCATGCCACGCGGCGATCCGCCAAACCTACGCCGTGCTCGGAAGGATCCGAACCACCCGTGCCGTGCGCGGCGCCAGGACCCACGACGGCCGTGCTATATGCCGGCCGCGCGTCGTGGGCTGCGAAGTACTTGTCCGCCTCCCTGGCCAGGGCCCGCGGTTCCGTAATGGTCGACCCGGCCAACGCGAGCCGCACCTGTACAGGCAGCGCGCGGAGGAAGAGAACACGGAACAGGAAATCCGCGCGGCCGTCACCGAGCAGGGCTAGCATGTAATCCATGCGGGCGGACAGGCGTGTGTCGCCGAGGGCGGGAAGGTGCAAAAGACGGTCGGCACGGTCGGCCTCTGGGAGGCCAAACGTATCGAGGAGCAGCTGCTTGAGCGCTGCGTACTTGCCCTCGTCTGGCGGGTGCCGGAGGAAGGACACGACGTGCGCGGCCGTGCCGGAGCCAAGGGCAGCGACCACGTAGACGTACCTCGTGTCGTCCGCCGTGACGCCCCGGAGCTGGAATTGGGCCTCGGCTTGAAGAAACCAGGTGTCGGCCTGCGCTTCCCAGAACTCCAGCAGCTTGATCGCGTTGATGGCCATTGCGCGTTCAGGGGTTCAACTACTATTGAACCAGTCGGAGGTCACCAATGTGGTGCGGGAGCACACACGTTGAACAAAGGTAGGCCACAACGCTTTGGTTATCATCGAGCTCTTTATTCATTGCTCACTCATCCGCACTGGAGCGCTCCGGGCTGCGCGCCCGGTGTATATCCCACGGCCACGCCTACCCCTCGGGCGTGGCCGCCGCCCACTTGGTGTGTGGAATGATGCCCTCACGCCAGTGAGCTTTCGTGTCCGCCACAATACCGTATACCACAGTAGGTAAAGGTAAAGGTTGTGGACCAGGACCCACTTTGACCCCTGGTAAACAGGAGGGAGGGGGGTCAAACCAGGACCCACTTTGACCCCCGGTAAACAGGGGCGAGGGGGTCAAACCGGACCCATTTCGAAACCCGGTAAACAGGGGGGAGGAGGGTCAAATGGGACCCATTTCGAAACCCAGTCAACAGGGAAGGGGGTCAAACCAGGACCCACTTTGACCACCGGTAAACAGGGGGGAGGAGGGTCAAACCGGACCCATTTCGACACCCGGTAAACAGGGGGTAGGGGGTCAAACCGGACCCATTTCGAAACCCGGTAAACAGGGGGTAGGGGGTCAAACCAGGACCCACTTTGACCCCCGCTAAACAGGGGGAGGGGGGTCAAACCAGGACCCACTTTGAACCCCGGTAAACCCCCTTGCACCCAAAAAAAAAAAAATTAATGCCGCAAACAAACTTTACGGACTGACAGACTGAAGCGGGCAGACTGACGTGGACTGAAGCGGACAGACTGAAGTGGACAGACTGCCGCGGACACACTGACAGACGTATGGACTGACACGGACAAACTGACGGACTGACGCGGACAGACTGACACTGACAGACTGAAGCAGACAGACTGAAGCGGACGAACTGACACAGACACACTGACAGACGTATGGACTGACGCGGACAAACTGACGGACTGATGCGGACAGACTGACTCTGATAGACTGATGGATTGAAGCGGACAGATTGAAGCGGACAGACTGAAGCGGACAGACTGCCACGGACAGACTGAAGCGGACAGACTGAAGCGGACAGACTGCTGCGGACAGACTGCCGTGGACAGACTGCCGCGGACAGACTGCCGTGGACAGACTGCCGCGGACAGACTGCCGTGGACAGACTGACGGACTGAAGCAGACAGTCTGACACAGACACACTGACAGACTTATGGACCGACACTGACAGACTGCTGGACTGACGCGGACAGACAGACACAGACAGACTGACACCGACAGACGCTGACAGACTGACACCGACTGACGCTGACAGACTGACACCGACTGACGCTGACAGGCTGACACAAACTGACGCCGACAGACTGACACTCACAGACTGACAGACTGCTGGACTGACACTGACAGACCGACCGACACGGACAGACCGATGGACTGACACTCACAGACACTGACATATGGACCGACACTAACAGACCGACAGACAGACAGATGTATTGACACTGACAGACTGATGGACGGACACTCACATACTGACAATAACAAACAGACAGATGTATTGACACTGATGGACCGACACTGACAGACTGACGGACAGACACACTGAAAGACTGCTGGACTGACAATGACGGACCTTTGAACTGACACGGACAGACTGACACGGACGTCATCCTTGTCGCACACCAACCTGCCCACCAAATTGTCCAAATCAATCCACAACTTTCATCCTCGTCACAAACCAACCTGTCCACCAAGTTGTCCAAATCTGTACACAACTTTCATCCTTGTTACAAACCAACCTGTCCACCTCGATGTCCAAATCTGTACACAACTTTCATCCTCATCACAAACCAACCTGTCCACCAAGATGTCCAAATCTGTACACAACTTTCATCCTCATCACAAACCAACCTGTCCACCAAGATGTCCAAATCTGGACACAACTTTCATCCTCTTCACAAACCAACCTGTCCATCAAGATGTCCAAATCTCTTCACAACTTTCATCCTTGTTACAAACCAACCTGTCCACCAAGATGTCCAAATCTGTACAAAACTTTCATCCTTGTTACAAACCAACCTGTCCACCTAGATGTCCAAATCTGTACACAACTTTCATCCTCGTCACAAACCAACCTGTCCACCAAGATGTCCAAATCTGTACACAACTTTCATCCTCGTCACAAACCAACCTGTCCACCAAGATGTCCAAATCTGTACACAACTTTCATCCTCGTCACAAACCAACCTGTCCACCAAGATGTCCAAATCTGTACACAACTTTCATCCTCGTCACAAACCAACCTGTCCACCAAGATGTCCAAATCTGTACACAACTTTCATCCTCGTCACAAACCAACCTGTCCACCAAGATGTCCAAATCTGTACACAACTTTCATCCTCGTCACAAACCAACCTGTCCATCAAGATGTCCAAATCTGTACACAACTTTCATCCTCGTCACAAACCAACATGTCCACCAAGATGTCCAAATCTGTACACAACTTTCATCCTCGTCACAAACCAACCTGTCCATCAAGATGTCCAAATCTGTACACAACTTTCATCCTCGTCACAAACCAACATGTCCACCAAGATGTCCAAATCTGTACACAACTTTCATCCTCATCACAAACCAACCTGTCCACCAAGATGTCCAAATCTGTACACAACTTTCATACTCGTCACAAACCAACCTGTCCACCAAGATGTCCAAATCTGTACACAACTTTCATCCTCGTCACAAACCAACCTGTCCACCAAGATGTCCAAATCTGTACACAACTTTCATCCTCGTCACAAACCAACATGTCCACCAAGATGTCCAAATCTCTTCACAACTTTCATCCTCGTCACAAACCAACCTGTCCATCAAGATGTCCAAATCTCTTCACAACTTTCATCCTCGTCACAAACCAACCTGTCCATCAAGATGTCCAAATCTCTTCACAACTTTCATCCTCGTCACAAACCAACCTGTCCACCAAGATGTCCAAATCTGTACACAATTTTCATCCTCGTCACAAACCAACCTGTCCACCAAGATGTCCACATCTGTACACAACTTTCATCCTCGTCACAAACCAACCTGTCCACCAAGATGTCCACATCTGTACACAACTTTCATCCTCGTCACAAACCAACCTGTCCACCAAGTTGTCCAAATCTGTACACAACTTTCATCCTCGTCACAAACCAACCTGTCCACCAAGATGTCCAAATCTGTACACAACTTTCATCCTCGTCACAAACCAACCTGTCCACCAAGTTGTCCAAATCTGTACACAACTTTCATCCTCGTCACAAACCAACCTGTCCACCAAGATGTCCAAATCTGTACACAACTTTCATCCTCATCACAAACCAACCTGTCCATCAAGATGTCCAAATCTGTACGCAACTTTCATCCTCGTCACAAACCAACCTGTCCATCAAGATGTCCAAATCTGTACACAACTTTCATCCTCATCACAAACCAACCTGTCCACCAAGATGTCCAAATCTGTACACAACTTTCATCCTCGTCACAAACCAACCTGTCCATCAAGATGTCCAAATCTGTACACAACTTTCATCCTCGTCACAAACCAACCTGTCCACCAAGATGTCCAAATCTGTACACAACTTTCATCCTCGTCACAAACCAACCTGTCCACCAAGATGTCCAAATCTGTACACAACTTTCATCCTCGTCACAAACCAACCTGTCCACCAAGATGTCCAAATCTGTACACAACTTTCATCCTCGTCACAAACCAACCTGTCCATCAAGATGTCAAAATCTGTACACAACTTTCATCCTCGTCACAAACCAACCTGTCCATCAAGATGTCCAAATCTGTACACAACTTTCATCCTCATCACAAACCAACCTGTCCACCAAGATGTCCAAATCTGTACACAACTTTCATCCTCGTCACAAACCAACCTGTCCACCAAGATGTCCAAATCAGTCCACAACTTTCATCCTCGTCACAAACCAACCTGTCCATCAAGATGTCCAAATCTGTACACAACTTTCATCCTCGTCACAAACCAACCTGTCCATCAAGATGTCCAAATCTGTACACAACTTTCATCCTCGTCACAAACCAACCTGTCCATCAAGATGTCCAAATCTGTACACAACTTTCATCCTCATCACAAACCAACCTGTCCACCAAGATGTCCAAATCTGTACACAACTTTCATCCTCGTCACAAACCAACCTGTCCACCAAGATGTCCAAATCAGTCCACAACTTTCATCCTCGTCACAAACCAACCTGTCCACCAAGATGTACAAATCTGTACACAACTTTCATCCTCATCACAAACCAACCTGTCCATCAAGGTGTCCAAATCTGTACACAACTTTCATCCTCGTCACAAACCAACCTGTCCACCAAGATGTCCAAATCTGTACACAACTTTCATCCTCATCACAAACCAACCTGTCCATCAAGATGTCCAAATCTGTACACAACTTTCATCCTCATCACAAACCAACCTGTCCATCAAGATGTCCAAATCTGTACACAACTTTCATCCTCATCACAAACCAACCTGTCCACCAAGATGTCCAAATCTGTACACAACTTTCATCCTCGTCACAAACCAACCTGTCCATCAAGATGTCCAAATCTGTACACAACTTTCATCCTCATCACAAACCAACCTGTCCACCAAGATGTCCAAATCTGTACACAACTTTCATCCTCATCACAAACCAACCTGTCCATCAAGATGTCCAAATCTGTACACAACTTTCATCCTCATCACAAACCAACCTGTCCACCAAGATGTCCAAATCAGTCCACAACTTTCATCCTCGTCAAAAACCAACCTGTCCACCAAGATGTCCAAATCTGTACACAACTTTCATCCTCGTCACAAACCAACCTGTCCACCAAGATGTCCAAATCTGTATACAACTTTCATCCTCATCACAATCCAACCTGTCCACCAAGATGTCCAAATCTGTATACAACTTTCATCCTCATCACAAACCAACCTGTCCACCAAGATGTCCAAATCTGTATACAACTTTCATCCTCATCACAAACCAACCTGTCCACCAAGATGTCCAAATCTGTACACAACTTTCATCCTCATCACAAACCAACCTGTCCATCAAGATGTCCAAATCTGTATACAACTTTCATCCTCATCACAAATCAACCTGTCCACCAAGATGTCCAAATCAGTCCACAACTTTCATCCTCGTCACAAACCAACTTGTCCACCAAGATGTCCAAATCTGTACACAACTTTCATCCTCGTCACAAACCTGTTCACAAACCAACGTCACAAACCAACCTGTCCACCAAGATGTCCAAATCAGTCCACAACTTTCATCCTCGTCACAAACCAACCTGTCCACCAAGATGTCCACATCTGTACACAACTTTCATCCTCGTCACAAACCAACCTGTCCACCAAGATGTCCAAATCTGTACACAACTTTCATCCTCGTCACAAACCAACCTGTCCACCAAGATGTCCAAATCTGTACACAACTTTCATCCTCGTCACAAACCAACATGTCCATCAAGATGTCCAAATCTCTTCACAACTTTCATCCTCGTCACAAACCAACCTGTCCATCAAGATGTCCAAATCTCTTCACAACTTTCATCCTCGTCACAAACCTGTTCACAAACCAACGTCACAAACCAACCTGTCCACCAAGATGTCCAAATCTGTACACAACTTTCATCCTCGTCACAAACCAACCTGTCCATCAAGATGTCCAAATCTCTTCACAACTTTCATCCTCGTCACAAACCAACCTGTCCACCAAGATGTCCAAATCTGTACACAATTTTCATCCTCGTCACAAACCAACCTGTCCACCAAGATGTCCACATCTGTACACAACTTTCATCCTCGTCACAAACCAACCTGTCCACCAAGATGTCCAAATCTGTACACAACTTTCATCCTCGTCACAAACCAACCTGTCCACCAAGTTGTCCAAATCTGTACACAACTTTCATCCTCGTCACAAACCAACCTGTCCACCAAGATGTCCAAATCTGTACACAACTTTCATCCTCGTCACAAACCAACCTGTCCATCAAGATGTCCAAATCTCTTCACAACTTTTATCCTCGTCACAAACCAACCTGTCCACCAAGATGTCCAAATCTGTACACAATTTTCATCCTCGTCACAAACCAACCTGTCCACCAAGATGTCCACATCTGTACACAACTTTCATCCTCGTCACAAACCAACCTGTCCACCAAGATGTCCACATCTGTACACAACTTTCATCCTCGTCACAAACCAACCTGTCCACCAAGTTGTCCAAATCTGTACACAACTTTCATCCTCGTCACAAACCAACCTGTCCACCAAGATGTCCAAATCTGTACACAACTTTCATCCTCGTCACAAACCAACCTGTCCACCAAGTTGTCCAAATCTGTACACAACTTTCATCCTCGTCACAAACCAACCTGTCCACCAAGATGTCCAAATCTGTACACAACTTTCATCCTCGTCACAAACCAACCTGTCCATCAAGATGTCCAAATCTGTACGCAACTTTCATCCTCGTCACAAACCAACCTGTCCACCAAGATGTCCAAATCTGTACACAACTTTCATCCTCGTCACAAACCAACCTGTCCATCAAGATGTCCAAATCTGTACACAACTTTCATCCTCGTCACAAACCAACCTGTCCACCAAGATGTCCAAATCTGTACACAACTTTCATCCTCGTCACAAACCAACCTGTCCATCAAGATGTCCAAATCTGTACACAACTTTCATCCTCATCACAAACCAACCTGTCCATCAAGATGTCCAAATCTGTACACAACTTTCATCCTCATCACAAACCAACCTGTCCACCAAGATGTCCAAATCTGTACACAACTTTCATCCTCGTCACAAACCAACCTGTCCATCAAGATGTCCAAATCTGTACACAACTTTCATCCTCGTCACAAACCAACCTGTCCACCAAGATGTCCAAATCTGTACACAACTTTCATCCTCGTCACAAACCAACCTGTCCACCAAGATGTCCAAATCTGTACACAACTTTCATCCTCGTCACAAACCAACCTGTCCACCAAGATGTCCAAATCTGTACACAACTTTCATCCTCGTCACAAAACAACCTGTCCATCAAGATGTCCAAATCTGTACACAACTTTCATCCTCGTCACAAACCAACCCGTCCATCAAGATGTCCAAATCTGTACACAACTTTCATCCTCATCACAAACCAACCTGTCCACCAAGATGTCCAAATCAGTCCACAACTTTCATCCTCGTCACAAACCAACCTGTCCACCAAGATGTCCAAATCTGTACACAACTTTCATCCTCGTCACAAACCAACCTGTCCATCAAGATGTCCAAATCTGTACACAACTTTCATCCTCATCACAAACCAACCTGTCCACCAAGATGTCCAAATCTGTACACAACTTTCATCCTCGTCACAAACCAACCTGTCCACCAAGATGTCCAAATCTGTACACAACTTTCATCCTCGTCACAAACCAACCTGTCCACCAAGATGTCCAAATCTGTACACAACTTTCATCCTCGTCACAAACCAACCTGTCCATCAAGATGTCCAAATCTGTACACAACTTTCATCCTCGTCACAAACCAACCTGTCCACCAAGATGTCCAAATCTGTACACAACTTTCATCCTCGTCACAAACCAACCTGTCCACCAAGATGTCCAAATCTGTACACAACTTTCATCCTCGTCACAAACCAACCTGTCCATCAAGATGTCCAAATCTGTACACAACTTTCATCCTCATCACAAACCAACCTGTCCACCAAGATGTCCAAATCTGTACACAACTTTCATTCTCGTCACAAACCAACCTGTCCACCAAGATGTCCAAATCTGTACACAACTTTCATCCTCATCACAAACCAACCTGTCCACCAAGATGTCCAAATCTGTACACAACTTTCATCCTCGTCACAAACCAACCTGTCCACCAAGATGTCCAAATCTGTACACAACTTTCATCCTCGTCACAAACCAACCTGTCCATCAAGATGTCCAAATCTCTTCACAACTTTCATCCTCGTCACAAACCAACCTGTCCACCAAGATGTCCAAATCTGTATACAACTTTCATCCTCATCACAAACCAACCTGTCCACCAAGATGTCCAAATCTGTATACAACTTTCATCCTCATCACAAACCAACCTGTCCATCAAGATGTCCAAATCAGTGTACAACTTTCATCCTCGTCACAAACCAACCTGTCCACCAAGATGTCCACATCTGTACACAACTTTCATCCTCGTCACAAACCAACCTGTCCACCAAGATGTCCAAATCTGTACACAACTTTCATCCTCGTCACAAACCAACCTGTCCACCAAGATGTCCAAATCAGCCCACAACTTTCATCCTCGTCACAAACCAACCTGTCCACCAAGATGTCCACATCTGTACACAACTTTCAACCTCGTCACAAACCAACCTGTCCACCAAGATGTCCAAATCTGTACACAACTTTCATCCTCGTCACAAACCAACCTGTCCATCAAGATGTCCAAATCTGTACGCAACTTTCATCCTCGTCACAAACCAACCTGTCCATCAAGATGTCCAAATCTGTACACAACTTTCATCCTCATCACAAACCAACCTGTCCACCAAGATGTCCAAATCTGTACACAACTTTCATCCTCGTCACAAACCAACCTGTCCATCAAGATGTCCAAATCTGTACACAACTTTCATCCTCGTCACAAACCAACCTGTCCATCAAGATGTCCAAATCTGTACACAACTTTCATCCTCGTCACAAACCAACCTGTCCACCAAGATGTCCAAATCTGTACACAACTTTCATCCTCGTCACAAACCAACCTGTCCACCAAGATGTCCAAATCTGTACACAACTTTCATCCTCGTCACAAACCAACCTGTCCACCAAGATGTCCAAATCTGTACACAACTTTCATCCTCATCACAAACCAACCTGTCCACCAAGATGTCCAAATCTGTACACAACTTTCATCCTCGTCACAAACCAACCTGTCCACCAAGATGTCCAAATCAGTCCACAACTTTCATCCTCGTCACAAACCAACCTGTCCATCAAGATGTACAAATCTGTACACAACTTTCATCCTCGTCACAAACCAACCTGTCCACCAAGATGTCCAAATCTGTACACAACTTTCATCCTCATCACAAACCAACCTGTCCATCAAGATGTCCAAATCTGTACACAACTTTCATCCTCATCACAAACCAACCTGTCCATCAAGATGTCCAAATCTGTACACAACTTTCATCCTCATCACAAACCAACCTGTCCACCAAGATGTCCAAATCTGTACACAACTTTCATCCTCGTCACAAACCAACCTGTCCATCAAGATGTCCAAATCTGTACACAACTTTCATCCTCATCACAAACCAACCTGTCCACCAAGATGTCCAAATCTGTACACAACTTTCATCCTCATCACAAACCAACCTGTCCATCAAGATGTCCAAATCTGTACACAACTTTCATCCTCATCACAAACCAACCTGTCCACCAAGATGTCCAAATCAGTCCACAACTTTCATCCTCGTCAAAAACCAACCTGTCCACCAAGATGTCCAAATCTGTACACAACTTTCATCCTCGTCACAAACCAACCTGTCCACCAAGATGTCCAAATCTGTATACAACTTTCATCCTCATCACAATCCAACCTGTCCACCAAGATGTCCAAATCTGTATACAACTTTCATCCTCATCACAAACCAACCTGTCCACCAAGATGTCCAAATCTGTATACAACTTTCATCCTCATCACAAACCAACCTGTCCACCAAGATGTCCAAATCTGTACACAACTTTCATCCTCATCACAAACCAACCTGTCCATCAAGATGTCCAAATCTGTATACAACTTTCATCCTCATCACAAATCAACCTGTCCACCAAGATGTCCAAATCAGTCCACAACTTTCATCCTCGTCACAAACCAACTTGTCCACCAAGATGTCCAAATCTGTACACAACTTTCATCCTCGTCACAAACCTGTTCACAAACCAACGTCACAAACCAACCTGTCCACCAAGATGTCCAAATCAGTCCACAACTTTCATCCTCGTCACAAACCAACCTGTCCACCAAGATGTCCACATCTGTACACAACTTTCATCCTCGTCACAAACCAACCTGTCCACCAAGATGTCCAAATCTGTACACAACTTTCATCCTCGTCACAAACCAACCTGTCCACCAAGATGTCCAAATCTGTACACAACTTTCATCCTCGTCACAAACCAACATGTCCATCAAGATGTCCAAATCTCTTCACAACTTTCATCCTCGTCACAAACCAACCTGTCCATCAAGATGTCCAAATCTCTTCACAACTTTCATCCTCGTCACAAACCTGTTCACAAACCAACGTCACAAACCAACCTGTCCACCAAGATGTCCAAATCTGTACACAACTTTCATCCTCGTCACAAACCAACCTGTCCATCAAGATGTCCAAATCTCTTCACAACTTTCATCCTCGTCACAAACCAACCTGTCCACCAAGATGTCCAAATCTGTACACAATTTTCATCCTCGTCACAAACCAACCTGTCCACCAAGATGTCCACATCTGTACACAACTTTCATCCTCGTCACAAACCAACCTGTCCACCAAGATGTCCAAATCTGTACACAACTTTCATCCTCGTCACAAACCAACCTGTCCACCAAGTTGTCCAAATCTGTACACAACTTTCATCCTCGTCACAAACCAACCTGTCCACCAAGATGTCCAAATCTGTACACAACTTTCATCCTCGTCACAAACCAACCTGTCCATCAAGATGTCCAAATCTCTTCACAACTTTTATCCTCGTCACAAACCAACCTGTCCACCAAGATGTCCAAATCTGTACACAATTTTCATCCTCGTCACAAACCAACCTGTCCACCAAGATGTCCACATCTGTACACAACTTTCAGCCTCGTCACAAACCAACCTGTCCACCAAGATGTCCACATCTGTACACAACTTTCATCCTCGTCACAAACCAACCTGTCCACCAAGTTGTCCAAATCTGTACACAACTTTCATCCTCGTCACAAACCAACCTGTCCACCAAGATGTCCAAATCTGTACACAACTTTCATCCTCGTCACAAACCAACCTGTCCACCAAGTTGTCCAAATCTGTACACAACTTTCATCCTCGTCACAAACCAACCTGTCCACCAAGATGTCCAAATCTGTACACAACTTTCATCCTCGTCACAAACCAACCTGTCCATCAAGATGTCCAAATCTGTACGCAACTTTCATCCTCGTCACAAACCAACCTGTCCACCAAGATGTCCAAATCTGTACACAACTTTCATCCTCGTCACAAACCAACCTGTCCATCAAGATGTCCAAATCTGTACACAACTTTCATCCTCGTCACAAACCAACCTGTCCACCAAGATGTCCAAATCTGTACACAACTTTCATCCTCGTCACAAACCAACCTGTCCATCAAGATGTCCAAATCTGTACACAACTTTCATCCTCATCACAAACCAACCTGTCCATCAAGATGTCCAAATCTGTACACAACTTTCATCCTCATCACAAACCAACCTGTCCACCAAGATGTCCAAATCTGTACACAACTTTCATCCTCGTCACAAACCAACCTGTCCATCAAGATGTCCAAATCTGTACACAACTTTCATCCTCGTCACAAACCAACCTGTCCACCAAGATGTCCAAATCTGTACACAACTTTCATCCTCGTCACAAACCAACCTGTCCACCAAGATGTCCAAATCTGTACACAACTTTCATCCTCGTCACAAACCAACCTGTCCACCAAGATGTCCACATCTGTACACAACTTTCATCCTCTTCACAAACCAACCTGTCCACCAAGATGTCCAAATCTGTACACAACTTTCATCCTCGTCACAAAACAACCTGTCCATCAAGATGTCCAAATCTGTACACAACTTTCATCCTCGTCACAAACCAACCCGTCCATCAAGATGTCCAAATCTGTACACAACTTTCATCCTCATCACAAACCAACCTGTCCACCAAGATGTCCAAATCAGTCCACAACTTTCATCCTCGTCACAAACCAACCTGTCCACCAAGATGTCCAAATCTGTACACAACTTTCATCCTCGTCACAAACCAACCTGTCCATCAAGATGTCCAAATCTGTACACAACTTTCATCCTCATCACAAACCAACCTGTCCACCAAGATGTCCAAATCTGTACACAACTTTCATCCTCGTCACAAACCAACCTGTCCATCAAGATGTCCAAATCTGTACACAACTTTCATCCTCATCACAAACCAACCTGTCCACCAAGATGTCCAAATCTGTACACAACTTTCATTCTCGTCACAAACCAACCTGTCCACCAAGATGTCCAAATCTGTACACAACTTTCATCCTCATCACAAACCAACCTGTCCACCAAGATGTCCAAATCTGTACACAACTTTCATCCTCGTCACAAACCAACCTGTCCACCAAGATGTCCAAATCTGTACACAACTTTCATCCTCGTCACAAACCAACCTGTCCATCAAGATGTCCAAATCTCTTCACAACTTTCATCCTCGTCACAAACCAACCTGTCCACCAAGATGTCCAAATCTGTATACAACTTTCATCCTCATCACAAACCAACCTGTCCACCAAGATGTCCAAATCTGTATACAACTTTCATCCTCATCACAAACCAACCTGTCCATCAAGATGTCCAAATCAGTGTACAACTTTCATCCTCGTCACAAACCAACCTGTCCACCAAGATGTCCACATCTGTACACAACTTTCATCCTCGTCACAAACCAACCTGTCCACCAAGATGTCCAAATCTGTACACAACTTTCATCCTCGTCACAAACCAACCTGTCCACCAAGATGTCCAAATCAGCCCACAACTTTCATCCTCGTCACAAACCAACCTGTCCACCAAGATGTCCAAATCTGTACACAACTTTCATCCTCGTCACAAACCAACCTGTCCACCAAGATGTCCAAATCTGTACACAACTTTCATCCTCGTCACAAACCAACCTGTCCATCAAGATGTCAAAATCTGTACACAACTTTCATCCTCGTCACAAACCAACCTGTCCATCAAGATGTCCAAATCTGTACACAACTTTCATCCTCATCACAAACCAACCTGTCCACCAAGATGTCCAAATCTGTACACAACTTTCATCCTCGTCACAAACCAACCTGTCCACCAAGATGTCCAAATCAGTCCACAACTTTCATCCTCGTCACAAACCAACCTGTCCACCAAGATGTCCAAATCTGTACACAACTTTCATCCTCGTCACAAACCAACCTGTCCACCAAGATGTCCACATCTGTACACAACTTTCAACCTCGTCACAAACCAACCTGTCCACCAAGATGTCCAAATCTGTACACAACTTTCATCCTCGTCACAAACCAACCTGTCCACCAAGATGTCCAAATCAGTCCACAACTTTCATCCTCGTCACAAACCAACCTGTCCACCAAGATGTCCAAATCTGTACACAACTTTCATCCTCTTCACAAACCAACCTGTCCACCAAGATGTCCACATCTGTACACAACTTTCATCCTCTTCACAAACCAACCTGTCCACCAAGATGTCCAAATCTCTTCACAACTTTCATCCTCGTCACAAACCAACCTGTCCACCAAGATGTCCAAATCTGTACACAACTTTCATCCTCGTCACAATCCAACCTGTCCACCAAGATGTCCAAATCTGTATACAACTTTCATCCTCTTCACAAACCAACCTGTCCACCAAGATGTCCAAATCTCTTCACAACTTTCATCCTCGTCACAAACCAACCTGTCCACCAAGATGTCCAAATCTGTACACAACTTTCATCCTCGTCACAAACCAACCTGTCCACCAAGATGTCCAAATCTGTACACAACTTTCATCCTCGTCACAAACCAACCTGTCCACCAAGATGTCCAAATCAGTCCACAACTTTCATCCTCGTCACAAACCAACCTGTCCACCAAGATGTCCAAATCTGTACACAACTTTCATCCTCGTCACAAACCAACCTGTCCACCAAGATGTCCAAATCAGTCCACAACTTTCATCCTCTTCACAAACCAACATGTCCACCAAGATGTCCAAATCTGTACACAACTTTCATCCTCGTCACAAACCAACCTGTCCACCAAGATGTCCAAATCAGTCCAAAACTTTCATCCTCTTCACAAACCAACATGTCCACCAAGATGTCCAAATCAGTCCACAACTTTCATCCTCGTCACAAACCAACCTGTCCACCAAGATGTCCAAATCAGTCCACAACTTTCATCCTTGTTACCAGTCCCTTTTGGACCATAATTTCACATTACATAAACTTGCAAGTGTTGACATTGCAGACATATTGGACAAACGTGATATGCACATGATTACTGATGATATAATGAGATGATGGACGAATTGCATATGTACACCTACTTCTCCAATAGAATAGAAAACGAATATTGTGTTTGGCAATTTAATTTTTTACAGAAAAATGAAGAATCGTGAAGCGGTCCCTTTGAAACCAAGAGACGAACTGCATTGAAAGTGGATTTACTTCTTCATGCAGCTGTATGAATCAAATTGGCACCCCTTTATATGAACGTTTCTGGAGCATCACTTGGTGCCTCCTAAGAACACAAGGGTAGTCATGCATGCACACGAGATTTTTTGAATGTCCCTTATTTTCTATTGCTTAGCATTTTTTGCAAGCAAAGGAATGTCCCTTCAATTCCGTAGTTTGCCACATGGTACATGCCCTTATATAAAGGGGCCTTTTCCATGCCCATGGAATGTCCCTAATATTCCGTAGTTTGCCACATGGTACATGCCCTTATATAACGGGGCCTAGGGGCCTTTTCCATGCCCATGGAATGTCCCTAATATTCCCTAGTTTGCCACATGGTACATGCCCTTATATAAAGGGGCCTTTTCCATGCCCATGGAATGTCCCTTCAATTCAGTAGTTTGCCACATGGTACATGCCCTTATATAAAGGGGCCTTTTCCATGCCCATGGAATGTCCCTAATAGTCCGTAGTTTGCCACATGGTATATGCCCTTATATAAAGGGGCCTTTTCCATGCCCATGGAATGTCCCTTCTATTCCGTAGTTTGCCACATGGTATATGCCCTTATATAAAGGGGCCTTTTCCATGCCCATGGAATGTCCCTTCTATTCCGTAGTTTGCCACATGGTATATGCCCTTTTATATAGGGGCCTTTTCCATGCCCATAATATTCCGTAGTTTGCCACATGGTACATACCCTTATATAAAGGGGCCTTTTCCATGCCCATGGAATGTCCCTTCTATTCCGTAGTTTGCCACATGGTATATGCCCTTATATAAAGGGGCCTTTTCCATGCCCATGGAATGTCCCTTCTATTCCGTAGTTTGCCACATGGTACATGCCCTTATATAAAGGGGCCTTTTCCATGCCCATGGAATATCCCTTCTATTCCGTAGTTTGCCACATGGTACATGCCCTTATATAAAGGGGCTTTTTCCATGCCCATGGAATGTCCCTTCTATTCCGTAGTTTGCCACATGGTACATGCCCTTATATAAAGGGGCCTTTTCCATGCCCATGGAATGTCCCTTCTATTCCGTAGTTTGCCACATGGTACATGCCCTTATATAAAGGGGCCTTTTCCATGCCCATGGAATGTCCCTTCTATTCCGTAGTTTGCCACATGGTACATGCCCTTATATAAAGGGGCCTTTTCCATGCCCATGGAATGTCCCTTCTATTCCGTAGTTTGCCACATGGTACGTAACCTTATATAAAGGGGCCTTTTCCATGCCCATGGAATGTCCCTTCTATTCCGTAGTTTGCCACATGGTACATGCCCTTATATAAAGGGGCCTTTTCCATGCCCATGGAATGTCCCTTCTATTCCGTAGTTTGCCACATGGTACGTAACCTTATATAAAGGGGCCTTTTCCATGTCCATGGAATGTCCCTTCTATTCCGTAGTTTGCCACATGGTACATGCCCTTATATAAAGGGGCCTTTTCCATGCCCATGAAATGTCCCTTCTATTCCGTAGTTTGCCACATGGTACATGCCCTTATATAAAGGGGCCTTTTCCATGCCCATGGAATGTCCCTTCTATTCCGTAGTTTGCCACATGATACGTAACCTTATATAAAAGGGCCTTTTCCATGCCCATGGAATGTCCCTTCTATTCCGTAGTTTGCCACATGGGACATGCCCTTATATAAAGGGGCCTTTTCCATGCCCATGGAATGTCCCTTCTATTCCGTAGTTTGCCACATGGTACGTAACCTTTTATAAAGGGGCCTTTTCCATGCCCATTGAATGTCCCTTCTATTCCGTAGTTTGCCACATGGTAGGTAACCTTATATAAAGGGACCTTTTCCATGCCCCTGGAATGTCCCTTCTATTACGTAGTTTGCTACATGGTACATGCCGTTATATAAAGGGGCCTTTTCCATGCCCATGGAATGTCCCTTCTATTCCGTAGTTTGCCACATGGTACGTAACCTTATATAAAGGGGCCTTTTCCATGCCCATGGAATGTCCCTTCTATTCCGTAGTTTGCCACATGGTACATGCCCTTATATAAAGGGGCCTTTTCCATGCCCATGGAATGTCCCTTCTATTCCATAGTTTGCCACATGGTACATGCCCTTATATAAAGGGGCCTTTTCCATGCCCATGGAATGTCCCTTCTATTCCGTAGTTTGCCACATGGTACATAACCTTATATAAAGGGGCCTTTTCCATGCCCATCGATCGGGTTCCACGCAAAGTATTGACATGGGCATTGAGGAAGTTAGGAGTGGAGGAATGGTTGATCAGAGTAGTGATGGCAATGTACAAAAGAGCGCGCACAGCTGTAAGGACAAAGGACGGGAACAGTGGTGAGTTTGAGGTGAAGGTGGGAGTGCATCAGGGGTCGGTACTAAGTCCACTACTATTTGTAGCTGTGATGGAAGTGCTGGCTCAGAACGTAAAGGAGGGTTTACCGTGGGAGTTGTTGTATGCAGATGATCTGGTGTTGATTGCGGAAAGTATGGATGGACCGAAGGAAAAGATGAACACGTGGAAGGAATGTATGGAGACAAAAGGTCTGAAGGTGAATATCGGAAAGACGAAGGTGATGGCAAGTGGTAAAGCATGTGGTGAGGTGGAAAGAACTGGGAAGTGGCCCTGTGCTGTGTGTCGGAAGGGTGTCGGAGTGAACTCCATTCAGTGTACAATGTGCGCTGAGTGGGTTCATCAAAAATGTAGTGGTCTGAGAGGGTCATTAACCAGTGTGGCAGCTACATTCAAATGTAAGGTGTGCACAGCGGGAGCTGCAGATGGTGGAAATGTTGAGTTGGATCTTGGAGACGGCGTGAAGCTGGAAGGTGTGAAAACATTTTGCTACCTCGGAGACATGCTGAATGGAGAAGGTGGATCAGACTCGGCAACGGTTGCTCGAGTGAGATGTGCATGGAAGAATTTTCGGGAATTGAGTGGCGTGGTGATGATGAGGGGAGTGTCGTTGAAGCTGAAGTGAAAGGTGTATGCTGCATGTGTGAGAAGTGTTATGATTTATGGGAGCGAGACATGGGTAATGAACGTAGAGCAGCAACAAAGGTTGGAAAGGGTGGAAATGCGAATGGTTCGACGGATGTGTGGAGCATCGTTGAGAGAGAGGAAGACAAATGATGAATTGCGAAAGATGATGGGAATAGAGCCTGTGATTGATGCTGTGACGAGGAACAGGTTGAGATGGTTTGGTCATGTGTTGAGGAAGGATGAAAGTGACTGGTTGAGAAGAGTGATGGAAATGAATGTAGAAGGAAGTAGAAGACGGGGAAGACCGAGAAAGACTTGGCTAAAGATGGTGGAAGAAGAAATGCGGACAAGGGGGTTAACAAGGAGAGATGCAGAAAATAGGGCAAAATGGAGAAGATTGTCATGGGGACCGCAAGGCTAACTCCCGCTCTAGCAGAGAAAATGGCCTTTTAAAATGCATGTTGTTGTTCCATACCCATGGAATGTCCCTTCTATTCCGTAGTTTGCCACATGGTACGTAACCTTATATAAAGGGGCCTTTTCCATGCCCCTGGCATTTTTCTCAAGATACATTTTAAATACGAACAAAAAACAACTTGTTCATCATACAACTTTATTAAAGACGATATAAAATAATTGAAAAAGTAAGGGGAAAAAATTATTCAACCCAGACGTGATTCAAACCCACAATCCCCATATTGGGAGTCTGATGCTTTATCCGTTCCGCCATTGGGCCAGCACATTACATATTTTTTTAATAATAGGAGATATAAAGTGAATATATTGTTGCGGTTTTTAGAACCTTCACATGTCAATTTAGTAGTAAATTCCCTTATGAATAACCCGTGTACATTTCCCCTTAATTGGCTGTTAATTGAAATAATTGCACCCGAGTTAGTCCACATTGCAACACGTAGCGAACCATAGGACCTCAACGTAGTTATATCATTATTATGTGTTTCAGGTAAGGCTGTGTTTCCAATAGTGACTCTACGTTGCATCAAACAAATGAGATATATCCCTTTCAATATCCCCAATGGCCTCCTAAAAGTGCCAGTAATGCGGCGTTCGCCACCATTGCATGGGGCTGTGTTTACTGGCTCCACATCGCCCCAAACTCCATTGCCCACGAGGCCAGGATCGGAGAAGAAGGGCGTGGCCCCACCTCGTCATCAAAGGTGGAGCAAGAGAGCCCCTGGCGACCAACCAGGAATCGGTGGGCATGGCTTGGTAGGGAGTGGCAAGGAAGATCTGGCAGCTCGAGAAAGTTCCACGGGGGTGGTTATAAAACCCTTGGCGCGAGGCCCACACGTAAGATGAGCGAGGAGAGGCGGCAGATGAGCTTCAGAGGCGGATGACCAAGGAGCACCGAAAGACGTATAAGAAGGCAGGAGAGACCAAGCTGCGAAAAGCCCCGAGACGCTGCTTTGGGCAGCCCTGCCGCGTGAAGCTCTGAGGCGCTGCTGCAAGCAGCCCGGCCGTGAGAACCCGAGTGCGGGGAGTCGGCGGCCGCTCGCTTCCAGCCCTGCCGTTCTGCACGGACCCTTCTCATCCCTCCAGTCATTCCCGCCTGCAATTCCCTATTCGTGTGAGTCTGTTTGTATTGTCCTGTGGGTATAAGTAAGCCTGTTTAAGCATTGCACTGTCTTCTTTTCCTGTATATTACTTTTATTTCTGCTCTTCCTTTGGTTTTTGTATAGTTAATAATAAATAACTGTTCCTCCTTAATTTGGTTTCATTCTCATCCGATCGTCTTCGTGTTTTCCCTATTGAATATCTGTGGCACGATTTTGGCAGAACCGCTTACAATCGGGTTTAGTCAATTGCTAATGGCTTGGATTCCGGATTGCTAAACCGCTCGGCAAATACCATCTTGTCCGGGATTTGAGCGGTACTTGTCTCCCTGTTTTGCGGAGGGATTGATAAAGGTATTCGGGCTAATACCTGGACCAATAACCCTGATCAATCCCACCCCGCAAAAGAGCGTTACAAGTACCAGGACCGGTCGGACGGCCAGCTTAAAAAGACGAGGGGATTAAACCCCCCTCGGTAAGGGGAGTGCCGTCCCCCGGATCCGTAACAATTGGTGTCTGGGAGTGGGATTTGGACCCGAACCAAATTTTTAAAACCATCCGAAAAAATTTGGTCAAAATTTGGAGCGGCCGAAATTTTTATTAATATCCTAAATTAAATCGTGCCATGGATGATCAAGGTGGTCGGATGCCGGTGGGGGTAGAAGAAGAGGAGTTGGAGGTAACGCAGGACCCCAGGGAGGAATTGGAGGAGGAGAGCAATGAGAATGCGGTAGGGGGGATTTCAGGTGCACCAGATGGCGGTGCTTCACACGTCGTCGCGGCAGCCGAGCCCGAAATACCAGGGTACATGCGATTTTTTATGGACCAATTAATGGCAAAAATAGACGAACATGGGGACAAATTCACCAGGAACATTTAAAAAATGGGGGAGCAATTGGGAAATCTAATTGAAGAGTGTGGAAACGGAATGGGTGGCCAGATAAAAGAAGTTGGGAGGGACATTGACCGCAGATCGGGCGGAAAGGGTACATGGGTACGCGATGAGGTAACGCGAGCCGAGGAGCGCGGATTGAGCGAGTTGGAGCAAAGCGCAGGTAACTGCGCGCAGCGCAAACGCGCGCAGCACAGCGCGCAGCGCGCAGGCAAACTGGACCGGGGTAGAAATTGCGACCCGGGGTATGGAAAAACCGGCGACCGCCGAGGTAGAAAAGGAAATTTTATTCGAGCCAGCGGTCGCCAAGGGAAAAGAAGATAAAGGAAGGGAATTAATTCAAATTGGCAAAGAAACCGAACCAATAGTGGAAATTGGGATTGAAGAGACGGCAGAGATAGGAATGGAATTGGAGAAAGTGATGGATAATGTGCAAAGTCCGTGCTCACATCATGATGTCGTGCTGCATAATCCTTATAAAGATTTGCAGGTGCGTGTGGAGCGAAGAAGAAGAACCCCGAAGGTGAGACGGGCTGTATATGGTGCTAAGAGGTTTTGCAGGAGGATCTTTTCGCGTGCTTGGGATCCCAGCGTACCGCGGGCGTTTGTGGGAGGTCCGTTGGGCACTGTGTGAGAAAGAATGGCGCGCGTGTAAGAAAAAAGTGTGCGTCAAAGAGTGAGTGTGTCAGAGTGTGGAAGTGAGAATGAATGCGACACAGAGAGTGAGAGCGATACGGAGTGTACGTGCGAGGGTGAGAGTGACCTGGAGTGAGTTGGTGGTGAAGCGCGTGATTGGGTGTGCGACGACGGACTGCACACCCACGGGTAGGTATGCGCTGGACGGGGGTGCGAGAGAGCGCACACCAGTGAGTGTTACGGAGTACGTAACGGGGGTGAGTGCACGCAAGGAGTGCGTGGAAGGAAGGTGTGCCGCAGAGAGGTGTGTAATGGAGTGTGTGAACAGCGGGTGTGTGATGACAGAGTGTGCGAATGGTGGAATGGGTGCGCGAGTAGAATGCATGGGATGCACGAGAGGCGCTGAGACGCCGAGATGGGCGAGTGGAAGATGGAACGAGTGGTGTGAGCATGCAGAGAAAGCATCGACATGGACCGGGGCAGCGCTTGGGCTGACGTTTAGCCGACGCGAGCACTCGGTGCGCGGTGCGCTTTGTTTGCTGCGAGGGCCCGCCGGGACTGTAAGCGCGTCGCTCCTGTTCGGGGCGTCGCGCACGATTCGGGCCGGGCCCGCACTGAATGGTCGGTGCCACGTCAGAGCGGCGATCGGCGCGATTCCGGGGGAGGGGGGCTGGGGTCGGACCATCGCCCACTGGCGGGGACGGGGTTCCGACCAGGCGAGCTTCGGTCGTCGGGCCGGAGACCGCAAGGCTCCGCGCCGAGATGGTGCGTGGAATCTCGGCCCGAGCATGCCGCCTCCCCAGAATCGTGAATGCCGGACGGACCCAACCATCAGGAGTAGACCAAACCACCAGTATGCATTGCTCGGTTTTTCGAAACTGAGCTGTAAAAAAAATGTAACGACGTACCGAGAGGCTCAAGTTTAATTGACTGTGAAGATGATAGCGTTTCGATTCGAAATTGGGAATAGGAAATTGATTGGCGAAGATGATTGGCAGTAAGGATTGGCAAAATTTTGATTGCCAGGAATTGGATGGGCAAAATTGATAGTGGGAGATGCCCAATGTGGAGGGATGGCAAATCCACCATCCCTCACATCCACCCCGGGCACATGAGCTATAGATTATGGGGTTATGGCGGTGCAAACCAAGCCAGGGAGGGTTTGGATAATGGATTAGGGATCCAGAGCGATGACCATAGGTAACTGTAGAGTTAAGTAGCGACATGATACCTGTAGTAGGGGACGTAGGTAGATTAGTTGGATGATAATGACGAGGGAGCGCAATAATATAAGGGGCGACTGGGAAGTGCGAGTTTTAGAAGGGCACCAGGTAGATCAGATGATGCCGTGTGTGTGAGAATCTTTGTGTTGAGCAAATGAGGCAATGCTCGTGAATGGTGCCGTGGGTGTGAAGGAGGTGATGGAGCAGCGTATTGTGAAAAGTGTGAGGTGATTGTGCATTGTATTGAATGAATGAAGAAGCGTGGGAGGAAAGGAGGGTGCAAGAGCCACCAGGTGTGTGTGAGCACAGGTGTGCAAGTGAAGCACAGGTGTGTGGAGAATGGTTGAATGGAATAACTGGTCTGGAGTAAATGGAGTATGAAATGGAGTATGGAATGAATGGTGTGGAGTGAGTAGTGTGGAAAACGTGGAGTGGAGTGGTTGGCGCGAAGGGAGTGGATGGGGAAGATGGACACCGATCACGAATACCCGGGGAGGGTAGTTTAAGAGTAGGTAGAGGGTATAGGTAAATTGTGGTGGATATTGGCATCTGTGGTGCGTGTGGTAGAATGGTGTTTGGATGGGTGCATTAGTGACGTGGAAATGGCTGGGCGTGTGGCCTGTTATAGTGTATGTGGTTAAATGGGCACTCCGCCACTGTGAGGATGTCGGCCAGGTGAGGCCGCAGGTGGGCTCTGGGAGCCGGTAGAGTTGTTGTGAATGGGGCCCAAGGATCCGGAGGACGGATCCGGGTAGCCCAGTGCCAGAGAGGGCACCGAGGGGGTAAGTGCCAGGGAGGGCCTTCCCCAGTTAGATAGGTTAGGGTAAGGAGCAGGTAAGCTCGGAGGCAACTGCAGTGGCGAAGGTGTGCAGGTGAGTAGACCTGCTAGGGGAGCCACACGACTCAGCCCCGAAATTGTGCGAAGGCACAGGGAGTTGAATCGGGGGAGTGAGACCCCAAATTGATGAGCACCGCAGATGGTCAGTGGGAGTTTGGTTTTTAGAACTGCATAGAGTAAGATGGCCAATGGTTTGGCAGGGAAAGACCCCGGGTAGTGTAAAGTGTGTTAATGCCATTTCAAAAGTAGTTAGGATTAAAAATCTCCTCACACCATCTACATCCATTCACCTGAGGTGACGACAGGACTCCACACCACACCATGGTTTGGATCTTTTTGTGCAAATGTTTTTGGGGATGTGAGACGCATCATGACGTGGGTGTGACATCATGTTGCGATTCCATCTCTTCCTCCTTAAGAGGGATTGATGATGAATTGGGTGATGGCAAATTTGGTTAGAGGGATTGTGGATGAATTTGGATTTGGGGAGATATGGGGAAGACGAGACGATAGTGACAAATCGTAAATTGTTGTGTAAATACGGGGTAAGGGGCGAGGGTAGAGTAGGTGACAGGGGGGAGGGGGGGGGTGACGTACGTTAGGGACGAGCTTTCTCCGCTCGATCTCCAAGCGCACCTCGCCTCTGCATTGCCTTTATTGATGTGTACCCTTGCACCCTTGCCCTCGCTGACTCTGCTTTGTCTTCCTCCCCCCTCCCCCCCCATGGACCGTGCTCTCTGGGCACTGAGGGAGAGCGTGCAGGAGCTGCATTTGTGTGCCCGAGCCCCCGCTGCCAGCTGCCTGGATCGATGCACCACTTTATGGACCGCACGTCTTGCGGCCATGCACCACCTTATGGACCACGGTTCTGTGGCCGAGCACCACTGATGGACCACACATTTGTGGCATGGCCCCTCTGCTGGGACCAGCCACGATGGCCCAGGAAGATCTTGCTTGCGGACCACGGAGAGGTGGCCCCTTTTTGCCCTACAGGTGGACCACCCATAGTTGGCCCCTGTGGGCCATAAATAAAAATGGACACGTTTTGTGCTTTTTATTGTTATTATTGCAAATAGGCAGCAAGCCACAAGAACGACAACATCTGGAAGAGACAACGGCCAGCAGAGGGAGCAGCAGAGAAAGAAGACCATCAGTTTTTTTGTTTTTTTGTGTGTGCAATGTAGCACTGGATAGTGCTTGATGGTGCTTGTAATGAAAATGTATCTAAGTTGAACCCAGGTGTGATGGATGCTCTTGCTAACCACTGAGAGGCATCTATAAGAACTCGGACGACCGTTGCTCTGGGACACTCCTGTGACATTTAATCTATGACATGTAGACTCGGATGGTGCGTATACGTAGAAAATCTAGGCTTGCTTGCATTGATTGATATTACTGAACTTTCTCCATGATTCCATGATCCTGATATATATATATATTGCATGATTGCATTTTTACAGGATGTTGCCAGAGATCAAATTGTCATTAAACCTACCTTCAGGACAATGTCGTGGAACTGATTTTCCATTACAATTAATGACAATTTGTCTCGCTGTCCAATCGAGAACAAGAGGCGAACGTGAGCGACATGGCGGGACACAGAATGATTCAGGTGCCGCAATTCGCAGGCGACCCGCAAGCAGCGGATGCGGGCGCGGAGCTGACGCATTGGCTGAAAACCTTGGACAATCAATTCAAGGCCCAGGAAACCACCGTCACTAATGAAACGAAATTAGAGGTGCTACAAACTAAAGTTCATCATAACGTTCACCGGGCTATCGAACAGTGCGTGACATTCGATGCCGCCGTGACAGAGCTGAAGCGCATTTACATCAAGAAACGAAGCGCGGTTTATTCCCGGCACCTGCTCGCAATACGGAAACAACAGCCCACGGAGACTTTGGATCATTTTGCGCATGAGCTACGGCGTCTGCTGACTGACAGTGCACCGGCGGTACGTACACATGAACAGGTTTGCGATGATCTTGTACGCGATTCTTTCGTCTCAGGACTCGCTGGCGATTTCGACTCGCTGGACTTGCGGTCTTGCTGGCGAGGTTTCATTTATTCGCAGCTCTCCACCGAAATCAAAGTTAAGTAATTGTTCCCATTTGTATTTTCGTTATAACTGTATTTATTTTATGGTGTTGTACGTATAGTGTGTCCCGAGGAAGATTTTCGGTGCAAATCTTTCATACCTGTATAGAAAATCGTGTTAATTCGTGTCGTGTCTTTTGAGGCCTTGTACAGTGTCCAACCTTGAGGCTTTGTTTTTCTCTCAGCGGTCCGTCATTTGTGCTCCAATAACTTTCGTTCCCTGTTTTCCCAGTCTTTTCACCCCACAGCCTACTTCCTTTTTTAAAATCTCAACTCAAAAAAAATCAAAAAAACAAAAAAAACATTTCTTTCTCTGTTCTTATTTTAGTCAGGTTCACTGTTTTTTCGTTCAAAATTTTGGTAGATTAGCAAAACTATACATTTTTGGAATATTCAGAGCATGAGGAATCCAAAAATTAATGTTTACATTTGCGAAGACACCTTTGCGAAAATGACACTCAGGACAGTGATGATCTGTAAAAGCATATTGCTGAACGGTATAGACCTCCGAGATCCTGTGTATAGGACTTGTAGTTCAATCTGATACTACCTATAACTTCAAAGGACTTGCAATATCATGTATTATGTAATACAGTTATATCACAAATATAAAGACAATGGTTTTCAATTACCTTTGTTTGTTGCTTTTCTATAATCCTGGGCACTATTTTGAGGCCTTTATTGGATTCCTTGACCCAGAAAACATAGAATTAGCATATTTAATTAAGTCTCTAGGTTGACTAGAAGCCGAGATCGCGCAAAATATGTATTTTATGGCGGCCATTTTCAAAATCCAAAATGGCGGCCATGCAGGTGTCTGTGCAAATGCCAACATTGATTTTCAGATTCTCCATGCTCTGAAGATTCCAAAATGTACAGGTTTGCTAATCCCAAAATTTTGAAAGAAATTATATTTGTTAACATAGTGAACCTGACTATTTGTTCTCATTCGTTTATTCGTTCGTTCTTCGACCACGTGTTTCTCCCCCATTTCCCCAGATGGTTTTCACTGTTAAACTTTAAAATGTTTACATTTTCCCCTCAAGTTATGTATTCCGTCGTATATAATAACACCTTTTTCTTCTTCTTCTTTAAAAGGCTGCTTTCGACTTGCTCACCAAATGTATTCATCCCAAAAAAAAATTTCATCTCTTACAGTGCCTCTTTTCTACATTCCCGAAACTCTCCTGCACTCCATCCTCCCTCCAGCGTCCTTAAACGTATTTTTGACTCGAAGGTCACAAGAAACTCATTTTGCAATAAATGTTCGTTTCCCATTAATCGTACACTTTCTAAAATCCAATCTCACCCCTCCCCTCCAAATCTTCCCCATAACCCCTCCCCTCCAAATCTTCCCCATCAACCCTCCCCTCCAAATCTTCCCCATCACACATCCCTTTTAAATCTTCCCCCTCCCCTCCAAATCCTCCCCATCACCCATCCCTTTCCCCTTCCCTCATAAACTCCACCCACACCCCTCCCCTCCAAGACGCCTCCTCGCCCCTCCCCTCCTAGATTCCCCCTCACCCCTCCCCTCCAAATGTCCCCCATATCCCATCCTTTTCAAATCCCTCCCCTTGTCCCTTCCCTCCTAAACTCCCCCCTCCCCTTCAAATCTCCCCACCCTCATTTCTTCTCAATTTCCCTCCTCTCACTCCCCCTCCTCAAAGCGTCCTCCCCACTTCTTCCCCCTTCCAACTCTCACCTCCATCTCCCCCAACCTTCAGCCTCGCTCTTCCCCCTCCTCAAATAACACCTCATTGTGCCTCACCCAATCACCATCAAACCTTTTGTCCGCCCCATCCTTCCCTTTCTCCGAGCTATTCTGAAATCTCTGGCACACCTTCAACAGCTCTCCCTACCTCTTCCACATCTTACCATACCCCTCCTCCCCCCTGTTCTGTATCCGATGCTCCCCCTTCCTCTTCATTAACGGTATGGACGTCAAACATCCAGGGCCTTCGTTCAAACTTAACTGATCTCTCCATACAGGTTGCTTCTGACAAACCAGACGTGATCTGCTTAACAGAAACTTTCCTCCTTCATGATGTCTCAGATTCCTTCGTATCTCTCCCGGTTTACTCCCTCATCCAGTATGATAGACCTGAGCCTCGTCCTGGAGGTGGGGTTGCTATCTTTATCAAAAACTATCTTCCTCACTCGCCCTGCACTGCACTCTCTCCACCTCACCCCCAGGAATACCTCTGGCTACGGCTTCCCCTTCGCTCCCACCTCTTGTTCATATGTGTGTTGTACCGTCCACCAAACAGTGATGACTCCATCTACATCTCGCTGTCTGACAATATGGACCAACTTCTATCTACTCATCCCAACTCTCTCTTCCTCATATGTGGTGATTTCAATTGTCACCATGCCAGTTGGCTGGGTGTGGGTACCTCTCTCACCAGCCATGGCTCCTCAGCAAAGCACTTCTGCGACTCACTGGGACTGACACAATCTGTCAATTTCCCGACCCGGATCTCAGTCAACGGTGCATCTTCACTTCTGGACTTGGTTTTGACTAACTTCCCTGAAAATGTCTGCTGCTCTTCTTCTGCTCCAATCGGCTCATCTGATCATGTGCTTGTTAAAGTGGACATCTCTCTGACCATTCTCAGGGAGCCTGCTCAGCGTCGACGACTCTGGCATTTCACTCAGGCCAACTGGCACGGTCTTCAAGCAGCCATCAATCATCTGGACTGGTCTCCCATCTTACCACCTCTGACATCAACTCATCCTGGGAATTCTTCCAAAGTAAATTGCTCTCTCTCATGCACAGATTTATCCCATCTCATCTTCAGTCGTCATACCCTTCCTCCCGTCCATGGTACACGGAATCTTGTGGTGAGGCTGTTGCCCAGAAACAACTTGCCTTCGTCTCCTGGAAAGCAAATCCAACGGAAGGAAATCTCATTTCCTTTCACAAAGCCCGAAACAAATGTGTCCACCCTCAGGAGAGCCAGGAAACAATATCTCTCCGTTCTCAAGACCGAACTCTCTTGTCTCCCTCTTCCAAATCCTGGTGGCGTCTGGTCAAATCTGTTTCTGGTGTTTGTTCCCCCTCCATCCCCTCCCTTACCTCAAACGGCTACACAGCTGACTCCGCACGTGAAAAAGCTGAATGCCTCAACTCTGTGTTTGCCTCTAAATCTTGTGTCCTAAACCCATCCCTCTCTGTACCCACCCGTACCCAGCTGCTCCTGGACTCAGTGTCCTTTCCTTCTGACAAGGTGGAAAAGTTTCTGTCAACCCTCGACTCTGGTTCTGCAACTGGACCTGACGGCATCAGCCCACGGGTCCTAAAATCCTGTTCTTCTGCTCTTTCACTCCCTCTGTTCTCTTCACCCTCTCTTTTGCTCAAGATCAACTGCCATCTGCTTGGAAATCAGATAACATCACCGCTTTGCACAAAAAAGGTACAAAAACAGATCCTAGCAACTACAGACCAATCAGCCTTCTCCAAATTATCAGCAAAGTCATGGAATCCATCATTGCTTCGGATATGAAATCTTTCCTCTTCTCCAATGGCTTGATCTCTGATCATCAATTTGGTTTCAGACCAGGTCACTCTACTCTGGACATGCTGCTTCTGCTGTCTCAACAATGGAGGGAGGTCCTCAATGCCAAACAGGAAATTAGAGCTGTCTCCCTCGACATATCACGTGCCTTCGATACGGTCTGGCACCCCGCTCTGCTCACCAAACTCTCCTCCTTTGGTATCCATGAAATCTCCACGCATGGCTGGCGGACTTCCTCTCTAGTCATAGTCAACGTGTGGCCCTGAATGGGTTTCTCTCATCTCCTCTTCCTGTTCAGGCTGGAGTTCCCCAAGGCAGTGTTCTGGGCCCTGTGCTTTTTCTGGTCTTCATCAAAGATCTCTCTGACTCTCTTGAAAATCCTCTCTATCTCTTTGCTGATGACTCCACTCTCTGCCGCTCCATTCCTCATACCTCAGATCGGCAGTCTGCAGCCTCCTCACTCTCTGCAGACCTGGACAAAATCACAGACTGGGCAAACAAGTGGAACATGTCTTTCAATCCTGACAAATCTCACACTCTTACGATGTCTCTCTGAAAAGACCGACTGGACAACCCTCCCATCTACTTTCTGAATAATCCTCTCCAAGAAGTTCTGTCACTCAAGCTTTTGGGTCTCACTATCTGCCATGATCTTTCCTGGGAAAACCACATTTCCAAGCTGGCCTCCAAAGCCAGTCGCTGACTGGGCATCCTCCATCGTGCGGTCCTTCCTTGGCACACCTGAGCTCCTCACCACATACAAGGGTTTCATCCGCAGCTCAATGGAGTACTGCTCTCCCCTCTGGGCTGGTGCTCCTGCCTCACACCGAGCTCGTCTTCACGCGGTTGAAACCAAAGCATTCAGAATCATTGGAATCTCCCGCGATGACGCTATCTCCGAGGGCCTTTCACTTACTCACCGCAGGCAGGTTAGTGGTATTTCCGTCTTCTACCGACTCCTCTCCGGCCCTGCTCCCCCAGCTCTCTCTGGGCTCTGTCCCCCAAATATTCCTACAGGTCGCACAAGATCTGCCTGCAACCCTCTTATGGTTAAACTGCCAAAATCAAGACTCTCTGCTCACCTTCACTCCTCTTTTCTCCCACCTCTGGAACAAACTCCCTCACTCTCTTCAATCCCACTCCTCCCTCCAGGTCTTTAAAACGGCTGTTCACCACCATCTCTTATCTTCCCCAATCCAAAACCTTGATCTTTTCTACCCCCGCTAATTTCACCCCAAATCCACTTTTTGAGATGCCGACTTCTTTCCTGGAAGTCCTTGGTGTCCTTGCGTTTTATACCTATCCTGCCCCCCCCCCCCCCAGGCCCTCTCCCTCCCACACATCTCCCGATGTCCCTGCTCTCAAATGTTGTGTTTGTGTGCTTCCTCCCCTTCTCTCCCCATCTTGTCGACCGCTCCCCTTTTTATATACTTTATTTGCTTGTTTGTTTGTTTGATAAATGTTAGCTCTTTCATGAGCCTCGACTCTGTATACAAAAAAAAAAAAAGACTCAGATCCTCAGTCGTCAGACGAAGACTTCTTGAAGAAGCCGACTTGACGCTCGCTGAAGCACTACGGCTAGCTCACCTCTATACCCAAGCACGGGAACAATCCGACACGTATGAACACCCATACGTCACTGCGGGAACAACTCGACAAGCTCGACCGGAGAGAGCTACCGCCGAGGACGCGGATGCAGCCACGGCATCTCTGCCGGAATCGGAGACCCCGGCCGCTCCCGAGGAAGACCCTGATCCGGGCTTGACCGCCGCAGCAGCTGCGGGACCAAAGCCCGGACGTAACGCTATGTGCTATTTCTGCAGGAACCGACAACATCCCAGGTCTGTTTGCCCGGCTCGTGATGCGATATGTCATTTGTGCACAAAGACAGGGCATTTTGCAAAGGTTTGCCGAAAGGCGACGCGGGGCAAACGAACCCGCTCGACAATGAATGTGCTTCTCGCCAAGCCAGCGGGCCGATTAAAGAGCGGGGCGCCTCGCCCGACTTTGATGAGAATCGCAACTCCTCGTGGGCCCCTGGCTGTGCGCTCGACCTTGGTGGGATTCATCGCTCCGACTGAACAAGTAGCGCAAACACGACAGAACGCGGAGCGAGTCCTTGGCCGGCATTCTTCCGCGCCCCTGCCAACTGTCCGATTCGGCCACCCGAATGGCTAATGTTGGCTTTGAAACTCCGCGCGTGACACGAGCGCCATCCAAAGGCTGCTCGTACGAACTCCAAGCTCCTGCTTCGGCACGGAAAACTCTAGCTGGCTTTGAAACTCCGCGCGTGACACGAGCGCCCTCCGGAGGCTGCACATACGAACTACAAGCTACTGCGGCATGGAAAATTTTAGCTGGCATTGGATCCACACGCGAGGCGCGATCGTCTCGCCTGGATGGCTTGATACCTGCAGGACCACCTGGCCTGGCTCGGGCTATTATTCCACTTATGATCGAAGGAATTTCTGCCAGAGTTTTGATCGATACAGGTTCCACTGATAGTTATGTTGATTATCGACTGGTGCAAAAACATGGATGGCCGATCCTTGGGACAAGACGTCGGATCTTTATGGCCTCTCAAGGGCTTAAGCTCAGCACAAAAGGGGAATGTCGATTGAAGCTTGTGATAAAGGGACGAATGTTTCAAGATGTGCATCTCATGGTCTTACCAGCATTATGTGCAGATGTTTTGCTAGGACATGATTTTCTTAAGCGACATGGACGGTTGGAAATGGAATTTGGTGGCACTGACATGCTTGCTGTGTGCGCTCTGGCAGGGATGGAAATTGAGCCGCTGTCGCTGTTCCCCAATATGACCACGGACTGCACACCTGTAGCGGTTAAATCGCGACGCTACTCACGAGGTGACGCGCAATTCATTGCGGAAGAAACGACCCAGCTATTAAAGGAAGGCATCATAGAACCTAGTCGGTCGCAATGGCGGGCCCAGGTCCTGGTGGTACGAAGTGAAGCGCATCGCAAACGCATGGTAATCGACTATTCACAGACGATTAATCGATTTACACAGCTGGATGCCTACCCCCTACCGGGGATGGACGCCCTGGTTCGACAGGTGGCCCAGTACTCGGTCTATAGCACCCTTGATCTGCGTAGTGCGTATCATCAAATCCCCATCTCCGAGGCCGGTGTTTGCATGCTCGGGGATGCATTGCAATATCAATCCTGCATCCCCGGGCATGTAGAGGTGGTGTATCGATGCAGTGCATGCTTTCTCCTCCCTCCCACAGGGTTCTTTTTCTTTTGTCTCCCAAACAAATGACAGGTCCTGGGTTGAGTTTTGTAAATACAAATAGTGTAACTTGTAAATAATGCTCCCCACCATACATGTATAGTTTGAAATTAATTCCGCATTTCGGTTAATTGTGGGTGCGAATCTGTTAGGCAGCATGCAACGTAGCAGGCGGGACATACTTAATTGTGTTTTAAAACTGTCGCACGCAAGGGCAAGGTTAATAGTAGAGGGGTATGACACCTGCGTGTCACACTAAGTTAAAGTTTTGTCGGCCCGAGCCATGCCGTGAGGAATGAGGGTGCTGTGTTGCGGTTTTTCGAACCTTCACATGTACATTTAGTAGTAAATTCCCTTATAAATAACCCCTGTGTACATTTCCCCTTAATTGAAATAATTGCACCCTAGTTAGTCCACATTGCAACACGTAGCAAACCATAGGAACTCTCCGTAGTTATATCATTATTATGTTTTTCAGGTAAGGCTGTGTTTCCATTAGTGACTCTATGTTGCATCAATCAAATGAGATAGATCCCTTTCAATATCCCCAATGGCCTCCTAAAAGTGCCAGTAATGCGGCGTTTGCCGGCATTGCATGGGGTTGTGTTTACTGGCTCCACATCGCCCCAAACTCCATTGCCCATGAGGCCAGGATCGGAGAAGAAGGGCGTGGCCCTACCTCGTCATCAAAGGTGGAGCAAGAGAGCCCCTGGCAACCAACCAGGAATCGGTGGGCATGGCTTGGTAGGGCGTGGCAAGGAAGATCTGGCAAGTTCGAGAAAGTTCCACGGGGGTGGTTATAAAACCCTCGGCGCGAGGCCCCCACGTAAGATGAGCGAGGAGAGGCGGCAGATGAGCTTCAGAGGCAGATGAACATGGAGCACCGAAAGACGCATAAGAAGGCAGGAGAGACCAAGCTGCGAAAAGCCCCGAGACGCTGCTTCGGGCAGCCCTGCCACGTGAAGCTCTGACGCGCTGCTGCGAGCAGCCCGGCCGTGAGAACCCGAGAGCGAGGAGTCGGCGGCCGCTCGCTTCCAGACCTGCCGTTCTGCACGGACCCTTCTCATCCCTCCAGTCATTCCTGCCTGCAATTCCCTATTCGTGTGAGTCTGTTTGTATTGTCCTGTGGGTAAAAGTAAGCCTGTTTAAGCATTGCACTGTCTTCTTTTCCTGTAAATTACTTTTATTTCTGCTCTTCCTTTGGTTTTTGTATAGTTAATAATAAATACCTGTTCCTCCTTACTTTGGTTTCATTCTCGTCCGATCGTCTTCGTGTTTTCCCTATTGAATATCTGTGGCACGATTTTGGCAGAACTGCTTACAATCGGGTTTAGTCAATTGCTAACGGCTCGGGTTCCGGATTGCTAAACCACTCGGCAAATACCATCTTGTCCGGGATTCGAGCGGTACTTGTCTCCCTGTTTTGCGGAGGGATTGATAAAGGTATTCGGGCTAATACCTGGACCAATAACCCTGATCAATCCCACCCCGCAAAAGAGCGTTTCAAGTACCACGACCGGTCAGCTTAAAAAGACGAGGGGATTAAACCCCCCTCGGTAAGGGGAGTGCCGTCCCCCGGATCCGTAACAATATCTATATTTAGATATAGTACACCTTCATTAGGCATCAGATATGAAGCTTGCAGCCAAGTTTCATCAAAATTGTGTGTGTGGTTTCGGAGAAGAGCAAATACCTATTTTAGGGGGTAGGCACCTCCCTCCACCGTAAACCCTGTTAATGTGCTCACATTTTGATGTGGTCAATACACCTTCATTAGGCATCAGATATGAAGCTTATAGCAAAGTTTCATCAAAATTGTGTGTGTAGTTTAGGAGAAGAGAGGAAACACCTATTTTGGGGGGAGGGAGAGTGGGGGCCGTCAAACCCCCCCCCCCCCCATCGGCCCCCACAATGAGCACAGATTTTGATGCGGTCATTACACCGTCATTACGCATCAGATACAAGGCGTACGATCAAGTTTCATCAAAATCATGTGTGTAGGTTCAAAGAAGAGAGCAAATACCTATTTGGGGGGAGTGGGGGGGGGGGGGAGGAGGTCAAGTGCTCCCTCCCCCGTAATGAACACAGATTTTGATGCGGTCAATGCACCTTCGTTCGGCATCAGATATTAAGCTTGTGGCTTTGTTTCCTCAACATTGTGTGTGTAGTTTCAGAGAAGAGAACAAATACCTATTGGGGGTGGGTCAAAAAAACCCCTGTAGACCTCAATGAGCACAGATTTTGAATTCGTTTCAAAAGCCATTGACAAGACCAATTGGCCGATGTATGTGCCAAATTTCAGCTAGTTTCAATTTTGGGCGGACAGACAGACTCCAACATGAATTTGAGGGCTTTCTTGATAAAACTCAAGAATGCGGAAACAGACGTTGCTGAAATTTGGAACATATTACCTCGATGTTCAAAGTATTTACTTCTGAAATTTGCAGCCGATTTCTTCCGGTAGAAGCCGATAAACGCATTTTCAGTCCCCATGTTAAAGTTTCATACAGAGAAACGATCCCGTGCAAAAGGAGGGAGGCTTTACGCCTCCCTTGGATCCAGCTCCTACACAATAACTAGCACAAGATTTGTGCATTTTCCCATCGTCAAGAGGTCCTTCCTTGAAGAGTTGGTTACTGTTACTCAGTGATGATGCACAGATTCGTCTTTACAATTGCAGACATCCAGAATAAATGACCAAGCCTCCACGCTCACAGGAGGCACTCCAAAAGGTTCAACGTCCATTCAGTGGTAGAAATCCGTCAGGGGGTTTGGGAAGAACGAGCCCATGTACAATCCTTCGGGTTTTGTGGTGACCCACGTCATCCGGATTTTACATTATGTCAAGCTGGAATATCTCAGTGCTTTGGGCAAACCAACAAGGTTCTTAAAGTCTTTCGTTGTGCAGAGGCCCAGCCCTTTCTCAGGTACTTTTCAGCTTCTTTCAGAAACGACCATTTTAGGAAACAATGCTCATCTCACACACAGATATCATTATCAGGAAGCATGCCCAACAAAACATTGCTAAGGGGTTATGTGCAAGCACATCAAGCATTCTGAGCTGTATGAGGTCATTTCCAAGTCCAGCGAAACAGGTGACCACATTAAAAATATGGAAAACAAGGACGGTTCAGTTTTCACATGATCGAGTAAACGCATCTTTAAAGCTTTTCACTCGGACTCAAAAATAGCAAATTAGGCATGCTCGATGCAGGTAAACATCATTGAGGAAGCAAATATCCAAAAGCACAACCAGACAGGATGGAGAATGCTTGAAAACATTTTATTGGATTTTAAGGGAGATCATTTTCAGCCAGCCGAAGCACTTTCTTGGACATCTGAGAACACAGGACAAATTAAAGTTCAAGCGAAATCAATGCAGAAGTCACACGTCTACAATGAATGAAATAACGATCTGCAATCTTAATGGAAACAAAGAAGGGTGGACAAACTGGATGCAAAGGGGAAGTCAACAGGAAACGTTCAACACTGCCAACCTTTAAATCTAAGAAGTGGGTAATGGTGGACCTGACGGCATTTGAGGTGCAGCCGCAGGGGGTGGCACTGGAAGCTCCGCTTTCGCTCCCTTCTGTTCTGAAATGGGTCCAACTGGCAGCACTTCTTCTTTGGGCTCCACAACACTCACATGGTCAGGCAGAGGCTTTTTGGGACCGATTTTACCACTGGGATCCCACGGGCGCATTATCTTCACCTTTATGCCAAGCACACCTAGTCGGGAGGAACAAGAAAAGAAAAAAAAAAGACGCATTTCATCATAACTGCAACGAGGTAAAATAAAAACCAAGAACTGCTTCAAACAAAATGGTAAAAACAACATCAGACATCAGTCATTACAAGAGGGAAAGGGTGAGGAGAGCGAAAGTGGTGTACATCGAACAGAACCATCCAAGCCATCCATACTTAGACCTGTCATTACAGACAAGGTAGATTAAACACCAACAAACAAATGCCCTTGAAAATGATATTGCACAGCAAGTTTCGACTCAGACACCAACAATGTAACCAATAACCACACAATTTATCAGGAACACAAAACTCGCAAACCGCATTTTAAATCGGGGAACTACTAGGACTAAACTTTCAACCTGAGCAACCCACCCTGCCTCAACAGCACGTGCCGGATGGCCATGTCCACATAGTGGTTCACTGGGTCTCCACTGTGGATCATGAGCCCATCCACAAACTTCATGGACTTGGCTCGCTGGCCACGCAGTTTCCCAGATACCACCACTTCACAGCCCTTGGCACCATTCTCCATGATGAACCTCAGCACGCCATAGCAAGCTCTGTAAACAGAAACAGAAATCACACCGCAAGGAAACGCGAGCGTTCACATCAAAACCACTGCTTTCCCAACATCTGCAACCAAATTCATGATATCCATTAACCGAGCTCGAGGAAAACTTCAGGCCCAAGGAACAGTCATTTCATAAGGTCTCAACAAGTCCATTTCATCCTCACCAAAAGTATTGTTATGTTTATGGGAGGTGGGGAGGGCAGTGGGGGGGTTGGGTTACAGATTTTACAGATTACCTTATGAGATTAAAAAAAAAAGCTGTATAGAGTAGCATGGTCCGTGTGCGAGGTAGGTAACCAATCTCGATGTAAGAAGTAGGGACACATCAACTTCAGGATTGTCCATTTGATTGTGTACTAGATGGAGGATGGTGCTTGTAATAGATGGCGAGTGATTAAGTGAAGGAACCATGTGTAAAACCTCCTTCCTTGTCAGGTCAGTCTCTTGACTGCCACTGGTCACATGTAACCCAGTGCTACCTGCCGCATGGTCAGGTAGTCTGTGACTAAACAGACGACCCTCACTGCCTTGCCAGTGGGGAGGGTGAGTGACACCCTGCAGGACTACAAACAACACCTGTTAAAGAGTGATGTGCTCCCTCCGTGAGCCTACGGTCAACCAGTAAGGAGATGTCGTCTCCTAAAAAACACCCATCCGGATGGACCAGTTTTTTTAGGTAGTAGGTTGTAGACAGCAACCGCTCGGGGTAGTACTACTGTTCAAACTTAGGAGTGTTAAAGTGGTTCCGGGAACCATTTTACACACTCAGTGTCAGGATTGTTGGTCTTACTTTTTGTCTCACTCACTATCGCTACCGGGTTAGCTTCAACCTATCTTTCTTACAATCATACATTTTCATCACACACTTTTCTTACTCATTTTAACTCCTCACACCTTCACATTCTCTCTCTTATTTCTCTTTCCTCTCATTTCCTCAGAGCGTCCAATTAAATATGAAAAAGTCCAAAAAGCTAATGGCTCCTAGTTCCCGGCATTGCGGGGTACAAAGAATGTCCGGTGACCTGCCTGTCTCTGCTGCCAACGAGAGGTCGGTAGGGCTCAGGCAGGAGTAAGGACCTTTGCCTGGTGAATCAATGTGACTCTTTTTCAATTCATTTCACCAACATTCATAGTCTTTCTTCAAATCTTTCCTCTGTTTAACATCATCAAGCAAGTTCCTCTCCTAATGTCTTGCTTCTCTCAGAGACCCAATTTTCCCACGGACGTTAAAGGAGTTCTCCTTTAACATTTCAAACGACAACCTTCACTCACCATTCCACTTCAAAGGAGTCTGTGTCTACTCCATCATCACATCATCTAACAACACTATTAAATCACAATTGCATTTAGATATTATCAAACCAACCCATTGTTGTCATCTGTTACACTTCTGGATTTGGGAGCAGATCCTTATTGAGGCAATTTCAAAATCATAATTTTATTGAGGAAATAATGAAAGCTCCGACCTACCTTACAACATCCAGTGGGACATCAAAATGTTCCACAGAAGGTTTGGCGGGGCTCGCCCCAAAACTGAGGGAGTACTTTGGGTCCCAAACCCCTCCACACCCCTGCCCCAAACCCCTCCACCCCAAACCCCCCCACACCACCGCCCCAAACCAC
The DNA here is from genome assembly GCF_964187855.1 of Myxine glutinosa. Taxonomy (NCBI): domain Eukaryota; kingdom Metazoa; phylum Chordata; class Myxini; order Myxiniformes; family Myxinidae; genus Myxine; species Myxine glutinosa. The sequence goes on along the minus strand of NC_136264.1, from coordinate 6,852,971 downwards.
ACCACACACCCACCCCAAACCCCCCCACACCCCTGCCCCCAACCCCCCCACACCCACGCCCCAAACCCCCTCACAACCCCGCCCCAAACCCCCTCACACCCCCGTCCCAAACCAACCCCCACCCCCCGTCCCAAACCCCTCCACACCCCCGTCCCAAACCCCTCCACACCCCCGTCCCAAACCCCTCCACACCCCCGTCCCAAACCCCTCCACACCCCCGCCCCAAACCCCTCCACACCCCCGCCCCAAACCCCTCCACACCCCCCGCCCCAAACCCCCACACCCCCCGCCCCAAACCACCCCCGTCCCACCCCCGTCCCAAACCCCTCCACACTCCCGTCCAACCCCTCACACACTGTACAGGGTAGGGCATCGCACACAGGGGAGAGGGAGGATGGTAGGGTGAAAAATGACACTTTTACCTTGACTTGACTTGAGAGAAGGGAGAATGGAGAACCTGCCTTGACTCACTTCTGGTGTTCATTTATGAACTTGAAACCATCAAATACACTTCCTTTACAAACAACAACAGGCATTTTAAGGCCATTTTCCCTGCAAGAGCGGGGGTTAGCCTTGCCGTCCCCATGACAATCTTCTCCATTTTGCCCTATTTTCTGCATCTCCCCTTGTTAACCCCCTTGCCCGCATTTCTTCTTCGACCATCTTTAGCCAAGTCTTTCTCGGTCTTCCCCGTCCTCTACTTCCTTCTACATTTATTTCCATCACTCTTCTCAACCAGTCACTTTCATCCTTCCTCAACACATGACCAAACCATCTCAACCTGTTCCTTTTCACAGCATCCATCACAGGCTCTATTCCCATCATCTTTCGCAATTCATCATTCATTCATTCATTCTCTCAATGATACTCCGCACATCCACCGAACCATCCGCATTTCCACCCTTCGTTGCTGCTCTACCTTCAATACTCCCGCCAGGGAGGTGTGTGTGTGTGTGTGTGTGTGTGTGTGTGTGTGTGTGTGTGTGTGTGTGTGTGTGTGTGTGTGAGATATCTGGAAAAGTTCTGAACGGATTTGGATGAAAGTTGGTGAGATGATTGCCCTTGGGATAAGGAAGAATTGATTCGTTTTTGGTCTTCCTCAGGATATTATTCCTGATCCAGGAATTTTTTTGGGAAAGATTTTTTCTGTTTTACTGCATTAAAGCTTTTATTCTTATTCTTAAATGATGTTTTTCTCCTCTAATTCCGAGATATATCAAAATAAATTCTCTGACAGTTAGGGCCTACTTCCTTTTTCATTTATTGTTTTGGGGAGAGGGGATGTTAAACAAAACGTATTATTCCAACTAAACCCACGGCGGGAGTATGCGCTCTACTGAGAGGCGTTCTAGTCACCCATTGTGATCAATGTTAGCTCTTACACAATCCTCGATACAACAACAACAACATGCATTTTAAGGCCATTTTCCCTGCTAGAGCGGGGGTTAGCCTTGCGGTCCCCATGACAATCTTCTCCATCTTGCCCTATTTTCTGCATCTCCCCTTGTTAACCCCCTTGCCCGCATTTCTTCTTCCACCATCTTTAGCCAAGTCTTTCTCGGTCTTCCCCGTCTTCTACTTCCTTCTACATTCATTTCCATCACTCTTCTCAACCAGTCACTTTCATCCTTCCTCAACACATGACCAAACCATCTCAACCTGTTCCTCTTCACAGCATCAATCACAGGCTCTATTCCCATCATCTTTGGCAATTCATCATTTGTCTTCCTCTCTCTCAACGATACTCTGCACATCCACCGAACCATTCGCATTTCCACCCTTTCCAGCCTTCGTTGCTGCTCTACGTTCATTACCCATGTCTCGCTCCCATAAATCATAACACTTCTCACACATGCAGCATACACCTTTCCCTTCAGCTTCAACGACACTCCCCTCCTCGTCAGCACGCCACTCAGTTCCCGAAACTTCTTCCATGCACATCTCACTTCTGTTACTCATTAAAAATTGATTAAAACCAAACATTATTCAATAAATATTGTATTCCATAGTTAGTTTAGATTATTACATACAACATTTTTCGAAGTACGGCACTGTATTGTTTAATTACATATTTGGGAAAGAGTGAATTGGCCTTAAACTCTGCATATGCACCCAGGGAATATGGAAAAATAATTGCACTCCGGTTTGATCCCAAACTTCAATATTCAGTTAGTGTACTTTTACTAATTAATAACAAAAATAACGAATTCCAAATAGGGAACCCAACCTCCTCTCAACCCCCTCCTTCTCTCCTCTCCCCGACCCCACATCGGTTCGACCAGACACATTCTAAACGGCTCTTAGAATACATTTCGCTGGTTTCCTCAACTTCTGCCAATACTGAGAATTAAACCATCCGAGCAGCTATGAAAAATGAAATCAGATTGTGAATTAGAGTCGAGATAAAGCAGTGAGGGAGTCTCAATGGCCTTTATATTACAGGCCTTCATTTCATTTAAAATACATTTTGTTCTATAAACGGTAGCTTTCGTCCAATTTAGTTCCCTTTTTTTTGCAACAGAGTTGAAAACCATCGTAGCGACTGGAAAATGAAATCAGATATTGAATTTCAGTCGAGATAAACCCGTGAGAGACTGAGAAAGCGCAAGCCTAATAAAAGAGGCCTCAACGCTATGGGGAGCAAACAAAATGGTGGAGATTTGTTTTTGAAGACCCTCCCAGAACGGGTGTAGCCACTCCCTCAGAGGGTGAAGCCACACACATGAACGGACAGACAGACTCACCGAAACAGAATATAATAGAGATTTCACCAAGTTTCATGGGTGTATTTGAACAAAGTGGATTTCCGATGTGCTATGACAACTTTCATCAAACACATCTGAGCTTCATTTTGAAAAGTAAGGCAGATATAAAAGGTTGGATTTCAAGTCTGCATTACCCAGGAAATGGAAAAGACTTTAAAGGGGTTTAAGGGTCTGTGTGAACCCTGACCATTTCTTAGGGTTCATCGAAGGGCTAATGGTGAAAAGCATCAGTTGCACTTCGTTTCCCATGGCCGTAAGTAAACACTTTTCAACTGCGAGTTGACAAATCCATTCTTTGTCCTTTGGACATTTTAACGCGAACAACCAAAGCTCAAGCCAAATTGGAAGTCCCCTCATATACGATCGTTTAACAAAATCAAAACATTTCCACATTTAAAGAGTGTGCTCAATTCGTGTTTTTTGTGAGAGCGAGCCAATTGCGTTGAAAGCATACACAAGGGGAAAGAACAAAGGGTTGTGCATTTTGTAGTTTGCCAGTGAACACCTGAAGTACCCTTCCCCACCCCAACACCAATTTAAATGTATAGCTTGCCAGCAAAACATGGAGATGAAGTCAAAAGGTTCAGCCAAAGCAAATATCCACAAATTTTAAAATGTAGTAAATCATCAATGGCCCAAACCACAAGTAGCAATACAGCATGGATGACGGATGGAGAGTGAGGAGGGAAGGGTAGATATAAATAGCAATGACCTGGCCACAGGGTGCACATTTGCATTTAGACCCACCTTCGCACAGCAAGGCCACCAAGGAGCTTGTAACGCAGAGACTCGCACTGCGCGATGGCGCAAAGACCTCTGTTAGCGACTTTCTCCGCGTACAGCTGCACAAAGTGACAGAAATAAGGAGAAGGTCAGTGGGAGTGAACAATGACAAGGTCGGCGTCAGCAAACAAGAAGAAGGTCGGCGTCAGCGAACAAGAAGAAGGCCATCGGCGGTAAACAAGAAGAAGGCCAGTGGCGGTAAACAAGGTAGTCAGCGGCGGTAAACAAGAAGGTGGTCAGCGGCGGTAAACAAGAAGGTGGTCAGCGGCGGTAAACAAGAAGGTGGTCAGCGGCGGTAAACAAGGTGGTCAGCGGTGGAAAACAAGGTGGTCAGTGGTGGTAAACAAGGTGGTCAGCGGCAGTAAACAAGGTGGTCAGTGGCGGTAAACAAGGTGGTCAGCGGCGGTAAACAAGGTGGTCAGCGGCGGTAAACAAGGTCAGCGGCGGTAAACAAGGTCAGCGGCGGTAAACAAGGTCAGCGGCGGTAAACAAGGTCAGCGGCGGTAAACAAGGTCAGCGGCGGTAAACAAGGTCAGCGGCGGTAAACAAGGTCAGCGGCAGTAAACAAGGTCAGCAGCGGTAAACAAGGTCAGCGGCGGTAAACAAGGTCAGCGGCGGTAAACAAGGTCAGCGGTGGTAAACAAGGTCAGTGGCGATAAACAAGGTCAGCGGCGATAAACAAGGTCAGCGGCGGTTTCTCGGTCTATTCTCCCACATCGGCGTGAAGCTGGAAGGTGTGAAAACATTTTGCGACCTCGGAGACATGCTGAATGGAGAAGGTGGATCTGACTCGGCAACGGTTGCTAGAGTGAGATGTGCATGGAAGAAGTTTCGGGAACTGAGTGGCGTGCTGATGAGGAGGAGAGTGTCGTTGAAGCTGAAGGGAAAGGTGTATGCTGCATGTGTGAGAAGTGTTATGATTTATGGGAGCGAGACATGGATAATGAACGTAGAGCAGCAACGAAGGCTGGAAAGGGTGGAAATGCGAATGTTCGATGGATGTGCGGAGTATCGTTGAGAGAGAGGAAGACAAATGATGATTTGCGAAAGATGATGGGAATAGAGCCTGTGATTGATGCTGTGAAGAGGAACAGGTTGAGATGGTTTGGTCATGTGTTGAGGAAGGATGAAAGTGACTGGTTGAGAAGAGTGATGGAAATGAATGTGGAAGGAAGTAGAGGACGGGGAAGACCGAGAAAGACTTGGCTAAAGATGGTGGAAGAAGAAATGCAGGCAAGGGGGTTTAACAAGGGGAAATGTAGAAAATAGGGAAAAATGGAGAAGATTGTCATGGGGACCGCAAGGCTAACCCCCGCTCTAGCAGGGAAAATGGCCTTTAACATGCATGTTGTTGTGTTGTATCCATCGTTGTCATGCTGGTGCTCTGGAGCGGTTTCTCGGTCTATTCTCACACATCCATCAGTTTGTCATGCTGGTGCTCTCGAGCGGTTTCTCAGTCTATTCTCACACATCCATCGGTTTGTCATGCTGGTGCTCCAATGCGGTTTCTCGGTCTATTCTTCCACATCCATCGGTTTGTCATGCTGGTGCTCCAATGCGGTTTCTCGGTCTATTCTTCCACATCCATCAGTTTGTCATGCTGGTGCTCCAAGGCGGTTTCTCAGTCGATTCTTCCACATCCATCAGTTTGTCATGCTGGTGCTCCAAGGCGGTTTCTCGGTCTATTCTTCCACATCCATCAGTTTGTCATGCTGGTGCTCCAAGGCGGTTTCTCAGTCGATTCTTCCACATCCATCAGTTTTTCATGCTGGTGCTCTGGAGCGGTTTCTCGGTCTATTCTTCCACATCCATCAGTTTGTCATGCTGGTGCTCCAAGGCGGTTTCTCAGTCGATTCTTCCACATCCATCAGTTTGTCATGCTGGTGCTCCAAGGCGGTTTCTCAGTCGATTCTTCCACGTCCATCAGTTTGTCATGCTGGTGCTCTGGAGCGGTTTCTCGGTCTATTCTTCCACATCCATCAGTTTGTCATGCTGGTGCTCCAAGGCGGTTTCTCGGTCTATTCTTCCACATCCATCAGTTTGTCATGCTGGTGCTCCAAGGCGGTTTCTCGGTCTATTCTTCCACATCCATCAGTTTGTCATGCTGGTGCTCCAAGGCGGTTTCTCAGTCGATTCTTCCACGTCCATCAGTTTGTCATGCTGGTGCTCCAAGGCGGTTTCTCGGTCTATTCTTCCACGTCCATCAGTTTGTCATGCTGGTGCTCCAAGGCGGTTTCTCAGTCGATTCTTCCACGTCCATCAGTTTGTCATGCTGGTGCGCCAAGGCGGTTTCTCGGTCTATTCTTCCACATCCATCAGTTTGTCATGCTGGTGCTCCAAGGCGGTTTCTCGGTCTATTCTTCCACATCCATCAGTTTGTCATGCTGGTGCTCCAAGGCGGTTTCTCGGTCTATTCTTCCACATCCATCAGTTTGTCATGCTGGTGCTCCAAGGCGGTTTCTCGGTCTATTCTCACACATCCATCAGTTTGTCATGCTGGTGCTCCAAGGCGGTTTCTCGGTCTATTCTCACACATCCATCAGTTTGTCATGCTGGTGCTCCAAGGCGGTTTCTTGGTCTATTCTTCCACATCCATCAGTTTGTCATGCTGGTGCTCTCGAGCGGTTTCTCAGTCTATTCTCACACATCCATCGGTTTGTCATGCTGGTGCTTTAGGGCGGTTTCTCGGTCTATTCTCCCACATTTTTTTTTTTTTTGTATACAGAATCGAGGCTCGTGAAAGAGCTAACATTTATCACAAAAAAATAATCAAACAGACAAACAAAATATATAAAAAGAGGGGAGCGGTAGACAAGATGGGGAGAGAAGGGAAAGCACACAAACACAACATTTGAGAGCAGGGACATCGGGAGATGTGTGGGAGGGAGAGGGCTTGGGGAGAGGAGGCATGGGAAGGGGGAGGGGGTGGGAGAAGTACAAAACACAAGGACACCAAGGTCTTCCAGGAAAGAAGTTGTTATTTCAAAAAAGTGGGTTTGGGGTGAAATTAGTGGGGGGTAGAAAAGATCAAGGTTTTGGATGGGGGAAGATAAGAGATGGTGGTGAACAGCCGTTTTAAAGACCTGGAGGGTGGAGTGGGATTGAAGAGAGTGAGGGAGTTTGTTCCAGAGGCGGGAGAAAAGAGGAAGGAAGGAGTGAAGGTGAGCAGAGAGTCTTGATTTTGGCAGTTTAACCATAAGAGGGTTGCAGGCAGATCTTGTGCGACCTGTAGGAATATTTGGGGGACAGAGCCCAGAGAGAGCTGGGGGGGCAAGGCCGGAGAGGAGTCGGTAGAAGAGAGAAAGACCACCAACCTGCCTGCGGTGAGTAAGTGAAAGGCCCTCGGAGATAGCGTCATCGCGGGAGATTACATCCATCGGTTTGTCACGCTGGTGCTGCTCTAAATACTCATTTTTCTTTGTACATAATATCCAAGCACATCAGGATTCAAGCTAGCAACACACATTCAATCGCAGAACAATTTTCAAATTACGGAGGATCTGCGGCTTTTGATCGCAATACAAATTAGCCGCTATACCCTTTGAGATGCAAAATATTGTGTGATGCGGTTTTGGAAAATGTACCCACAGGAGGAGCACATTCATGTGCACGATTGGCGAGGGGACCCTGTTAGACACGATGATACAAACTGGCGTCCGCTGTTGCTTAACAACCCGTCCGGGCACAGAGTTATCGGGCACAGAGTTATCGGGCACAGAGTTATCGGGCACAGAGTTATCCGGCACAGAGTTATCCGTGCCCTGGTGGCCTCAGGTCCAGAGGTCACGGAGAAGGTCTGAGGAACTCCCTTGTGGTAACTCCTGAGCCCCGGCGCCACAACAACATAGTGATACACTCCTCCATAGGCTGACTGAACTTGAACAGTAATTTGCAAAGAACCACTCTCCCTCAGGAACCCAATGCCAATGCCAACCCCCCCCCCCCCCACTCCCCACGCACCCCCATCCACAAACGACATTACAGCTTTCTCAACACCATTTCACTGATTTACCTCCACGTTACCCTCCGGGAAGTCGAAGCGTTTCTGTATTACAGAAGTCAGCTCCCTGATGCGCCGACCCTTCTCACCAAGAACATTCTGAGTCCTGCATTTAAAAAAGCGAGAGAGGGGATGTGATGGATCATTGTAGAAGACGCTTAAAATAATAACAAGACCGGAAGTCGAACAGCGGCGTAGCCGGGCTTGTAATATATTATAATCTACAAACACACATGATTAGCTTTTTTTAACAGTCGTTAATGCTGCTTATAACATTAAACAAATAAATTTGGAGGAATCCCGACATCCGTGAGGTAAGTTTTACATACAGAACTGAGGGTAGATCTAATGTAATCTATATACCCCACAAGGGTTGGGTTAATAACATGCTATCAAAAAACCGAGACGACTTCCTTACTTCCACGGTTTTTAGTCCGTACAACACTTCTGATCGATTCATGAACCATACACCGCTTCAATCCATTAACTTTGTATTCAGGACATTGGGATTAAAGTGATATTGTCATATTTACCATATTATTATTGTTATTACGAAAACGATACGACTGAAATGATACTGTATTAAGAAACCTGGACTTAATTTGTGCAAAGCGGTCCAAAGGGTAGGCATAAAGCCTAAGGCCTATACATACCGTTTTGTTGCAAGAGACGTAACGCCGATGGTTTTGATATTTGATGGTCATTTTAACAATTGGTTTGTGTTTCACACTGAATGAAAAACGTAAAGATAGAGCATGGCGATTGTCATGGACGACAGGTTTGACAATATGTTCGGCATGAACGAATTGGAATCAAAATGGCGGAGTGTGGAGAGTCAACCACCGTACGCCGTAATGACATCAGAGGTAATCACCAGATCACCAGCTCCGATTGGTATAGGTCTTAGGGGACGTACATACATACATACAAATACAGTTCGAGACAGCTTTGCCCGATGGGCTACGCCATGAAAATAAAAATTAACATAATTCCTCCGGCGACGTAGTTGACCATTTAATTTTGTGCAATATCGACGCCCATGACAGGGCAGGGGTAAAGTGGCGAAATGACAATCTGTACAATCTGCTTAATTAGGAACAAGTTAGTTACAAAGAACAAAATCATTGCAGGGTTAATTTTGGTGGTTTGCAAGCTCAAACAACATTTAATCAATACCTTAGCACCTGAACAAACAAGTAACTGCAGTAGAGAGAAAAGTGCACGAAGCAACAGATCTACCATTAATTTATTCTCCGCTTGGTAGACGGAGCCTGTACCTGGTGGCCAAAATGATGACCTCCGTACGTGACGGTGTGACCCTGACCTCCACGCCACTGTAACCATCCTCCGCCAACTCACGCGTCAGGAACTCGTTTAGCTCAGCCTTGAACACGCCATCAGCCACAAACTGGTAAAAGAGAGACATGGTTGTGAGCAGGGTCGGATTGCCACAGAGGCCAATGGGGCTCATGTGGCAACTGAAGTAAGGGCGGAAAAATAAATAAATAAAGAATACACAAATACGGTCCACAATACAGTGAGTATTGTAGCGTGTGGGTTCGAGTAGAGGGGGTGGGAGTAAAGTAGAGTGTGGGTACTAGGGTGGTGGTTGAGAGTAGTGTAAAGTGAGTGTGGATACGACTATGGTGGTTGAGAGTAGTGTAAAGTGAGTGTGGCTACGACTATGGTGGTTGAGAGTAGTGTAAAGTGAGTGTGGCTACAAGTATGGTGGTTGTGAGTAGTGCAAAGTAGGGTGTGGGTACGAGTATGGTGGTTGTGAGTAGTCTAAAGTAGAGTGTGGGTACGAGCGTGGGGGTTGTGAGTAGGGTAAAGTAGGGTGTGGGTCCGAGTATGGTGGTTGTGAGTAGGGTAAAGTAGAGTGTGGGTACGAATATGGTGGTTGTGAGTCGGGTAAAGTCGGGTGTGGGTACGAGTATGGTGGTTGTGAGTTGTGTAAAGGACGGTGTGGGTACGAGTGTGGTGGTTGAGAGTAGTGTAAAGTGAGTGTGGATACGACTATGGTGGTTGAGAGTAGTGTAAAGTGAGTGTGGCTACGACTATGGTGGTTGAGAGTAGTGTAAAGTGAGTGTGGCTACGAGTATGGTGGTTGTGAGTAGTGCAAAGTAGGGTGTGGATACGAGTATGGTGGTTGTGAGTAGTCTAAAGTAGAGTGTGGGTACGAGCGTGGGGGTTGTGAGTAGTGTAAAGTAGGGTGTGGGTACGAGTATGGTGGTTGTGAGTAGGGTAAAGTAGGGTGTGGTACGAGTATGGTGGTTGTGAGAAGGGTAAAGTAGGATGTGATTACGAGTATGGTGGTTGTGAGTTGTGTAAAGTAGGGTGTGGGTATGAGTATGGTGGTTGTGAGTAGGGTAAAGTAGGGTGTGGGTACGAGTATGGTGGTTGAGTCGGGTAAAGTAGGGTGTGGGTAAGAGTATGGTGGTTGTGAGTTGTGTAAAGTAGGGTGTGGGTACGAGTATGGTGGTTGTGAGTAGGGTAAAGTAGGGTGTGGGTATGAGTATGGTGGTTGTGAGTAGTGTAAAGTATAGTGTGGGTATGAGTATGGTGGTTGTGAGTGGTGTAAAGTAGGGTGTGGGTACGAGTATGGTGGTTGTGAGTTGTGTAAAGTCGGGTGTGGGTACGAGTGTGGTGGTTGAGTTGTGTAAAGTAGGGTGTGGGTCCGCGTATGGTGGTTGTGAGTAGGGTAAATTAGGGTGTGGGTACGAGTATGGTGGTTGTGAGTAATGTAAAGTAGAGAGTGGGTCCGAGTATGGTGGTTGCGAGTTGGGTAAAGTAGGGTGTGGCTTCGAGAATGGTGGTTGCGAGTAGTGTGAAGTAGAGTGTGGGTATGAGTATGGTGGTTGTGAGTCGGGTAAAGTAGGGTGTGGTACGAATATGGTGGTCGTGAGTAGGGTAAAGTAGGATGTGGATACGAGTATGGTGGTTGTGAGTTGTGTAAAGTAGGGTGTGGGTATGAGTATGGTGGTTGTGAGTCGGGTAAAGTAGGGTGTGGCACGAGTATGGTGGTTGTGAGTAGGGTTAAGTAGGGTATGGAAACGAGTATGGTGGTTGTGAGTAGGGTAAAGTAGAGTGTGGGTACGAGTATGGTGGTTGTGAGTCGTGTGTGGGTACCAGTATGGTGGTTGTGAGTTGTGTAAAATGGGGTGTGGGTACGAGTATGGTGGTTGTGAGTAGGGTAAAGTAGGATGTGATTACGAGTATGGTGGTTGCGAGTTGTGTAAAGTAGGGTGTGGGTACGAGTGTGGTGGTTGTGAGAAGGGTAAAGTAGGATGTGATTACAAGTATGGTGGTTGTGAGTTGTGTAAAGTAGGGTGTAGCTTCGAGAATGGTGGTTGCGAGTAGTGTGAAGTATAGTGTGGGTACGTGTATGGTGGTCGGGAGTAGGGTAAAGTAGGGTGTGGTACGAGTATGGTGGTTGTGGGTAGGGTAAAGTAGAGTGTGGGTACGAGTATGGTGGTTGTGAGTTATGTAAAGTAAGGTGTGGGTACGAGTATGGTGGTTGTGAGTCGTGTAAAGTAGAGTGTGGGAACGAGTATGTTGGTTGTGAGTTGTGTAAAGTAGGGTGTTGGTACGAGTATGTGGTTGTGAGTAGGGTAAAGTAGGGTGTGGGTACGAGTATGGTGGTTGTGAGTAGTGTAAAGTATAGTGTGGGTACGAGTATGGTGGTTGCGAGTTGGGTAAAGTAGGGTGTGGGTATGAGTATGGTGGTTGTGAGTAGTGTAAAGTAGAGTGTGGGTACGAGTATAGTGGTTGCGAGTAGGGTAAAGTAGGGTGTGGGTACGAGTGTGGTGGTTGAGTTGTGTAAAGTAGGGTGTGGGTCCGAGTATGGTGGTTGCGAGTTGGGTAAAGTAGGGTGTGGCTTCAAGAATGGTGGTTGCGAGTAGTGTGAAGTAGAGTGTGGGTACGAGTATGGTGGTTGTGAGTAGGGTAACGTAGGGTGTGGTACGAGTATGGTGGTTGTGAGTAGGGTAAAGTAGGATGTGGATCCGAGTATGGTGGTTGTGAGTAGGGTAAAGTAGTGTGTGGGTACGAGTATGGTGGTTGTGAGTCGGGTGTGGGTACGAGTATGGTGGTTGTGAGTTGTGTAAAGTGGGGTGTGGGTACGAGTATGGTGGTTGTGAGTCGGGTAATGTAGGGTGTGGGTACGAGTATGGTGGTTGTGGGTAGGGTAAAGTAGGGTGTGGGTACGAGTATGGTGGTTGTGAGTAGGGTAATGTAGGATGTGATTTCGAGTATGGTGGTTGTGAGTTGTGTAAAGTAGGGTGTGGGTATGAGTATGGTGGTTGTGAGTAGGGTAAAGGAGGGTGTGGGTACGAGTATGGTGGTTGAGTAGGGTAAAGTAGGGTGTGGATACGAGTATGGTGGTTGTGAGTAGGGTAAAGTAGGGTGTGGGTACGAGTATGGTGGTTGTGAGTAGGGTAATGTAGGATGTGATTTCGAGTATGGTGGTTGTGAGTTGTGTAAAGTAGGGTGTGGGTATGAGTATGGTGGTTGTGAGTAGGGTAAAGGAGGGTGTGGGTACGAGTATGGTGGTTGAGTAGGGTAAAGTAGGGTGTGGATACGAGTATGGTGGTTGTGAGTTGTGTAAAGTAGGGTGTGGGTACGAGTATGGTGGTTGTGAGTAGTGTAAAGTAGGGTGTGGGTACGAGTATGGTGGTTGTGAGTTGTGTAAAGTCGGGTGTTGGTACGAGTATGTGGTTGTGAGTAGGGTAAAGTCGGGTGTGGGTACGAGTATGGTGGTTGTGAGTTGTGCAAAGTAGAGTGTGGGTCCGAGTATGGTGGTTGTGAGTTGGGTAAAGTAGGGTGTGGCTTCGAGAATGGTGGTTGCGAGTAGTGTGAAATGGAGTGTGGGTACGAGTATGGTGGTTGTGAGTAGGGTAAAGTAGGGTGTGGTACGAGTATGGTGGTTGTGAGTAGGGTAAAGTAGGATGTGGATACGAGTATGGTGGTTGTGAGTTGTGTAAAGTAGGGTGTGGATATGAGTGTGGTGGTTGTGAGTAGGGTAAATTAGGGTGTGGGTACGAGTATGGTGGTTGTGAGTAGTGTAAAGTAGAGTGTGGGTCCGAGTATGGTGGTTGTGAGTTGGGTAAAGTAGGGTGTGGCTTCGAGAATGGTGGTTGCGAGTAGTGTGAAATGGAGTGTGGGTACGAGTATGGTGGTTTTGAGTAGGGTAAAGTAGGGTGTGGTACGAGTATGGTGGTTGTGAGTAGGGTAAAGTAGGATGTGGATACGAGTATGGTGGTTGTGAGTAGGGTAAATTAGGGTGTGGGTACGAGTATGGTGGTTGTGAGTAGTGTAAAGTAGAGTGTGGGTCCGAGTATGGTGGTTGTGAGTTGGGTAAAGTAGGGTGTGGCTTCGAGAATGGTGGTTGCGAGTAGTGTGAAATGGAGTGTGGGTACGAGTATGGTGGTTGTGAGTAGGGTAAAGTAGGGTGTGGTACGAGTATGGTGGTTGTGAGTAGGGTAAAGTAGGATGTGGATACGAGTATGGTGGTTGTGAGTTGTGTAAAGTAGGGTGTGGGTATGAGTGTGGTGGTTGTGAGTAGGGTAAAGTAGGGTGTGGTACGAGTATGGTGGTTGTGGGTAGGGTAAAGTAGTGTGGGTACGAGTATGGTGGTTGTGAGTCGGGTGTGGGTACGAGTATGGTGGTTGTGAGTTGTGTAAAGTGGGGTGTGTGTACGAGTATGGTGGTTGCGAGTAGGGTAAAGTAGGGTGTGGGCATGAGTATGGTGGTTGTGAGTAGGGTAAAGTAGGGTGTGGGTATGAGTATGGTGGTTGTGAGTCGTGTAAAGTAGAGTGTGGGTACAAGTATGGTGGTTGTGAGTAGTGTAAAGTAGGGTGTGGGTACGAGTATAGTGGTTGCGAGTAGGGTAAAGTAGGGTGTGGGAACGAGTATGGTGATTGCGAGTCGGGTAAAGTAGGGTGTTGGTACGAGTATGGTGGTTGCGAGTTGGGTAAAGTAGGGTGTGGGTATGAGTATGGTGGTTGTGAGTAGTGTAAAGTATAGTGTGGGTACGAGTATGGTGGTTGTGAGTTGTGCAAAGTAGGGTGTGGGTATGAGTGTGGTGGTTGAGTTGTGTAAAGTAGGGTGTGGGTCCGAGTATGGTGGTTGTGAGTAGGGTAAATTAGGGTGTGGGTACGAGTATGGTGGTTGTGAGTAGTGTAAAGTAGTGTGGGTCCGAGTATGGTGGTTGCGAGTTGGGTAAAGTAGGGTGTGGCTTCGAGAATGGTGGTTGCGAGTAGTGTGAAATGGAGTGTGGGTACGAGTATGGTGGTTGTGAGTAGGGTAAAGTAGGGTGTGGTACGAGTATGGTGGTTGTGAGTAGGGTAAAGTAGGATGTGGATACGAGTATGGTGGTTGTGAGTTGTGTAAAGTAGGGTGTGGGTATGAGTGTGGTGGTTGTGAGTAGGGTAAAGTAGGGTGTGGTTCGAGTATGGTGGTTGTGAGTTGGGTAAAGTAGGGTGTGGATACGAGTATGGTGGTTGTGGGTAGGGTAAAGTAGTGTGGGTACGAGTATGGTGGTTGTGAGTCGGGTGTGGGTACGAGTATGGTGGTTGCGAGTTGTGTAAAGTGGGGTGTGGGTACGAGTATGGTGGTTGCGAGTAGGGTAAAGTAGGGTGTGGGTATGAGTATGGTGGTTGTGAGTAGGGTAAAGTAGGGTGTGGGTATGAGTATGGTGGTTGTGAGTCGTGTAAAGTAGAGTGTGGGTACGAGTATGGTGGTTGTGAGTCGTGTAAAGTATAGTGTGGGTACGAGTATGGTGGTTGCGAGTAGGGTAAAGTATAGTGTGGATACGAGTATGGTGGTTGCGAGTCGGGTAAAGTAGGGTGTGGGTTTGAGTATGGTGGTTGTGAGTAGTGTAAAGTATAGTGTGGGTACGAGTATGGTGGTTGCGAGTAGGGTAAAGTAGTGTGTGGGTACGAGTATAGTGGTTGCGAGTAGGGTAAAGTAGGGTGTGGGTACGAATATGGTGGTTGTGAGTTGTGTAAAGTAGGGTGTGGGTACGAATATGGTGGTTGTGAGTTGTGTAAAGTAGGGTGTGGGTACGAGTATGTTGGTTGCGAGTTGTGTAAAGTAGGGTGTTGGTACGAGTATGTGGTTGTGAGTAGGGTAAAGTAGGGTGTGGGTACGAGTATGGTGGTTGTGAGTAGTGTAAAGTATAGTGTGGGTACGAGTATGGTGGTTGTGAGTAGTGTAAAGTATAGTGTGGGTACGAGTATGGTGGTTGCGAGTTGGGTAAAGTAGGGTGTGGGTATGAGTATGGTGGTTGCGAGTAGGGTAAAGTAGAGTGTGGGGACGAGTATGGTGGTTGTGAGTTGTGTAAAGTAGGGTGTGGGTACGAGTATGGTGGTTGTGAGTCGTGTAAAGTAGAGTGTGGGTACGAGTATGTTGGTTGTGAGTTGTGTAAAGTAGGGTGTTGGTACGAGTATGTGGTTGTGAGTAGGGTAAAGTAGGGTGTGGGTACGAGTATGGTGGTTGTGAGTTGGGTAAAGTAGGGTGTGGGTATGAGTATAGTGGTTGCGAGTAGGGTAAAGTAGGGTGTGGGTACGAGTATGGTGGTTGTGAGTTGTGTAAAGTAGGGTGTGGGTACGAGTATGGTGGTTGTGAGTTGTGTAAAGTAGGGTGTAGGTACGAGTGTGGTGGTTGCGTTGTGTAAAGTAGGGTGTGGGTCCGAGTATGGTGGTTGCGAGTTGGGTAAAGTAGGGTGTGGCTTCGAGAATGGTGGTTGCGAGTAGTGTGAAGTAGAGTGTGGGTACGAGTATGGTGGTTGTGAGTAGGGTAAAGTAGGGTGTGGTACGAGTATGGTGGTTGTGAGTAAGGTAAAGTAGGATGTGGATACGAGTATGGTGGTTGCGAGTTGTGTAAAGTAGGGTGTGGGTATGAGTATGGTGGTTGCGAGTAGGGTCAAGTAGGGTGTGGCACGAGTCTGGTGGTTGTGAGTAGGGTAAAGTAGGGTGTGGATACGAGTATGGTGGTTGTGAGTAGGGTAAAGTAGAGTGTGGGTACGAGTATGGTGGTTGTGAGTCGGGTGTGGGTACGAGTATGGTGGTTGTGAGTTCTGTAAAGTGGGGTGTGGGTAAGAGTATGGTGGTTGTGAGTAGGGTAATGTAGGGTGTGGGTACGAGTATGGTGGTTGCGGGTAGGGTAAAGTAGGGTGTGGGTACGAGTATGGTGGTTGTGAGTAGGGTAATGTAGGATGTGATTTCGAGTATGGTGGTTGAGAGTTGTGTAAAGTAGGGTGTGGGTATGAGTATGGTGGTTGTGAGTAGGGTAAAGGAGGGTGGAGGTACGAGTATGGTGGTTGAGTAGGGTAAAGTAGGGTGTGGGTATGAGTATGGTGGTTGTGAGTTGTGTAAAGTCGGGTGTGGGTACGAGTGTGGTGGTTGTGAGTCGTGTAAAGTAGCGTGTGGGTACGAGTATGGTGGTTGTGAGTTGTGTAAAGTCGGGTGTTGGTACGAGTACGTGGTTGTGAGTAGGGTAAAGTAGGGTGTGGGTATGAGTATGGTGGTTGTGAGTAGTGTAAAGTAGGGTGTGGGTACGAGTATGGTGGTTGTGAGTAGTGGAAAGTAGGGTGTGGTACGAGTATGGTGGTTGTGAGTAGGGTAAAGTAGGGTGTGCATACGAGTATGGTGGTTGTGAGTAGGTTAAAGTAGGGTGTGGGTAAGAGTATGGTGGTTGTGAGTCGGGTGTGGGTACGAGTATGGTGGTTGTGAGTTCTGTAAAGTGGGGTGTGGGTACGAGTGTGGTGGTTGCGAGTCGGGTAATGTAGGGTGTGGGTACAAGTATGGTGGTTGTGAGTAGTGTAAAGTAGGGTGTGGGTATGAGTCTGGTGGTTGTGAGTAGTGCAAAGTAGAGTGTGGGTATGAATATGGTGGTTGTGAGTAGTGTAAAGTAGAGTGTGGGTACGAGTATGGTGGTTGCGAGTTGTGTAAAGTAGGGTGTTGGTACGAGTATGGTGGTTGTGAGTAAGGTAAAGTAGGGTGTGGGTATGAGTATGGTGGTTGTGAGTAGTGTAAAGTAGAGTGTGGGTACGAGTATGGTGGTTGTGAGTTGTGTAAAGTATAGTGTGGGTACGAGTATGGTGGTTGCGAGTTGGGTAAAGTAGGGTGTGGGTATGAGTATGGTGGTTGCGAATAGTGTAAAGTATAGTGTGGGTACGTGTATGGTGGTTGCGAGTAGGGTAAAGTAGGGTGTTGGTACGAGTATGGTGGTTGCGAGTTGGGGAAAGTAGGGTGTGGGTATGAGTATGGTGGTTGCGAATAGTGTAAATTATAGTGTGGGTACGAGGATGGTGGTTGCGAGTTGGGTAAAGTAGGGTGTGGGTATGAGTATGGTGGTTGCGAGTAGTGTAAAGTAGAGTGTGGGTACGAGTATAGTGTTTGCGAGTAGGGTAAAGTAGGGTGTGGGTACGAGTATGGTGGTTGTGAGTAGGGTAAAGTAGGGTGTGGGTACGAGTATAGTGGTTGCGAGTAGGGTAAAGTAGGGTGTGGGTACGAGTATGGTGGTTGCGAGTTGGGTAAAGTAGGGTGTGGGTACGAGTATAGTGGTTGCGAGTAGGGTAAAGTAGGGTGTGGGTACGAGTATGGTGGTTGCGAGTAGGGTAAAGTAGGGTGTGGGTACGAGTATAGTGGTTGCGAGTAGGGTAAAGTAGGGTGTGGGTACGAGTGTGGTGGTTGTGAGTAGGGTAACGTAGGGTGTGGATACGAGTATGGTGGTTGCGAGTAGGGTAAAGTAGGGTGTGGGTACGAGTATAGTGGTTGCGAGTAGGGTAAAGTAGGGTGTGGGTACGAGTATGGTGGTTGCGAGTTGGGTAAAGTAGGGTGTGGGTACGAGTATAGTGGTTGCGAGTAGGGTAAAGTAGGGTGTGGGTACGAGTATGGTGGTTGCGAGTAGGGTAAAGTAGGGTGTGGGTACGAGTATAGTGGTTGCGAGTAGGGTAAAGTAGGGTGTGGGTGCGAGTATAGTGGTTGCGAGTCGGGTAAAGTAGGGTGTGGGTACGAGTATAGTGGTTGCGAGTAGGGTAAAGTAGGGTGTGGGTACGAATATGGTGGTTGTGAGTTGTGTAAAGTAGGGTGTGGGTACGAATATGGTGGTTGTGAGTAGGGTGGTTGTGAGTAGGGTAACGTAGGGTGTGGGTACGAGTGTGGTGGTTGTGAGTGGGGTAACGACTAACGTAGGGTGTGGGTACGAGTGTGGTGGTTGTGAGTAGAGTAACGTAGGGTGTGGGTACGAGTGTGGTGGTTGTGAGTAGGGTAACGTAGGGTGTGGGTACGAGTGTGGTGGTTGTGAGTAGGGTAACGTAGGGTGTGGGTACGAGTATGGTGGTTGTGAGTAGGGTAGAGTATGGTGGTTGTGAGTAGGGTAGAGTAGGGTGTGGGTACGAGTATGGTGGTTGAGAAAACAGGCCTCGCGTTTGGCGTCGGACGAGGGAAAACCTGCACTTGATTGAGGCCTCGGTTAATCATTGTAAAATCAATCATGAGACAATTTTCTTTTTCAAGGCTGTTCGTAATGTTTGCACCAACCAAACCACTACAACGCGAAACGACCATGTATGTGGTAGCACATCGTACAATCACAGACAAACGAAACGATCATCGGAGCTTAGAATGGACAGAACCATTGTGGACGCGCAATCCACGACAATCTTTACAAATCCGGATCCATCGGGACCCAAAGCGTCGCGCACATCACACTTGGGGCCCTCTCTCAACACACAAACCCGTTTTCAATGGGACCTTCTGGCCCGTAACAATGATAACGAAGCCACACTACCTTCCTCTTCTTGGATATCTGCACCGCCATGTTTGCCCGTCGGCGTCGGACGAAAAAGGAAGTTCTTGGGGTTCTTCCCTTCAATCCTTGACCTTGGTACTTGTCTTCTAAAGTCAATGAAACCTCTATCAAAGGTTAACTGTAATCAATATTATAATAAATTTACATTATATGTCGTAGTATTATCATTATAGGACGATAGAGAATAAATAAAGATATATAAAATGTTCCATTCGAGCTAAAGAATAATGTGATACACCTTAAATTTCGACCCTTGCAAAGACATCATTCCTGGGAACCAAAATTTATTAAACAGCTAAATGGTATTCATAGAATACTTACCCTGCGAAATCTTGGTGCGAACCAACTCTTCCGTTTTTTCAAAGGTTTTTTTCTTCTATCCAATTTGGCTGCCAGACCACGTGACTGATGACATTGTGGCGGACACGAAAGCTCACTGGCGCGAGGGCATCATTCCACGCACCAAGTGGGCGGAGGCCACGCCCGAGGGGTAGGCGTGGCCGCGGGATATACACCGGGCGCGCAGTCAGGAACGCTCCAGTGCTACAGTGACCTCTTGTCAATAAAGACACTTTTGTTTTAACCGCGTTGTCCGCTTCCTCCTTGGTAGCAAGTCGCGCACGTAGCACCGCACTTCATTGGTGACCTCCGACGTTCTGGTCAGCCGTCACTGACCACCCGAACCCGCCACAGCCATGGCAACCAACGCGGTAGCGATAAAGCTCCCCGAGTTCTGGGAAGCTCAGGCGGAGATCTGGTTCCTGCAGGCCGAAGCCCAGTTCAGGCTTCGAGGCATCACGGCGGACGAGACACGCTACTGCCAAGTGGTCGCCTCCCTCGGGGCGGGCGCGGCCGCCCGCGTCGTGTCGGTCCTGAGGAACCCACCGGCCGACGACAGGTACGAGGCGATCAAGCGTCTCCTCCTCACCACGTTCGGCCTCACGGTGGACGCACGGGCCGATCGCCTCTTGGACCTCCCCGAGCTTGGTGACACGCGACCGTCAGTCCGAATGGACCATATGCTGTCGCTCATGGGCGACGAAACCCCGAACACTCTATTCCGGGCGTTGTTTTGACGCCAGCTGCCGGCACGAGTACGCCTCGCGTTGGCCGGTTCCGCGACAACGGAACCCCGCGCGCTCGCAGCCGAGGCCGACAAGTTCTACGTGGCTTTGAACATGCGGGCGAGTTTTGGTGCGGCCGTAGTGGCTCCCGAGCCCGAAACTGCTGCGGGTGCCCACCCCTACTACGCGACGCATCGCGTAGCCACTGAACCTCCTGCGGGTGCCCAACCCTGCTCCGAGGGGCGCCTCGTGGCGGCCGCCACGCCCCGCCCACCACCCGCGGCTTCCGGCTTCGCCGCAAACCTGGTGCCATTTCCACACTAGGTTCGGCCACGAGGCCCGGCAATGTCGCCCGCCGTGCTCATTCGGCAGGTCGGGAAACGCCCGGGCCGGCCCTCGGTAGTGGCACTCAGCGCCGGCCGATTAAACAGCCTCCTGTACATAACGGACACCTTATCCAGGCGCCGTTACCTGTGCGACACGGGAGCGCAGGTGAGTGTCGTTCCCGCCGGTACGTCCGACAAGCAGTCTGCGGGCCGGGGCCCCACGCTGCTTGCCGCCAACGGTACGCCCATTCGCACGTATGGAAAACGCTGCCTTTCTCTGCGGTTCGGAGGGCAGGTTTTCCGATGGTCGTTCGTCACTGCCGACGTGCCTATGGCACTGCTCGGCGCGGACTTCCTCTGTGCCAATGGCCTGTTGGTCGACGTCAAGCACAGAAGGCTTGTCCAGGCTGAGACGTTCAGCACGCTCGCTTGCGCGCTGCCTGCCTCGTTGAGCAGCTCACAGAGCGGCTCATCGAGCGGCTCGCCGAGCGGCTTGCTGAGCGGTTCGGTTCCGGCCAGGTTCATCTGCACGCTTCCGGCAGTGGACGAATTCACCCGCCTCCTCGCCCGTTTCCCGGCCCTCACAAGGCCCACCTTCTCGGCGGGGACCGTCAAGCACGGGGTGGAACATCACATCCCCACCGCCGGGCCACCGGTCTACGCCCGGGCACGCCGCCTCAAGCCGACGAAGCTCGCGGTAGCTAAAGCGGCATTTGCTACGCTGGAGCGGCTCGGCATCGTGCGGCGCTTTTTTTTTTTTTTTTTTTTTTTTTTTTTTTTTTTTTTTTTTTTTTTTTTTTTTTTTTTTTGTATACAATATCGAGGCTCGTGAAAGAGCGAACATTAATCACACAGAAAGACAAACCGACACATAAAACATATAACATAGGGAGCGGTAGACAAGATGGGGAGAGAGGGGGAAGGACACAAACACAACATTTGAGAGCAGGGACCGAGAGACATGGAGACATCGAGAGATCTGAGAGAGGGCGAGGGCTTTGGGGGGGGGGGGCGTGGGAAGGGGGCAGTGGGAGAGGTATAAAACATATGGACACTGCCAGGACTTCCAGGAAAGAAGTTGGAATTTCAAACAAGGTGGATCTGGGGTGAATTAGCGGGGGTAGAAAAGATCAAGGTTTTGGATGGGGGAAGATAAGAGATGGTGGTGAACAGCTGTTTTAAAGACCTGGAGGGAGGAGTGGGATTGAAGGGAGTGAGGGAGTTTGTTCCAGAGGCGGGAGAAAAGAGGAATGAAAGAGTGAAGGTGAGCGGAGAGCCGAGATTTCGGCAGTTTAACCATCAGAGGGTTGCTGGCAGATCTTGTGCGACCTGTAGGAATATTTGGGGGACAGAGCACAGAGAGAGCTGGGGGTGCAAGGCCGGAGAGGAGTCGGTAGAAGACAGAAAGACCACCTACCTGCCTGCGGTGAGTGAGTGAAAGGCCCTCAGAGATAGCTTCATCGCGGGAGATTCCAATAATTCTGAAAGCTTTGGTTTCAACAGCGTGAAGCCGAGCTAGGTGTGAGGCAGGAGCACCGGCCCATAGGGGAGAACAGTATTCCATTGAGCTGCGGATGAAAGCCTTGTATGTGGTGAGGAGCTCAGGTGTGCCGAGGAAGGACTTCGCACGACGGAGGATGCCCAGTCGGCGACTGGCTTTGGAGGCCAGCTTGGAAATGTGGTTTTCCCAAGAAAGATCATGGCAGATAGTGAGACCCAAAATCTTGAGCGACAGAACTTCTTGGAGAGGATTGTTGAGAAAGTAGATGGGAGGGTTGTCCAGTCGATCTTTTCGGAGAGACATAGTAAGAGTGTGAGATTTGTCAGGATTGAAAGACATGTTCCACTTGTTTGACCAGTCTGTGATTTTGTCCAGGTCTTCAGAGAGTGAGGAGGCAGCAGACTGCCGATCTGAGGGAAGAGGAATGGAGCGGCAGAGAGTGGAGTCATCAGCAAAGAGATAGAGAGGATTTTCGAGAGAGTCAGAGAGATCATTGATGAAGACCAGAAAAAGCACGGGGCCCAGAACACTGCCTTGGGGAACTCCAGCCTGAACAGGAAGAGGAGATGAGAGAAACCCATTCAGGGCCACACGTTGACAACGACTAGAGAGGAAGTCCGCCAGCCATGCGTGGAGATTTCCATGGATACCAAAGGAGGAGAGTTTGGTGAGCAGAGCGGGGTGCCAGACCGTGTCGAAGGCACGTGATATGTCGAGGGAGACAGCTCTAATTTCCTGTTTGGCATTGAGGACCTCCATCCATTGTTGAGACAGCAGAAGCAGCATGTCCAGAGTAGAGTGACCTGGTCTGAAACCAAATTGATGATCAGAGATCAAGCCATTGGAGAAGAGGAAAGATTTCATATCAGAAGCAATGATGGATTCCATGACTTTGCTGATAATTGGGAGAAGGCTGATTGGTCTGTAGTTGCTAGGATCTGTTTTTGCACCTTTTTTGTGCAAAGCGGTGATGTTGGCTGATTTCCAAGCAGATGGCAGTTGACCTTGAGCAAAAGAGAGGGTGAAGAGAACAGAGAGAGGGTGAGATAGAGCAGCAGAGCAGGATTTTAGGACCCGTGGGCTGATGCCGTCGGGTCCAGTTGCAGAATCAGAGTCGAGGGTTGACAGAAACTTTTCCACCTTGTCAGGAGGAAAGGACACGGAGTCCAGGAGCAGTAGGGTACGACTGGGTATGGTGGGTACAGAGAGGGATGGGTTTGGGACACAAGATTTAGAGGCAAACACAGAGTTGAGGCATTCAGCTTTTTCGCGTGCGGAGTCAGCTGTGTTGCCGTTTGAGGTAAGGGAGGGGATGGAGGGGGAACAAACACCAGAAACGGATTTGACCAGACGCCACCAGGATTTGGAAGAGGGAGACAGATAAGAGAGTTCGGTCTTGAGAACGGAGAGATATTGTTTCCTGGCTCTCCTGAGGGTGGACACACACTTGTTTCGGGCTTTGTGAAAGGAAATGAGATTTCCTTCCGTTGGATTTGCTTTCCAGGAGACGAAGGCAAGTTGTTTCTGGGCAACAGCCTCACCACAAGATTCCGTGTACCATGGACGGGAGGAAGGGTATGACAACTGAAGACGAGATGGGATAAATCTGTGCATGAGAGAGAGCAATTTACTTTGGAAGAATTCCCAGGATGAGTTGATGTCAGAGGTGGTAGAGATGGGAGACCAGTCCAGATGATTGATGGCTGCTTGAAGACCGTGCCAGTTGGCCTGAGTGAAATGCCAGACTCGTCGACGCTGAGCAGGCTCCCTGAGGATGGTCAGAGAGATGTCCACTTTAACAAGGACATGATCAGATGTTCCGATCGGAGCAGAAGAAGAGCAGCAGACATTTTCAGGGAAGTTAGTCATAACCAAGTCCAGAAGAGAAGATGTTCCGTTGACTGAGATCCGGGTCGGGAAATTGACAGATTGTGTCAGTCCCAGTGAGTCGCAGAAGTCCTTTGCTGAGGAGCCATGGCTGGTGAGAGAGGTACCCACACCCAGCCAACTGGCATGATGACAGTTGAAATCACCACATATGAGGAAGAGAGAGTTGGGATGAGTAGATAGAAGTTGGTCCATATCATCAGACAGCGAGATGTAGATGGAGTCATCACTGTTTGGTGGACGGTACAACACACATATGAACAAGAGGTGGGAGCGAAGGGGAAGCCGTAGCCAGAGGTATTCCTGGGGGTGAGGTGGAGAGAGTGCAGTGCAGGGCGAGTGAGGAAGAGAGTTTTTGATAAAGATAGCAACCCCGCCTCCAGGACGAGGCTCAGGTCTATCATACCGGAGGAGGGAGTAGCCCGGGAGAGATACTATGGAATCAGAGACATCATAAAGGAGGAAAGTTTCTGTTAAGCAGATCACGTCTGGTTTGACAGAAGCAACCTGTATGGAGAGATCGGTTAAGTTTGAACGAAGGCCCCGGATGTTTGAGGTCCATACCGTTAATGAAGAGGAAGGGGGAGCATCAGATACAGAACAGGGGGGAGGAGGGGTAGGGTAAGATGTGGAAGAGGTGGAAGAGGTAGGGAGAGCTGTTGAAGGTGTGTCAGAGATTTCAGAATAGCTCGGAGAAAGGGAAGGATGGGGCGGACAAAAGGTTTGATGGTGATTGGGTGAGCCACAATGAGGTGTTATTTGAGGAGGGGGAAGAGAGAGGCAGAAGGTTGGGGGAGATGGAGGTGAGAGTTTGAAGGGGGAAGAAGCGGGGAGGACGCTTTGAGGAGGGGGAGTGAGCGGGGGGAAATTGAGAAGCAATGAGGGTGGGGAGATTTGAAGGGGAGGGGTGAGGGGGGAGTTTGGGAGGGAAGGGACAAGGGGAGGGATTTGAAAGGGATGGGATATGGGGGAGATTTGGAGGGGAGGGGTGAGGCAGGAGTCTAGGAGGGGAGGGGCGAGGGGGCGTCTTGGCGGGGAGGGGTGAGGGGGTAGTTTAGGAGGGAGGGGGCAAGGGGGGAGATTTGAAAGGGATGGGTGATGGGGAAGATTTGGAGGGGAGGGGTGATGGGGAAGATTTGGAGGGGAGGGGTTATGGGGAAGATTTGGAGGGGAGGGGTGAGATTGGATTTTTGAAAGTGTACGATTTATGGGAAACGAACATTTATTGCAAAATGAGTTTCTTGTGACCTTCGAGTTAAAAATACGTTTAAGGACGCTGGATGGAGGATGGAGTGCAGGAGAGTTTAGGGAATGTAGAACAAAGGCACTATAGGAGATGGATATTTTTTTTGGGATGAATTGATTTGGTGAGCAAGTCGAAAGCAGCCTTTTAAAGAAGAAGAAGAAAAAGGTGTTATAAAATATGACGGAATACATAACTTGAGGGGAAAGTGTAAACATTGAAGGTTAATGAGTGAAAACTATCTGGGGAAATGGGGGAGAAACACGTGGTCGAAGAACGAACGAACGAATAAGAATGAATAAACGAATGAGAACAGAGAAGGAAATGTTTTTTTTTTTTTTTTTTTTTAGTTGAGATTTACACAAGGAAGTAGGCAATGGGGTGAAAAGCCTGGGAATACAGAGAACGAAAGTTATTGGATCACAAACGACGGACCGCTGAGAGAAAAACAAAGCCTCAAGGTTGTACAGTGCACACTGTACAAGGCCTTGCTCGCGACACGGCAAACAGTCGATCAATTTATGAAAGATAAACACCGAGAAACAACCAAAGTTGCACACAATAACTTCACACACCGAAAGATAAATACAGTTTCGACAAAATACAATTGTGAACAGACTTAACTTCGAAAAACGTGGAGACCGTGTGGAGCTTAGAAAATCCCTGCCGCCGTCTCCAAGATCTCGCGAGATCTTCCAACGACGCTTGGGCGTCGCCGCTCCACATCGTGCCCAAGCCCGGCGGGGGATGGCGACCGTGCGGGGACTACCGCCGTCTCAACGATGCCACCACCCCCGACCGCTACCCCGTCCCCCATATTCAGGACTTTTCCGCCCGCTTGGCGAATATGTCCTTCTTCTCGAAGGTGGACCTCATACGCGGTTACCAACAGGTCCCCGTCAGGCCGGAGGACATCCCGAAGACGGCTGTCATCACGCCGTTCGGTCTTTTCGAATTTCTTCGAATTTCTTCGGATGAATTTCTTCGGATGAATTTCTTCGGATGGAAAAAAAAAAAAAAAAAAAAGCCCTTCGGTTTGAAGAATGCGGCTCAGGCGTTCCAGCGCCTCATGGACAGCATCTTGCGCGACTTGGATTTCGTCTACGTCTATCTGGATGACATCCTCGTCGCAAGCACGTCCCGCGAAGAGGACTTACACCATCTCCGCACGCTCTTCGAACGTCTGGGCCAGCACGGCCTGATCGTGAACCCCGCCAAGTGCCGGTTCGGTGTCGCCGAAATCGACATTTTGGGGCACCGCGTCACCAGGCCCGGGGCCGTCCCCCTACCGGCCAAGGTGGAGGCGGTGAAGGGGTTTCCGCACCCCCGCACGATCAGGGGTCTCCAGGAGTTCCTGGGCATGGTAAACCTTTACCACCGTTTCCTGCCCCGCATCGCCCAGCTCCTGCGCCCCTTGCACGAGGCCCTCCGAGGGAAGCCGGGCAAAGGTGACGTCACCTGGACCGAGCAGATGAACGCGGCGTTCGTGGGCGCAAAGCTCGCCTTGGCTAACGCCACCAATGCTCGCGCACCCGGCGCCCGATGCACCGATCGCCCTCACCACCGACGCCTCGGACGACGCGGTGGGCGCGGTGCACGAGCAATGGGTGCTTGGAGCTTGGCAACCGCTGGCGTTCTTCAGCCGGCAGCTTAGCCCACCCGAACGCCGGTACAGTACCTTCGACCGCGAGTTGCTCGGGCTCCACCTGGCGGTCAGGCACTTCCGCCATCTGCTCGAGGGCCGTGCGTTCATGGCCTTCGTCAACCACAAGCCACTGGTGTTCACGATGGGCAAAGTCGCCGAGCCGTGGTCGGCCCGGCAGCAGCGTCACCTCTCGGCCATGTCCAAATACACGACGGACATCCGGCACGTCGCAGGGAAGGACAACCCGGTGGCGGATTGCCTTTCCCGGTCCGTTGCCCACGCGGTCCACCTCGGCATCGACTATGCCAGGATGGTGGCGGACCAGGCCGCTGACCCCGACGTCCAGGCCTTGCGGACCGCCGTTACGGGCCTCCGCGTCACCGAGGTGCCGTTCAACGGCGCAGGCACGGCCCTCTGGTGCGACGTCTCCCTCGGGCGGCCTCGCCCCATCGTGCCCACGGGCTGGCAGCGCCGGATTTTCGACTCCATCCACGGCCTGTCCCACCCAGGCACGAGGGCCTCCCAGAGGTTGATTGTCGACAAGTTTGTCTGGCATAGCCTCCGGAAGGCCATCCGCGGCTGAGCCAGGACGTACCTCGCGTGCCAGCGCGCGAAGGTGCACCGACACACCCAGGCCCCATTGGCCCCGTTTGCGGTGCCGGAACATCGGTTTGACCACGTTCACGTGGACCTGGTGGGACCTCTGCCCCCCTCAGGGGGTTTCACCCACATCCTGACCATGATGGACCGCACCACCCGGTGGCCGGAGGCCGTGCCTTTGGCGTCAACGACGGCGGCGGACGTCGCGCAGGCGTTCATCGCCACCTGGGTCGCCCGGTTCGGCACCCCCTCGGACATCTCGTCCGACCGCGGCCCCCAGTTCACCTCGGAGCTCTGGGGGGCAGTCGCGCGGGGGCTTGGGGTCCAGCTGCACTGCACCACTGCCTACCACCCCAGGCTAACGGCCTGTGCGAGCGGTTCCACCGCTCGTTGAAGGCCGCGCTCCGGGCGACCCTCCGCGACGGCGGCTGGGTCGACAGGCTCCCCTGGGTGCTGCTGGGCCTCCGGACAGTGCCCAAGGACGACCTGCGCACATCCGCGGTGGAGTTGGTCTTCGGGCAACTGCTGCGGGTGCCGGGCGAGTTCCTCCCCGACTCCACAGCACCATGGTCCGCGGCGCAGGAGCGCTCCGCGCTGCAGGAGACCGCCCAGAGGTTCGCCCCGGTGCCCACGGCGCACCACGGGCACCCACCTATGCACGTCGCCCCGGAGCTTCGCACCACGGAGTATGTCTTCGTCCGGCACGACGCCCACCGGACACCACTGCGGCCCCCGTACGACGGGCCTTTCTGCATGCTGGAGACCGGGGTGAAACATTTCACCTTGGACATCGGCGGCACTCCTGACTGGGTCTCCATAGACCGCCTCAAGCCGGCCCACCTCGACGTGGACCACCCACCGCCGGTGGCTCGGCCCCCGCGTCGGGGCCGCCCCCCGGCGGGCGGACCCCCAGCACCGGCCGGCCCCGCCGGCACGCCGCCCCCCGAGCCTGCACCCATCCCGGGTGCAGCCAGAGGCATCCCAGCTGGCATCCCTGCACCCTGGACGCCGCCAGTCGCCAGAGGGCGCTTCGGCCGGGTCATCCGTTTGCCCCGCAAACTGGCCCTCCAGGTGCGCGGGAATTCTGGGGGGGCGGGTGTGGCGGACACGAAAGCTCACTGGCGCGAGGGCATCATTCCACGCACCAAGTGGGCGGCGGCCACGCTCGAAGGGTAGGCGTGGCCGCGGGATATACACCGGGCGCGCAGCCCGGAACGCTCCAGTGCTACAGTGACCTCTTGTCAATAAAGACACTTTTGTTTTAACCGCGTTGTCCGCTTCCTCCTTGGTAGCAAGTCACGCGCATAGCACCGCGCTTCAACGTCACCTTTATCAAACCATATATATTTCCCTTGGGTAGTTGATCAATTAGCTAAAGTTTCGCATTGACCGGTTAAGCGGTTTCTGAGAAGAAGATTTTCAAAGATTTTCACTTAGATCCAAAATGGCTGCCAGACCACATGACACATGATGTTATTTTTAATCAAACTTTATTTCAGGTGTGACAATAAACTTTTCAGTGGATTGTCTTGACTGTGATGCAGACAATACAGGTAGGGAAACATACGTTGCAACATGATCTGTGTAGTACGTATCTACTATATCCACAAAAGTTCCAGTCGTAGTGCTGTTATTGTCGATGTGATCCAGTGGAGAACCTGAGTCGGTGGTGGACACTTTCTCAAGTTGTGAGGAGCCTTTGGAGGACATACACCCGAGCAGTCTGGATGAGCTGGCTGTTGATATTAGATCATCCTTGAAGTCTCCCAGAACAACAATTGGCATTGCTTGATGGGGAATTGTGGAAAGGTAATTGTCCAGGAAGGGCAAGAATGTTGCCATTGGAAGGTGTGGACGTCGGTAGGCAGCTACAGCACACATCCTGAGATTGGAATGTGTGATTATCATGAAACTCCTCGCTTCCAGTGGAGTAGGGTCCGAGATGTTAGTGCTTTCGGGATGTAGCGATGTGGCGCATGCTATCATGATTCCACCATTGGATAGGTATTGACTGCTGGTTGTGACACGGTCCAACCAGAACACCTGAAAACACTCCTTGTTGAGGAAGAGGTTACCGCCGACATGTTGGTGAGGTTTGAGGAAATTTTTCAGTGAAACACATGATGTCCACATGGCTCATGGGTATATCACACTTGACATCTTCCTGCTTTGGAATGTATATTGACATGACCTATCTTGATCCAGTCTTCCTTGGGTAGAGCCACAACCTGAGGAATTGGCTGAGCAAGCGGGCAGTTGAAAGCCAGTCTTTCCATTTCGGACACAACAGGTGCACTGACTTTGATGCTGGTGGGATTTAAGTGCTTGATGAAGAGGCCTTCCAGTGACTTCACTCGACTAAAGGCTACATAAGCTTGACCAGTGTTGAATGTGTGTCCCTTCATGTCAACAACAATCTGATGGAGTGTCAATCCCTGAACTTTGTGGATGGTGTTTACCCAGGCTAGTACCAAAGGAAACTGTGTTCTACTCACTTCTGCTGTCTTGTTTCTTCCAATGTTGAACATGGCCTCGTGCCTACTGATTGGTACAGCAGCTGGATGTTGGTCCCGGCAGTGACTTTGTGCAATAGCACTTGCACCAACTCTAGGATTATCAAACTTGACCAAGATCAAGCTGACATCATCCGTGGTTGCCTTGACGATGACTTTGACTGTTCCTCTGGCACCATTCACTAGGCCATCACTAACATCAACATTGATAATCAACATGTCTTTTGCACCAATGGCTAGATGTAACTCACCAATCAGGCCTCCAGTATTTGCTTTGCTCTTGGACATGGGGATGTTGAGCTGAGCAGTGTGCTTATCTTTTGTATGGTCAATGGCATGGATCACAACACACTGGTCCTCAGGTGCAAGGTCTCTGAGCTTTCTGATGTTCTGCTCATCAACATCTTTGTTGAGTCGGTACACATGTAGAGAGTCATGTGGGTAGTTGCAATCACTATCTTCAATTATCCTTGAGTTCAGAACATCCACGTCTTGCTTGGTGCATGTTTCTGTCCGCACACGACAAGGAAGCTGGGCAAATTCGCTATTTCCTCTTTGCCTCATGATTTCATCCAGCTCTAGCATGGAGAATTCATCCTTCCAAAGAGAACCAGATCTGTGAAGCCTCACATAAGCATCACCAACCTCACCAAATACATATGGTTGTGCTACAGGCTGTAGTTGACAAAGGTCTCCCACATCCAGGATGCTCACATTGCCAAAGGTGGCCTCATCTTCTGTCCCTTTCAGCTGCTAAAGAAATTTGTGGATCTGTAACAGCATACATGATCCCACCATCGACACCTCATAAATTATGAGAAGCTGCAGGTTGGATAGCGTTGTCCTCTGTATTGAGTTTGTCCTGTGTTAGAGGTTGATGAGAAAACTTGGAGGTGCCAAGCAGCAATGCTGAGTGCACTGTCATGCCCTGTATGTTGATGGCTACAACACCAGTAGGTGCTGTCAGTAGTACTATTACATCTACTGGTTGCACTTGTCCTGACAGCCACAGGAATTTCACGGTGTCAGTGTGGATTTGTGAAATGATGTATTGAGTTTGTCCTGTGTTAGAGGTTGATGAGAAAACTTGGAGGTGCCAAGCAGCAATGCTTGCCAAAGGTGGCCTCATCTTCTGTCCCTTTCAGCTGCTGGACTTCCGCTTCCGGTCTTGCCGGCGAGGTTTCGTTTATTCGCAGCTGTCTACGCTCTCCATCGAAATCGAAGTTAAGTAATTGTTCCCATTTGTATTTTCGTTATAACTGTATTTATTTTATGGTGTTGTACGTATCGTGTGTCCCGAGGAAGATTTTCGGTGCAAATCTTTCATACCTGTATAGAAAATCGTGTTAATTTGAGTCGTGTCTTTTAAGGCCTTGTACAGTGTCCAACCTTGAGGCTTTGTTTTCCTCTCAGCGGTCCGTCGTTTGTGCTCCAATAACTTTCGTTCTCTGCTTTTCCCAGTCTTTTCACCCCACAGCCGACTTCCTTTTAAAAATATAAACTCAAAAAAAAACAAGAAAACCATTTCCTTCTCTGGTCTTATTCTTTGTTCTCATTCGTTTATTCATTCTTATTCGTTCGTTCGTTCTTCGACCACATGTTTCTCCCCCATTTACCCAGATAGTTTTCACTGTTATTAACCTTAAAATGTTTACACTTTCCCCTCAAGTTCTGTATTCTGTCATATATTATAACACCTTTTTCTTCTTCTTCTTTAAAAGGCTGCTTTCGACTTGCTCACCAAATGTATTCATCCCAAAAAAAAATTCCATCTTTCAGTGCCTCTTTTCTACATTCCCTAAACTCTCCTGCACTCCACCCCTCCTCCAGCGTCCTTAAATGTATTTTTGACTCGAAGATCACAAGAAACTCATTTTGCAATAAATGTTCGTTTCCAATTAATCATACACTTTCTAAAATCCAATCTCACCCCTCCCCTCCAAATCTTCCCCATAACCCCTCCCATCCAAATAATCCCCATCACCCCTCCCCTCCAAATATTCCCCCTTGCCACTCCCCTCCTAATCCTCCCCATCACCCATCCCTTTCAAATCTCCCCCCTTGCCCCTTCTCTCCTAAACTCCCCCCACACCCCTCCCCTCCAAGACTCCCCCTCGCCCCTCCCCTCCTAGACTCCTCCCTCACCCCTCCCCTCCAAATCTCCCCCATATCCCATCCCTTTCAAATCCCTCCCCTTGTCCCTTCCCTCCTAAACTCCCCCCTCGCCCCTCCCCTTCAAATCTCCCCACCCTCATTTCTTCTCAATTTCCCCCCTCTCACTCCCCCTCCTCAAAGCGTCCTCCCTGCTTCTTCCCCCTTCCAACTCTCAACTCCATCTCCCCCAACCTTCTGCCTCGCTCTTCCCCCTCCTCAAATAACACCTCATTGTACCTCACCCAATCACCATCAAACCTTTTGTCCGCCCCATCCTTCCCTTTCTCCGAGCTATTCTGAAATCTCTGACACACCTTCAACAGCTCTCCCTCCCTCTTCCACCTCTTCCACATCTTACGCTACCCCTCCTCCCCCCTGTTCTGTATCCGATGCTCCCCCTTCCTCTTCATTAACGGTATGGACCTCAAACATCCGGGGCCTTTGTTCAAACTCGACTGATCTCTCCATACAGGTTGCTTCTGTCAAACCAGACGTGATCTGCTTAACAGAGACTTTCCTCCTTCATGATGTCTCTGATTCCTTAGTATCTCTCCCGGGTTACTCCCTCCTCCGGTATGATAGACCTGAGCCTCGTCCTGGAGGTGGGGTTGCTATCTTTATCAAAAACTCTCTTCCTCACTCGCCCTGCACTGCACTCTCTCCGCCTCACCCCCAGGAATACCTCTGGCTACGGCTTCCCCTTCGCTCCCACCTCTTGTTCATAAGTGTGTTGTACCGTCCACCAAACAGTGATGACTCCATCTACATCTCGCTGTCTGATAATATGTACCAACTTCTGTCTGCTCATCCCAACTCTCTCTTCCTCATATGTGGTGATTTCAATTGTCACCATGCCAGTTGGCTGGGTGTGGGTACCTCTCTCACCAGCCATGGCTCCTCAGCAAAGGACTTCTGTGACTCACTGGGACTGACACAATCTGTCAATTTCCCGACCCCGATCTCAGTCAACGGAGCATCTTCTCTTCTGGACTTGGTTATGACTAACTTCCCTGAAAATGTCTGCTGCTCTTCTTCTGCTCCAATCGGCTCATCTGATCATGTGCTTGTTAAAGTGGACATCTCTCTGACCATTCTCAGGGAGCCTGCTCAGCGTCGACGAGTCTGGCATTTCACTCAGGCCAACTGGCACGGTCTTCAAGTAGCCATCAATCATCTGGACTGGTCTCCCATCTCTACCACCTTTGACATCAACTCATCCTGGGAATTCTTCCAAAGTATTGCTCTCTCTCTCTTCCTCACTCCCAATTGCTCTCTCTCATGCACAGATTTATCCCATCTCGTCTTCAGTTGTCATACCCTTCCTCCCATCCATGGTACACGGAATCTTGTGGTGAGGCTGTTGCCCAGAAACAACTTGCCTTCGTCTCCTGGAAAGCAAATCCAACGGAAGGAAATCTCATTTCCTTTCACAAAGCCCAAAACAAGTGTGTGTCCACTCTCAGGAGAGCCAGGAAACAATATCTCTCCATTCTCAAGACCGAACTCTCTTATCTGTCTCCCTCTTCCAAATCCTGGTGGCGTCTGGTCCAATCTGTTTCTGGTGTTTGTTCCCCCTCCATCCCCTCCCTTACCTCAAATGGCTACACAGCTGACTCCGCACGTGAAAAAGCTGAATGCCTCAACTCTGTGTTTGCCTCCAAATCTTGTGTCCCAAACCCATCCCTCTCTGTACCCACCGTACTCAGTCGTACCCAGCTGCTCCTGGACTCCGTGTCCTTTCCTCCTGACAAGGTGGAAAAGTTTCTGTCAACCCTCGACCCTGATTCTGCAACTGGACCTGACGGCATCAGCCCACGGGTCCAAAAATCCTGTTCTTCCGCTCTTTCACTCCCTCTCTCTGTTCTCTTCACCCTCTCTTTTGCTCAAGGTCAACTGCCATCTGCTTGGAAATCAGCCAACATCACCGCTTTGCACAAAAAAGGTGCAAAAACAGATCCTAGCAACTACAGACCAATCAGCCTTATCCCAAATATCAGCAAAGTCATGGAATCCATCATTGCTTCGGATATGAAATCTTTCCTCTTCTCCAATGGCTTGATCTCTGATCATCAATTTGGTTTCAGACCAGGTCACTCTACTCTGGACATGCTGCTTCTGCTGTTTCAACAATGGATGGAGGTCCTCAATGCCAAACAGGAAATTAGAGCTGTCTCCCTCGACATATCATGTGCCTTCGATACGGTCTGGTACCCTGCTCTGCTCACCAAACTCTCCTCCTTTGGTATCCATGGAAATCTTCACACATGGCTGGCGGACTTCCTCTCTCGTCGTAGTCAACGTGTGGCCCTGAATGGGTTTCTCTCATCTCCTCTTCCTGTTTAGGCTGGAGTTCCCCAAGGCAGTGTTCTGGGCCCTGTGCTTTTTCTGGTCTTCATCAATGATCTCTCTGACTCTCTTGAAAATCCTCTCTATCTCTTTGCTGATGACTCCACTCTCTGCCGCTCCATTCCTCATCCCTCAGATCGGCAGTCTGCAGCCTCCTCACTCTCTGCAGACCTGGACAAAATCACAGACTGGGCAAACAAGTGGAACATGTCTTTCAATCCTGACAAATCTCACACTCTTACGATGTCTCTCCGAAAAGACCGACTGGACAACCCTCCCATCTACTTTCTGAATAATCCTCTCCAAGAAGTTCTGTCACTCAAGCTTTTGGGTCTCACTATCTACCATGATCTTTCCTGGGAAAACCACATTTCCAAGCTGGCCTCCAAAGCCAGTCGCCGACTGGGCATCCTTCGTCGTGCGAAGTCCTTCCTTGGCACACCTGAGCTCCTCACCACATACAAGGCTTTCATCCGCAGCTCAATGGATTACTGCTCTGCCCTCTGGGCTGGTGCTCCTGCCTCACACCTAGCTCGTCTTCACGCTGTTGAAACCAAAGCGTTCAGAATCATTGGAATCTCCCGCGATGACGCTATCTCCGAGGGCCTTTCACTTACTCACCGCAAGCAGGTTGGTGGTCTTTCTGTCTTCTACCGACTCCTCTCCGGCCTTGCTCCCCCAGCTCTCTCTGGGCTCTGTCCCCCAAATATTCCTACAGGTCACACAATATCTGCCTGCAACCCTCTTATGGTTAAACTGCCAAAATCAAGACTCTCTGCTCACCTTCACTCCTTCATCCTCTTTTCTCCCGCCTCTGGAACAAACTCCCTCACTCTCTTCAATCCCACTCCTCCCTCCAGGTCTTTAAAACGGCTGTTCACCACCATCTCTTTTCTTCCCCAATCCAAAACCTTGATCTTTTCTACTCCCGCTAATTTCACCCCAAATCCACTTTTTTGAGGTGACTTTTGTCTTCTTTCCTGGAAGTCCTTGGGGTCCTTGCGTTTTATACCTATCCTGCCTCCCCCCAGGCCCTCTCCCTCCCACACATCTCCCGATGTCCCTGCTCTCAAATGTTGTGTTTGTGTGCTTCCTCCCCTTCTCTCCCCATCTTGTCGACCGCTCCCCTTTTTATATACTTTATTTGCTTGTTTGTTTGATTTGTTTCTTTGATAAATGTTAGCTCTTTCACGAGCCTCGACTCTGTATACAAAAAAAAAAAAAAAAGTGACTTTCCAACTCCACCAGGACCACTGAGAAAAAGTCGATATGGTTTGATGGGCTGACCACTCTTCATGGAAATAACAGCATCCTTGCACCACCTCCTGTGGAAGGCAACCACCTGCTTCTGTTTGGTATTCAGTCCTCTTACTAGAGCACGATATTGATCTGGTGGAATTAGCTCTCTGTTGATTTCTGCACTAAACCTCTGTAGCAGTGGGGTGCTGTGCTGTTTCTGCTGCTGGAAGATTTGTGCATTGGCATCTAAATCCTCCTTCCCGATGCTCTGCTCTTCTACAACTCCCTCTTCTTGGTCCCGGGCTTCTTGCTCAGCAGCACCTGGTGCCACCAGATCCCATGCATGTTGGGGAGGTCCATAGTCAGTCAAAACACCACACCAATCGCCTCGTCAATGAGAGTAGCATTTTGACTGAATTTCTGTTCATTTCTCAGAATATCATCGAACTTGTCCTGGTAATGGGATTGAAAGTCTGGATATCCACCCAGTAGATTAGTATCCTCATTCCTCCATGGCAGATAAAGCATCACCTTGGACCTGTACAGCTTGCTGGCTTCTTTTTCATGGTTGAACTTGTGGAATCGAATGATGGCTTCTCTCCTGCACTTGTACATGTGCCCAAGACCATTCTTGAGTTGGATACGCTGACACCGCCCACTGTTTACATCCTCAGGTGGGGGGAGTGTGTCACTGGTCTCAACATCAGTGAGCTCCTGCCCACTGTGGGTGGCATCGTTTGATGCAAACTCGGCTAGGCATATGCAATTGAGGGTATCGGGTCTTGCAGCATATCTTTCAATAAGACTGGCCTGAAAGATGTCCTCAGAATCATCTTCCATGCTTTTGATTTGCTCAATGGTCTTTAAGAGGGATACCCTATCCTGCTTTGATCCAGTGTTAATGAAGATCACTTTCCTGCTGAGCTGTTTGAGGGGAAGTGAGAGAATCCTATCAACAGCTTGTTGAGCACTGACTACATGGTGGTTGAGAAATACTGACCCTAAACGTCTGAGGTGGACTCTGATTTGCTCAGCACTACATTCTTTTGACACTTGCTTCAGGAGCTCACCCATTGACTTTTCACTCTTGAGCATGTAGGAAGATATATACATGACACATGCATATGGATCTAAGATGAATTGAATATCTATGTTCGCATTCCATACTCTCAAGACATCGGGATTGTAGGTGTTGATCCAAGATTCTGATGGTTTTCATTGCATCACAACACTGTGTCCTCTGGAGCAGATCACGAGTACTTCAACATAAGTGTTGTGGGAAACTCCAGCTTTGTCCAGTAGGTCATATAGAGTGATATCGTCTGGAGTGTATTTGTCATCTCGAATCTTTCTAACAGCAATCAGGGCTGCTTTAGCATTAACAACTTTTGAAGAACATATTCCAGATTCACATACATGAGCAAGTAATGTGTAAGGGCTTGGAAGGCGAGGATAGTGGAACCTGCAATAACCACTCCTCCTGCCATCTGAGTGCCTGTGCTTCTGGATTTTAGAGAGTAGATGTGCTAAGTCAGCATCTTGAAGAATGCTGCAACTGACCTACTGGTCAATGAAGTCACACACATCCTCATCAGAATCCTCACCCAACTTTGGTGCATCCTTTATACAAATAATACTGTGAGTATGGGGGAGCCTCTTGCCTAGAACTCTATTCGAATTGCGTAATCCACCAATTCACCAAGAGGATTGGCTTTGCTCTTCAGGAACACTTGAAAGAAAGCGTTTCGGTGGTACTAAAAGTGCCTAGCTGCTGTGATTGGGTTTTGCCTCAGCCATTTGTTCTTTTCCTCAAAAGACATTGACTTCACAACTACGTCTGTGAGGATGTTACTATACTGTCGAGCAATTGTCGGAATGACATCTGGCCACTGCATGTCAGCAGCTGACAGAGTTAGGAACCACGTTGGCAAACACAGTTGTCTGATCATCCCAAGCACATCATACATAACCTTTTGTAAGTCAGCAGGTGAACCTCTGATGTTCTTCATGAAACGATAGGCATCATCCCTCTGTATCAATTGCTGAATTACTTGTTGATTCCTGATAGTACCTGCTGTGAGTGTCTGTCCTCTGTATAGTTTTCCCT
Organism: Myxine glutinosa; assembly: GCF_964187855.1. Taxonomy (NCBI): domain Eukaryota; kingdom Metazoa; phylum Chordata; class Myxini; order Myxiniformes; family Myxinidae; genus Myxine; species Myxine glutinosa. The sequence continues at coordinate 6,815,983 of NC_136264.1, read as the reverse complement.
GTGTTTGATGGAGTGAAATACTGGCATCATCAGCAACTTGCTTACTCTCAACAGCATACTGTGCTGTCAGCAAATACTCGACATCCTTGGCAAACCTTCCATCAGCGTCCAGAAGTCTTTGGTTGAAGTACTTCCGAATAGTAAGCTTCTTCTCTCTGTTTGACAACAGGCCAAACTGACCACATGGATACTTGGTTCGATTGCACATTTCCTCAAAGTGTCCATCAGTGAGAATTGCAATTGGCTTTTTGGTCCAGTCAAACTGCAGAAACACCCACCACAAATTGCAACAGAAATGAAACCTGGTGTATTTTGTTGCTTGAAGGTATCTTAATGACATACTAAAAGTATAAGAAACTATTTGGAGTGGAACTTATTTTTTTTTTAGGGTTCAACATATGACCTGTCCAGTAGCCTTGACCGCTATATAAAAAATTCACAAAATTACATAACTCCTCAACCATTCATCAGAAATGGACAAATCTGGTGTCTTTACCCATGTTTTCAGGGTCAATCTTTCAAATGAAAACACCATTTAGGCCGTAACGTGGCCCTAAGTACCCATAAATGGTTTCAAGCTTCATTCTTATATACGGAATACATGCAAACAACCGCCGAGTCAACATAGCATATAGTCGAACATTATATGAGGAACATCATGTATGGTCAACATGTTTGGCAAGTTACATTTAACTGTCACTGTCCTCATTATCATCTACGTTATCATTTGACATGTTTTGGCAAATGCCTCTGCATCCCGAACAAGCCGATGAACATTCCAGTCCCTGTCGGCGGCACCCACAGCGTAGTGTACCACAGCCTGACGTGCAGGTGCAACTGACCAATCTCAGCAATGACTGAGTGGCAGGATCCAAGTCTGAGGTCACGGGTGTCAAGCGCCCATCCAAAACCTTCCATCCCCACTCTTCAGCATCCAATGTGTTACCCTTCCATTGTTGGATCTGATGGAACACTCGGAGGCTGTGATACTTTGTTGCTGCAGCTGTTGGCGGCAACATGTTGGGGTGGATGGCTTTTTTGCGTGTAGTGACCAGCTCCTGAAACCGTAGATATCTCATGGCATTAAGGTGGTCATTCTCCTTCCCTTTGTATAAAGTGACCATGGCCTTCTCTCCAGCTTTGATGACCTGATCCTTTGATGACTGTCTATTTCTGAATAGTTCAGCCTGTTCACAGAATTCTGTGTTGTCATTGACCAGTTTCAAAGCAACTGCTTTTCCAACCCCGAATATCCTCGATGTCGTGTCACACCCCAGGAAAGCATGCACAAAAAGAATATTCTCACAGATGTTCTGCCCTAGTGTGTCCCTGACGACATTGACCCCCATACATTTGACACCTGCTCCTTTCTTTAGTTCGAGTCGAAAGTAGATATTGTGCTTGTTTCTGCCAGCAAGATGAATTATCAGAACAAGCAGGTCAGTGTCATCACCCACTAGTACTGCTTCGCATGTTTCTGAGATGTCCACTGCTGTTTGGACAATAAGTAAGTCAGCGTCCCCTGCAGCAAATGCTATTTCACAGCCACACCTGACTAGACTTTCCCCCAAAAGGTCAAGGAACCGTACCTTGTTTTCTTGATTTGAGAGGAACTCATTCTTTTTTAACTGCAACTTCATGGATGGATTGAACATCACTTTCTGCCCTTCAAACCCCCCTCGGCGCTGATGTGTGCTGTCCTTTGTTGAAGGCCCTGCCTAATACCCGTCAAATATGACCACTGCCTGACCATAGTGTTTTGTCACATATTTGCTATAATCCTCCAATATCTTGCCATATGTGTCACCCACTTGCCAAGCAATACGATGCAGGAGAGCTCCTCCATCAAGAACATACTTGAAATTCTGACTTTGTGGTGGTTGTGATGGTACAACAGTCCAGATGGCTTTAGCAAGTTGCGCTTTCACGGCTTCTAAGAGTCTGTCCTTCCCTTCAAACAATGCAGGGGGGGTAGTTACAGAGTTCATAGGTCAGGGCATTCGCAAGATCATTAGCTTGAGATCCGGTGATGATTAGCCTTTGGAATAGGAGTAGAGGGTCTATTTGGACCACGTCATTACCTATCTTGACTGCTGCCTTAGAATCAAACGTTACAGCTTGGTTCTTTCTCTTGAAAGAATACTGAAGCACAGTTTTTCCATCCATTTCATTTAGAATGGCCTCTCCGATCTGTTTTGCACAATCAACATTAACCTTTGGTCCAGCTGTTATGCCACTAACTACGTTCCGAAGTGAGAGCTTTTCCTCAAATGGGGACCTCCATTCAATGAATGACATGAGCTTTTCTGAATCCGCAGTGTCCCTTGTTTGCCTAGATCTTGATTGGTCCTTGTGTTGTTTACTTGTCTCATATGTGACTGACGTCAGCTGCTGCATGGCAATGTTCACTTCTGCGCAAGCAGGCCTTGACAGACACCAAACGAGTCGTTGGATTTCTGTCATGCCCCTCCCTCTCGTAAGACCACCACACGTCTTAAGGCTTCTCATTAGTACCTGCTCAATAACAAGGTCTGGGGACAACCCTCCCCAAAAACGATCACTCCTCCTGACAACGTGTAGTTGTGAACTGCCTGTGAACATCGGGATGTGTGGTTGCCAACTGCGTCATCTTCTGCAGGTACAAGTGTCAGGACTTTGTGTAGAGGTTATGACCAGATTCTGCAAGGTATGGTAACATGGCTTGCAATGTCCCTAGGTGGAGAGACCAATCGCCTGTTCGTTCAGATCTGATAAATGTCATCATGATATTAACCATTTCCATATACTGCAGCCACAGTTTGGCAGTGATGTATTTTGCCTCCAGTAGACTTTTTGTGCTTGCTTCAAGTTTCCTTTGCAGAGAGTTCAGCTCTGAAGATGATTTCACTTCCTCCACTGTGGTTTTACCAGAAACGAGATCATCGTAGAGGTTTCCTATTGCTTCAAGTTCCTCAGAATTGATGTCTTGGGGTGATATGGACAGCTTTGTTTGGAAAATATCACACAGCAAAAGTGTAAGAAGCACAGAATCGATAAGAAAGTGACCGTGACCGCAAAATTTGCCCAAAATATATGCCACCGCGAATTAGAGGGGGTGGCTCAACTTACCTCTGGCTCAACTATCCCCACTCTCCCCTAGTTACCCAATATAATACTTTAAACACGTCCATATTATTAATAGACCATTAAATTATGCGTTATGGTGTTGTTTTTATTGTTTTATCTTGAAAATTGACAAAGTTATGCCTATCTGAAAATTCTGCTATTTCGGCGTTTTATAATGAAAATGGGTTAAAAACAGATAATTTTAATTATCAAAATTCACCATTTTCCACCGCAAATATGTCATTATACTTTTGATACGTTATCAAGTAGACCTTACTTAGACAAATAGAAGATGTTTCATTTCTGTTGCAATTTGTGGTGGGTTTTGTCAAATTTTATTTAGATTGACTGGACTATTTGGCCTTCACCAGGAGCAACAGAAAATACATTATCTGCACCCATTTCCAGATCTTCCCTTTGTAAGCAACTGTTATATAGCAAACCTCTCACTTGAATTTGATGGTTGGGTTCTTCGTCGTCTTCAATACCCTCTTTCTCATAATCCTCTCCTGATAGAGTTCCTTGTGAACCATCACGGGTCTTCTTTCGATGCCTTGTTAAAATCAGAAGTGGGATTGGCATCGTCAACTTTCTCCAATGCTTGGTAATGGAACTTCCCAATAAGAGCAAGATGCACATCTACAATGGGAGTATGATGCGGGGACAAAACTGTTTCCATGTTGAGGTTAGCTATCGATATGATGTGGATATTAACATGGAGCATATCAGCTGGACCTTGAACTGCCTTGAACTCTATGCATTCGATGTACTCATCCTCATCATTGGGCTACTCAGTGTCAGCGTTATTGTTATTATTTTTTGTATACAGGATCGAGGCTCGTGAAAGAGCTAACATTAATCACACAAAAAAAAATCAAACAGACACACAAAACATATAATAAAGGTAGCGGTAGACAAGATAGGGAGAGATGGGGAAGCACAAACACAACATTTGAGAGCAGGGACATCGGGAGGTCTGTGGGAGGGAGAGGGCTTGGGGGGAAGAGGCATGGGAAGGGGGGGGGGGGGAGTATAAAACACAAGGACACTGCAAGGACTTCCAAGAAAGAAGTTCGTATTTCAAAAAAGTGGATCTGGGGTGAAATTAGCAGGGGTAGAAAAGATCATGGTTTTGGATGGGGAAAGATAAGAGATGGTGGTGAACATCTGTTTTAAAGACCTGGAGGGTGGAGTGGGATTGAAGAGAGTGAGGGAGTTTGTTCCAGAGGCGGGAGAAAAGAGGAATGAAGGAGTGAAGGTGAGTAGAGAGTCTTGATTTTGGCAATTTAACCATAAGAGGGTTGTTGGCAGATCTTGTGCGACCTGTAGGAATATTTGGGGGGCAGAGCCTAAATTGTAGGAGTCGGTACTTAGTCAAGTTCACGATGTTTCTTCGTTCAAAATTTTTGGAGATTAGCAAAACTGTACATTTTTGGAATATTCAGAGCATGAGGAATCCAAAAATTAATGTTGGCATTTGCGTAGACACATGCATGGCCGCCATTTTTGATTTTCAAAATGGCCGCCATAAAATACATAATTTGCGCTATCTCGGCTTCTAGTCAACCTAGAATCTTATTTAAATATGCTAATCCTATGTTTTCTGGGTCAAGAAAACCATTGGTGGGATCATTAGACTTCTAATCCTAACACTTGCTTCACTTTTAGGACTTTCCAGATGACACTCAGGACAGTGATGAAGATCTGTAAAAGCATATTCCTGAACGGTATAGACCTAGTGGATCCTGTGTATAGGACTTATAGTTCAATCTGATACTAACAAGGCTGCTTTCTTGCTTTATAAACCCATACCTATAACTTCAAAGGACTTGTAATATCATGTATTATGTAATACAGTTATATCACAAATATAAAGACAATGGTATTCAATTACCTTTGTTTTGTGCTTTTCTATAATCCTGAGCACTATTTTGAGGCCTCTATTGGATTCCCTGACCCAGAAAACATAGGATTAGCATATTTAATTAAGTTTCTAGGTTGACTAGAAGCCGAGATAGCACAAAATATGTATTTTATGGTGGCCATTTTGGAAATCCAAAATGGCGGCCATGCAGGTGTCTGTGCAAATGCCAAAATTGATTTTCGAATTCTCCATGCTCTGATGATTCCAAAAATGTACAGGTTTGCTAATCTGCAAAAATTTTGTAACGAAATTATATTTGTTAACATAGTGAACCTGACGAACTGAAAACTGGAGCAGGAATGAGATGAGATGTACCATCAGGTGTGAATGTGTTATGCTGTAAATACGTCACCAGCTGCTGCCTCAAACTGTCCGCACAATGGTGAAATGGAAGTTGGATCTCAACAGCTGAGAATAGACAGTTTCATCATGGGGTAAATTTCTTACAACATAACCTCTCTCTCTTGCCAGGCATTTGAGGGTGGATATGTCTCCCAGGATTCTTTGTTCAATATCCTCCACTTCCATGGCATGTTCATCTGGTAGGCCTGCTGCATGTGAGGAGGGTGTATGTGAGTACTGCATTTAATACACACCAATGGAAATGCAGGTGTTGGGCTAGCGGTGTTGCGGAATGCAGCGGAAACTAGCGGAAACACACAAATGCAGCATCATCCCTGGTGTTGGGCTAGCGGCTAGGGTGCCGGCTTAGGATCCTAGGATCCTGGGTTCGAATCCTGGTCGATCGCTGAATTAACGCCAGGGGGGTTGACTCAGCCTGTCATCCTTCCGAGGTCGGCTAATTGAGTACCAGTTCACTGGTAATTCCCTGTTTGTCGTTAAAGGCGGCAAAAAGGGTTGGCGTCAGGAAGGGCATCCGGCCGTAAAACATTGCTTCAAAAAGGGGACCAAAAAAACAAAAAAACAACAACAACCACGGTTCCCGAAAAAGGCCAACCCCCGCTTTGCGGGGAAAAATGGCCTCTAAAGGTGGTTATTTTTTATATTATAATGGAAACAGGTACACACTCAAACACACGATATAAATGTGTACAAATAATGCATAACTTACAATTCCCTTGGTGTACAGTGTTGGTTTCACCGCTTGCTGGTATCACTCGTGCACAGTGCTGTGAACATATGCATCCCAGAGATCAGCGTCGTTTTTTGCAGCATCATCCTGCCAATTGGGGTTGATCTCCATGTTGTCATGCAGTGCATTGTTGGTTTCACCGCTTGCTGGTATCACTCGTGCACAGTGCTGTGAACATATGCATCCCAGAGATCAGCGTCGTCTATTGGGGTTGATCTCCATGTTGTCATGCAGTGCATTGTTGGCTTTCAACCACTGCAGGGCAGTTAGAACTTTAGCAGGTTGTACATACTGATACATGTAGTGGCCTTTGTAACACATTCTTGATCTTCATTGGAACCATCTGGGCTTGAAATGGCAACGTCGGTAGTAGGATGCACATAGGTTTGAGATCTGTGGGTACGTTTACTGCAGGCCCGTGAATTTCACGTTGCTCACCACAAGGGAGTGCCACCATTTTCATGAACGGGATCCTTAGTGAGATGAGCCGAACTTTCAAAGGATTTAAATCTGACAATTTTGCTGGGATATCGATGAGACACAAGTTGTTGGCTTTGGCCTGAGCAGGCACCTTCCCTTTTTTCAGAGCAAATCCACAGGTCTTGCGGATCCATACCATTTCCTTTGCACTGACATCTATAAACTTTGGCACAAAGACTTTGTTGAGCAATGCCTCAGATGCTTTTGTATATTTATTGATAGTGAAGACACCATTATTGTGACATGACATATATGTCAATATATGTCAATTATTGTGACAGCAAATACAAATGTAATCTGGCCCCCTCTTTGGTAGCATCAGCAAAAACTTTGGACACATGTTCAATACCAGAGACTTCACACTTCCTGAGTACAGAGAATAAGGTATAATTGATAATTCAAACACATGTAAACAATAATACATAGAAGTAAACTGAGTACTGTGAGGCCTCAGGTGTCACACCAGTTACTTCAATCAGTGACTTGAATTAACTTCGGTTTTGCCTCCTTTTAGGCTGTTCTTAGGCAGACTCTCTCAGACGTTTTGCTGCCTCAGCCTGGGCTCGTTTTTGCCTCATCTGCTGCTGTTTCTTGTGCTACGGATTCGTCACTTCCGTTGTGGTGGTTTTCATCCACTGTAAACATTTTTGATTCCAAGTACTATTATTGTTTTCAAAAGGTTTATTATATTGTTTATGAACTGTTTTCAAAAGGTGAAGAAGTTAGAGTTAAAAGAAACAGGAAACTGGATCGGGAACCGGACGACGACGAGGGAGAAGGGGACAAGAAGGCGGAGCGAGTGGAGTCGGACAAGAAGCAGAGTTGCTTTGCGGTCCGGAGCGAACGTTGGCGAGCAAGAGTCACGAGTGAACTTTGGGTTTCCCAGGAAAGGGATTCCTGCGACAGAGTGGTTATCGCTGTGACAGATTAACCTGCGTGACAGGTTTTGAAATTGATTCCCGGAGAGAATCATCGTCTGGCCGTTACATCTCAAGAACGGGGCATCGGCCATTTTGACTCGCGCGCTTTGGGCGCCGAGCAAGGTTTCTTTGCTTTGCTTCAGTCTTTGCGCGTCACACAAGGTTTTTCTTTGCTTGACTTCAGCCGCTTTCACCGCATTCAGACGTAATTGGTGTGTGTGTGTGCAACGCGGATTTTGAAGTTAAATCGGAGGTTCGCCGACTGTGAGCTGCGGAACGTCCATACCCGAGGGTGTGATTTCCCTGTCGCCTGGAGGGCGCCTTTGGATTTCCCAGTCGCCTGGAGGGCGCCTTTGCACAGCTTTGGCAGCAGGACTGTAACTGCCAACCCAACGGGATTTTGGTCCCGATTGGACATTGATCTGACGATTACTGGAGCGCATCCACTTTGGCTTGAAGCCGGGAATAAGAGACATTGGGAATGTTCTTGGTTCACTCACTTGGAGCACAGTGAGTTATATGTTACGAAACTGATGGTACCATCATAGGACACATATTGATTGTACTTTTGACTACTATTATTGTTGTACTGTTATTCTTGTGTGATCTTCATACAATGTTTGTTTGTGAGTAACAATTGGTGTGGCTTCTCCATTGATCTTTGACATACAGAATAACACATTTTTCTGCCATGACTCCTCTCGGGGCTTGGAGGAACACCATGACCAGGGGGTCGTGGAGGAGCACGTAACAGAAATTGGAGGCTCGTCCGGGATATTGGGAACTCGTCCAAAATTGGCCCAAATTGAAATTGGGGTCCTCGTCCGGGATTAAATTCCCTGATAACATTCGTCCGGGATAGAATTCCCGAACATTCCCAAAATTCCCAAATTTGGAATTTTTCTAACATTCCCAAATTTTTCAAAAAATTGGAAAAATTTTTGGGTGAAGGTTAATAGGTGTTAACTGATAGTCACCATGGTGTTTGACGCAGAAAAGTTTGCTGCATCCCCTAATGAGGCACAGTTCCTAGCGTTAAAAAGATCGGAACTCTTGATATTGGCCAAACATTGTAACTTAGAGGTCCGAGCTCATATGAAGAAAGCAGAGATGCAGACATTGGTGATAGAATCTCTGGTGGGACAGGGAACATGGACAGAGGTAGCCTTGGATTGGTTACCCGAGGAAAAAGAAAATGTGGAGCTCCGGAAAATGGAGATGCAACTGCAGAGCCAGGAAAGGTTAAAAGCAGAGGAAAGGAAAGCAGAAAAGGAAAGAGCAGAACAGGAACGATAACTCGTGGAAAAAAGAGTAGAACAAGAACGAGAACTCGAGGAGAAAAGAGCAGAGGAAAGGAGAGCCGAAAGGGAGTTAAAGGAACGTGACATGGAGTATCAGAAGGAAGTTAAACTCAAGGAGCTGGAATTAATGGGAGAACGGAGAGAAGTCGTATCCATGCCGGCTAGTTCGACAACTAGTCAGAACACTTGGGATGTTGGTGGGCATGTGAGGCTGGTTCCACAATTCAATGAAAAGGAGGTAGCCAAGTTTTTTTTACACTTTGAGAAAGTGGCTCAAATTCTAAAATGGCCTGTGGGGTCCTGGACTATGTTTGTGTAAAGTGTTTTGGTGGGTAAACCTTAAGATATCTATTCGGCTTTACCGATTGACCAATGTGCAGATTATGAGATAGTGAAGAAAACCATTCTCAAAGCCTATGAATTGGTCCCTGAAGCTTACCGGCAAAAATTCCGGAATGCCAGGAAGAGGGAGAGTGAGACCCATGTGGAGTTTGCCAGAATGAAGGAAATCATGTGTGATCGGTGGTGTGATTCGAAAGGGGTTGGGAAAGACTTCAAACTGTTGCGACAATTGATCTTGGTGGAGGAATTCAAACAGTGTGTCCACGCGGACATTAAAGTACATCTGGAGGAAAAGAAGGTACCAGAGTTGTATGAGGCAGCAACCGTGACAGATGACAATGCCTTGACACAGGATGGGGTTCCACAAACCTAACTTTCCGCCTAGAGTTCGCCAGGGGAGTTACGGTACATCCGGTGCGGAGAACGAATATTCATGGGGGCGGCCTAGAGATGACTGAGGACAAATCTGATACCGCGACTTTTAGGGATCAGAAGACTGCAGTCCCAAGACAGACTTATCTTCCGGGGGGCTCGAGGTAGACCACGAGTTTTTCCTCTGGGCCTAGTTGCGCTTTTTGCAAGAAACCTGAACATTTGGTGTCCTAATGTTATGCCCTGAAAAGGCAAAATCAGGAGCGGAGTCAGACTAGTACAACTCCGAATGCATTGGCAAATGCGAGAAATCGTCCTTAGAGGACAGTGCCTTGTGAAGGTTCCCATGCCAAAGTTACGGCATCACAGAATGACCTTGTTCAAGAGGGTTACAAACCTTTTATTTCAGAGGGGTTTGTGTCACTGGATGGAGACTTGACTAACCAGAGGCCTGTTAGGGTATTGAGAGACACAGGAGCACATCAATCTTTGATGCTTGAGGGCATTTTGCCATTGTCAGAGAAGACGGCAACTGGTGTTAGTGTTCTTTTACAGGGGGTTGATGGCTGTGTTAAAGCCCCACTTCATGTCATCCATTTGAAGTCTGATTTGGTGTCAGGACCGGTCACCGTAGGGTTACAAGCCACTCTACCTGTAGAGGGAATATCTTTTGTTATCGGGAATGATTTGGCCGGTGGTCAAGTTTCTGGTAACCCGATGTTTGTTGAAAAGCCTAGTATGGAAAATAACACTGCACTGTTAGAGCAGGAGATTCCGGTTATCTTTCCATCCTGTACCGCGAATCGTGCTATGGGTAGGAAGCGCTCTGAAGAGAAGAGGAAGGTACTGACGTCACGCTTTGCACAGACACTTCTTGTCGAATACCCTGACACAAAGTGTCAGCACACACAAGTCATGAATGGAGGCAATGTTGGCAAGCTCTTTGTAGGTGGACTGAACTTCAACACAAGGGAAGATGTTCTGGACTCTGTCTTCGGCAAATATGGACCACTCTTGGAAGTGTTGCTGATAAAAGACAGGGAGACGCAAAAGTCAAGAGGGTTTGGCTTTGTCACGTTTGAAAACACAAAGGACGCCAAAGATGCAGAAAAGGACTTGAATGGCAAGGATTTGGATGGTTGGACCATAACAGTAGAGAAGGCAGGCCATGGGCGTCGAAGGGGCTACAGAGGAGGAAAACGTGGAGGTAGTTTCAGGGGTGGCTATGGCTCCCGGGGTGGGAGAGTAGTTTTGGTGGTGGCCGCAGTTGGAGATTACTATGGAGGCTCCCAGAGTTACGGCAGCTCCCGAACGGATGATTATCAGGGTAGTGGCCGAGAAGGAGACCGCTATTCACATGACCAGAGCGACACGCGCTCCAACCATGGTTATTATGAAAGTTAGAAAGAGTTTGAAGCACTGAATGTTGCGGAGCAGCCGAGCCAAGATTCCTACACAGATTAACCGTGAACTCCACATTCCTAAAGGCGTCCATGTAGTGAATACTTCCAGGCCTCACCACCCAACCACCATGAAACCTGGCTCTCAGCTCAGCCTCCTTCAAAAAGTGCTTTAGATTTGCTTTGTTTTGAATTTTTGATCACAACCCCTCAACCTTAATTGAAAAAATGAAAAATAAAATCAGAGGTTGATGAGATGGAGTTTGGCTTTGCAGGAGTTCAACTTGGAAATTGAGCATGTAAATGGCAGGGACAATGTCGTTGCTGATGCTTTGTCCACAGTGAACTAACTTTGGAGATTTCTGTAGGTTGTCATTTGGAAGTTTTGTTGCTTTATTTTTGGGAAATATTAATTATTGTTGCTCACGTGAATTGATGATTTGGGTGTGAGTTTTACTTTTGTTTGTTAAAAGAGTTTTTTGCCTGCAAAGAAAGTTTTCACGATGTTCAAACTTTCTTTCTTGAGGGGGGGAAGTGTTACGGATTCGTCACTTCCGTTCTGGTGGTTTTCATCCACTGTAAACATTTTTGATTCCATGTACCATTATTGTTTTCAAAAGGTTTATTGTTTATGAACTGTTTTCAAAAGGTGAAGAAGTTAGAGTTAAAAGAAACAGGAAACCGGATCGGGAACCGGACGACGAAGAGGAAGAAGGGGACAAGAAGGCGGAGAAAGTGGAGTCGGACCAGAAGCATAGTTGCTTTGCGATCCGGAGCGAACGTTGGCGAGCAAGAGTCACAAGTGAACTTTGGGTTTCCCAGGAAAGGGATTCCTGCGACAGAGCGGTTATCGCTGTGACAGATTAACCTGCGTGACAGGTTTTGCGATCAATTCCTGGAGAGAATCATCGTCGGGCTGTTAGGTCTCGAGAACAGGCCGTCGGCCATTTTGACTCACACGCTTTGGGCGCCGAGCAAGGTTTCTTTACACCGCTTCAGCCTTTGCACGTCGCGCAAGGTTTTTCTTTGCTTGACTTCAGCCGCTTTCACCGCATTCAGACGTATGTCACCCATCACCCATCTCTTTCAAATCTTCCCCCTTGCCCCTTCCCTCCTAAACTCCCCCCACACCCCTCCCCTCCAAGACTCTCCCTCGCTCCTCCCCTCCTAGACTCCCCTCTCACCCCTCCTCCTCAAAGCGTCCTCCCCGCTTCTTCCCCCTTCCAACTTTCACCTTCATCTCCCTCAACCTTCTGCCTCACTCTTCCCCCTCCTCAAATAACACCTCACTGCGCCTCACCCAATCACCATCAAACCTTTTGTCCGCCCCATTCTTCCCTTTCTCCAAGCTATTCTGAAATCTCTGACACACATTCAACAGCTCTCCCTACCTCTTCCTCCTCTTCCACATCTTACCCTACCGCTCCCCCCCCCCCCCCCTGTTCTGTATCCGATGCTCCCCCTTCCTCTTCTTTAACAGTATGGACCTCAATCATCCGTGGCCTTCGCTCAAACTTGAATGATCTCTCCATACAGGTTGCTTCTGACAAACCAGACGTGATCTGCTTAACAGAAACTTTCCTCCTTCATGATGTCTCTGATTCCTTGGTATCTCTCCCAGGTTGCTCCCTCCTCCGGTATGATAGACCTGAGCCTCGTCCTGGAGGTGGGGTTGCTATCTTTATAAAAAACTCTCTTCCTCACTCGCCCTGCACTGCCCTCTCTCCACCTCACCCCCAGGAATACCTTTGGCTACGGCTTCCCCTTCGCTCCCACCTTTTGTTCATATGTGTGTTGTACCGTCCACCAAACAGTGATGACTCCATCTACATCTCGCTGTCTGATAATATGGACCAACTTCTATCTACCCATCCCAACTCTCTCTTCCTCATATGTGGTGATTTCAATTATCACCATGCCAGTTGGCTGGGTGTGGGTACCTCTCTCACCAGCCATGGCTCTTCAGCATAGGAATTCTGTGACTCACTGGGACTGACACAATCTGTCAATTTCCCGACCCAGATCTCAGTCAACGGAGCATCTTCTCTTCTGGACTTGGTTATGAATTACTTCCCTGAAAATGTCTGCTGCTCTTCTTCTGCTCCAATCGGCTCATCTGATCATGTGCTTGAAAAGTGGACATCTCTCTGACCATTCTCAGAGAGCCTCCTCAGCGTCGATGAGTCTGGCATTTCACTCAGGCCAACTGGCACGGTCTTCAAGCAGCCATCAATCAACTGGACTGGTCTCCCATCTCTACCGCCTCTGACATCAACTCATCCTGGGAATTCTTCCAAAGTAAATTGCTCTCTCTCATGCACCGATTTATCCCATCTCGTCTTCAGTTGTCATACCCTTCCTCCCGTCCATGGTACACGGAATCTTGTGGTGAGGCTATTGCCCAGAAACAACTTGCTTTCGTCTCCTGGAAAGCAAATCCAGCGGAAGGAAATCTCATTTCCTTTCACAAAGCCCGAAACAAGTGTGTGTCCACCCTCAGGAGAGCCAGGAAACAATATCTCTCCGTTCTCAGGACCGAACTCTCTTATCTGTCTCCCTCTTCCAAATCCTGGTGGCATCTGGTCAAATCTGTTTCTGGTGTTTGTTCCTCCTCCATCCCCTCCCTCACCTCAAATGGCCACACGGCTGACTCTGCACGTGAAAAAGCTGAATGCCTCAACTCTGTGTTTGCCTCTAAATCTTGTGTCCCAAACCCATCCCTCTCTGCACCCACCATACCCAGTCGTACCCAGCTGCTCCTGGACTCTGGGTCCTTTCCTCCTGACAAGGTGGAAAAGTTTCTGTCAACCCTCGACTCTGATTCTGCAATTGGACCTGAAGGCATCAGCCCACGGGTCCTAAAATCCTGTTCTTCCCCTCTTTCACTCCCTCTCTCTGTTCTTTTCACCCACTCTTTTGCTCAAGGTCATCTGCCATCTGCTTGGAAATCTGCCAACATCACTGCTTTGCACAAAAAAGGTGCAAAACAGATCCCAGCAACTACAGACCAATCAGCCTTCTCCCAATTATCAGCAAAGTCATGGAATCCATCATTGTTTCAGATAAGAAATCTTTCCTCTTCTCCAATGGCTTGATCTCTGATCATCAATTTGGTTTCAGACCTGGTCACTCTACTCTGGACATGCTGCTTCTGCTTTCTCAACAATGGATGGAGGTCCTCAATGCCAAACAGGAAATTAGAGCTGTCTCCCTTGACATATCACATGCCTTCGATACGGTGTGGCACCCTGCTCTGCTCACCAAACTCTCCTCTTTTGGTATCAATGGAAATCTCCACGCATGGCTGGCGGACTTCCTCTCCAGTCGTAGTCAACGTGTGGCCCTGAATGGGTTTCTCTCATCTCCTCTTCCTGTTCAGGCTGGAGTTCCCCAATGCAGTGTTCTGGGCCGTGTGCTTTTTCTGGTCTTCATCAATGATCTCTCTGACTCTCTTTAAAATCCCCTCTATCTCTTTGCTGATGACTCTACTCTCTGTCGCTCCATTCTTCATCCCTCAGATTGGCAGTCTGCAGCCTCCTCACTCTCTGCAGACCTGGACAAAATCACAGACTGGGCAAACAAGTGGAACATGTCTTTCAATCCTGACAAATCTCACACTCTTTCGATGTCTCTCCAAAAAGACCGACTGGACAACCCTCCCATCCACTTTCTGAATAATCCTCTCCAAGAAGTTCTGTCACTCAAGCTTTTGGGTTTCACTATCTGCCATGATCTTTCCTGGGAAAACCACATTTCAAATCTGGCCTCCAAAGCCAGTCGCCAACTGGGCATCCTCCGTTGTGCGAAGTCCTTCCTTGGCACACCTGAGCTCCTCACCACATACAAGGCTTTCATCCGCAGCTCAATGGAATACTGCTCTCCCCTCTGGGCTGGTGCTCCTGCCTCACACCTAGCTCATCTTCGCGCTGTTGAAACCAAAGCATTCAGAATCATTGGAATCTCCTGCGATGAAGCTAACTCCAAGGGCCTCTCACTCACTCACCGCAGGCAGGTTGGTGGTCTTTCCGTCTTCTACCGACTCCTCTCTGGCCTTGCCCCCCCCCCCTCAGTTCTCTCTGGGCTCTGTCCCACAAATATTCCTACAGGTCACTCAAGATCTGCCTGCAACCCTCTTATGGTTAAACTGCCAAAATCAAGACTAACTGCTCACCTTCACTCCTTCATTCGTCTTTTTTCCTGCCTCTGGAACAAACTCCCTCACTCTCTTCAATCCCACTCCACCCTCCAGGTCTTTAAAACAGCTGTTCACCACCATCTCTTATCTTCCCCCATCCAAAACCTTGATCTTTTCTACCCCCGCTAATTTCACTCCAATTCCACTTTTTTGAAATACCAACTTCTGTCCTGGAAGTCCTTGGTGTCCTTGTATTTTATACTTGTCCCACCCCCCCCCCCTCCACGTGTATGTATATGTGTGTGTGTGTGTGTGTGTGTGTGTGTGTGTGTGTGTGTGTGTGTGTGTGTGTGTGTGTGTGTGTGTGTGTGTGAATAAAAGAGAGAGATCGAATTGTGAGGAACAGAAATGAAAAAACGAGATGTGTGTGTGTGTGATGTTTTCTATGGCTTCCTTCAACGAAGTAATTTCTCTTTTTTTGTCTGCAGTATTAACGTCGAAGAAGACACAGACGAGATTTTGTCTCTTGTCCAAAACGACCATCAGAGTCTGACCCTGGTAAGTCATTATTCATCTCTCTGACTGGCACCAATAAACGGGAGCTGACATTTATTTATTCATTGTCAATACGATGTATCTTTTAATCATTTTTCCTCATGTTTTCCTTTCTTTTTTCAAACAGAATACAACACCTGTTGAGATCGATGACCACAACCACGATCACGACCTCGTTGACCACAAATGTGAGTGGGATGATTATGATCTCCAAAGAGTGGTTATTTCCTGCCAACCTGTGATACCCTAAATTTTCATCTCGACGGTCTTGACACCAAACTCAATTTTTTAGAGGTATGGTTTATTTTATTTTTTTCCTCATCCACTTTACCTTTTTTTTTTTTTTTTTTTTTTTTTTTGTATACAGAGTCGAGGCTCTTGAAAGAGCTAACATTTATCAAACAAACAAATCAAACAAACAAGCAAACAAAGTATATAAAAAGGGGAGCGGTCGACAAGATGGGGAGAGAAGGGGAGGAAGCACACAAACACAACATTTGAGAGCAGGGACATCGGGAGATGTTTTTGGAGGGAGAGGGGGGAGGCAGGATAGGTATAAAATGCAAGGACACCAAGGACTTCCAGGAAAGAAGTCAAAAGTCACCTCAACCTTCTCCTTGCTTCACCCTATATTAATATTTTCTCTCCCCTCTTGTCTTTAACAGAAAGAGATTCAAAATCTGAAGACATCTGGCGCCTTTGACTTGTGCTGGGAAGAAGTTGAATATATACCTCAAGAAAAATGTTTTAATATTATACATTTTTTTATGTTTTCAATATTTATATGTGGTTATATTTGCTTTGTCCAGAATTATTTAATAATTAATTACAAAAAGAGAATAAAGGAAAAAGGGAGGTGAAAGTGCGCCCCTGCCAAAGACCCTTCACCCCCTTCATCCCACCCCTCCCCTCCCCTTGTGTGTGGGGAAGGTGGGGGTGGGATGAGGGGGGAGAAGGGTCAAGGGTGGGGGTGCACAAGGGGGTGGGGGATGATGGGTGTGGTCTGTGTGGGTGGGGTCTGTGTGGGCGGGGTCTGTGTGGGCGTGCTTTATGATATTTTATTTTTATTTTTTATTACTACTAATTAAATTAACTAATCTGGGTGGGGTGGATAAAAGTATGGATGGTTGTTGTTTAATGGCTTATCAGTTTTGTTTTTTGTAATTCTTGTGAGTAAAATGAACCCAAGATTTCTTCCCCATTCATATCATATAATTTGTAGGTCCAAGGGACTGTATCCATTACATCAATGATTTTAAATAATTCATTAGTCCATTTTTTTGGATAACCTTTCTCAAAATGACTTTTCCATCTGTATATTCTTACAATATCACCAACTTTGAACTTCGGTTTTCTCAAATTAATCTCCTTTTCATATTCTAATTTTGTAAATGATTCTGAAGGTTTTGATTTTGTTGATGAATGAACATTATTATTGTAATTATCTACAATATCCTGAATTAAATATACCCACTGTTGAGAACAGAGTTGTGTGAATTTTTTATGTAGTTTCTCTTTCAAAGAACGATTAATAGTGGGTCAGATATGTGAAATGATTGTGGGTTTGGTGGTAAAAGCACCAAAATTGGCATATATGATGCCAAGATAGTACTAATTAACTTGAGATATGGTACCAAGCTGGATTTTTTCCGAGAAGCCCATAAAGTGCGAAAATTCAAAATGGCCGCCGCCGCAATTGAAAATGTCTATTAATTGCTGTATCTTTGTGAATAGTTAACATAGAAACTTAAATAAAGTATCCTTTTGTATGTTTTCAGACATGCTGAATCCAATGGAATCATCATTTGGTTGAAAAAAATGCATATATATCAGCATAGTGGTCAACTCTATGCTAAAATTCAAGATGGCTGCCGTTCGAATTGTGAAAATCATGAATCTTTCTCACTCTCCTACAGGAGGAATGTATATCATCACCTCGTTGGATCATCATCTTCATACTATCCATTGGGATGAATTGCAAGATCATGCAATAATTAAGGGAAAGAAAAAGGAATTATTGTTTCTTGTTGTAATAATTTGTATTTCTTCTCTTCGTAGGTGAGTGAACGGGAATTATGTCGACACGGAAAAAATGCAAACTTGTTCACGGCGAGACACTGAGATCAACTGTAGACACATGTCAACCGATATACTGGAGTATGTGTGCCTTCTGCCAAGAACACTCGGATAAACCACTGCAATGTCCAGCGAAATCAAAACGCACAGACGTTGGTGTTGGATATGATACTCTGGGTGAAAACTTGAGCAGATTTCTTGAAGTGGGCAACCAACCATTACCGATTGACATACGTAGGCTTGATGAAGGGGATGGTATTGGAAGCACACTGGAACGTAATCATGCCCAATGGCACAAATCATGCCGATTGAAGTGCTGTGCCAGCCGCCTCGCTAGAGTTCAGCTAGCTTCACAACCTACTACATGTACATCTGACGATACCCTAGGAGGACCTTACATGTTACGGCAGGCTGAACGTATAGATCCTCTAGAAGATTTCAAGTGTTTCTTCTGTGATGGAGTTGGAATGGAGGCGATACCTCTGCATGAAGCAATGACACCACGACTCACACAGAGGGTTAGGCAATGTGCATTGAAACTGCAGGATCAAAAGTTAATTGCACAAATCAGTTCTCGTGACCTTGTGGCCCAGGAAGCGAAGTACCATGCCAATTGTCTTGTCAAATTGTACAATGCCAGCAACAGGAAGACAGAGCAGGGAGAAAAAGAGAACGTTGACCGAGTGTCTCATGGTATAGCATTGGTGGAACTTATGGGATACAAAGAAGAGACGAAATTGAGCAACAAGGCTATTGCACCTGTTTTCAAACTGGTGGATCTTCTACAGTTATACACCGACTGACTGGCAGAACTGGGAGTTGCAATAAGTCGACGTATACACTCCACTGATTTGAAAAATCGAATACTCGCAAACATGCCAGGGCTTCGTGCATACAAACAAGGCCGGGATGTCATGCTCAGTTTTGATGATGATATAGGGCATGCACTACGGGATGCATGCATGGACGATGGCGACGATGAAGCTATTTGCTTGGCGAAGGCAGCCAACATAATCCGACGAGATATGATGGGTATGAGTGCACACTTCGATGGTTCCTTCCCACAGGGATGCCAAGAAGATGCTGTGCCCAAGTCGCTTGTTGCTTTAGTTAGCATGATCATGGATGGACCAAATATCAAGAAAAAGACGACGACTAAGTTATACAAACATCGCTCAGTATTGCTCAATTACTACAGTACAACAGTTATGTGAGAAGACGCGAAGGGTCCACTGGTACACACCACAATAAAAGCAGAGAGACTCCATTACCCATATATCTTGGCATGATGATTCACGGACATACTCGTAAACGGGAACTCGTAGATACCTTGTTCCACTTGGGCTTATCAATATCATATGATAGAGTTCTTGACATTTCCACTGACATGGCCATTTCAGCAGCCCAACAGTATGAATCCGAAGGGGTTGTCTAACCCCTCATTCTGCGAAAAAATCTGTTCACCACAGCTGCTGTCGATAACCTAGACCACAACCCGAGCTCAACAACTGCTCATGACGCATTTCATGGCACGGGGATTTCACTCTTCCAAAACAGAGTAACAGAATCTGATGGAATCATACGTCAGAAGGCAGAACTGCAGCCGCGTCTTCCTAGCAAGCAGATACCACCTCTCCCTGACTCGTACACAACACTGATGCCCGTAACAGCAAAGAAAGATATGATCATCCCACGGACTGAGGGTACACTGGTATGTGACGGCCTACTTGTTAAAGCTGCTATGGAAGATGAGAAACGGGCGATATACCAGGGTGGACATGTATGGGGACAGGCCCTTGTGCATTCCCCAGTAGTTCCATCTCCAGAGGCATGCGGTTGGCAAAAGAGTGCCATGCAGGGCTGGCAACCGGTGTGGACAACACTACCAGAAGCTGCGGCGTCTTGTTCAGAGTTGCTGCGATGTGGATGTCAGAAAGGTTGTAGGGGACGATGCAAATGTGTCGGGGCTGCTCTTAAGTGTACATCACTCTGCCGTTGCAGTGGCAATTGTGATCACAATGAGGGCAACTAAAAGTTGTTACATTATGACATGTACATCGTCATGAACATTCACACTGGAGAGAAGCTACTAGTATATCACATAATGTTCGCAATGTAGGAACTGATTATGCACTTCTACACACCATGCCCCATACTAGTGTGTCATAATCTAGATGCATAAATGAAGTGCTGAAATATTCCGACTTATGAAAATAGTATAATGATTTTTGCCAAACCCACTGCTCTGTGAATGCATAAGTCATGCCAATGTACGGTATAATTGTTAGTATGCAATGTGTACTGGTGTAATGGGTGTATAAATGTATAGGGCCTACTGATAGTATGCAATGTATAAAGGTTATTCTACACATTATAATTGGAGATGTATAAAATGTTTCACTTTGTTCAAAATTTGATTTTGTTTTGCACAAGTATAGCTAGCTGCTCAGTCTACTTTTCTCATAAGATAACCGGTCGCTTTTGGGAATTCGGACGCTCGTAATCATAACATTTAACAACAACTGAAGGTGGTTCACTATGCATTGGTATTGTTTTAATTGATGGTGCCATTATGCCTGAAATATATTAATAAATAAACTTGATCTATGTTTTATGACAAAATGACTTGGTATTATATAATTTGGGTGGTGGATATCAACAATTCGAATGGCGGCTATTTTGAATTTTAGCATAGAGTTCACCAATATGTTGATATATATGCATTTTTTCAACCAAATGATGGTGCCATTGGATTCTGCATGTCTAAAAACATACAAAAGGATACTTTATTTAAGTTTCTATGTTAACTATTCACAAAGATACAGCAATTAATAGATATTTTCAATTCCGGCGGCGGCCATTTTGAATTTTCGCACTTTACGGGCTTCTAGGAAAAAATCCAGCTTGGTACCATATCTCAAGTTAATTAGTACCATCTTGGCAACATATATGCCAATTTTGGTGTTTTTACCACCAAACCCACAATCCTGGTGGCTTTTTACACATATCCGCCCCACTATAAAACGCTCAATAACAACTGCTTTTCCTTCATTAAAGGTGCTGTATAATTTAATACCCTCCCCCTTAAGAAATTTCATAAATATTTTGTTATAGAACTCTGTTTTCTCATCAGTCCATAACTTCTTTGGTTTCCTTTTATCCCTATCAAATATTAGCTTAAAGGCTAACATCAAAGTATCACCCCTTTTATTTTTTAAAGGAACAACCCAGGCAAATCTACTCCTCAAATCAATAACGGTTAAAGCATACCTGTATCCCCTGTCATTATTCAATTCAATTAAATCAGCGGACCATATGTGGTCGGTGTATTTAGAATAAACCTTCCTTCTTTTAAACTTTGTGATTATAGGTTTGTGTAATTCTTCAGCCAAAAGCTCCTCAGTCTTGATAACATCATTAGAGCCGAATTGTTTTTTGAGGAATAACGAAGACCAAGTTTCAATTTAGCATTTATCATTTTTTTCACAATAAACCTATCAACTATCTCTCTCAAAGTAGGATTTCGTATCAAAGACAAATTATACAACATTTCTCTGTCTGCTTAATGTTTTTCATCCAATATAGTGGTATTCCCATAAGCAATATCATGCTTCATACAAACTTCATCAACCCTATTTATAGGTTTAGACCAAGGTTTAGGATTGTCAGCCTCATCTAATCTTTTATCCAAGTTTGTTCCTGGACCACAGAAAGAATATCCAGGTAGATGTAGTTCCCCTGGAATTCCAGTTGTTGTAAATGTACTTCCTGACAGAAACTTTTGTATGTCTCCTCCACTTTTAGGAGAGATGAATTGGCACTTTTTAGAGCCACACACTTGACATATTCCTTTTTGATAAACTCTATTATTTTTAGCTTTAACAGAAGAGATATTTTTAGATTTCATTTTCTTTTTACATTTGAGACAATAACTCATATTTATTTATGAGAAAAAGTCCTACATCGTGTCAAAACCTTTTTGGTTTTCAACATATACATTTCTACCTTGATTTTTAAAACATAAAGAATCCTTAGGAATGTCTTCACTCTCTTTTTTTTTTTTTTTTTTTTTTGTATACAAGATCGAGGCTCCTGAAAGAGCGAACATTAATCACACAGAAAGACAAACCGACACATAAAACATATAACATAGGGAGCGGTAGACAAGATGGGGAGAGAGGGGGAAGGACAATAACACAACATTTGAGAGCAGGGACCGAGAGACATGGAGACATCGAGAGATCTGAGAGAGGGCGAGGGCTTTGGGGGGGGGGGCGTGGGAAGGGGGCGGTGGGAGAGGTATAAAACATATGGACACTGCCAGGACTTCCAGGAAAGAAGTTGGAATTTCAAACAAGGTGGATCTGGGGTGAATTAGCGGGAGTAGAAAAGATCAAGGTTTTGGATGGGGGAAGATAAGAGATGGTGGTGAACAGCTGTTTTAAAGACCTGGAGGGAGGAGTGGGATTGAAGGGAGTGAGGGAGTTTGTTCCAGAGGCGGGAGAAAAGAGGAATGAAAGAGTGAAGGTGAGCAGAGAGCCAAGATTTCGGCAGTTTAACCATCAGAGGGTTGCTGGCAGATCTTGTGCGACCTGTAGGAATATTTGGGGGACAGAGCACAGAGAGAGCTGGGGGTGCAAGGCCGGAGAGGAGTCGGTAGAAGACAGAAAGACCACCTACCTGCCTGCGGTGAGTGAGTGAAAGGCCCTCAGAGATAGCTTCATCGCGGGAGATTCCAATAATTCTGAAAGCTTTGGTTTCAACAGTGTGAAGCCGAGCTAGGTGTGAGGCAGGAGCACCGGCCCATAGGGGAGAACAGTATTCCATTGAGCTGCGGATGAAAGCCTTGTATGTGGTGAGGAGCTCAGGTGTGCCGAGGAAGGACTTCGCACGACGGAGGATGCCCAGTCGGCGACTGGCTTTGGAGGCCAGCTTGGAAATGTGGTTTTCCCAAGAAAGATCATGGCAGATAGTGAGACCCAAAATCTTGAGCGACAGAACTTCTTGGAGAGGATTGTTGAGAAAGTAGATGGGAGGGTTGTCCAGTCGATCTTTTCGGAGAGACATAGTAAGAGTGTGAGATTTGTCAGGATTGAAAGACAAGTTCCACTTGTTTGACCAGTCTGTGATTTTGTCCAGGTCTTCAGAGAGTGAGGAGGCAGCAGACTGCCGATCTGAGGGAAGAGGAATGGAGCGGCAGAGAGTGGAGTCATCAGCAAAGAGATAGAGAGGATTTTCGAGAGAGTCAGAGAGATCATTGATGAAGACCAGAAAAAGCACGGGGCCCAGAACACTGCCTTGGGGAACTCCAGCCTGAACAGGAAGAGGAGATGAGAGAAACCCATTCAGGGCCACACGTTGACGACGACTAGAGAGGAAGTCCGCCAGCCATGCGTGGAGATTTCCATGGATACCAAAGGAGGAGAGTTTGGTGAGCAGAGCGGGGTGCCAGACCGTGTCGAAGGCACGTGATATGTCGAGGGAGACAGCTCTAATTTCCTGTTTGGCATTGAGGACCTCCATCCATTGTTGAGACAGCAGAAGCAGCATGTCCAGAGTAGAGTGACCTGGTCTGAAACCAAATTGATGATCAGAGATCAAGCCATTGGAGAAGAGGAAAGATTTCATATCCGAAGCAATGATGGATTCCATGACTTTGCTGATAATTGGGAGAAGGCTGATTGGTCTGTAGTTGCTAGGATCTGTTTTTGCACCTTTTTTGTGCAAAGCGGTGATGTTGGCTGATTTCCAAGCAGATGGCAGTTGACCTTGAGCAAAAGAGAGGGTGAAGAGAACAGAGAGGGGGTGAGATAGAGCAGCAGAGCAGGATTTTAGGACCCGTGGGCTGATGCCGTCGGGTCCAGTTGCAGAATCAGAGTCGAGGGTTGACAGAAACTTTTCCACCTTGTCAGGAGGAAAGGACACGGAGTCCAGGAGCAGCAGGGTACGACTGGGTATGGTGGGTACAGAGAGGGATGGGTTTGGGACACAAGATTTAGAGGCAAACACAGAGTTGAGGCATTCAGCTTTTTCACGTGCGGAGTCAGCTGTGTAGCCATTTGAGGTAAGGGAGGGGATGGAGGGGGAACAAACACCAGAAACGGATTTGACCAGACGCCACCAGGATTTGGAAGAGGGAGACAGATAAGAGAGTTCGGTCTTGAGAACGGAGAGATATTGTTTCCTGGCTCTCCTGAGGGTGGACACACACTTGTTTCGGGCTTTGTGAAAGGAAATGAGATTTCCTTCCGTTGGATTTGCTTTCCAGGAGACGAAGGCAAGTTGTTTCTGGGCAACAGCCTCACCACAAGATTCCGTGTACCATGGACGGGAGGAAGGGTATGACAACTGAAGACGAGATGGGATAAATCTGTGCATGAGAGAGAGCAATTTACTTTGGAAGAATTCCCAGGATGAGTTGATGTCAGAGGTGGTAGAGATGGGAGACCAGTCCAGATGATTGATGGCTGCTTGAAGACCGTGCCAGTTGGCCTGAGTGAAATGCCAGACTCGTCGACGGTGAGCAGGCTCCCTGAGGATGGTCAGAGAGATGTCCACTTTAACAAGGACATGATCAGATGATCCGATCGGAGCAGAAGAAGAGCAGCAGACATTTTCAGGGAAGTTAGTCATAACCAAGTCCAGAAGAGAAGATGTTCCGTTGACTGAGATCCGGGTCGGGAAATTGACAGATTGTGTCAGTCCCAGTGAGTCGCAGAAGTCCTTTGCTGAGGAGCCATGGCTGGTGCGAGAGGTACCCACACCCAGCCAACTGGCATGATGACAGTTGAAATCACCACATATGAGGAAGAGAGAGTTGGGATGAGTAGATAGAAGTTGGTCCATATCATCAGACAGCGAGATGTAGATGGAGTCATCACTGTTTGGTGGACGGTACAACACACATATGAACAAGAGGTGGGAGCGAAGGGGAAGCCGTAGCCAGAGGTATTCCTGGGGGTGAGGTGGAGAGAGTGCAGTGCAGGGCGAGTGAGGAAGAGAGTTTTTGATAAAGATAGCAACCCCGCCTCCAGGACGAGGCTCAGGTCTATCATACCGGAGGAGGGAGTAGCCCGGGAGAGATACTATGGAATCAGAGACATCATAAAGGAGGAAAGTTTCTGTTAAGCAGATCACGTCTGGTTTGACAGAAGCAACCTGTATGGAGAGATCAGTTAAGTTTGAACGAAGGCCCCGGATGTTTGAGGTCCATACCGTTAATGAAGAGGAAGGGGGAGCATCAGATACAGAACAGGGGGGAGGAGGGGTAGGGTAAGATGTGGAAGAGGTGGAAGAGGTAGGGAGAGCTGTTGAAGGTGTGTCAGAGATTTCAGAATAGCTCGGAGAAAGGGAAGGATGGGGCGGACAAAAGGTTTGATGGTGATTGGGTGAGCCACAATGAGGTGTTATTTGAGGAGGGGGAAGAGCGAGGCAGAAGGTTGGGGGAGATGGAGGTGAGAGTTTGAAGGGGGAAGAAGCGGGGAGGACGCTTTGAGGAGGGGGAGTGAGAGGGGGGAAATTGAGAAGCAATGAGGGTGGGGAGATTTGAAGGGGAGGGGTGAGGGGGGAGTTTGGGAGGGAAGGGACAAGGGGAGGGATTTGAAAGGGATGGGATATGGGGGAGATTTGGAGGGGAGGGGTGAGGCAGGAGTCTAGGAGGGGAGGGGCGAGGGGGCGTCTTGGCGGGGAGGGGTGAGGGGGTAGTTTAGGAGGGAGTGGGCAAGGGGGGAGATTTGAAAGGGATGGGTGATGGGGAAGATTTGGAGGGGAGGGGTGATGGGGAAGATTTGGAGGGGAGGGGTTATGGGGAAGATTTGGAGGGGAGGGGTGAGATTGGATTTTTGAAAGTGTACGATTTATGGGAAACGAACATTTATTGCAAAATGAGTTTCTTGTGACCTTCGAGTTAAAAATACGTTTAAGGATGCTGGATGGAGGATGGAGTGCAGGAGAGTTTAGGGAATGTAGAAAAAAGGCACTATAGGAGATGGATATTTTTTTTGGGATGAATTGATTTGGTGAGCAAGTCGAAAGCAGCCTTTTAAAGAAGAAGAAGAAAAAGGTGTTATAAAATATGACGGAATACATAACTTGAGGGGAAAGTGTAAACATTGAAGGTTAATGAGTGAAAACTATCTGGGGAAATGGGGGAGAAACACGTGGTCGAAGAACGAACGAACGAATAAGAATGAATAAACGAATGAGAACAGAGAAGGAAATGTTTTTTTTTTTTTTTTTTTTTTTTTTTTGAGTTGAGATTTACACAAGGAAGTAGGCTATGGGTGAAAAGACTGGGAATACAGAGAACGAAAGTTATTGGATCACAAACGACGGACCGCTGAGAAAAACAAAGCCTCAAGGTTGTACAGTGCACACTGTACAAGGCCTCAAGACACGACACGAATTAACACGATTTTCAATACAGGTATGAAAGATTTGCACCGAAAAATCTTCGTCGGGACACAATATACGTACAACACCATAAATAAATACAGTTTTAACGAAAATACAAATGGGAACAATCTCTTAACTTCGATTTCAAATCGTTCGCGACGCGGCAAAGGCCTTGCTCGCGACACGGCAAACAGACGATCAATTTATGAAAGATAAACACCGAGAAACAACCAAAGTTGCACACAATAACTTCACACACCGAAAGATAAATACAGTTTCGACAAAATACAATTGTGAACAGACTTAACTTCGAAAAACGTGGAGACCGTGTGGAGCTTCGAAAATCCCTGCCGCCGTCTTCTCCAAGATCTCAAATGATGATCTCTACATTTATTTACAAATAAAACTAACTAAAGTCAATAACACCAACATCATCAACTATATTACCTTTTTCTTCTTCATGTGTATCTTCTCCCTGAACTCATCTCAGCAAATTAAAAAACCAATATCTTCGTAAGAGTCATTAATTCTTTATTTTCCCCTTCGGTGCGTTGAGATTGATTTATTTGCCGTAATACCTTCAATCTTTCATTAATCTCAGGAATGGTCATATTTTTATATTTTTCCTCCCTCTCTCTTTCCTCCCTTTCCTCATTCTCCTTTTTCTCCCTTTACTCCCTCTCCTCCTTCTCCTTTTTCTCCTTGTTCTCCCTTTCCTCCCTCTCCTCCTCCTTTTTCTCCCTCTCCTCCTTCTCCTTTTTCTCCCTCTTCTCCTTCTCCTTTTTCCCCCTTTCCTTCTTCTCCTTTTTCTCCCTCTCCTCCTTCTCCTTTTTCTCTCTTTCCTCTTTTTCTTCTTCAACTCCTTCCTCATCCCTTGCTACCCTTGAATTTGAGCCCCAAAGAATATTATACATATACTCATCTGGATTTTGAGATATTCTTGTATCTATAATTAATTTTCACTAATAGGACCACTTTTAAAAACTCAACAAATGATTTCACCTGCAGTTCCAACGATAGAATTTACTCCGAAAAAACTTCAAATGCTCAAAGATTTTAGTCAAATGACAGAGCAAGAACTTGGAGAATTAGAATATGATGATGAAGGATTATTTCAGCAACTTGGAGGTAAATCAACTTCCCAATTATATTGTGGAAGCTCTACAAAACAATGAATATTCGGCGGATTTTATATCACAAATATAAAGACAATGGTTTTCAATTACCTTTGTTTGTTGCTTTTCTATAATCCTGAGCACTATTTTGAGGCCTTTATTGGATTCCTTGACCCAGAAAACATAGGATTAGCATATTTAATTAAGTCTCTAGGTTGACTAGAAGCCGAGATCGCGCAAAATATGTATTTTATGGTGGCCATTTTCAAAATCCAAAATGGCGGCCATGCAGGTGTCTGTGCAAATGCCAACATTGATTTTCAGATTCTCCATGCTCTGAAGATTCCAAAAATGTACAGGTTTGCTAATCCCAAAATTTTGAAAGAAATTATATTTGTTAACATAGTGAACCTGACTATCTTCATCACTGTCCTGAGTGTCATTTTCGCAAAGGTGTCTACGCAAATGTAAATAGGATTTGTTGATGATTGATGTTGATTTGTTGATGGATTTGTTGATGATTTCTAAAAGAGTTTTATATTTCATAACTTTGAGAAGTTCATTTTTATTTAATATTTTAATCAAGTCTCTATTTGTGGGTTTAACAATATCAGTATAAGGCCAGTTTTTTACAACAAAATTTCCATGTATATGCTCCAAATCATAAGGTATGTAATACCGAGCACCCTTTTCTTGTAGGTATCCCTGAATACAAAAATTATAATTCTCTTGTAGTCTTCTTCCTGCCATTTATGTATCAGAAATATATGTGAGATTAATATTATGACAGGTAATACCACCCCATCTTCCCACTACCAAATCGGTTTGTATTCCTCGGCTTTCTATCCTTATCTCATTACCTTCCTTCTTTGTCATGCTAACCATCGCTATACTATCATATATTTTTTAAATCTTAAAATCACGTATTTGTTGTTTACTAATTGTACTTCTGAAGGAACTGCGCTCCAACGCGAGTCGAAAGAATTGACGCGACCAAAGACGGAATTCGTCCAAGTTGCTTTATTGAAACAAAACAGCTCAGGTATTCTGACAAGCCCGTTTATCGGGCAGCAATATATATACACATTTATGTCGGGAAGTTTGCCCGGCAAAAGCTATACCGGGCATGCCCGGGTGTCAAGGGCGAGCCTTGGAAAGGCGAGTCTGGACCTGCCCGGGCGTGTTTGGCTGCGGCCTGGCAAGTCGAGGCTGGGCGTGCCCGGGCGCTCTGGGCGAGCCCTGGAAAGGCGATAGCGGACATGCCCGGACGCTCTGGGCGAGCCCTGGAAAGGCGATAGCGGGCATGCCCGGACGCTCTGGGCGAGCCCTGGAAAGGCGATAGCGGGCATGCCCGGACGCTCTGGGCGAGCCCTGAAAAGGCGATAGCGGGCATGCCCGGACGCTCTGGGCGAGCCCTGGAAAGGCGAGAGCGGGCATGCCCGGGAAAGACGAGACCGGGCGTGCCCGGGAGGTTCGGGCGTGCCCCGGAACAGTGAGTCCGGGCATGCCTGGGAGAGGCGCGTCTGGCCGTGTTCTGGCCGGTGCAAGGCGATTGTGTGCATCCAGTGGTAACCGCTACACATCCACATAACTCCTTATCCTCGCCAAGCGGATAATATTCTTCTTTACGAGACTGATTAAAATCATGTAGGTCTTCTAAGTTTATTGAAAAAAACCAATTATACCCTAAATCAGGCATATCATACCCCCATTTATTAATTCGCATATTAACTATATGTCCTTCTTTATAAAATTCAATTGTAAGCAGATAGTTAAATTGAATGAGGAAAGGTGTATGGTCAGTATAACCAGGTGTTGTGGTTGTAAATTTTACTTGTTTAACAAAACGTGCTGTTTTATTTGAAGATATATATTGTGATAAATCACTGAATCTAATTAAGTCATTCACATCTGTAGGGTTTGGATAATTGATTAATTTATAAGTATTTTTGATATTAATATTTTTTGTTATATTATATTTTTGTCGTTCAGTCTGTGCCTTTGTATAATAATTTGATAAATCAATATCCTGAGAGGATTCTCAAAAGATAGAACCATCTTTTCCAACAAAAGTCATTTATATTAGATTAAAAATGACATCATAAAAATTTTCATTATTGTTGAGTTGAAATAATACATATAAACATAATTGACCACAACATTTTGAATTAATTTCTTGAACTTGAAACGTTTGATAAACACCATTCTGTAAGAAATGTATTACTTCAACAGGTGGTGGCAAACCATAACTATCAAAATAATATTTATCCTGACTATTATGAATACAAACCCAATGAGAACCATTCTGTGTGTCTAAATTCATAATAATATTCTTTGTATTCTTGGACAACTTTGTTAATTCATCTCTCATACAAATAACCTCATTTTCAAGTTTTAGTTTTTTCAGTATTTAGCAAGTAGTCAGGTTCACGATGTTTTTTCGTTCAAAATTTTAGTAGATTAGCAAAACTATACATTTTTGGAATATTCAGAGCATGAGGAATCCAAAAATTAATGTTTACATTTGCGTAGACACCTTTGCGAAAATGACACTCAGGACAGTGATGAAGATCTGTAAAAGCATATTCCTGAACGGTATAGATGTCGTAGATCCTGTGTATAGGACTTATAGTTCAATCTGATACTACCTATAACTTTCTATAACAACCTATAACTTCAAAGGACTTGCAATATCATGTATTATATAATACAGTTATATCACAAATATAAAGACAATGGTTTTCAATTACCTTTGTTTGTTGCTTTTCTATAATCCTGAGCACTATTTTGAGGCCTTTATTGGATTCCTTGACCCAGAAAACATAGGATTAGCATATTTAATTAAGTCTCTAGGTTGTCTAGAAGCCGAGATCGCGCAAAATATGTATTTTATGGTGGCCATTTTCAAAATCCAAAATGGCGGCCATACAGGTGTCTGTGCAAATGCCAACATTGATTTTCAGATTCTCCATGCTCTGAAGATTCCAAAAATGTACAGGTTTGCTAATCCCAAAATTTTGAAAGAAATTATATTTGTTAACATCGTGAACCTGACTATCTTCATCATTGTCCTGAGTGTCATTTTCGCAAAGGTGTCTACGCAAATGTAAACATTAATTTTTGGATTCCTCATGCACTGAATATTCCAAAAATGTATAGTTTTGCTAATCTACCAAAATTTTGAACGAAATTATATTTGTTAACATAGTGAACCTGACTAAAGTTCTACATTTGATGTTGTATTCTTTCCAAATTGTTTAAACCATTCATCCATTTATTTATGAGAAAGATATAACCCATTACCCCTTTTAGTTAGTTTAACACCCGCTTGAGCGATAGAGGAAAGCATATATCCAACCAACAATCTAGCTTTATCAGGTAGACTTTCAAGTTTTTGAGCAAAATCCACAATTACACCACTTCCACTAATTTGTTTCTCCAACTCCTTGTTATGTCTTTCCAATTCTTTTTGAGCTTTTAGTTGTGCCTTCCTTTCGGTAGCAGTTTTTACCGCTGCTGAAATACCACCAGTCAATGCTCCCGCCGCACTGAAACCAGCAAATAAAGGAATTAGAAATGGGAGAAATCCTCCACTCATTTCCCTTGTTGAATATTTATTCAACATAGGTTTTGTCATTTTAATTTTAAGTGATCCAGCATCATTTAGTGTTGTTACCTGCTCTCTTGTGAGTAAAACATCAATTCTTACTGCTCCTTTTCTTTGAATTGTATTAACATTAATAATACAAGGCTTTTGATTTTGAATACAAGATGTTAATTTCTTAAGATTGATTTGATTAACATATACCAGTTCTTTCCTACTCATTTATTTATGAGAAAAAACCTATGTGATATTAATCATAACACCATTATCTGTATTAATCTGTTACTAGGGCATGCCCGTACGTGGGTGCCCGTTCCTTGCCAAAAAAAAAAAAAAACGCTACCCGTACGCTCTACCCCGCCCGTACGCCCGTACGCCCGTAAACAAAAAAAACAACACTCTTCGCTTCCGCCCTTCGCTCTGACTGAATTGGGAGAAATAATGCGCATAAGAAATCGAGAAATTATTATTTTCTCCGGAAGAAATCGAATTACGAACCGTAATGGCGCACGCGCTCGGCTCGGCTCGCTCTCACATCGGCCACGCCTACGCAATAACGCGTTCTGTGATTGGCTGCCGGAAGTGCAGTCTTCACTGTCCGGAAGGTCGCAAATCGCAGTTACGATGAATGGCAAATTAGTTTTAATTAGTTTTAAAACATAGTTTAACGGCAACATAGTTTTCCAACGTGAAATAAATGAATACGCTCTCAAATGTGCCGTCCGAGGCAGAGTCTGTTCGCCACGTTCGGCACACGTGATAGCTCGCTGCTCTCTGATTGGTTGAATCGTTTTTTGGACATAGCTCGGTAACTACTTGTCCGATTAATATGAAACCTTGAAAAGGCACATCCTCGGGTCCCCAGCAATATACCTGGCAAGTTGCAAGTATATCGGACCCGTGGTTGTCGCGAAACAGCGGTCACAGACAAACACACAGACACACACACACACAGAGATTACTGGAATTATAGATAGATTATGTTTCTTCTAAAAGCAAACAATATGTATTAACCTCTTCACTCTCCCCTCTTTCAATGTATAGAGAAGTATCCACTCTATTAGACTTTATAGTTTCTTTTTGAGAACTCAGGTCAATTGCGTAGATCGTATAAAGTTTTTGAAATGCAACCATATCCAAAATAGGATCATTATTACCGTTGCTTTCACACACCTTTTGGTAAGACTTGTAGGCTTCCGCATAATCATTTTTTTCCCAATCAATTTCCAATCTATCTCGCGGATAAAATGTGCCATCAAGAGAAACCCGAAGTTGTTTCACCTTAGCATTATCACTCAGCGCATTATTCTTATCAGTACCCTCCTCTCCATCTGGTTTTAAAAAAATGAGCCAGAGGTATCGTGGCTTTCCTTGAAGAACACCCAAATTCCAAGTGTAGGTAGTGTGGTCCAGTTTAACATGTTGACATCTTCTTTTAAGGTATGATACATTTAGCGGGGTCTTTGAGTTAAGTCTTCTATTCAACATCTCTTCCGTTTTAAGATTAGGAGTATATTCACTGATATACCAACACAAATCATTAATAACAAATTTATTATTGTCTCCAAAAGCATTTTCAGCCCCAAAAAGCAACCTATTTACATTATCATTCCTTTGGAGTTGAAATCTAATTTTAAGCCCATACAAAACTTTGTCATAATCACAAAATCCAACTAGAACGGGCACTCGGTAGAGCGCATACCTTCGCCGCAGCTACTGTTCTGTACTGTACTAAAATACGATTTTGACCTTTTCGTGACCTTGACCTTGACCTTTGACCCGATTGCTCCCAAAATCTAATCAAATGTGTCCCGTATAATAACCAATCATCCCACCAAATTTCATGCAATTCGGTTGAATACTTTTTGAGTTATGCGAATAACATACACACACACACACACACAGACATACAAATAAATACACAGCGATCAAAACATAACCTTCCGCTTTTGCGAAGGTAAATATACGTTTCAGAGGTACTGCTACGGTAAAACTATTCTCTGTTTTTGTATCATCATTATACATTGCCTTCCTTTGACTATAACCAGGGTCTGTGTTTGTACCCGTTGACATATCAGGAATAAAACCTTCAACAGCTCCCTTACCCATTCTATCACGAAACGAATATAGTGTAAATTTCATCATTTCAGATGTAGCAGAGACAAAATCAACCGCTTCAACCTCTTATGTTCCAATATACAGGCGGACACTATCAAACATTTTCCAGAAGAAATCATTTACGAGTGTAGCATTAGTATTATTTGCAGCCTTAGTGAATTTAAATTCACACAGCAAGAAACTATCAGCTAGATTCAAGTAAGTTTGTTGATTATTTATTTCAAAACTTTTTGTTCCATTTGAATTCCAGTCTGTTCCTGTTATAGCATTTACCTTAAAATAGTCTTCCTTTTTAGTGGAGTTTGAAATGATAATCGTATCATCCAAATCATAGATACTACCAATCGCTTCCATACTTGTATTTATATAGCATTAAAATCGTTGAAACCCTGACCCAAGTATTTTAATGATTTTTTGTCGTTCTTGTGAAGATAGTTGAGTTTTACCTTTTTTAATTTCTTTGATTGCTTGTAATTTATGAGACTCCTTTTGAGCATCTTTTATACTCTTTATAGCACCCGCAACTGAGCCCACGGCAGAAGCAGTTGAACCAATTAGGTCTTTATGTTTAAGAATGGTTGAACCAATACCCATTAGAGTATCAATTATCCCATCTCCTTTATTTCTGAATTGATGCCCCACACCCCGTTGTCTCTTTGGTTTATAGTATCCTCCACCAAGAAACATACTGTTGCGGACGCGGTTAAGATGTTATTTTGACCGAGCGGTGGTGTATTACTGCGACCGAACAGTTATTCCCCGACTCTAACACCCAATTTACCCCAAACTTTGGCTGGATCGCGCCACCGCTATTCAATCGGGAAAACTCTAAAGCGACCGAATACAAAGAGGAGAAAGGAATAAGACGAGAAGACGTACAGAAGAGTAATTGGATTTATTATACACACAAGCAAAAAGAAAGCAGTCACGTTTATTTACAACACATAAGACGCAGGTGACACAGTGCAATCTTTAGCTTATACAGACTTAATTACCTACCCAGGACAGAACAAACAAAAGACAGACTCACGTGGGGAATGCTGACAGGAATCGCAGGAGGTGGATCGCTGGAGGTGAACGCTTGGTGGAGCCAACGCGGAGCTTGGTGGAGCTTTGGTGGAGCTGAACGCTTGGTGGAGCCAACGCGGAGCTTGGTGGAGCCTTGGTGGAGGTGAACGCTTGGTGGAGCCAACGCGGAGCTTGGTGGAGCCTTGGTGGAGGTGAACGCTTGGTGGAGCCAACGCGGAGCTTGGTGGAGCCTTGGTGGAGGTGAACGCTTGGTGGAGCCAACGCGGCTGGTGGGGGGTTGGTGTGACGGGTTCTCTCTCCTTCCCTCACAAGCTTCAGGACTCTTTCTCTCTCTTTCTTAGTCCCACCCAGTCCAACAACTTCCTCTCTTGCTTAGTCCAACTCAAGGCCTTCCTGTCTTCTGATCTCCTCCCTCCTCGACTCTACTCAAAGCGCATCTCCTCAGGAAACGCCCTGCCCTGGGTTATATAGGCCCCGCCCCTCAACCTTTGCGAACCTCCCCGATCGCTCTTCCTCCGCCCTCTCTAGCCAAACCCCTGGCTCATGGTTGGTCGAGTGGGGCTGGCTCATTCCTCCCCTCTATGACGAGGTGGAGACACGCCTTTCTTCTCCGACCCTGCCTCGTGGTCAATGGCGGTAATTGGAGCGGAGGTAGTTTCTAATCGACGAAAAGGGGGAATGGAGGTTTTGGGAATGGGAATGAAAGTTTTGGGAGTGGGAATGAAGTTTTGGGAGTGGGAATGAAGTTTTGGGAGTGGGAATGAAGTTTTGGGAGTGGGAATGAAGGGAATCTATCTCTTTCACTGGTGCAATGGAGTATTTCAATTAATGGGAGACACAGCCTTACCCTAAAACACAGAAAAAGATATAACTATCGAACAGGGGTATTCTATTATTGGCTGACGTGTATGTTTGTGGACTAATTATGGGACGCCCTTTTGACCTTTACACAGCTCCGGAGGCAGGAGGCGCAGACTCAAGCAATATTCATCACCAATTTACCACAATACAACACAATCAAAAAAATACAGTCCTCATATCCGCAACAATACCTTCACCCTTATAGTATGGTGAAAGGAACATACCATCTCCTGTAATTATTTTATATTTTCCCAACTCGTGTTTTCTCACAATAACCATTATTTATTTTTTGAAAAACTTCACGTCGGTGAATTCTGATGGATATAATTTCTTCATTAAAGGAGATCATACGATTATCTTGATCGGTTATCCTAAAATTTACTCTGTATATGGTTTTTCCTGACACAGGTAAATAGACGAGATTTTTTGGTTCCATATTAAATTTATAACCAATCGGGGTTGAGTTTGCACTGAATGAAAATATTGTATTTGTTCTTATTCCATCATTACAAGCACCTTCAATCAAATCACAATGAATTAATACCGAATTTATACCGGAGGATATTTGAATGACATTATCATTGGAAAACGTCCCGTTAGTTTCAATCTTTTTTGAAGAGAAACCCAATAGCTCTCTGAACGATTTTTCAATCGTGAAAGCAACTTTATAATTATTTTTAAGTTTAATAGTTGATTTTGAAGTGCGTTTTTGAATATCTATTACAATATTTTTGGGTTCATCACCTTGTTCTTTCATTAGGCGAGAGACTTCAGAAGATATTTGAGAAATCTCGTAAGCTCCGGTTGAAATGGTTATAGTTTTATATCCACTTCCTGGATTATAACTAAACTTGTTGTTTTTCTCTGTGATATTAAACAAGGTATTATAAGTTTCCATCGACAATAAAGATGCCTCATATTCTTTTGTGGGGTCAAGTTGTAGTGAGTAAGGGAATGAAGCTGTGTTGTCACTCGTTGTGAAATTAAAACTAAGAATTGTGCTTCTCATCTTATTTAATATCTAATAAAATATCTTTGTATTGACATTTCTTAATTATTTTCATATTCATCAACTGATCTAAAATGGTGGATGTTCCATTAAAACAATTGCTGTTTCCAGCCTTCTTACTACCTAACAACAATAATAGCCTTTTAACTAATTGTGATGGGTCATTTAGAAGAAAACTAACACCCAAACCAAGCTTACTTAAAGCATCAATAATATGTTTCTCCTTCTCATTCTTCTTACTTTTACCAGCAACAGAAACTCCAAAATCAAGTGCGTTTAGCAACTCAATATACTCTCTATCTTCCTCTCTTTCCATATCAAGTGGTTCCTCAAAATATTTTGAACCGCTGAATCCAGAGTTTGTTAGAAGAAACATTAATCTTGGAGTTAATTCATCATTTGGTTGAGCAGAACTTAAGAACACCAATTTATGATTAAATATCAATAACTTTTCTTTCACAAGATGGAACTGTGCTGGTTCTTCTGTTGGAATGAGACCTGCTCTGGTTTTTGAACCCGCCGAATATTCATTGTTTTGAAGAGCTTCCATAACATAATTAGGGAGTTGATTTACCTCCTCAAGTTTCCGAAATAATCCTTCATCATCATATTCTAATTCTCCAAGTTCTTGCTCTGTCATTTGACTAAAATCTTTGAGCATTTGAAGTTTTTTCGGAGTAAATTCTACCGTGGGAACTGTAGGTGAAATTGTTTGTTGAGTTTTTAAAAGTGGTTTAAAAAATTTCTCTTGTTTTCTTTCAAAGGCTTCTTCACTAGTTAGTTTCTGTCTCAGTTTCTTCTTTATCTCTTCCTGTTGCTTTACAACTTTTGAAACCAACTCATGATGTTCTTTAAACTTTCTTGCTCTTTCTTCGGTATTCATCTTCTGTATTTATTTATTGAAAAATATCATTTAATGAATTGTAAAGGTCAATGGGAACATTTTCCTTTTCTTCATCATTATAGTAAATGTGTTGAAATAAATCCTTTTCTTTAAATATTTCATCAAATTCTTCATTGGTATTAATACGTGTTGTTATTTCTTCTTCACTAATACTTGTATCTCTGCTTTTCATACGTTTGCGTTGAGTCTCCTCATCAATATCAAAACCGAATGATAAAATCTCAACTCCATCACCACGCAAATGTTTAATAATTTGTCTCATTCCTTCAGGATTAGTTTCTAAAATCCCAAGACCATTAGATTTTACTTTATTTAACTCACTCTTACAATGTGAATATTTTGTAGAACCAAGAGAGACCTCCTCAAATATTTGACCTTCGTTCCTCCATTGCATATGTTCCTCCATTGAAATGTAGTAATATTCTTTCCCTTCTACTTCTCCTGGTCGATTTGCTCTGGTTGTAGTACCTACAAAACGAATCATAGGGTGTTTTTAAAAAAAACTTACAATCTTTTCATTTTTACTATTCAAGAGTTTAGATTTATGAAAGTTCTTTCCTGAAGCAGATTTACCCACAAGATTAATAATAATAGTTGTCATTTATGTGTGTAAAATATCAGTTAGTATCTCATCTTGTTTCACAACAATATATTTATATTTTCCAATCGTGTGTTTCATATAATTTTCAAATTCCTTATTACTCCATAATGCAGAACAATTATCTCTCCAAAAATTATTTACATCTATTGAATTTAACTTAAATAAAATAAAAGTATTAGCATTGTTTCTTATTGAGTGCCGAGGGAGTTGAAAATATGACTGACTAAGATAAATACAATTCCAAGTAGAATGTCTCCCTCTTGTATAGTAGCTGTCCATTACTGTTTGGTTTCTCTCATTAACACAATCATCAAAGATAACGAGGTTCTTTTTTGATTTATCTAAATCTTGGGGTGAAGGTATATCATCCGTATTATCACTGAGAATACAAGTTATGGGTTTTGGTTTCGATTTTGATTTCTGTGTATCACAAAATAATTGTATTATATCTTCAATATTATAATCATTTAGTTTGTTTTGAAGTTTAAATAAACCGATAATGTCTTCCTTTTTAAGACCCACATTAAAACCCTGTGAGAGTATTTGATACTCGGGTTGAAAACTTGACTTCGTAAAAATTATTAATTATCATAATCTAAAAAATTAGGACTAAGGAGCATCTTTAAAAGCAAACAGGTTTTTCCACATCCGCTTGAACCAACTATTAGACATCTCAATGAATTTGGAATATTTTTATGGTTATTAAATTTTATCTTATTTTCCCAAACGGGTAAAAAATCATTCATTTATATATTTGGAAAACAAGTCATCTAACTTTTTTTGAGCTATTTTAGAAACTCTATATTTTATCCTGAGTTCAGGTTTAATTTCAAAATAATTTATTATTTTATTTATATAGTATCTTGTATTAACATTTCCATTAAAATTATTTTGAATAATAAATATCATTAAACCCTTATACATTTCCCCAAGAGAAATAGTCTCTTCCCTTGAAAGAAATGGTGTATTATCATCATAATGCTTAACATTCATCTCTCTTATTAATCTTGTAAAGTAATTCATTTTTGGTTCTTATTTAAAAGAGTTATATATATTTATATATTTTTTATTATCATTAATTAAAATTAAATCACAGAAAATACATTGTTTATATGAACCCTCATTATTAAGCCCTATTCTACCACAACGGCGGCAGATTTCTAAATTATCATATGGAGAGTCTGGAAATTCTAAATCTCCTTCGGAATTTATCATATTTAAACTGTAAATTTTTACTTAAACTAAATGCAAGTTTATTAGTTAATAAATACAATGTTTCAAAGCACAAAAGACAAATTTCAATCAATCTCTACTTCGGTGGAAGATATAGAAAAATATGTCAAAGATGTTAAATTGAACAAAGATAAATATGGAAATTTTTGGGTAAAACCAGTTATGGAAAATAACATGAGCCCCTCTATTTCATTTAAAGGAAGAGCTCTAACTATACCTGGAAAGACATCCATTAAAGTAAATCGAACAAAAGTTTCTCCTCTACTCCTGGCAATTTATTCAAAGCTTGAAAAGGTGATCAGACGCGATATGATTGGGGTTTTAAAAATGAATGATAAGACCATCAACAATACACGTGGAGAAATTTGTATTTTCTTTAATAATTCAAAGGGTGTAGATCTAAGTAAAATGAATGATGTTAATATTTCTGGTGAAATGTCATTTCGTTCTATGATTAATTAGAGATTATTTTAAGATAACTTTCGATATTAAAAATGTTGTGATTGAATCCGTTAATGAAAGAAAGTATATTGGTATAGATGGAAAGGTTTTTTCTGCTCATTAAATACGAGTCATTACAGCAGTGAAGATTTTACTACTTCATTGAACTCAGATGATAGTGATGATAGTATTTCATTGAACTCGGACGATGGTAATGATAGTATTTCATTGAACTCAGATGATAGATATGATGCTAATAGTTTGTGCTCAAATGATAGTTATGAGAGTAGCTTTATTGATGACTCCGAGTATAATTCTGAGTATTCATGTGATAGTTATGACTCAGATGATTCTGAGTGAAAAAGTGTTTTAGTTTAAGCACAGCAATATATATAAAACGGAGCTGTAAAGCTCAAAAGTGTTTTATTTTAAGCACAGCGATATATATAAAACTGAGCTGTAAAGCTCAAAAGTGTTTTATTTTAAGCACAGCGATATATATATAAAACACCACGTTTTCTCACACTATAAATATGGTTTATTGTGATACTTGCAAAAAGGAAGTAAAATATTATAAACAACATATTCTCACTGCAAAACATACATACAACATTCTTAACAAACTTTCCCCTCTTCCACCTAAAACAAAATATTGTAAGGTCTTTAAAACAACCATCCTCAAGAAGGGGTTTAAAGCCCATCTTAAAACAAACAAACACTTGTCAAAATTGTTTACTATTAAGAATACTGATGGTGCTTTCAAAAATCATATCAGAATACACATATTTGACTTTCATCCTCCTGGCCCCAACTCAATTGTTGAGGCTGTGGATATCATCAAACCCTCTGTGAATGATTTTATTGAAAAGACTCTTATTGAGTTGAAATCAATCAAGTTCTATATGGGTATTAAAATGAAAATCTCAAAAGAAGATCCATTCACTGGTGATGTTTTCACTGATACAGCTTACATGAGAACATACACACACTTTATAACAACATACAATCAGGTCAATCCCGTTTATGATCAACTGATCAAGCAAGAACAAGAACTTGAGCATACTATTACTGGAAGTGGTTTCAATATAGATGGGATACTATTTATTGACATTCATATTCTTAAATCAGATCCTCTAAACGCTTCTTCTTACATTGATTTACCTAGTGTTATCAAAAATACAAAAGCAGTTATCAATATCAAAAATAAAGACAATAAATGTTTTCTCTGGTCTATTCTAGCACATCTACATCCACAAGATAGTCATGTTGAAAGAGTATCTCATTATAAAAAATATGAGAATACGTTGAATACAAAATATCTAAATTTTCCAATGACTTTAAATGATATTCCTAAATTTGAAAAGATAAATAATTTATCAGTTAATGTTTATGGTCTGACGGAAACAAACAACATTCAGATTTTAAAGCTTTCTGAAAATTATAATCAAACTCATATTAATCTTCTATATTTTATTTCAGAGGAAAATTCACATTATACATACATCAAAGATATTACAAAATTAATAAAACCACAAGTATGTAAAAGAACAAATAAAAGATATATTTGTATGCGTTGTCTTAACTTCTTCCATACACAAGAAAGATTAGATAAACATTCAAATTATTGTGGTGAACATAAATCAACGGTAATCAACATGCCTAAAGAAGGCTCAAAGATCACATTCAAAGATGAAAAGAAAACAATAAAACATCCATTTGTTATATATGCTGATTTTGAAAGTATTTTAGAAAAAATTGATACTGCTTCTCCAGATCCAAAAGAATCATACACAAATAAATATCAAAAACATACTCCTTGTGGTTTTTGTTATTATATCAAATCATCTGTTGGGTATTGTACCTGTTGGGTCTGTTGAGGGGTTGGGTCTGTTGGGTGTTGGGTACCCTCAGGGGTATGCGAGGAGGTAAAGCGAGGTGAAAAGCGTATGGAGAAAGAGGTGAGGAATAATATGGCTAGGTTACAGGGGGGAATAGAGGGTCTGACGAGGGGAGTAGAACAGCTGACAGTGGGACAAAAGGAACTCGTCCAACCCCTCGGTAAAGCCCCTCAGATATATCAAATTCATAACAATGAATATAACAAGTTAGAGGTGTATAGAGGCTCAAATACCCCAGAGGAGTTTGTGAAACGACTAGAAAAAGACTGTGTTCGATTAACCAAGATAATGAGAGAAACCAATAAACCAATGTCCTTGATGAGTGAACAGAAAAGGGAATTTATAAAAAAAACAAGGTCTGTCATATTTGTGAGGAAAAAATTGGTGAAGGCCTAAAGGTTAGAGATCATTGTCATCTCACTGGTAAATATAGAGGTCCGGCTCATCAAAGTTGTAATATTAATTATGAACTCCCCTCTTTCATTCCTGTCTTTCTTCATAACAACGCTCATTATGATACGCATCTATTTATCAAGGAACTCTCAAAGACTTCTGGAAGTATCTCAGCAATTCCAAACACAGATCAGAAATACATTTCATTCACAAAAACAATTCACACATCTCCTATTACTCATATCAGGTTTCTTGATACATTTAAATTCATGGCAAGTCCATTGGCTAACTTGGTTCAAAATCTAAAAGAGTTTCCATGTCTTTCAGAGTATTTTTTAGATAAAGATTTTCTAACACAAAAGGGAATTTACCCCTATGACTATATGGACTCATTTGAGAGATTCAATGAAACACCTTTTTGCCTCCTCAGCTGCTGTTCCTGGGCAGACTCTGACAGATGTTTTGCTGCCTCGGTCTGGGCTCGTTTTTGCCTCCTCTGCTGCTGTTCCTGGGCAGACTCTGACAGATGTTTTGCTGCCTCAGTCTGGGCTCGTTTTTACCTCATCTGCTGCTGTTTCTGGGCAGACTCTGACAGACGTTTTGCTGCCTCAGCCTGGGCTCGTTTTTGCCTCCTCTGCTGCTGTTCCTGGGCAGACACTGACAGACGTTTTGCTGCCTCAGCCTGGGCTCGTTTTTACCTCATCTGCTGCTGTTTCTGGGCAGACACTGACAGACGTTTTGCTGCCTCAGCCTGGGCTCGTTTTTACCTCATCTGCTGCTGTTTCTGGGCAGACTCTGACAGACGTTTTGCTGCCTCAGCCTGGGCTCGTTTTGCCTCCCCTGCTGCTGTTCCTGGGCAGACTCTGACAGACGTTATGCTGCCTCAGCCTGGGCTCGTTTTTGCCTCCTCTGCTGCTGTTTCTGGGCAGACTCTGACAGATGTTTTGCTGCCTCAGTCTGGGCTCGTTTTTACCTCATCTGCTGCTGTTTCTGGGCAGACTCTGACAGACGTTTTGCTGCCTCAGCCTGGGCTCGTTTTTGCCTCCTCTGCTGCTGTTTCTGGGCAGACTCTGACAGACGTTTTGCTGCCTCAGCCTGGGCTCGTTTTTACCTCATCTGCTGCTGTTTCTGGGCAGACTCTGACAGACGTTTTGCTGCCTCAGCCTGGGCTCGTTTTTGCCTCCTCTGCTGCTGTTTCTGGGCAGACTCTGACAGATGTTTTGCTGCCTCAGTCTGGGCTCGTTTTTACCTCATCTGCTGCTGTTTCTGGGCAGACTCTGACAGACGTTTTGCTGCCTCAGCCTGGGCTCATTTTTGCCTCCTCTGCTGCTGTTTCTGGGCAGACTCTGACAGATGTTTTGCTGCCTCAGCCTGGGCTCGTTTTTTCCTCCTCTGCTGCTGTGCCTGGGCAGACTCTGACAGATGTTTTGCTGCCTCAGTCTGGGCTCGTTTTTTCCTCCTCTGCTGCTGTGCCTGGGCAGACTCTGACAGATGTTTTGCTGCCTCAGTCTGGGCTCGTTTTTACCTCATCTGCTGCTGTTTCTGGGCAGACTCTGACAGATGTTTTGCTGCCTCAGTCTGGGCTCGTTTTTACCTCATCTGCTGCTGTTTCTGGGCAGACTCTGACAGATGTTTTGCTGCCTCAGTCTGGGCTCGTTTTTGCCTCCTCTGTTGCTGTTTCTGGGCAGACTCTGACAGACGTTTTGCTGCCTCAGTCTGGGCTCGTTTTTTCCTCCTCTGCTGCTGTTTCTGGGCAGACTCTGACAGACGTTTTGCTGCCTCAGTCTGGGCTCGTTTTTTCCTCCTCAGCTGCTGTTTCTGGGCAGACACTGACAGACGTTTTGCTGCCTCAGCCTGGGCTCGTTTTTGCCTCCTCTGCTGCTGGTTCTGGGAAGACTCTGACAGATGTTTTGCTGCCTCAGCCTCTTCTCGTTTTTGCCTCCCTGCTGCTGGTTCTGGGAAGACTCTGACAGATGTTTTGCTGCTTCAGCCTGGGCTCGTTTTTGCCTCCTCTGTTGCTGTTTCTGGGCAGACTCTGACAGACGTTTTGCTGCCTCAGCCTGGGCTCGTTTTTTCCTCCACTGCTGCTGTTTCTGGGCAGACTCTGACAGATGTTTTGCTGCCTCAGTCTGGGCTCGTTTTTTCCTCCTCTGCTGCTGTTTCTGGGCAGACTCTGACAGATGTTTTGCTGCCTCAGCCTGGGCTCGTTTTTGCCTCCTCTGCTGCTGGTTCTGGGAAGACTCTGACAGATGTTTTGCTGCCTCAGCCTGGGCTCGTTTTTGCCTCCTCTGCTGCTGTTTCTGGGCAGACTCTGACAGACGTTTTGCTGCCTCAGCCTGGGCTCGTTTTTCCTCCTCTGCTGCTGTTTCTGGGCAGACTCTGACAGACGTTTTGCTGCCTCAGCCTGGGCTCGTTTTTCCTCCTCTGCTGCTGGTTCTGGGAAGACTCTGACAGATGTTTTGCTGCCTCAGTCTGGGCTCGTTTTGGCCTCCTCTGTTGCTGGTTCTGGGCAGACACTGACAGACGTTTTGCTGCCTCAGCCTGGGCTCGTTTTTCCTCCTCTGCTGCTGTTTCTGGGCAGACTCTGACAGACGTTTTGCTGCCTCAGTCTGGGCTCGTTTTTGCCTCCTCCACTGGTGTTTCTGGGCAGACTCTGACAGATGTTTTGCTGCCTCAGCCTGGGCTCGTTTTTGACCTCCTCCACTGGTAGTGTAGCAGCATAGCAAACCTGTTGTGCATTTTGTGATACAAGCACCAAATTTGGCACAAATGTACATTAATATGTTGCGAACATTTTCAGATATCGGGCCACTTGAAATTCCGTAATTTTTTTTTTCAAATTTTTTCAAATTTCGTAATTTCAAATTTTTCGGGTGACACCGTCACAATTTCGGTCTTCGAGGCCGGCCGATATAGTGGGGCGGCTTAGCCCAAATATTCAAAAGAATTGTGCATTTTGTGATACAAGCACCAAATTTGGCACAAATGTACATTAATATGTTGCGAACATTGTGTGGTCAGCAATGAAGACGAGAGTCTGAATTACATGTATGCAAAAGACCTTGTGAACCAGTGAAGCAAATACACGGGTAAGCATGAATTAAATCTAGGGCATGATATAATTTCCATGATGTTTACCTCTACACTCAATGGTGGAAGGAGGTAATGTTTTGATCCCAGCTTGTCTGTATGTCTGTTTGTCTGTTAGTCCACAAAATTCCAGACAAAGCTTGTAGTAGTGGTAGTTGTAGTGGTAGTGGTGATAACAGAAATTGTTATATAGAACTGAACTTATATTATTATTATATGCAGAAAATAACTTCATTTCTATATGCCCTGCAGTGGACAGGTTAATTGGTTTATGCACTGAAGGGGTCACCCTGGTGTGCACTGCTGTGTTCT
Source organism: Myxine glutinosa (assembly GCF_964187855.1). Classification (NCBI taxonomy): domain Eukaryota; kingdom Metazoa; phylum Chordata; class Myxini; order Myxiniformes; family Myxinidae; genus Myxine; species Myxine glutinosa. The sequence goes on along the minus strand of NC_136264.1, from coordinate 6,771,278 downwards.
GCCTCACTGAGTTGTTCAGGTATGATGTACTCAGCACAAGCTTCCGGTCGGCCCGGAGGTGGGGGTGCGGGGCCTGTCACGGAACGTCAAAACAAACGGCCTGCCGGGGCCGCCCAAAAGTCGGGCGTGAGGGGCGCGTCCACTAATGGAACGCCTCTCGCTTCCCAGATCGAGGGCCACGTGGTCAGGAGAACCTCGTCCCTTCCGGTCACACTTTGCCTATCGGCCGGCCTCGAAGACCGAAATTGTGACGGTGTCACCCGAAAAATTTGAAATTACGAAATTTGAAAAAATTTGAAAAACAAAATTACGGAATTTCAAGTGGCCCAATATCTGAAAATGTTCGCAACATATTAATGTACATTTGTGCCAAATTTGGTGCTTGTATCACAAAATGCACAATTCTTTTGAATATTTGGGCTAAGCCGCCCCACTATGGTGTTTCTGGGCAGACACTGACAGATGTTTTGCTGCCTCAGCCTGGGCTCGTTTTTTCCTCCTCTGCTGCTGTTCCTGGGCAGACACTGACAGACGTTTTGCTGCCTCAGCCTGGGCTCGTTTTTACCTCATCTGCTGCTGTTTCTGGGCAGACTCTGACGGATGTTTTGCTGCCTCAGCCTGGGATCGTTTTTGCCTCCTCTGCTGCTGTTTCTGGGCAGACTCTGACAGATGTTTTGCTGCCTCAGCCTGGGATCGTTTTTGCCTCCTCTGCTGCTGTTTCTGGGCAGACTCTGACAGGGGTTTTGCTGCCTCAGTCTGGGGGATGCGTGTGTGTGTGGATGTGTGGATGTGTGTGTGTGTGTGTGTGTGTGTGTGTGTGTGTGTGTGTGTGTGTGTGTGTGTGTGAGGGGCGGAGGGGACGGTATGTGTGTGGGTGTGTATGTGTGTGCGTTTGTGTTTATGCATGTGGGGATGTGTGTGTGTGTGTGTATGGGGATGTATGTGTGTGTGTGTGTGTGTGTGTGTGTGTGTGTTTGTGTAGGGGGAGATGTGTGTGTGTGGATGTGTGTGGGGGGGGGGGGGGAGATGTGTGTGTGTGTTTGTGGGGGGGGGAGGGTGTGTGTGTGGGTGAGGGGTATGTGTGTGTGTGTTGGGTGGGGGGTAGTGTGTGTGTGTGTGTGTGTGTGTGTGTGTGTGTGTGTGTATCGGGGTTGTATCCACCAAGGGGGGTTGTATCAAAGCATGTCCAATGAAGGTGGGGTTGTATAAAAGCGGGAAGGCGGAGTAAACCGGTCATCATTGCCAGCAGTTATAAAGTGGCAGTTCTATTGTAATGTTGTTCCTGCTCCACGTGTGTGTTTGGTTTCATATTTTGTTGCTGTAATGTCGTGTTGTTCTTACTCCATATCTGTGTTTGATTCTGTTTTGTGGCTGTCATGTAATGTTGTGCCGGCTCCATGTGTGTTTTGTTCAGTGTGTTGTGGCTGCAATGTAATGTTGTTCCTGCTCTGCATGTGTGTTTGGTTCCATGTGTGGTGGCTGTCATGCAATGTTGTTCCTGCTCTACATGTGTGTTTGGTTCCATGTTTTGTGGCTGTAATGCAATGTTGTTCCTGCTCTACATGTGTGTTTGGTTCCATGTGTGGTGGCTGTCATGCAATGTTGTTCCTGCTCTACATGTGTGTTTGGTTCCGTGTTTTGTGGCTGTTATGTAATGTTGTGCCGGCTCCATGTGTGTTTTGTTCAGTGTGTTGTGGCTGCAATGTAATGTTGTTCCTGCTCTACATGTGTGTTTGGTTCCATGTGTGGTGGCTGTCATGCAATGTTGTTCCTGCTCTACATGTGTGTTTGGTTCCATGTTTTGTGGCTGTAATGCAATGTTGTTCCTGCTCCACATGTGTGTTTGGTTCCATGTTTGGTGGCTGTCATGCAATGTTGTTCCTGCTCCACATATGTGTTTGCTTCCATGTTTTGTGGCTGTAATGCAATGTTGTTCCTGCTCCACATGTGTGTTTGGTTCCATGTATTGTGGCTGTAATGTAATGTTGTTCCTGCTCCACGTGTGTGTTTGGTTCAATATTTTGTGGCTGTCATGCAATGGTGTTCCTGGTCCACATGTGTGTTTGGTTCCATGTTTTGTGGCTGTAATATAATGTTGTTCCTGCTCCACATGTGTGTTTGGTTCTGTTTTGAACACTTATGTACCAAATTTGGTACACTTATGTACAATGATGTAAATATGAACCGATTCGATTTTGGCGTCAATATGTCAAAGGTCAAAGGTCAACAAGGTCTGTAATGTGCCTATAACTTGAGAATGGCTGAAGTGATCTAATTCAAACTTGGTACAGGTACGTATAATGATGCAAATATTAACTGATTAGAACTTTGTGTCAAGAGGTCAAAGGCCAAAGGTCAGAGGTCATGTCAGGTAAAAATGTGATAACTTGAGAACAGCTGAATTGATTTAAATCAAACTTGATACAATTATTATTATGATGTATAGTAGAGCGGATAGGGGGAAGAATCGTGCACTTTTTGATAAAAGCATTAAACTTGGTACATATAATCAGTAGGCCATTACAAGAAAAAATTGATATAGTGCCATCCCAGTTTTGGCCTATGACGGCTGTGGCGGCCATTTTTCAAAATGGCCACTGTCTAATACTAAAATACCATATAACTCAACAACCAAGAGGCCTAGAATCTTAATTCTGGTGCCGAAATAGGTTTTTGGGGTCATATAATTCAAAGAAGGCAATAATGAGTATGTGTCATTACGTCTTGTACCACTTTTGGAACATAAGTGCCCTTTTCCAGTTTACAGAGACACTTTTACTTTTGGCAGTCTTTGTATTGCTTTATTTTGTATTGATGAAATATAAGATACCTGTGATATGAAATTGTTGGTTCCATCTATGAGCAGTGCCCTCCTCCTTACATTCATTAGTCATGATGCAGTTCCGGTGTCTGCCACGCGGTGAGTGGTTATATAATCACCTGTGATTGCGGAGGGATCATTACTGTTGTCTTGTGCCTTCCAGTTGGTAAGATTGTTATTTGACATGCTTATGTACCCGCTAATGTCTCTGCATTGCCTCGATGTTAATGAAGGTGCTCATGGATGCTTGCTTATTAGTGCCATGTGTTTTCCTTTTTAGATGTGTTGCTTTCAAGTGAATAAAAGCTCACTTCGGAGACTTCTGGTGAACGTCTTTTATTTCACCACATTTTTATTCACTTGAATCTTACGCCTGGAGCGATGGAGAAGCTGCTTCGCTTGGAGGTCTTCTTGGGTGACCCTCAGGCTACGAACGCCACGGACCAATGGGACCATTGGTATAACTCCCTCCAGCATTACACCACGGTGGTTCCTGATCTCACCGAGCCGCAGCGGCTATCGATTCTGACCAGTCATGTCAGCGACATCGTGTATGGTTACATTTCCCAATGCACTACGTACGATGCAGCTGTCGCGACTTTGCGAGGCATATACGTCAGGCAACGAAGCACATTGTACGGTCGTCACATACTCGCCACTCGGCGCCAGGACACGTCGGAGAGCCAGGAGCATTATATCCAGGAGCTGATACGTCTGGGGAAAAATTCTTTGATGGAACCTCAAACGGTTGTATAGTCGACCGGTGACCTAATGCGAGATGCGTTCGTGGTGGGAATCGCCTCGCCAGGCATTCGATTACAGCTGTTGGAGGAAGCCACGTTGACCTTTCAGAAAGCATATGACAAGGCACGCGTACTACAGCTGGCAGCAGCCCATGCAGAGGCGTGCAGTGGAGCTCATGGAAGCGGAGGCTTTCTCACGGCGGGGGCCATTGCTGAGGCATGCCTCGAGTCGACGGCACCGACCGAACGGTCTCTCGCAGGATCTCCGGATGCCGCTCTGGCGGTGCCGAGTGCGGGAGACGACGGGAATCTGAACACCGCCGCTGCGAGCTCAGCGGCCGAGAATGCCAAATGCTATTTCTGAGGCAATAAGAGACACCCTCGGGCGTCCTGTCCCGCTAGAAATTGTGAGTGTCATAATTGTGGGAAGAAAGGCCACTTTGCTAAGATGTGCCGAGTGGCAAAATCAACCCGGCGCTCGGCCCTCGCGGGGACGAACACCTCACGGATGTCGCGTGCCAAAGATCCAGGAGTCGCGCACGGTTTGCGCAGCGCAGTGCTACCTGTGCTTGTGGAAGGAATCCCCGCTGATGCGCTTATTGATACAGGAAGTTATTCTAGCTTCGTCAGCCACGCGTTGGTACGACGTTACGGCTGGATGATGGGATCGGATACTCATCGCATTTACCTGGCTTCGTCAGGACTTTGTGTCCACACCAAAGGCGTTTGTTCCCTCAAACTGGTAGTCAATGATGAATTGTATGCAGATGTGAGACTCGCGGTAATGCCTGATTTGTGCGCTGATGTGCTGTTAGGTGATGACTTCTTGCGCAGACACGGTCGTTTGGAGATGCGTGTGGGGGAAGGGGAGAACACTCTTTCGGTGATATCCTGGGGGTACACTCCTGCCGATGCCGCCTATATTGAAGATGAGACCAAGCGTATGCTACGTTAAGGCATTATAGAGCTGAGCAGATCGCCGTGGAGAGCTCAGGTATTGGTTGTGCATACTGAAAATCACAGAAAACGACTGGTCATCGATTACAGTCAAACGATTAATAGATTCACGCAATTTGATGTGTACCCTTTGCCGAAAATAGACGACCTAGTCCGGGATGTGGCCAAGTATAGGGTCTTCAGTACCTTGGACCTCAAATCCGCATATCACCAGATACCAATCAGGGAGTCGGATCGGCCCTACGATCGGCCCTAGTATCGGTTCCAATCAGGACAGCAATTGTATCAAATTCGGCAAATCCCGTTCAGAGTCACGAATTGGTTGGCATGTTTTCAACGCGGAATAGACGACATCTTGGTTAAAGAGAAATTGCGAGACATCTTCGTTTACGTTGATAACGTGGCGGTCTGCGGACATACCCTGGAGGGGCATGACGCTAACTTGAAACGAATCTTGGAGGTGGCGCAACGTTATAATTTGACCTTCAACGAGGCGAAGTGCCACTATGTTGCCAAAATAATCGACCTGTTGGGGTACACAGTGACCGGCGGGGAGATAAAACCTGACGCCGAGCGCCTTCGGCCTTTGTTAGAAATGGTGGCACCGTGTGATGGAGTATCCTTGAGGCGGTGTCTAGGGCTTTTTGCGCATTACTCGAGGTGGGTTCAAGGCTACTCAGAAGAAATAAGACTTTTGGAGGACTGTAAAGCCTTTCCTCTGATGCAGGATGTGCAAGACGCCTTTCAACTTCTGAAGGAAGATATCGCGGGGGCCTGTGAGACCTCGATTGATGACAACATTCCATTTCTCGTCGAGACAGACGCATCCGATTGTGCGATTGCTGCCACCCTCACCCAAGGGAGTAAGCCGGTTGCATTCTTTTCCAGGACATTGACCTCAGCTGAATTCAAACATTCTGCAGTGGAGAAAGAGGCGTATGCGGTCGTGGAATCAGTCAGATGGTGGCGCCACTTGCTGCTGGGCAGGAAGTTCGATCTTTTGACTGATCAGCAGTCTGTGGCATTTATGTACGGCCATAAACATCCCCAGTGCCTTAAAAACGAGAAAATATCACGATGGCAGGTCGAACTAGCTGACTACTGTTATGACATAATATATCAACCCGGGAGCGAAAATGCAGCCGCGGACGCGCTATCTCGCCCATCGGTTTGTGCCGGCATGACGTCGGAGGATCTGAAGCGCATCCATGACTCATTGTGTCATCCCGGGGTAACTCGCTTTGCTCATTTTGTGCGCAGCCGCAACTTACCGTTTTCGATTGAGGAAATCAGGCGGCTATGCCGCACATGCTCAGTGTGCGGTGAGTTGAAGCCGCGATTCTATAAACCGCCAGTGGGGGCGCTTATCCAAGCGACTCGCCCGTGGGAACGCCTTAGCATCAATTTTAAAGGACCTTTACCCATGCAGAGTACGCTACGTTATATGTTGACAGTGGTCGATGAGTTCTCACGTTTCCCGTTCGCCTTTCCTTGCTCGGACATGATGTCAGCCATGGTCATCCGATGCCTGCGTCAGTTGTTTGTAATGTTTGGGTATCCAGGGTTTGTGCATTCGGACAGAGGGGCTGTGTTCATGTCGCAGGAGGTTCGGACCTTCCTCGTGGGCCTGGGCATAGCCGCCAGCCGCACTACTCTGTATCATCCGGAGGTGAATGGCCAGGTGGAACGATTTAATGGAGTAATCTGGAAGGCTGTGATGCTTCGCTTACGTATGCAGTTGATGGGGTTTCACCAATGGCCTCAAGCCGTGCCCAAAGCATTACATGCCCATTGGACGTTGTTATTCATGGCTACGAATCAAACTCCCCACGAAAGGCTTTTCCATTTTAGGCGTCGTGGCACCAGCGGACAGTTGATGCCCGGATGGCTTGTCGAGCTGGGACCCACGTATCTGAAGCGAACGGTCCGACAAAGCAAGTACGAACCGACAGTTGATCTGGTGAGGCTCGTGCAGGTCAATTCGCAGTACACGACAGTTCGGTTGAGAGACGGCCGTCTGTCGACTGTGTCGATCCAACATTTAGCCCCATGTGGAGATGGGGACACCCGCCGTGACGTGGTCTCGGAGAATCCGCCCGCCGAAATGGAGGTTTCCGCACCGTGCACCCCTCGGCTCGATCGAGCCCCGAGTGTCAGTATATCGCGACCGGAAGAGCATGCCAAGATAGCGTCTCCGGGCTCGCCTATTCCTCCGTCCCCGGGGAGTGAGTGCGGATCGGCTAATTACCGAACTCGTGCCGGCCGGGAGTGCCGTCGACCGCAACGCTTGGGATTGTGACGGCACGGTGTGTTTCTTAGTTAACCTACTGTCATCGATTTATACGGATGGCTACGTTTTATACTTTTATTAGCAGAAGTACCCGGCGTTGCCGGGCAGGGGAGGGTAGAGTGGGGAGGAGGGGAGGGGGGGAAGTGGTGTGGGAGGGGAGGGGGGAAGGGTTGAGGAGGGAGGGGCAGGGGATGGAGGGGGAAAGGGGAAGGAGGTGGGAAGGAAGGGAAGGGGCAGGGAGGGGGGGGGGGGGAGGTGGGAAGGTTAAGTGTGTTGCCGATCAGGAAGAAGAAGAAGCCATACTACCAACTTCGTACACTTCCGGAATTGTTTGATTTATTTGTATTCAAATGTCTGGTTATTGTTTTGTATTTATTTATGCGAATGTGTACTTGTATATAACTGTCATTAATTTAACAAGGCTTCGGCACTATCGAGAGATTATTATTTATATTTTTTTTAACTCCAAAAAAAACAAACTTTTTTTTTCTATTTTTTTTTCTGCCTAAAACACTCCCAGGCACTTACTGATGAACCTCTGAACGTTTGATGAAGATCCGTTCAGCCATCTCTGAATAAAACGCAGACACACACACAGACAACTCTCGTTTATATATATATAAATTAGGATTTAAGTTTAATTCAAAAATTGATCCAGACGTTTATTCTCTTTCAAACATTCAAACCGACAGAGGTAGTTATTAGTCCCGCCAGGGAGTAATGCATTCGATCGTGTCCGTGTGTGTGTGCGTGTGTGTGTTCGTGAACAAGATATCTGGAAAAGTTCTGAACGGATTTGGATGAAAGTTGGTGGGATGATTGCCCTTGGGATAAGGAAGAATTGATTAGTTTTTGGTGAAGCTCAGGATATTATTCCGGATCCAGGAATTTTTTGAACGATTGTTTACCATTGGAAGATAGGGCTCATTTTTTTTTAAACATTATCTTAAAGCGCGGCGTTACGCACGCTGCTTGTGAGCAAGGAGGAAGCGGACAAGCGGTAACTTGTAAGAGTCTTTATTCAAGAGCTCACTGTAACACTGAGCTGCTCAGGGCTGCGAGCCCCGTGTATATCCTGAGGCCACGCCTCTCTCCCGGGCGTGGCCCACCCCCACTTGGTGTGCGGGGTGATGTCACCATGTCAGTGCTTTCGTGTCCGCCACAATCTTCTATATATTCTATATTTAAGATTGTGATATGAAAATAGTTTTCATATTTGTTGTAAATGTAGTTTAAACTCGTGGTTATGCGTTAGAGCGGTGTGTTTTGTTAACAGCGTCGTCTTCAAGGTTCTTTTTTTTCTAATAAAGACATATTCTGTCATTTTAAAACCACCAAAGTGTGTATTCGGTTTCCCCGTTTCATAAAACGTATTGGTTGCTACGTATAATGCTTTAAAACTGTTTTTTTTGTTGTTTTTTTAATCTCAGAAGAGATATCAACATTTACCTCAGCGAATGTCAATCGCGGTGTCAGTATTTGATGAACTTATAAAGACTTTGGTGAGTTATAAGTGTGACAAGTATGTGCACGGGATTCTTCCCAGAAGAAGGAGTGGTCGCATTAGCTTGTACGACTTAAAATGAGCGAGTTTTGTTTTCACGTTTGGGCAAGTTTTACATGTTGTATCCCTAAGGAATGAAACGGAACGTTTCTTCTGGCTTACAATTTTATTTGAAGTCACACATGCCTCAAAATACACTCACTTATATAGAATTGAACGCTGAATCCGAAAATGTAAGTGAAATTGCCTTGTCTTTTTAGCTGCGTCGCAGACGCTGCTAATAGAGTGCCCTCTGCTGTTGTTGTTGTTCTTCTTGTGCTTCTTCTTCTTCTTCTTCTTGTTCTTGCAGAGAAGACAAAACCTCAAAGCTCCACCCATTCTGGGAACCATAGCTCCACCCATTTTGGGAGAGGCTTCATATAAACAAATATCCACCATTTTATTAACTCGCATAGCTTTGAGGCCTGTTTTGTAGGCCCGTGGTGTCTTCCTCCCTCACACAGTTTTATTTCAAATCAAATTCGATATATCATTTCATTTTTCACAGTCGCTAACTTAGTTTTAGACTCGGTTGAAAAAAAACGGGAAGAAAATCCGATGAAAGTTGCCCTTTATAGAACGAAATGAATTCTCAAAGGCCTGTAACTTCAAGTCCATTGAGATTTTTTTTTTTTTAATCGCGGCATGGTCAGTCATACACCGCCCGAAATAACAGATGGGAAAATGCCGAGATATATTAAAAATTCGTCCATTTGATGACAATCGTCACGATGAAATATTTAATTTATACGTCGTCACAATAATGTGGAGAGAGGAGCATAGCTTCGTTCACGTGTCGCCACACACGGGAAATTGCCGAGATATATATATTTTTAAATCGCGGCATGGTCAGTCATACACCGCCTGAAATAACAGACGGGAAAATGCCGAGATATATTAAAAATTCGTCGCCACACACGGGAAATTGCCGAGATATATTTTCACTTTGCACAAAAATAACATCAAGTAATCGAATCAATAGGAATGTCCTGTGCCTATAACATCGACGTTATAGGTACAGCTGCATCTAGGCATTGTGTAACATCGACGCGGCTTTTGTTTTAATTAAAACTTTTTATACTTGTTTTAACATTATCTTCTATATATTCTAAATATATATCTGTGCAGTGTCTGTCTTGTGTTGTCATGTCTTGTGTTGTCACTGAACTACTCCCTCAAACTTTTGTGAAATCGTACTATTCCAACTTGACCCACAGCGGGAGTATGCGCTCTACTGAGTGGCGTTCTAGTTTATCACAGCATCTGTAGAATTTTCACCCTTTTACTCAACTCCGTTTCGCTGTTATTTGGTGGAGCAAAAAGTCAACTGAGCTTCACAGATATTTAGATACTGATAGTCCGCGTGCTGGCTGAAACTTTAACGGAGGGAGAATGATATGAAATTGTTGGTTCCATCTATGAGCAGTGCCCTCCTCCTTGCATTCATTACTCATGATGCAGTTCCTGTGTCTGCCGCGCGGTGAGCGGTTACATAACCACCTGTGAGTGCGGAGGGATCATTACTGTTGTCTTGTGCCTTCAAGTTGGTAAGATTGTTATTTGACATGCTTATGTACCCGCTAATGTCTCTGCATTGCCTCGATGTTAATGAAGCTGCTCAGGGATGCTTGCTTATTCGTGCCATGTGTTTTCCTTTTTAGATGTTTTGCATTCAAGTGAATAAAAGGTCACTTCTGAGACTTCTGGTGAACGTCTTTTATTTCACCACAACCTGTACCGTAAATTAAACTTATAGTGCGATTAAAAAATAACAGTCAAAACGAATATGAAGCCAAGTTACTTATTGTTGTCGATACCAATGTGCCATGAGTCAGTTAGGTTTCCCATCAAATGTGAAATGCCAGATATCACATGAACTAATCATGGCAAGAACCCCCACATTCGCACAAAGCTGTACGCGGCAGAGCTGCTTTTGTGCATTTGCAGTTTGTTCGACAGCTTTTGGTACAACCGCATCGAATAAGTTATCTGCAAACTCTGCTGGCTTCAGGAAGACTGCTCCAAAGAACATCCCAGTTTCCATCACTACTACGAGTCCATCTCCATCCGACCGGTTGTGGAGGCGTAGCCTTTGCTTCAAGCACCTGACTCCAAATGTGACCGGCCTGGTATACTGCTCGTCTAGTGTGCTGATGTGGAGCACCCTTGGTCGGTGGATTGTTGCTCACATCTCTGCCTTTCCGTGTGAATAGGTCGATCCTGAGCTCATCAACATGGTGTTTAGAACTTGTTCGGTCATAAAGAAGTACGACGAATCTCTCCAGAACATCCATAGCAGCATCAACATCTGACATTTGTGGTTGTTCCATCAGCTTCATTAACTCCATTGTAACCTCACGGCACATGCTCCATGTATCCCAAGCAGTCTTCTTTCTTCTGCCAGCAAAGCAAGAGGTCGTATCGCACCGAGTAATGGCGTGAAACATTGGAAGTGCAATGGACTTCTCAGGACCAATTTCAGCTGAGATATCATGAGCTGGTACCATGCGCAATGCGCATATGCTTGCCTGTGCCGAACGCCACCCATAGAGCATCCAGTGTCACTTGTAGCTTTTGAAATACATACACTGCCAGAACAACTACATCACTGTCCCCAGTACGGATGAGAACAGTGTTGTGTTGTTTAGCTGCATCAGCAACATGAAGCATCATACGGCTGTCTGCTTCCTCATGCGTACAAGGGTCTAAACCTCCCGTGTTTCTTGGCTGGCGACAAACACTATCCTCATTCAGAGTACTGATTACTTGCTTCTCTGTTTGAATGTTGACAACTTCTCTGCTGAGGAATGAGAACAGTTCCTTCTTATTGTCAGAGAGCCGCAACAACTCCTGCCAATTTTTCGGTACTGCAGTCTTTGGCTCAACCCTTCGACGGATTCCTTTCCCTCTCTTCTCTCTGGTCTGTGCCTTTAATGGATCTGGCCTGTAATCATCCCAGACAACATCAACACTCTGAGCTCTTTGTAGCTTAGAATTTACATATAGCAGAAAGACATCGTGTGCATATTACCCCACTTATTAGAAAAGCAAAGATAATACTAGTATTATAAAAGCAAGCATAATGTTACGGAACCCAACGTCGGCCTCGGATCCCTTCTCGAGGGGGGATTAGTCCCCTCGTTTGTGACTGACCGACGTGGTCCCTGAAGCTGCACAAGCTCCCTCCAGAGGCAGGTGAGCAGCTTCGTTCGCGACTGCGGATAAGATGTTAATTTGCCGAGCGGATGGCAGCCGCGGCACGAACCGTTAAAGACTAACCCGATCCTGAACATTGGCCAAAATCGTGCCACAGGTATTCAATGGGGAAAAGACAAAGACGACGGATGTGAAGAAGAAGAAGATGAAGGCAAAAGGTTGGAAATACGACTATTATTTATTATTACTATTTACACAACAAAATAAACCAAGGAAGAAGGAAGGATAATAAAATAATGTAGAAAGGGGGACAGACCAGAAGGACACAGTGCAATTTCTAGCTTATACAGACTTACTTATAACCCAGGACAGAACACACAAAACAAACCCACGTACACAAAAGGATGGAAGGACAGGAATCGTTTGGAGGGATGAGCAGGTGGAATCACAGGGCACAGCGAGCAGATCCATTCCAGGTGGGAAGCGAGGAGCCGGCAGCTCCTTGTATTTGGCTTTACACCGCACACCGGCAGGGTCACTCGCTGCCCCGTCAGGGCTTCACGCGGCTGGTTGAAACAGGGCTGGTTGAAGCGGCTCTCTGCAGAAATCAGCTGGGTCACGCATCTGCCGTATCTCTGACGCAACTCTACTTGTCAAAGGCTTTTCGTATCTCTCACGCAACAACCACCACCAAAGGCTTCCGCGCGCGCTTATATCGATCAAGCCGCCGGCCTCCAGGACACGCCCATCGGTGAGGTCGCCTCGGCCCTGATTGGTCGCGAGGGCTCACCGATCCTGCCCTTAGAGGAGGCGTTGGCAAGGCCACGCCTTGTTCCCGGCGCTGGGCCGCCTCCTCCCACCTTCGGCTCCGAGATGACCTCGTGGCTAATGGAGTCTTGCAGCGAAAACAACAACCCACAGCTGCAGCAGAATTCAGCGAACCGCTCAATGCAGTTGGCAATTGAGGAAAGGGAAATCCATGGAGGTTCTGGGGAAATTGAAAGGGGATACTACCTTGTTTCACTTCGGTGCAATGCAGTATTAGTTAATGGACGACATAGCCTTAACCTAATACACACAATAAGGAAATAACTACCAACAAGGAGGAAATCTATGATTGGCTAACGTGATTGTATATGACCTAACTAAGGGACGCCCTATGACCTTTATACACAACAACTGGAGGAAGGAGGGTGATATCTTACAATTTATTACACAAAAAAAAAAACACAATTCTCATATCCACAACACTGCACCCTCCTCCTCTTAGGCACGTCCCGGGCCTATTACTTTTACTTTTAGTGTGGCACGTAGGTGTAGTTCCCTCTACATTTAACCTGACCCTGAGTGTGACAGTTTTAAAACACAAATAAGTATGTCCCCCTGCTGCATTGCACCCTACCTAACAGTTTCACACCCACAGCTAACCGAATTGTGGAATGGTCTTCAAACTATACATTTACGATGGGGGAGTATTATTTACAGTTGACGCTACTTTTATTTACAATACGCAACCCAGGACCTGTGATTGTTCTTTTGGGGGGGGAGACAGTCTGCCCTGCATCGACGCACCAGAAAGCACCAAAACACCATCAAGCACCACAAAGCACCCTTTGGTGCACAGTCAACACAGTTCAATAAAAATAAAAACAACAAACCCTTGGTGGTGTCTTGCTCTTCAGCTCCCTCTGCTGGCTATTGTTATCTTCCAGATGTTGTCAACTTCTTTGCTGGCGGCCTATTTGCAATAATAAAAGCAAGCACAACACGTGTCCATTGTTCTTTATTTATGGCCCACAGGGCCGACTAGGGGTGGTTCACCTGTATGGCATCGGTGCCCTGTGAGCAAGGTCCGCCAGCAAGATCTCGGGCCTTCATGGCCGGTTCCAGCAGAGGGGCCATTCCCCAACCCATGGGGTCCATCAGTGGTGCTCAGCCACAGACATGTGGTCCATAAGATGGTGCATCGATGCAGACAGCTGTGGTTGTGAGAGTTTCGGGTGCACAATGGCGGACTCCCGCATGCTCCCCTCGGCGCCCAGTGGCGCACAGTCCTCATGTGGGAGACAAGGGGGGGGGGGGGGAAGACAGGTGAGCGAGGGGTAAGGTCACAAGGGTACACATCAAAAAGGCAATGCAAAATGAGGTGCGTACGGAGAGCAAAGTGAGAAAGCTCGTCCCTACCGTACGCCCCCCCCACATGTGACCTACACTACCCTTGCCCTTACCCCATATGTACAACAATCTACACATTACAAATTCGTCACTAATGTCTCATCTTCCCCATATTTCCCCTATACCAAATTCGTCACCACAATCCCTCTAACCAAAATTTGCCATCACCAACTCATCATCAATCCTCATTAGGAGGGAGAGATGGAACACAAAGCACAATGTCACACCCACGTCATGATGCGTCTCACATTCCAAAAATTTCCACAAAAATAATAAAAACATGGCATGGTGTGGAGTCCTGTCACCTCAGGTGAGTGGATGCAGATGGTGCGAGGAGATCTCCATCCTAACTACTTTCTAAATGACTTTAATACACTTTACACTACCTGGGATCTTCCCTGCCAATCCATTGGCCAATTTACACTATGGGTTCTAAAAACCAATTCCCATTGACCAAACTGTGGTGCTTATCAATTTGGGGTCTCACTCCCCCGATTCATCTCCCGGTGCCCTTGCACAATTTCCGGGCTGAGTCGTGTAGCTCTTCCAGCAGGTCTACCCACCTGCACACCTCCACCACTGTAGTTGCCACCCGAGCTTACCTAGCGCCTCACCCTAACCTATCTAACTGGGGAAGGCCCCTCCTGGCTCTGTCACCCCCCGGTGCCCTCTCTGGCACTGGGCTATCCGGGTCCGTCCTCCGGATCCTCGGGCCCCATCCACAACAACTCTACCGGCTCCCAGAGCCCACCTGCGGCCTCACCTGGCCGACATCCTCACAGTGGTGGAGTGCCCAATCAACTACACATACTAACAGGCTACACGCCCAGCCATTTCCACAACACTAATGCACCCATCCAAGCACCATTCTTCCACACGCACCACAGATGCCAATATCCAACCACAATTTACCTGTACCCTCTACCTAACACTTACACTACCCTCCCCGGGTATTCGTGATGGGGTCCATCCTCCTTTCCCCCATCCACCCCTTCGCACCATCCACTCCACTCCACAGTTTCCACCATACTCACTCCACGACCATCCATTCCATCCTCCATATATTCCACGCTCCATGTATTCCACACAACCATTATCCATTCACCTGTTCAGTTGCACACCTGTGCAATCTCACCTGGTGCCACCTGCACCCTTCTTCCTTCCTGGACCATTTGGTCAACGCAGCACACATCACCATCACTCACTCATACACTGCTCCTACACCTGTTCAGTTGCACACCTGTGCAATCTGCAATCTCAATTGTTCCTCACTCACTGCTCCATACACTTCCACGCTCAATACACTTTCGATTCTCAACCACCATTGCCTCAGGCACCCAAATTCTCCCACGGTCACACACACACATCTCTCCCGAGCATTGCCCCGCAATTCCTCATTTGCTCGATATCAACACTCACTCATACACTTTTCACAATACACTTCTGAATACACCTCCAACACTCACACGGCATCATCTAATCTACCTGGTGCCCTGCTAAAACTCGCGCTTCCCCGTCGCCCCTTACATGATTGCGCTCCCTCGTCATTATCATCCAACTACCCTCTCTATGTCCCCACTACCGGTTCAATGTTGCTACCTAACCTTAACGTTACCTATGGTCAATCTCTAGGTCCCTACACACTATATCCTAACCCTCCCGGGCTAGTTTTCACTGCCAACCCCATAACACTAGTGCTCCTTTGCCCCCGTTGTGAGGGATGGCAGAGTTGCCATCCCACCACATCGGGCATCTCTCACTACCATCCGCCCCAGTCCTCTGACGCTACGAGCCCCCGTCGTCGCAAGAGGTACTGGGTCCTGCCTCGGCATCTAGAGCCGAGGCGATCCACGAGGGCACCTGCTCGCCGGCATAAGGTCTTATCCGGTCAGCATGGACGATCCGAGGGAGGGCCCGTGGCCCCATCTTGATCTTAACGACCACGTCACAGACTTGCGACAGGACGACTCCCGGGCCTTGCCAGGGGGAGGTGAGTTTTGGGCACCTACCCTTCCACCTCCGGGGATTAAAGAACCAAATCTTCATCCCCGGAGCGTACTGACTCCCCTGGCTCCGGTCGTCGTACCTACGCTTCATCTTGGCCCCCGCCAGATGGAGCTGGCGGCGGGCGAAGGCATGGACCCTCTCCATGCCTTCCTCCAAGTGACGTGCGTAACCCTCCCTCGGCGGTGTATCCGTGGTGTCTAGCACGGGATCGCACAGCAAGTCGGCGGGAGCCCGTAACTCCCGCCCATACATAAGCAACGCTGGACTGCATGCGGTGGCTCCGTGCTGGCTGATTCGGTAGGCCATTAACAAGTACGGGAGATGTTCGTCCCAGTCATCCTGACGGGTGGTGGTGAACAAGGCCAGTTGTTGGATCAATGTTCGATTGAATCTTTCCACCATCCCGTCAGATTGTGGCCGCAAGGGCGTGGTCCTGGTTTTCCGAATTGACAGGAGTCTGCACACATCTTTTAATAATTGGCTTTCAAAATTTCGACCCTGATCGGTGTGCAGCTCCTGTGGAATCCCGTGCCGACATAAATCCTTCCACGAAGGCCTGCGCTACAACCCCGGCTTCTTGGTTGGGGAGGGCGTAGGCCTCCGGCCACTTGGTGAAATAGTCCATTACAACGAGGATATACTTATTACCTTGGCGGGTGCGGGGCAGCAGTCCTAGAATATCCATAGCCACCCGCTCAAGGGGGGCCCCCACCTGGTGCAATTGAAGGGGGGCCCTCAGCCTCCGTGCTGGGCCATTTTTGGCAGAACAGGCGTCGCATCTCCGACACCAGTCCTGTATGTCGCGCCCCATATTAACCCAATAGAACCTCCGGCGGACCCGAGATGTTGTCTTTGTCCTGCCCAAATGGCCGCCGGAGCGGGTACCATGCACCTGTTGTAATATGACGGTCTTAAATTTGTCAGGGACTATCACCAGCCAGAAAGTTATATCAGAGGGAACCTCCACCCACTTGCGATACAAGATGTTGCCTTTCAACGCCAGGGTCTGCCACTGAACCCAATACGCCTTTGTTGGTGCCCCGAGGGGGGTGACCTCTTCCCCCTTTGGTCTTTGCCCCAATTTGACCCATTTGAACACCGGCCCCAGAACAGGATCCTCCTGCTGGGCCGTGCTCCAAGCCAAATCTCCAAATTCCTCGTCCGCGGTTAGTGGCAAAATTGGCCCTCTGACCCGGGTTGCCCGGACGACGAGAATTGGGGCAGAATCGCCCAATTGCTCCCTCTCCTCGTGTCTCGCACAAAATTTGCAGTTTTCCCCCAGACAAGGATGCCGAGAGAGTGCGGCCGCATTACCATGGGCCTTCCCGGCCCTATGGGTCACATCAAAATCGTACTGCTGCAACTTTTCCAACCACCTTGCAATTTGGCCCTCCGGTTCCTTGAACCGAAGGAGCCATTGCAAGGAGGAATGGTCAGTTCGAACAGAAAATTTCCGCCCGTACAGGTACGGGTGGAAATGGTTCATGGCAGCCAGCATAGCCAATAACTCTTTGCGAGTGACACAATAATTTCGCTCGGGCCTACTTAAGGCCCGACTATAATAACCAATCACTCTCTCCACGCCCTCCTGTGTCTGAGACAAAACTGCGCCCAATCCTTCCTGGCTCGCATCCGTGTCCAGGGTAAATGTCCCGTCGCTAGTGGGGTAAGCTAGAAGGGGTGCGGATGTTAAACACCCCTTCAATTTTTGGAAGGCCTCGTGGCACTCCCTTGTCCAATTAAATTGCGTCCCCTTCTCCGTAAGCCGGTGGAGGGGACGGGCCAACTTCGCAAATTTCGCCACGAAACGCCGGTAGTAGGAGCAGAGTCCCAAAAATCCCCACACCTCCTTGATGGTACGTGGTG
Organism: Myxine glutinosa; assembly: GCF_964187855.1. Lineage (NCBI taxonomy): Eukaryota > Metazoa > Chordata > Myxini > Myxiniformes > Myxinidae > Myxine > Myxine glutinosa. The sequence continues at coordinate 6,753,720 of NC_136264.1, read as the reverse complement.
CGGGCCACTCCTCTACCGCTTTAATTTTGTCTGGGTCCGTTTTTACCCCCTCGTGGCCGATCACGTGACCTAGATAGGCCACCTCTCTTGCAAACAAAGTGCACTTACTCGGGTTCAGCTTCAACCCTGCCTGTCTGAGGCACCCGAACACCTGGTCCAAATTAGCTAAAGCCTGGGGGAATGTTTTGGCATGTACTAGGACGTCATCCAGGTACACCAGGCATGATTGCCATGGCATGCCGCCTAGTAGATGTTCCATCAATCGCTCAATTGGTGTCGGGAGCGAGATACGGACCTGAAGCGCTTAGCGTGCTCAAATTACGAGTGGCCCGAGATTGTATTTTAACATCCTAAATTTAACATTGTGCCATGGATAGTCAAGGCGACGGGATACCGGTGGGGGAATTAGAGGGTGTAGAGTCGACCCAGGACCTCGGGGAAATATATGTGGGAGAAAGGGAAGAGGAGAGCAATGAAGATCTGGTTGCAGAGGCTTCAGGTGCACAAAATGGCGCTCTCGCGCACGTGGTTGTGGAGGCGCAAAATGGCGCTTCGCACGTGGTTGCGGCAGCCGAGCCCGAGATGCCAGAGTACATGCAAGTCTTTATGATTCAAATGATGGCAAAAATGGATGCCCAAAGTGATAAATCCACCCGAGAGCGAAGAGAAATGGGTGGCCAGATGGAAGATGGGTTAAACAATATGGGAAATAAATTTGAGAGTAAATTTGAGGGGTTGGACAATAAATTTGAGGGGTTGGACAATAAATTTGAGGGGTTAGACAATGGGATAAAAGAGGTAAAGAATGGGTTAACGGGGCTAGAAGATAAGATGGAAGGCAAATTGCGGGAGATAGGGGAGCAATCCGCCCGGGAAATCAAACGGATGGGGAACCAGATAAAGGAGGTGAAAATTGGGTTGGAAGGTAAACTGGATGCTCAGAGGGATGAATTGGGACAGATGAGAAGGCAACTACGAAAGAAATGGAGGAGATGGGGGAGGAAATAAGACGAGGTGTAAGCGAGGAGGTCTCGGGGGTACGCGAGGAGGTAAAGCGAGGTGAGAAGCATATGGAGAAAGAGGTGAGGAATAATATGGCTAGGTTACAGGGGGGCATAGAGGGTCTGACGAGGGGAGTAGAACAGCTGACAGTGGGACAAAAGGAACGAGTGGACCAAGTGGAAAAGAACACTGCAATAATCGGGGGGTTAAAAGCGACACAAAAAGACATCAAAAATGAATCAAAAATCAAAAATCAAAAATGAATCATCAAAAACGACACAAAAATCTAAAGGTGGGCGCGATTCGGAAAATTTTAAGTCCGCTTACCGCTTATCCGCTCTGCCAGCCCGTGTAGTCCGATTCGCTTATCCGCTTCAGCGGCCGAAAATCTTAGTCCGCTTACCGGTTATCCGCTTATCCGCTTCGATTCGATTTTTTTAAAGCGCTTCGACGTTTTTAAAGCGATTTTTGACGTTTCTAAAGGGAATTTAATGCTTTTTAAGCCTAAATAGCCATTTCTAACTACTACAAAGACAAACAAAGCTTTTAAGATCAAAAATATACATTTTTATTCAAATAAAATTTATTCAAAATTTATTGAAATAAAGTTTTCCACTCGACTCTACTCTACTCTACAGTTAATTTAAATATAATTTTAATATATGCAAGTTACATTAAAGAAAAATCAATTTGCCCGTCCTTTCTTTGACAAGAGAGTCTACTAGTCTCGCGAGATCTTGGAGACGGCGGCAGGGATTTTCGAAGCTCCACACGGTCTCCACGTTTTTCGAAGTTAAGTCTGTTCACAATTGTATTTTGTCGAAACTGTATTTATCTTTCGGTGTGTGAAGTTATTGTGTGCAACTTTGGTTGTTTCTCGGTGTTTATCTTTCATAAATTGATCGTCTGTTTGCCGTGTCGCGAGCAAGGCCTTGTACAGTGTGCACTGTACAACCTTGAGGCTTTGTTTTTCTCTCAGTGGTCCGTCGTTTGTGATCCAATAACTTTCGTTCTCTGTATTCCCAGGCTTTTCACCCATAGCCTACTTCCTTGTGTAAATCTCAACTCAAAAAAAAAAACAAAAAAAAAAAAACATTTCCTTCTCTGTTCTCATTCGTTTATTCATTCTTATTCGTTCGTTCGTTCTTCGACCACGTGTTTCTCCCCCATTTCCCCAGATAGTTTTCACTCATTAACCTTCAATGTTTACACTTTCCCCTCAAGTTATGTATTCCGTCATATTTTATAACACCTTTTTCTTCTTCTTCTTTAAAAGGCTGCTTTCGACTTGCTCACCAAATCAATTCATCCCAAAAAAAATATCCATCTCCTATAGTGCCTTTGTTCTACATTCCCTAAACTCTCCTGCACTCCATCCTCCATCCAGCGTCCTTAAACGTATTTTTAACTCGAAGGTCACAAGAAACTCATTTTGCAATAAATGTTCGTTTCCCATAAATCGTACACTTTCAAAAATCCAATCTCACCCCTCCCCTCCAAATCTTCCCCATAACCCCTCCCCTCCAAATCTTCCCCATCACCCCTCCCCTCCAAATCTTCCCCATCACCCATCCCTTTCAAATCTCCCCCCTTGCCCCCTCCCTCCTAAACTACCCCCTCACCCCTCCCCGCCAAGACGCCCCCTCGCCCCTCCCCTCCTAGACTCCTGCCTCACCCCTCCCCTCCAAATCTCCCCCATATCCCATCCCTTTCAAATCCCTCCCCTTGTCCCTTCCCTCCCAAACTCCCCCCTCACCCCTCCCCTTCAAATCTCCCCACCCTCATTGCTTCTCAATTTCCCCCCGCTCACTCCCCCTCCTCAAAGCGTCCTCCCCGCTTCTTCCCCCTTCAAACTCTCACCTCCATCTCCCCCAACCTTCTGTCTCGCTCTTCCCCCTCCTCAAATAACACCTCATTGTGGCTCACCCAATCACCATCAAACCTTTTGTCCGCCCCATCCTTCCCTTTCTCCGAGCTATTCTGAAATCTCTGACACACCTTCAACAGCTCTCCCTACCTCTTCCACCTCTTCCACATCTTACCCTACCCCTCCTCCCCCCTGTTCTGTATCTGATGCTCCCCCTTCCTCTTCATTAACGGTATGGACCTCAAACATCCGGGGCCTTCGTTCAAACTTAACTGATCTCTCCATACAGGTTGCTTCTGTCAAACCAGACGTGATCTGCTTAACAGAAACTTTCCTCCTTTATGATGTCTCTGATTCCATAGTATCTCTCCCGGGCTACTCCCTCCTCCGGTATGATAGACCTGAGCCTCGTCCTGGAGGCGGGGTTGCTATCTTTATCAAAAACTCTCTTCCTCACTCGCCCTGCACTGCACTCTCTCCACCTCACCCCCAGGAATACCTCTGGCTACGGCTTCCCCTTCGCTCCCACCTCTTGTTCATATGTGTGCTGTACCGTCCACCAAACAGTGATGACTCCATCTACATCTCGCTGTCTGATGATATGGACCAACTTCTATCTACTCATCCCAACTCTCTCTTCCTCATATGTGGTGATTTCAACTGTCATCATGCCAGTTGGCTGGGTGTGGGTACCTCTTTAACCAGCCATGGCTCCTCAGCAAAGGACTTCTGCGACTCACTGGGACTGACACAATCTGTCAATTTCCCGACCCGGATCTCAGTCAACGGAACATCTTCTCTTCTGGACTTGGTTATGACTAACTTCCCTGAAAATGTCTGCTGCTCTTCTTCTGCTCCGATCGGATCATCTGATCATGTCCTTGTTAAAGTGGACATCTCTCTGACCATCCTCAGGGAGCCTGCTCAGCGTCGACGAGTCTGGCATTTCACTCAGGCCAACTGGCACGGTCTTCAAGCAGCCATCAATCATCTGGACTGGTCTCCCATCTCTACCACCTCTGACATCAACTCATCCTGGGAATTCTTCCAAAGTAAATTGCTCTCTCTCATGCACAGATTTATCCCATCTCGTCTTCAGTTGTCATACCCTTCCTCCCGTCCATGGTACACGGATTCTTGTGGTGAGGCTGTTGCCCAGAAACAACTTGCCTTCGTCTCCTGGAAAGCAAATCCAACGGAAGGAAATCTCTTTTCCTTTCACAAAGCCCGAAACAAGTGTGTGTCCACCCTCAGGAGAGCCAGGAAACAATATCTCTCCGTTCTCAAGACCGAACTCTCTTATCTGTCTCCCTCTTCCAAATCCTGGTGGCGTCTGGTCAAATCCGTTTCTGGTGTTTGTTCCCCCTCCATCCCCTCCCTTACCTCAAACGGCTACACAGCTGACTCCGCACGTGAAAAAGCTGAATGCCTCAACTCTGTGTTTGCCTCTAAATCTTGTGTCCCAAACCCATCCCTCTCTGTACCCACCATACCCAGTCGTACCCTGCTGCTCCTGGACTCCGTGTCCTTTCCTCCTGACAAGGTGGAAAAGTTTCTGTCAACCCTCGACTCTGATTCTGCAACTGGACCCGACGGCATCAGCCCACGGGTCCTAAAATCCTGCTCTGCTGCTCTATCTCACCCTCTCTCTGTTCTCTTCACCCTCTCTTTTGCTCAAGGTCAACTGCCATCTGCTTGGAAATCAGCCAACATCACCGCTTTGCACAAAAAAGGTGCAAAAACAGATCCTAGCAACTACAGACCAATCAGCCTTCTCCCAATTATCAGCAAAGTCATGGAATCCATCATTGCTTCTGATATGAAATCTTTCCTCTTCTCCAATGGCTTGATCTCTGATCATCAATTTGGTTTCAGACCAGGTCACTCTACTCTGGACATGCTGCTTCTGCTGTCTCAACAATGGATGGAGGTCCTCAATGCCAAACAGGAAATTAGAGCTGTCTCCCTCGACATATCACGTGCCTTCGACACGGTCTGGCACCCCGCTCTGCTCACCAAACTCTCCTCCTTTGGTATCCATGGAAATCTCCACGCATGGCTGGCGGACTTCCTCTCTAATCGTCGTCAACGTGTGGCCCTGAATGGGTTTCTCTCATCTCCTCTTCCTGTTCAGGCTGGAGTTCCCCAAGGCAGTGTTCTGGGCCCCGTGCTTTTTCTGGTCTTCATCAATGATCTCTCTGACTCTCTCGAAAATCCTCTCTATCTCTTTGCTGATGACTCCACTCTCTGCCGCTCCATTCCTCTTCCCTCAGATCGGCAGTCTGCTGCCTCCTCACTCTCTGAAGACCTGGACAAAATCACAGACTGGTCAAACAAGTGGAACATGTCTTTCAATCCTGACAAATCTCACACTCTTACTATGTCTCTCCGAAAAGATCGACTGGACAACCCTCCCATCTACTTTCTCAACAATCCTCTCCAAGAAGTTCTGTCGCTCAAGATTTTGGGTCTCACTATCTGCCATGATCTTTCTTGGGAAAACCACATTTCCAAGCTGGCCTCCAAAGCCAGTCGCCGACTGGGCATCCTCCGTCGTGCGAAGTCCTTCCTCGGCACACCTGAGCTCCTCACCACATACAAGGCTTTCATCCGCAGCTCAATGGAATACTGTTCTCCCCTATGGGCCGGTGCTCCTGCCTCACACCTAGCTCGGCTTCACGCTGTTGAAACCAAAGCTTTCAGAATTATTGGAATCTCCCGTGATGAAGCTATCTCTGAGGGCCTTTCACTCACTCACCGCAGGCAGGTAGGTGGTCTTTCTGTCTTCTACCGACTCCTCTCCGGCCTTGCACCCCCAGCTCTCTCTGTGCTCTGTCCCCCAAATATTCCTACAGGTCGCACAAGATCTGCCAGCAACCCTCTGATGGTTAAACTGCTGAAATCTCGGCTCTCCGCTCACCTTCACTCTTTCATTCCTCTTTTCTCCCGCCTCTGGAACAAACTCCCTCACTCCCTTCAATCCCACTCCTCCCTCCAGGTCTTTAAAACAGCTGTTCACCACCATCTCTTATCTTCCCCCATCCAAAACCTTGATCTTTTCTACCCCCGCTAATTCACCCCAGATCCACCTTGTTTGAAATTCCAACTTCTTTCCTGGAAGTCCTGGCAGTGTCCATATGTTTTATACCTCTCCCACTGCCCCCTTCCCACGCCCCCCCCCCCCCAAAGCCCTCGCCCTCTCTCAGATCTCTCGATGTCTCCATGTCTCTCGGTCCCTGCTCTCAAATGTTGTGTTTGTGTCCTTCCCCCTCTCTCCCCATCTTGTCTACCGCTCCCTATGTTATATGTTTTATGTGTCGGTTTGTCTTTCTGTGTGATTAATGTTCGCTCTTTCACGAGCCTCGATATTGTATACAAAAAAAAAAAGAAAAAAAAAAAGAAAAAAAAAAAAGAAGTCAACAGACTAGCAGTCTGTTGACTAGTCCTCGTCTTCCTCCTCCACCTCGTGGGCGGTCTTGAGGATTTGGAGGTTGCCCTTCATGAAGACGAGGGCCTCGAAGTTCGGTGCAGCCAGGGCCGACCTCTTAGGCCTGAGGATATCCGACCCATAGCTGAACACGCGCTCGACCGAGGCAGAGTCAGAAATCTCTCCATCTTGACGTTATTGCCGCTCTAGCATCCAATAAAATATTCAGTTTTCACTTATTATTCACTTAAATAAATATTCACAATTCTAGAGTAACGGCTCAGGCTAACAGTTGATTTGGCGAATCGCGATGCGCTTTAATTTTTCGGTAGTCCGCTTACGCTTATCCGCTTCGGTTTCCGGGGGTTGTTCCGATTCGCTTATCCGCTTCGAAAACGTTAGTCCGCTGCAGCGGATAAGCGGATAAGCGGACTTTCGAAGCGGCCCGCCCACCTTTGCAAAAATCCCACTCCTGACACCAAATGTTACGGAACCCAACGTCGGCCTCGGATCCCTTCTCGAGGGGGGATTAGTCCCCTCGTTTGTGACTGACCGATGTGGTCCCTGAAGCTGCACAAGCTCTCTCCAGAGGCAGGTGAGCAGCTTCGTTCGCGACCGCGGATAAGATGTTAATTTGCCGAGCGGATGGCAGCCACGGCACGAACCGTTAACAAAGACTAACCCAATCCTGAACGTTGGCCAAAATCGTGCCACAGGTATTCAATGGGGAAAAGACAAAGACGACGGATGTGAAGAAGAAGAAGACGAAGGCAAAAGGTTGGAAATACGACTATTATTTATTATTACTATTTACACAACGAAAGAAACCAAGGAAGAAGGAAGGATAATAAAATAATGTAGAAAGGGGGACGGACCAGAAGGACACAGTGCAATTTCTAGCTTATACAGACTTACTTATAACCCAGGACAGAACACACAAAACAAACTCACGTACACAAAAGGATGGAAGGACAGGAATTGTTTGGAGGGATGAGCAGGTGGAATCACAGGGCACAGCGAGCAGGTCCATTCCGGGCGGGAAGCGAGGAGCCGGCAGCTCCTTGCATTCGGCTTTACACCGCACACCGGCAGGGTCACTCGCTGCCCCGTCAGGGCTTCACGTGGCTGGTTGAAACGGGGCTGGTTGAAGCGGCTCTCTGCAGAAATCAGCTGGGTCACGCATCTGCCGTATCTCTGACGCAACTCTACTTGTCAAAGGCTTTTCGTATCTCTCACGCAACAACCACCACCAAAGGCTTCCGTGCGCGCTTATATCTCCATCGGGCGATCAAGCCGCCGGCCTCCAGGACACGCCCATCGGTGAGGTCGCCTCGGCCCTGATTGGTCGCGAGGGCTCACCGATCCCGCCCTTAGAGGAGGCGTTGGCAAGGCCACGCCTTGTTCTCGGCGCTGGGCCGCCTCCTCCCACCTTCGGCTCCGAGATGACCTCGTGGCTAATGGAGTCTTGCAGCGAAAACAAAAACCCACAGCTGCAGCAGAATTCAGCGAACCGCTCAATGCAGTTCGCAATTGAGGAAAGGGAAATCCATGGAGGTTCTGGGGAAATTGAAAGGGGATACTACCTTGTTTCACTTCGGTGCAATGCAGTATTAGTTAATGGACGACATAGCCTTAACCTAATACACACAATAAGGAAATAACTACCAACAAGGAGGAAATCTATGATTGGCTAACGTGATTGTATATGACCTACCTAAGGGACGCCCTATGACCTTTATACACAACAACTGGAGGAAGGAGGGTGATATCTTACAATTTATTACACAAAAAAAAAAAAACACAATTCTCATATCCACAACAATATTGTAGTCTGTCAGTACAGTGGCTTTTTCTGTATTATGATTCCATATATTTCTTGGTAATTAATAGAGACATTCATGCCAAAAGACCTTGAAAGTGTCTTCATAAGCTGTAAAATGGACTTACGTTTAAAGCTGGTACCGTAAGTGACCACACATACTCGATATTGCCTTCGTTGATTTATTTGACCCCCAAAACCTATATATAGACACCAGAATTAAGATCCTCAGCCTCATGGTTGCTGAGTTATGTGGCATTTTGGTGTCATGTGGCCGCCATTTTGAAAGATGGCCGCCATAGCAATCACAGGCCAAAACAGGGATGACACTATATCTGATTTTGTTTCTTATGGCCTACTGAATATGTGTACCAAGTTTGATGCTTTTATCAAAAAGTGCACGATTCGTCTCTACATTGCACCGATCCGCTGGACTAGTAATAATGTGGGTGGAGCATATCGGTCGACGTCAAAGAGCATTGTTCTAGTTATTGTTGCCCTGATTGAAATGTATTCTTCATGCCCTCAACCCCCTCACCAGACAGTTACCCCGTGATGATGACGTCATGATGACGAACCCCACAGTCACGAGGGTCGGCTTACATACAGTGTTGCGGCCTGAAGCACACCAAACCAAGCCTTCAATCACACTGTCTTTATTTATAGATTATCACACGAAAAATCTCTTCCTACACATAAAACAAAGAAGGGAGAAGAGAGGGAAAAACCAGAGTAGGCCATTCAAGAGCAGGCAGGTCCAAGAGTAGGCAGGTCCAAGAGCAGGCAGGTCCAAGAGTAGGCAGGTCCAAGAGTAGGCCGGTCCAAGAGTAGGCCGGTCCAAGAGTAGGCACAACAGTAGGCCCCGGGGCAGGCCCCGTAGTAGGCCCTGGGGCAGGCCCCGTAGTAGGCCCCAAGGCAGGCCCAACAGTGGGCCCCAGCGCAGGCCCAGTTGTAGGCCCCAGGGCAGGCCCAGCACGAGAGGGTAGGAGTAGGCAAGTCCACGAGTAGGCTCCAAGGCAGGCCTAGTGGTAGTCGCCAGTGCAGGCCCAGCACGAGAGGGTAGGAGTAGGCAAGTCCACGAGTAGGCCCCAAGGCGGGTCTAGTGGTAGGCCCCAGTGCAGGCCCAGGCATGAGAGGGTAGGAGTAGGCAACAAGAGTTCGATCAACGTCACCCTTCCGGTAGAGGGATTGCAGCTGGACACTCTACAACCCCTGAAAAGCACTCTGCCATAAGCCCTCTCCCAAAAGCCAAAATGGCCACTCACTCCTCTGAATCACCTTCCTGGCCACCTCCCCCCCTCTCCTCACAGCCGATCATAGGCTTTATACCCATGGACCAAACCACTTGGTCTAACGCACAGGGCGGTGTGGGGGAAGGAAGAAGAAAAAGGTCCCAAACCGTAACAACAGCGATTCATTGTCTTGGCTTGTTCCCACAATCACGAGGGTCAGCTTACATACAGCGAGTCAGCTTACATACAGCGAGTCATTGTCTTGCCTTACGCACACAATCACGAGGGTCAGCTTACATACAGCGAGTCAGCTTACATACAGCGAGTCATTCTCTTGCCTTGTGCCCACAATCACGAGGGCAGCTTACATACAGCGAGTCATTGTCTTGCCTTGTGCCCACAATCACGAGGGTCAGCTTACATACAACGAGTCTTTGTCTTGCCTTGTGCCCACAATCACGGGGGCAGCTTACATACAATGAGTCATTGTCTTGCCTTGTGCCCACAATCACGAGGGCAGCTTACATACAATGAGTCTTTGTCTTGCCTTGGGGCCACAATCACGAGGGCAGCTTACATACAATGAGTCATTGTCTTGCCTTGTGCCCACAATCACGAGGGTCGGCTTACATACAATGAGTCATTGTCTTGCCTTGTGCCCACAATCACGAGGGCAGCTTACATACAATGAGTCTTTGTCTTGCCTTGTGCCCACAATCACGAGGGCAGCTTACATACAATGAGTCTTTGTCTTGCCTTGGGGCCACAATCACGAGGGCAGCTTACATACAATGAGTCATTGTCTTGCCTTGTGCCCACAATCACGAGGGTCGGCTTACATACAATGAGTCATTGTCTTGCCTTGTGCCCACAATCACGAGGGCAGCTTACATACAATGAGTCTTTGTCTTGCCTTGTGCCCACAATCACGAGGGCAGCTTACATACAATGAGTCTTTGTCTTGCCTTGGGGCCACAATCACGAGGGTGAAGGAACTGCGCTCCAACGCGAGTCGAAAGAATTGACGCGACCAAAGACGGAATTCGTCCGAGTTGCTTTATTGAAACAAAACAGCTCAGGTATTCTGACAAGCCCGTTTATCGGGCAGCAATATATATACACATTTATGTCGGGAAGTTTGCCCGGCAAAAGCTATACCGGGCATGCCCGGGTGTCAAGGGCGAGCCTGGGAAAGGCGAGTCTGGACCTGCCCGGGCGTGTTTGGCTGCGGCCTGGCAAGTCGAGGCTGGGCGTGCCCGGGCGCTCTGGGAGAGCCCTGGAAAGGCGATAGCGGGCATGCCCGGACGCTCTGGGTGAGCCCTGGAAAGGCGATAGCGGGCATGCCCGGACGCTCTGGGTGAGCCCTGGAAAGGCGATAGCGGGCATGCCCGGACGCTCTGGGCGAGCCCTGGAAAGGCGAGAGCGGGCATGCCCGGGAAAGACGAGACCGGGCGTGCCCGGGAGGTTCGGGCGTGCCCGGGAACAGTGAGTCCGGGCATGCCCGGGAGAGGCGCGTCTGGCCGTGTTCTGGCCGGTGCAAGGCGATTGTGTGCATCCAGCGGTAACTGCTACAAGGGCAGCTTACATACAATGAGTCATTGTCTTGCCTTGTGCCCACAATCACGAGGGTCGGCTTACATACAATGAGTCTTTGTCTTGCCTTGTGGCCACAATCACGAGGGCAGCTTACATACAATGAGTCATTGTCTTGCCTTGTGCCCACAATCACGAGGCTCGGCTTACATACAGCGAGTCATTGTCTTGGCTGGTGCCCACAATCACGAGGGGTGGCTTACATACAGCGATTCATTGTCTTGCCTTGTGCCCACAATCACGAGGGTCGGCTTACATACAACGAGTCTTTGTCTTGCCTTGTGCCCACAATCACGAGGGTCGGCTTACATACGAGTCTTTGTCTTGCCTTGTGCCCATAAGCACTTTTGTCTTGCACACATATAGGCACACACACACACACACACACACACACACACACACACACACACACACACACACACACACACACACACACACACAAACACACACACACAAACAAACAAACGCGCACACACACACACAAACACACACACACAAACAAACAAACGCGCGCACACACACACACACACACACACACACACACACACACACACACAAACACACAAACACACACACACACACACACACACATAAACAAACAAACAAACGCACACACAAACACACACATACACACAAACACACACACACACAAACAAACAAATGCACACACACATATACATGAACACACACAAACACACACACACATACATAAACACACACACACACACACACATAAACACACAAACACACACACATACACACACATAAACAAACGCACATACACACACAAACAAACAAACGCACACACACAAACACACATACACAAACAAACGTGCACACACACACACACACACACACACACACACACACACACACACACACACACCACACACAAACAACCACACACAGAAACAAAAGCACACACACAAACACACACACAAAAACAAATGCACACACACACACAAACACACACACAAACAAACACGCACACACACACATTCACACACACATATACACACATATACACACACATACACACACACACACACACACACACAAACACACACACACACACACACACACAAACAAACACGCACACACACACACATTCACACACACATATACACACATATACACACACATACACACACACACACACACACACACACAAACACACACACACACACAAACAAACACGCACACACACACATTCACACACACACACACACACACACAAACACACACACACACACACACAAACACATATGCACACACACACACACAAACACACACACACACACACACACAAACACATATGCACACACACAAACACACACACACATAAACACACACACACACACACACACATATGCATGAACACACACAAACACACACATTTTTTTTTTTTTTTTTTTTTTTTTTTGTATACAAGATCGAGGCTCGTGAAAGAGCAAACATTAATCACACAAAAAGACAAACCGACACACAAAACACAAAAAACAAGGGGAGCGGCAGACAAGATGGGGAGAGAGGGGGGAGGACACAAAAGAGAGGGGGAAGAAGGGTAAGGACACAAACACAACATTGGAGAGCAGGGACATCGGGAGGACTTGGGGGGAGGTGGGAGAGGATTAAAACATATGAACACTGCAAGGACTCTGGGGTGAATTACCGGGGGTAGAAAAGATCAAGGTTTTCGATGGGGGAAGATAAGAGATGGTGGTGAACAGCTGTTTTAAAGACCTGGAGGGAGGAGTGGGATTGAAGGGAGTGGGGGAGTTTGTTCCAGAGGCGGGAGAAAAGGGGAATGAAAGAGTGAAGGTGAGCAGAGAGCCTAGACTTTGGCAGTTTAACCATAAGAGGGTTGCAGGCAGATCTTGTGCGACCTGAAGGAATATTGGGGGGACAGAGCACAGAGAGAGCTGGGGGAGCAAGGCCGGAGAGGAGTCGGTAGAAGACAGAAACACATATACATGAACACACACAAACACACACACACACACACATACATACACACACACACACACACAAACACACACACACACACACACACACACACACACACACACACACACACATAAACACACACATACACACACACACACACACAAACACACACACACACACATAAACACACACACACACACACACATAAACACACACACACACACACACACAAACAAACGCACACACACACAAACACACACACATACACACACACACAAACAAACGCACATACACACACAAACAAACAAACGCACACACACAAACACACATACACAAACAAACGTGCACACACACACACACACCACACAAACAACCACACACAGAAACAAAAGCACACACACAAACACACACACAAAAACAAAGGCACACACACACACACATATACACACATACACACATACACACACACACACACACACACACACACACACACACACACACACACACACACACACAAACACATATGCACACACACACACACACACACACAAACACACACACACACACACAAACACATATGCACACACACACACACACACACACACACACACAAACACACACACACACAAACACATATGCACACACACACACACACACACACACACACACACACACACACACACACACACACACACAAATTGCCCCGGAGATGCCAAAGAGGCACTGAACCTCTGGAGAGGGTGCTGAGGCCGTGGTTGTGGTTTTTGTGGTTAATACATGTACATGTACCGCATATCAGCAGTTAGCAGCCGGTGCAGCCTGGCAAGGCGGGGCACTTTGAACATGGTTATGAAAAGAATAACAACGCAACACAACTATGGATTATTGGGGAATGATTTACGATCAAAGATCATTGAGCGAAAGAAAATTCATGAGAATGCAAAATTATTTTCTGATTTTCTGCCACATTAATTAACTAGAGCGGCACTCGCATGCTTAACCGCATTCCAACGGTTAACTCGGTTAACCACATGCCAACGCCAGGTGAACAGTTTGCGTTTTGTATCCCAATGATAGGCCGGATCTGGATTTGTACCTGAAACAAAATAGAATCGGCTTGTTATTGTCACCTAACCACCCCATCCACCAAGTTTTGTCAATAATCGTCCACAACCTTTTTATTGTAACCGACTGTAATCGTCCACAACCTTTTTATATAGGTCCACAACCTAACCGAACCCAAATCTTTATAGTCCACAACCTAACCGAACCCAAATCTTTATAGTCCACAACCTAACCGAACCCAAATCTTTATAGTCCACAACCTAACCCAAATCTTCACAAAAACCGAATCACTTCGTCCTTGTCACACACCCAACCTGCCCACCAGTTTTGTCCAAATCCATCCAGAAATTGTTGAGATATCCGGGTCACAAACAAACAAACAACACATCGTGCAGAGCACGAAACTTGTGAAATCACGAAAACAAATTTGACCTTAAAAATAATCTGGCCGACAACACTACTTGACCAAAAGTATGCGGACACCCCTTATAATTAGTGGATTTGGCTATTTCAGCCACACCCATTGCTGACAGGTATATATAATCAAGCACACAGCCATTCAATCTCCATAGACAAACATTCACAGTAGAATGAGCCGTACTGCAGAGCTCAGTGTCTTTCACCGTGGCACCGTCATAGGATGCCACCTTTCCAACAAGTCAGTTCGTTAAATTTCTGCCCGGCTAGAGCTGCCCTGGTCAACTGTAAGTGCTGTTATTGTGAAGTGGAATCGTCTAGGAGCAACAACAGCCCAGCCACGAAGTGGTAGGCCACACGAGCTCACAGAACGGGACTGCGGAGTGCTGAAGTGCATAGCATGTAAAAAATCTTCTGTCCTCGGTTGCAACACTCACGACCGAGTTCCAAACTGCCTCTGGAAGCAACGTCGGCACCACAACTGTTCGTCGGGAGCTTCATGAAATGGGTTTCCATGGCCGAGCAGCCGCACACGAGCCTAAGATCACCATGCGCAATGCCAAGCATCGGCTGGAGTGGTGTGAAGCTCGCCGCCATTGGACTCTGGAGCAGTGGAAACGCGTTCTCTGGAGGGATGAATCATGCTTCACCATCTGGCAGTCCGACGGATGATTCTGGGTTTGGCGGACACCAGGAGAACACCTGCAAGAACTACCTGCCCAACTGCATAGCGCCAACTGTGAAGTTTGGTGGAGGAAGAATAATGGTCTGGGGCTGTTTTTCATGGTTCGGCTTGGCCCCTTAGTCCCAGTGAAGGGAAATCTTAACGCTACAGCATACAATGACATTCTTGATGATTGTGTGCTTCCATCTTTGTGGCAACAGTTTGGGGAAGGCCCTTTCCTGTTTCAGCATGACAATGCCCCCGTGCACAAAGCGAAGTCCATACAGAAATGGTTTGTCGAGATCGGTGTGGAAGAACTTGACCGGCCTGCACAGAGCCCTGACCTCAACCCCATCAAACACCTTTGGGATGAATTGGAACGCCGACTGCGGGCCAGGTCTAATCGCCCAACATCAGTGCCCGACATCACGAATGCTCTTGTGGCTGAATGGAAGCAAATCTCCGCAGCAATGTTCTAATATCTAGTGGAAAGCCTTCCCAGAAGAGTGGAGGCTGTTATAGCAGCAAAGGGGGGGGGGGGGGGGGGGGCAACTCCATATTAATGCCCATGATTTTGGAATGAGATGTTTGACGACCACATATGGGTGTGATGTTCAGGTGTCCACATACTTTTGGCCAAGTAGTGTATGTGCTGCCCCATTCTTCCCATTCTGCTGTACTGCCCCATTCTTCCCTTTCTCCAAGCTATTCTGAAATCTCTGACACACCTTCAACAGCTCTCCCTACCTCTTCCTCCTCTTCCACATCTTACCCTACCCCTCCCCCCCCCTGTTCTGGACCCGATGCTCCCCCTTCCTCTTCATTAACGGTATGGACCTCAAACATCCGGGGCCTTCGCTCAAACATCCGGGGCCAGGTCCACTGGAAAACCCAGTTCACGTTAATTCGGTTTGTGTGTTTGCTACTTTTTTTTTTTTTTAATACAAGATCGAGGCTCGTGAAAGAGCCAACATTAATCACACAAAAAGACAAACCGACACACAAAACACAAAAAACAAGGGGAGCGGCAGACAAGATGGGGAGAGAGGGGGAAGGACACAAAAGAGAGGGGGAAGAGGGGGAAGGACACAAACACGAGAAGTCTCGCGAGATCACGGCGAGGTCACGTCTTTTCGAAGCTGCTCCACGCTTTCGAAGCTAAGTGATATTTCTCAATCGTGTTTTTGTCGAGACTGTATGTATCTTTCGGTGTGTGTACCTATAGCGTATCTTTTGGAAAATTTTCGGTGCTAATTTTTCGTTCATGTATACACAATCGTCGGTTAATGGTATCGAGTATTCTGCGGCCTAGTACTCGTAGGCTTGGACTACCGTACCGACTCCGACCTTGTGGTTTGTTTTTCTCTCGGCGATTCGTCGAATTCGCTGAAATTATTTTCGTTCACTGTTTCGTACCAGTCGTTCACCCCGTACCTCCTTGTTTAATATCTGTACTCACAAAAAAAAAAAAAAAAAAAAAAAACCCCCAAAAAAACAATTTCCTTCCCAGGTCTTATTCGTTTATTTGTTCTTTTTGTTCGTTCGTTCTTCGTTCGCGATCACGCGGTTAGAAATGTATAATCTCTCCCCTGAACAACTATTTTCTCTCATATATTATAACACCCTTTTCTTCTTTTCCTACAAAAGGATGCTTTCGTCTTGCTCACCAAATCTATTCATTCCAAAAAATATATATAATACCATCTCTTACAGTTCCTCCTTTCTACATTCCCTAAACTATCCAGAACTCCATCCCTCCTCCAGTGTCCTCAAACGTATTTTTGACTCGAAGGTCTCAAACTCATTTTGCAAAAAATGTTCGTTTCCCATGAATCGTACACTTTTCAAAATCCAATCTCACCCCTCCCCTCCAAATCCTCCCCATCACCCATCCCTTTCAAATCTCCCCCCTTGCCCCTTCCCTCCCATCCCTCCTAAACTCCCCCCACACCCCTCCCCTCCGAGACTCTCCCTCGCTCCTCCCCTTCTAGACTCCCCTCTCACCCCTCCTCAAAGCATCCTCCCTGCTTCTTCCTCCTTCCAACTTTCACCTTCATCTCCCCAAACCTTCTGCCTTGCTCTTCCCCCTCCTCAAATAACACCTCACTGTGCCTCACCCAATCTCCATCAAACCTTTTGTCCGCCCCATTCTTCCCTTTCTCCAAGCTATTCTGAAATCTCTGACACACCTTCAACAGCTCTCCCTACCTCTTCCTCCTCTTCCACATCTTACCCTACCCCTCCCCCCCCCTGTTCTGGACCCGATGCTCCCCCTTCCTCTTCATTAACGGTATGGACCTCAAACATCCGGGGCCTTCGCTCAAACTTGACTGACCTCTCCATACAGGTTGCATTCTGACAAACCAGATGTGATCTGCTTTACAGAAACTTTCCTCCTTCATGATGTCTCTGATGCCTTGGTATCTCTCCCAGGTTACTCCCTCCTCCGGTATGATAGACCTGAGCCTCGTCCTGGAGGTGGGGTTGCTATCTTTATAAAAAACTCTCTTCCTCACTCGCCCTCCACTGCCCTCTCTCCACCTCACCCCCAGGAATACCTTTGGCTACGGCTTCCCCTTCGCTCCCACCTTTTGTTCATATGTGTGTTGTACCGTCCACCAATCAGCGATGACTCCATCTACATCTCACTGTCTGATAATATGGACCAACTTCTATCTACCCATCCCAACTCTCTCTTCCTCATATGTGGTGATTTCAATTGTCACCATGCCAGTTGGCTGGGTGTGGGTACCTCTCTCACCAGCCATGGCTCTTCAGCAAAGGACTTCTGCGACTCACTGGGACTGACACAATCTGTCAATTTCCTGACCCGGATCTCAGTCAACGGAGCATCTTCTCTTCTGGATTTGGTTATGACAAACTTCCCTGAAAATGTCTGCTGCTCTTCTTCTGCTCCAATCGGCTCATCTGATCATGTGCTTGTCAAAGTGGACATCTCTCTGACCATTCTCAGAGAGCCTCCTCAGCGTCGACGAGTCTGGCATTTCACTCAGGCCAACTGGCACGGTCTTCAAGCAGCCATCAATCATCTGGACTGGTCTCCCATCTCTACCGCCTCTGACATCAACTCATCCTGGGAATTCTTTCAAAGTAAATTGCTCTCTCTCATGCACAGATTTATACCATCTTGTCTTCAGTTGTCATACCCTTCCTCCCGTCCATGGTACACGGAATATTGTGGTGAGGCTGTTGCCCTGAAACAACTTGCTTTCGTCTCCTGGAAAGCAAATCCAACGGAAGGAAATCTCATTTCCTTTCACAAAGCCCGAAACAAGTGTGTGTCCACCCTCAGGAGAGCCAGGAAACAATATCTCACCATTCTCAAGACCGAACTCTCTTATCTGTCTCCCTCTTCCAAATCCTGGTGGCGTCTGGTCAAATCTGTTTCTGGTGTTTATTCCCCCTCCATCCCCTCCCTCACCTCAAACGGCTTAACGGCTGACTCCGCACGTGAAAAAGCTGAATGCTTCAACTCTGTGTTTGCCTCTAAATCTTGTGTCCCAAACCCATCCCTCTCTGTACCCACCGTACCCAGTCGTACCCAGCTGCTCCTGCACTCTGTGTCCTTTCCTCCTGACAAGGTGGAAAAGTTTCTGGCAACCCTCGACTCTGATTCTGCAACTGGTCCTGACGGCATCAGCCCACGGGTCCTAAAATCATGTTCTTCTGCACTTTCACTCCCTCTTTCTGTTCTCTTCACCCTCTCTTTTGCTCAAGGTCATCTGCCATCTGCTTGGAAATCAGCCAACATCACCGCTTTGCACAAAAAAGGTGCAAAAACAGATCCCAGCAACTACAGACCAATCAGCCTTCTCCCAATTATCAGCAAAGTCATGGAATCCATCATTGCTTCAGATATTAAATCTTTCCTCTTCTCCAATGGCTTGATCTCTGATCATCAATTTGGTTTCAGACCTGGTCACTCTACTCTGGACATGCTGCTTCTGCTTTCTCAACAATGGATGGAGGTCCTCAACGCCAAACAGGAAATTAGAGCTGTCTCCCTTGACATTTCACGTGCCTTCGATACGGTCTGGCACCCTGCTCTGCTCTCCAAACTCTCCTCCTCTGGTATCCATGGAAATCTCCACGCATGGCTGGCGGACTTCCTCTCTGGTCGTAGTCAACGTGTGGCCCTGAATGGGTTTCTCTCATCTCCTCTTCCTGTTCAGGCTGGAGTTCCCCAAGGTAGTGTTCTGGGCCCTGTGCTTTTTCTGGTCTTCATCAATGATCTCTCTGACTCTCTTGAAAATCCTCTCTATCTCTTTGCTGACGACTCTACTCTCTGTCGCTCCATTCCTCATCCCTCAGATTGGCAGTCTGCAGCCTCCTCACTCTCTGCAGACCTGGACAAAATCACAGACTGGTCAAACAAGTGGAACATGGCTTTCAATCCTGACAAATCTCACACTCTTACAATATCTCTCCGAAAGGACCGACTGGACAACCCTCCCATCTACTTTCTCAACAATCCTCTCCAAGAAGTTCTGTCGCTCAAGCTTTTGGGTCTCACTATCTGCCATGATCTTTCTTGGGAAAACCACATTTCCAAGCTGGCCTCCAAAGCCAGTCGCCGACTGGGCATCCTCCGTCGTGCGAAGTCCTTCCTTGGCACACCTGAGCTCCTCACCACATACAAGGCTTTCATCCGCAGCTCAATGGAATACTGTTCCCCCCTCTGGGCTGGTGCTCCTGCCTCACACCTTGCTCGGCTTCACGCTGTTGAGGCCAAAGCTTTCAGAATCATTGGAATCTCCTGCGATGTAGTCAACGCCGAGGGCCTTTCACTCACTCACCGCAGGCAGGTTGGTGGTCTTTCTGTCTTCTACCGACTCCTCTCCGGCCTTGCTCCCCCAGCTCTCTTTGATGCTCTGTCCCCCCAATATTCCTTCAGGTCGCACAAGATCTGCCTGCAACCCTCTTCTGGTTAAACTGCCAAAGTCTAGGCTCTCTGCTCACCTTCACTCTTTCATTCCCCTTTTCTCCCACCTCTGGAACAAACTCCCCCACTCCCTTCAATCCCACTCCTCCCTCCAGGTCTTTAAAACAGCTGTTCACCACCATCTCTTATCTTCCCCCATCGAAAACCTTGATCTTTTCTACCCCCGGTAATTCACCCCAGAGTCCTTGCAGTGTTCATATGTTTTAATCCTCTCCCACCTCCCCCCAAGTCCTCCCGATGTCCCTGCTCTCAAATGTTGTTTGTGTCCTTCCCCCTCTCTTTTGTGTCCTTCCCCCTCTCTCCCCATCTTGTCTACCGCTCCCCTTGTTTTTTTGTGTTTTGTGTGTCGGTTTGTCTTTTTGTGTGATTAATGTTAGCTCTTTCACGAGCCTCGATGTTGTATACAAAAAAAAACAACAAAAAAAAAACAACATTTGAGAGCAGGGACATCGGGAGGACTTGGGGGGGGGGGGGAGGTGGGAGAGGATTAAAACATATGAACACTGCAAGGACTCTGGGGTGAATTACCGGGGGTAGAAAAGATCAAGGTTTTCGATGGGGGACGATAAGAGATGGTGGTGAACAGCTGTTTTAAAGACCTGGAGGGAGGAGTGGGATTGAAGGGAGTGGGGGAGTTTGTTCCAGAGGTGGGAGAAAAGGGGAATGAAAGAGTGAAGGTGAGCAGAGAGCCTAGACTTTGGCAGTTTAACCATAAGAGGGTTGCAGGCAGATCTTGTGCGACCTGAAGGAATATTGGGGGGACAGAGCACAGAGAGAGCTGGGGGAGCAAGGCCGGAGAGGAGTCAGTAGAAGACAGAAAGACCACCAACCTGCCTGCGGTGAGTGAGTGAAAGGCCCTCGGCGTTGACTACATCGCAGGAGATTCCAATGATTCTGAAAGCTTTGGCGTCAACAGCGTGAAGCCGAGCAAGGTGTGAGGCAGGAGCACCAGCCCAGAGGGGGGGAACAGTAATCCATTGAGCTGCGGATGAAAGCGTTGTATGTGGTGAGGAGCTCAGGTGTGCCAAGGAAGGACTTCGCACGACGGAGGATGCCCAGTCGGCGACTGGCTTTGGAGGCCAGCTTGGAAATGTGGTTTTCCCAAGAAAGATCATGGCAGATAGTGAGACCCAAAAGCTTGAGCGACAGAACTTCTTGGAGAGGATTGTTGAGAAAGTAGATGGGAGGGTTGTCCAGTCGGTCCTTTCGGAGAGACATTGTAAGAGTGTGAGATTTGTCAGGATTGAAAGACATGTTCCACTTGTTTGACCAGTCTGTGATTTTGTCCAGGTCTGCAGAGAGTGAGGAGGCTGCAGACTGCCGATCTGAGGGATGAGGAATGGAGCGACAGAGAGTAGAGTCGTCAGCAAAGAGATAGAGAGGATTTTCAAGAGAGTCAGAGAGATCATTGATGAAGACCAGAAAAAGCACCGGGCACAGAACACTACCTTGGGGAACTCCAGCCTGAACAGGAAGAGGAGATGAGAGAAACC
This sequence comes from Myxine glutinosa, assembly GCF_964187855.1. Lineage (NCBI taxonomy): Eukaryota > Metazoa > Chordata > Myxini > Myxiniformes > Myxinidae > Myxine > Myxine glutinosa. The sequence continues at coordinate 6,732,231 of NC_136264.1, read as the reverse complement.
CATTCAGGGCCACACGTTGACTACGACCAGAGAGGAAGTCCGCCAGCCATGCGTGGAGATTTCCATGGATACCAAAGGAGGAGAGTTTGGAGAGCAGAGCAGGGTGCCAGACCGTATCGAAGGCACGTGAAATGTCAAGGGAGACAGCTCTAATTTCCTGTTTGGCATTGAGGACCTCCATCCATTGTTGAGAAAATCGAAGATTTATCATTAAGTATATTCGTTGGTCTTGTGAATATTCTGTCTGTTTGTCTGTGTCTGTATGTCAGTTGCCTACAGGTCAGAATTTTCAACCGATCTTCACGAAACTTCACCAAATTGTAGAGTTTGTCATAAGCAAGAAGCCTATTGTTTTGGGGGTCAAAAGGTCAGTAGGTCAACATAGGCCAAAGGTCACCAACTTTGTCAAATTTCTAAAATCCTCAATTTTCATCCAATTAACTTGAAATTTTAAGAGGACTTGCACATCTGGTCACTGAATTGAACCACCAAGTATATTTGAGGTCAATAAATGCCAAAGCGTCAACATAGGCCAGATTTCTAAAATCCTCACTTGTCATCTGATTGACTTGAAATTTTAAGCGGATTTGCATATCTGCTCACTTAATTCAAGCACCAATTATTTTTGAGGTCAACATAGGTCACAAGATAAACATAAGGCAAAGGTCAACCACTTAAAAAAAACAACTAAAATCCTCAACTTTAATCCGATTGACTTCAAATTTGAATAAGATTTGCATATCAGCTAACTGAATTCAACCACCAACTGTTTTTGAGATCAGCATAGGTCACAAGGTCAACATAGGCCAATGGTCAACCACTTTTCTTCAAATTTCTAAAATCTTTCATTTTCATCTGATTGACTTGAAATTTGAATAAGATTTTCATATCAGAAAACTGAATTCAACAAACAACTATGTATCTTGAAGTGATCATAAGCCAAAAGATCAACATGGGCAAATGTCAACAAGCTTTTCAAATTTCTAAAATCCTCAATTTTTATTTGATTGACTTGAAATTTGAATGGGATTTACACATCAGCTAACTGAACTTAACCACCAACTATTTTTGAGATCAGCAAAGGCCAAAAGGTCAACATAGGCCAAAGGTCAACAAGAATTTCAGATTTCTAAAATCCTCAATTTTCATCCTATTGACTTGAAATTTGAATTGGATCAACATATCGGTGAAATGAATTCAACCACCAATTATTTTTGAGATCAACATCGGCCAAAAGGTCAACATAGGCCAAAAGGTCAACAGCATTTTTCACATTTCTAAAATCCTCAATTTTCATCCAATTGACTTGAAAATTGAATGGGAGTTGCATATCTGGTCACTGAATTCAACCACCAACTATTTTTGAGGTCAACATAGGCCAAAAGGTCAACATCGGCCAGATTTCTAAAATCCTCAATTATCATCCGATATCATGGGTAATGAACGTAGAGCAGCAACGAAGGCTGGAAAGGGTGGAAATGCGAATGGTTCGGTAGACGTGCGGAGTATCGTTGAGAGAGAGGAAGACAAATGATGAATTGTGAAAGATGATGGGAATAGAGCCTGTGATTGATGCTGTGAAGAGGAACAGGTTGAGATGGTTTGGTCATGTGTTGAGGAAGGATGAAAGTGACTGGTTGAGAAGAGTGATGGAAATGAATGTAGAAGGAAGTAGAGGACGGGGAAGACCGATAAAGACTTGGCTGAAGATGATGGAAGAAGAAATGCGGGCAAGGGAGTTAACAAGGAGAGATGCAGAAAATAGGGCAAAATGGAGAAGATTGTCATGGGGACCGCAAGGCTAACCCCCACTCTAGCAGGGAAAATGGCCTTAAAATGCATGTTGTTGTTGTTGTTGTTGTTGTATCATCCGATTGGCTTGAACTTTTAAGAGGATTTGCATATCTGGTCACTGAATTCAACCCCCAAGTATTTTTGAGGCCAACATAAGCCAACAACTTATTTTAGGGATTTCGGACGTATCGTGCTATGCATGACATATAAATGTCTTGTTTGTTGTTTGTTAATCACCTACAGTTCACAATTTTAAACCGATCTTCATGAAACTTTACTTGATGGTAGACTTGGTCATAAGGAATAAGCCTATTGATGTAGAGGTCAAGGTCGTAGGTCAACTTAAGGTCAATTTTTTAAAATTGTCATTTTCCATCCGATCGACTTGAAAATTGAACACCATTTGCATATTGATCCACTAAATAGGGAAACCAACTATTTTTGAGGTCAAAGGGTGAAAGGTTATCTCAAGGTCAAATTTCTAAAATCATCAATTTTCATCTGAAAACTTGTCAATTTTCAATCATTGACTTGAAAATTAAACAGCAATTGAATAGTACCTCACTGAATTGGGAAACAAACTTTTGTTAAGGTCAAAAGGTCAACTTAAGGTCAAACTTCTACTATATAAGAGCCGTTGGTCTGTGTGTGTGTGTGTGTGTGTGTGTGTGTGTCGCCATTTTTCTCAGAGATCGCTGACCGGATTTTCGTCAAACTTTCAGAGGTTCATCAGTGAGTGCCTAGGATTGTTTTAGGCCCAATTTTTTTTTGTGCATCGGAGTGTTTTAGGCAAAAAATAAATTTGAAAAATAAAATTTCCTTTTGGATTTAAAGGCACTAAAACAAACAAACATTGGATTAAAAAATCGCTCTCGTGCCTAAGCCTTTTTATTAATGACAGTTATATCAAAGGGAGGCGCAAAGCACCCCTCCCTTTATATAAGGGGTCGTTTCTCTGTATGCAGCGAAATCGGCTGCAAATTTCAGAAGTAAATGCTTTTTATGTTGAGGTAATATGTTCCAAATTTCAGCAACGTCTGTTTACACATTCTTGAGTTTTATGTAGAAAACCCTCAAATCACTGGTGCCCGTCCGTCCATCCATCTGCCCAAAATGTGTTGGTGCTCATATATCAAGGACTATACATTAAAACTAGCTGAAACTTGGAATTATACATCGGCCAATAGGTCTAGTTAATGGCTTTCGAAACAAATTCCACATAAGTGCTATAGTTTTTGCTTTGAAATCAAATATATATCAATATATTGTTGCGAATATGGAATTTGGCCTCCATATCCGCTTGTAAATATTCCCCTATTTTCTCCAATACTCCCCAACTTTCCCCAATCCCCCATTCCCTAGTCCCATTGCATGTAAATAACAATCAGTAGAGCCGACCTTCCCCTTATTCCCCCATTAAATGTCGTGCCCAGGTCCACCGCACCACACGTAGACAACTTTCGGACATCTTCCTAGCTATTCTTATTCTATGTCAGTTAAGGCCTCGTCTCCATTAATTATGACTCTTCGTTGCACCAGAATGTGATTATATGGCATCAGTAGTGAGTTTAGGACCTTTCCCATACCTCCTCCCATCTTCTTCCCCAAACAACAACAATAACAACAACTACAACAACAATTACAACTACAACTACGACTACAACAACAGAGGGGCGGGGAGTGTGCGTCCTCACACCGGCTCGGTTACCCGCCATGACCATGCGCTCCACGGCGTTACCCCGAAGGGGCTGGCTGTCAGCTCCTCGTCAGGGGCGGAGCCAGTAACCCCCCCACGCACCCAATGAGAAGCAACGTGCCGATTCCATCTGGGGCGGAGCTAACGAGCCGAGGGCGTGTCACTCCCCGCCGGATATACGCGGCCCCGCGCCGGACGTGACGACAGATGCGCCTCAGCTTGGAGAGAGAAGCCACCGCCACCCCCAGCGCGACGATACCTCCCCGCATCTTTGGACCGGACCGGACCGTACTGTACCCTGCCCCGAGCCCAGGAGGACCTGGAGCCATCGATACCCGCTTTCCTGTCATCAACCCCCGTGTGAGTCAGCCGTTGTCCCGTTTGTCTGTCGTCTGTCCGGGGTTAATATAAGAGTGTGTCTAAGTGCCTGTCTTTCTGTGATTATACCTCTAGCCCCTGTAATCTGACCTTTCCGTACGAATATAATCTCCTCCGGAGGTCTTGAGAATTGAAACATTGGTGTCGTATTGTGTTATTGTAATCCAGCCGGGTGTCTTCTTTTTCTTATTGAGCCAGCATCGCGCGACTAGTCAACGTTCGGGCACAATCGGGTAACTTGTGCAGACGTGGTCATACCATAAAACCGCTCGGTAAATAACATCCAAGCCACGTCTGTAACAATTGGTGTCGGGAGTGAGATTCGAGGCCCGACCAAATTTTGAAAAAAAAAAACGAATAGAAAAAAAAAAAAAAAAATTTGGTCAAAATTTGGAGCGGCCGAAATTTGTTTTGTTTTACAAAACCCGAATTTTGAAAGTCGCGCTATGGCGGATCAAGACGGCTGGGGTCCGGTAGGGGAGAGTGAAGCAGGGTCGGTCCAGGACCAAATTGAGACACGTGAGGAGAGCGAAACAGCGGGGGTAGCAAACGCACAAAATGGCGCCTCGCTGGTCACCGCGCCCGCGACCGTAGCAGCGCCGCCGATGGATTGGGGCCTATTTATGGAACAAATAAAGGCGCTCATGGTCCAGACAAGTGAAGACCTGAGGAATGACTTGGGAAACCAAATGGGGGTAATGGGGAACCGGATGGATGCTCAGAGTGAGCAATTGGGAGTAATGAGGGACGAAGCGAGGGGTACTGGGGAGGAGTTAGACAACGGGATAAAAGAAGTGAAAAATGGGTTAATGGGGGTAGAAAATAGAATGGCTGCCCAGGAGAATCAGATAGAGGGAGTGAAAAATGGGTTAGAGGGGTTAGAAAACAGTATGGAAGGCAAATTGAGGGACATGAGGGACCAAGCGGAAAGGGAAGTTAAACAAATGGAGCAGCAGATAGAGGGGGTCAGAATGGGGGTAGAAACCAAACTGGATGCTCACAGGGAGGAAATGGAGCAGATGAGGGTGGCATCTGGGCAGGAGATGCAAGTGATGGGAGAGGAGATTAGAAGAGGAGTGAGTGAGGAGGTCGGAGGAGTGCGCGAGGAGGTGAGGCACTGTAAGGAGCACATGGAGAAGGAGGTGAGAAAGGGGACGGTAAAGTTACAAGGGGGCATAGAGGTCCTGACGCAGGAGGTGGAACAGCTGACGGAGGGACAAAAAGGACTAACGGAGCAGGTTCAAAGGAACACTGCGGTATTAGGAGGTTTAAAAGCGACACAAAACGACATAAAAAACGACTTGATAGCGACAAAGAGGGAATGTCAGATGGTACGTGAGGGACTGACAACGAGGCTGGACGAGGTGATAGAGGTTATGGAGACGAAGGACCGGCAGGTGAGGACGCACATGGAAACGGTCAAGGTAGCCTTGGAGGACGAGCTTGAGGAGACGTACCGGGGAATAAAAGAGGTGAGGCACAAATTAGAAGAAGTGGAAGAAGGGGTGAGCGAAATTAAGAAGCGACGGAGAGGGGATAACAAAGAGATAAAAGAGGAGATAAAAGAATTGGTCCAAAGTCTGTGTTTGGATCGTGATGTGCTCGTTAACCGGATGAGGGATTCGCAGGTGATGGAGGAGAAGCGAAGAGGAAGAGGACCCGGTGTAAGTGGTGACCAATATGGTCGTGCGTATGATGCGCCAGGTGATTTAAGAGGCTTGGGGGTCGAGATAGACCCGGGTGTTCGTGAGAGGCCGTTGGTGAAGTGTGCGACAGGTCTGGTGTGCGAAAGAGGAGGTGTGCGAGAAAGTCCGACTCTGGGGTGTGTGAGGAAAAAGTGCGTGCCAAGGAGTGAGTGTGCTGGCAAGAGTGAGTCGGTCGTAGCGCGTGTGCGAGGGGGCACATGGAAGCGCGGTGTGGTGAGTGTTACAGAGGGTGTAACGGGAGAGTGTGCGCGAGAAAGGTGTGTGACGGACAGGTGCATGAGGAAAGAGTGCGCTGTCAGAAGTAAGGAAGAGTGTCCACCTGTGGTGAGTGTTACCGAGGGTGTAACGGGAGCGTGTGCGCGAGAAAGGTGTGTGACGGACAGGTGCATGGGGAAAGAGTGTGCTGTCAAGAGTAAGGGTGAGTGCGCTGTCAGGAATGGAGGTGAAAGTAGTGAGAGTGACATGGAGCGTGAGTTAGTTGTGACAGGTGAGCGAGGATGTACACCTGGGATGGAAGGATGCACACCTGGAATGGTAGAGCGTGAGTGGGAATGCACGCTGGAGTTGGTGGTGAGGCACGTGGTTGGGTGTGCGAATGAGAGCACACCTGTGATTGTCACAGAGGAGGTGACCGAGGAGGGGGTGCGAAGCGGTGTATTGGTGAGGTGTGCGAGCAACGAATGTGTGCCAAAGTGTTCGGTGGTCAGGTGTGTGACCAAGGCTGTGAGTGGAATGAGTGTACCTGGGTGTGTAAGGAAAGGTACGAGGAGCATGGGCACGGCTGGATGTGTGAGCAAGGAACGGGCTGCGGGGTGTAAGCGTCCAGGTGAAGCATCGACGTTAGACGGGGTAGAGTTTAGAACGACTTATAGCCGAATCGGGCCCTCGGTGCGTGCTGGGCCTCGCTTTGAACGGCCGCGTCCGTGCTCCACGTGGCGGAGCGGGCAGCCCGATAGGAAGGGTCGTTATGGCGACCGCGTTTTGTTGAGACGTGCCGGCAGGTCTAGATCGGGGCATTGGATGGCTCCACGCCGAGGTGGTGTGTGGGATCTCGGCACGGGTAAGCCCCCGTCCCTGCCCCGACTGCCGGACGCATCCAGCCGCTGGCACAAAACAACCAGCATCCATTGCTTGGCTTTACGAAGCCGGGCTTTGGACAGGGATTGGCGCACCGAGAGGTATTAGTGAGTCGACTGGGTGATGAGGTTAGTGTTTTGGACCCAAAATTAGAGAAAAACAAAATTTGATGATTGGCAAGGGATTGGCAGTAGTGATTGGCAGATGATGGGCAGTGATTGACAAATTTTTAATTTGTTGAAATTCGATGTGCAAAATTGGTAGTGAGAGACCCCCGATGTGGTGGGATGGCAAATCCACCATCCCTCACAGGTGGGGGCAAATGCGCACTAGCTTATGGGGTGTATGGCAGTGAAAACTAGCCCGGGTGGGTTAGGATATTGTGTGTAGGGATCTAGAGAAGATGACCTTAGGTGACGTTAAGTTTAGTTAGTGACTGATACCTGTAGTAGGGACGCAGGTAGATTAGTGTGGATGATAATGACGAGGGAGCGCAATAGTTTAAAGGGACGACTGGGAAGCGCAAGTTTCAGAAGGGAGTAGTTAGCTGAGATGATGCCGTGTTTGTGAGAATTGAACAGGTGTGATTGCACAGGTGTGCAACTGAACAGGTGTGATTGCACAGGTGTGCAACTGGACAGGTGTGATTGCACAGGTGTGCATCTGGACAGGTGTGTGGAGCAGTGTATGAGTAGTGAGTGTTGTGGATCAGCGCGAATGCGCTTGGGGAGAGAAGGGTGCAGGTGGCACCAAGTGTGAGAGCACAGGTGTGCAAGTACAGGTGTGTGGAGAGAGTTGGAGTAAGTGGTACGGAGTGGTGTGCATGGTGCGAAGGTGTGAATGGGGGAAGAGTGGACCCCCATCACGGATACCCGGGGCGGGTAGTGTAAGTGTTAGGTAGAGGGTACAGGTAAATTGTGGTTGGATATTGGCATTTGTGGTGCGGTTGCAGAATGGTGTTGTGGATGGGTGCATTAGTGTTGTGGAAATGGCTGGGCGTGTAGCCTGTTAGTGTGTGTAGTTGGTTGGGCACTCCACCACTGTGAGGATGTCGGCCAGGTGAGGCCGCAGGTGGGCTCTGGGAGCCGGTAGTTGTGAGTGGGTGCCTGAGGATCCCGGGTGTGGATCGGGTAGCCCAGTGCCAGAGAGGGCACCGAGTGGGGAGAGCGCCAGAGGGCCTGCCCCAGTTAGTTAGGTTAGGGTAAGGAGCAGGTAAGCTCGGAGGCAACCGCAGTGGTGGAGGTGTGCAGGTGGGTAGACCCACTGGGAGAGGTACACGCCACAGCCCAGAAATTGTGCGAGGGCACCGGGAGATGAATCGGGGGAGTGAGACCCCAAATTGAAAAGCACCACAGTTTGGCCAATGGGAATTGGTTTTTAGAACTAATAGTGTAAGAGGGCCAATGGTTTGGCCGGAGAAAGACCCCGGGTAGTGTAAAGTTGTAAAGTCATTTAGGAAATAGTTAGGATTGATGAACCTGTCGCACCATACGCAGCCACTTACCTGTGGTGATGATGATGACTCCACACCTGTGTTTTCTTTGTTTTGTTGCAGGAAATGAGATTGTGAGGATTTGTGAGACGCATCACGACGTGGATGAGACATTGGGGTGATTCCATCTCTCCCTCCCTAGGAGGGACTGATGATGAATTGGTAATGGCAAATTTTGATGTGCAGTTGGAGATGGCAAATTTTGATGAGAGTTGAAAATGGCAAATTTGATTGGTTAGGAGGGAGAGAAGACGAATTTGGTTTATGGGAGGAACGGGGAAGACAGTAGGGATGTTTGTTGATTTGTAAAGTAGATGTTTATGGGTAGTGTTGTGTTTTGTGGATACAGTAAGGGGTAAGGGAGGGGCCATGTAGGTTACCTGGTGGGGGGGGGGCGTACGATAGGAACGTACCTGTCTCACCTGGTTCCCATGTGCCCCCAGTGTGCATTACCTTATATTGCGTGCACTTTTGCGCCCTTACCACCTTACTCACTTGTTTCTTCTTTTGTCTCCCACCTCCGAGGATCTGGCTTTGGGGTAGAGAGAGAGGAGAGAGAGGTGCTGGCTGCGCAGTTGTGGGCCTGCACTTTCGCTGTTTGCTGCCGGGATCGATACACCATATGGACCGCAATGTTTGTGGCCACCCACAATGGACCGCAGTTCGTTTGCGGCCAAGCACCACCCGGGGATGGACCTATGGGTCAACGTGGCACCTATGCCATAAAGGTGAACCACTGTTAATTAACACCACTGAAGGCCACACGAAGAGCAAGAGACACCTGCAGGGTTAGGGGTTGTCGAATTTATTTTTATTCCAATGAACAATGGTGACTGCACCGATTGGCGGTGGGGTGGTGCTTTTGATGCTGGGACGGGGTGCTCTGCACGTTATTAAAGGCCGTTGGCCACAGAGCACTCGTGGGTTGGTGTATCGATGCTGGCAAGCGCGCTTTCTCTATGCATAACATCTGCATGTGTTCCTCCAAAAACAGGTCCTGGATCGTAGTGTAAATAGCAGCGTAGTCTTGTAAATAATGCTCCCTACCGGCTGTATGTTTAGTTTGAGAATTCTTTCCGGATTCGGTTATCCTGTGGGTGTGTTTCTGTGAGGAGAAGGGTGCAACGTCGCAGGGGGACATATTTACTCATTTGTGAATATCTGTAAAACTGTCGCACTCAGGGTAGAGTTAATAGTAGAGGGAACTACATTGCGTGCCACACTAAAGTAGGTAAAAATTTATCGGGTCGGGACGCCCCGAGGGTAGAGAAGGGTGCAATGTTGCGAATATGGAATTTGGCCTCCATATCCGCTTGTAAATATTCCCCTATTTTCTCCAATACTCCCCAACTTTCCCCAATCCCCCATTCCCTAGTCCCATTGCATGTAAATAACAATCAGTAGAGCCGACCTTCCCCTTATTCCCCCATTAAATGTCGTGCCCAGGTCCACCGCACCACACGTAGACAACTTTCGGACATCTTCCTAGCTATTCTTATTCTATGTCAGTTAAGGCCTCGTCTCCATTAATTATGACTCTTCGTTGCACCAGAATGTGATTATATGGCATCAGTAGTGAGTTTAGGACCTTTCCCATACCTCCTCCCATCTTCTTCCCCAAACAACAACAATAACAACAACTACAACAACAATTACAACTACAACTACGACTACAACAACAGAGGGGCGGGGAGTGTGCGTCCTCACACCGGCTCGGTTACCCGCCATGACCATGCGCTCCACGGCGTTACCCCGAAGGGGCTGGCTGTCAGCTCCTCGTCAGGGGCGGAGCCAGTAACCCCCCCACGCACCCAATGAGAAGCAACGTGCCGATTCCATCTGGGGCGGAGCTAACGAGCCGAGGGCGTGTCACTCCCCGCCGGATATACGCGGCCCCGCGCCGGACGTGACGACAGATGCGCCTCAGCTTGGAGAGAGAAGCCACCGCCACCCCCAGCGCGACGATACCTCCCCGCATCTTTGGACCGGACCGGACCGTACTGTACCCTGCCCCGAGCCCAGGAGGACCTGGAGCCATCGATACCCGCTTTCCTGTCATCAACCCCCGTGTGAGTCAGCCGTTGTCCCGTTTGTCTGTCGTCTGTCCGGGGTTAATATAAGAGTGTGTCTAAGTGCCTGTCTTTCTGTGATTATACCTCTAGCCCCTGTAATCTGACCTTTCCGTACGAATATAATCTCCTCCGGAGGTCTTGAGAATTGAAACATTGGTGTCGTATTGTGTTATTGTAATCCAGCCGGGTGTCTTCTTTTTCTTATTGAGCCAGCATCGCGCGACTAGTCAACGTTCGGGCACAATCGGGTAACTTGTGCAGACGTGGTCATACCATAAAACCGCTCGGTAAATAACATCCAAGCCACGTCTGTAACAATATATATACATAAATTAATATATAAAATATATACACACTTTATAACTCTTCAAAATATTATTATACAAATCCAACATGCTGGCCAAATGGCCTAATGGATAAAGCATCAGTACTCCCAAGCTGGATGATTAAGGGTTTGAATCCCGTCTGGGCTGAAAAAATTTCCCCTTACTTTTTCAAGTCTTTTATATCATCTTGAATAAAGTCTTGTACGATGAACAAATGCATTTTGTTCGTGTTTAACATGTATCTTGTGAAAAATGCCAAGGGCATAGAAAAGGCCCCTTTATATGGTATGTGCCATGTGGCAAAGTATAGAAAAGAAGGGACACTCTTGGGTAAAATGCCAGGGGCATAGAAAAGGCCCATTTATATGGGATGTGCCATTTGGCAAAGTAAAGAAAAGGAGGGACTTTCAAAAAAATATATCGTGCGCATGCTGGACTACCCTTGTGTTCTGAGGAGGAATCAAGTAATGCTCTAGAAAGCTTCATACAAAGGGGCGCCAATTTAATTCATACAACTGCATGGAGAAGTAAATGTATTTTATTTGCCACATGTCGGGCACCCCTTTTAGCTAGTATTTAGTCACACTAGTATTTAGAATGGTCAATATAATTTATGACAAAAACAAACACCCCAAAAAATATTTCCCCTCGCTCTGCTTGGTGGGATTATATTTTTCAGTGCATTGTAATTTTTTGCACCCCCCCCCCCCCAACCTAAAATCATTGATCCGTAGCCCACCTAACCTAAAATTGTGGATCTGTAGCCCACCTAACCTAAAATCATGGATCCATAGCCCACCTAACGTAAGATCATGGATCCGTAGCCCACCTAACCTAAAATCATGGATCCCCCGCCCAAACCTAAAATCATGGATCCCCCGCCCTAACCTAAAATCATGGACCCACCGCCCCCTAAACTAAAAACATGGATCCACTGCCCTCTAAACTAAAAACATGGATCGACTGCCCCCTAAACTAAAAACATGGATCCTTAGCCCACCTAACCTAAAATCATGGATCCTCCGCCCCCTAAACTAAAAACATGGATCCTTAGCCCACCTAACCTAAAATAATGGATCCGTAGCCCACCTGACCTAAAATCATGGATCCGTAGACCACCTAACCTAAAATCATGGATCCGCACACCCTAACATAAAATCATTAATCCCCCGCCCTAACGTAAAATCATGGATCCGTGGCCCACCTAACCTAAAATCATGGATCCGTAGACCACCGAACCTAAAATCATGGATCCGCACACCCTAACATAAAATCATTAATCCCCCGCCCTAACGTAAAATCATGGATCCGTAGCCCACCTAACCTAAAATCATGGATCCGTAGCCCACCGAACCAAAAATCATGGATCCGCACTCCCTAACATAAAATTATGGATCCCCCGCCCTAACCTAAAATCATGGATCTGTAGCCCACCCAACCTAAAATCATGGATCCGTACCCACCTAACCTAAAATCATGGATCCGTAGCCCACCGAACCTAAAATCATGGATCCACACCCCCTAACATAAAATTATGGATCCCCCCGCCCTAACCTAAAATCATGGATCCGTAGCCCACCCAACCTAAAATCATGGATCCGTACCCACCTAACCTAAAATCATGGATACGTAGCCCACCGAACCTAAAATCATGGATCCACACCCCCTAACATAAAATTATGGATCCCCCGCCCTAACCTAAAATCATGGATCCATAGCCCACCTAACCTAAAATCATGGATCCCCCGCCCTAACCTAAAATCATGGATCCACCGTTCTCAAAACTAAAAACATGGATCCACTGCCCCCTAAACAAAAAAGATGGATCCACTGCCCCCTAAACTAAAAACATGGTTCCACTGCCCCCTAAACTAAAAAGATGGTCCACACCCCCCAAACCTAAAAACATGGATCCACACCCCCAAACCTAAAATCATGGATTCACACATCCCAAACCTAAAAACATGGATCCACACCCCCTAACCTAAAATCATGGATCCACACCCCCTAACCTAAAAACATGGATCCACACCCCCCAAACCTAAAAACATGGATCCACACCCCCTAACCTAAAAACATGGATCCACATCCCCCAAACCTAAAATCATGGATCCACACCCCCTAAACTAAAAACATGATCCACACCCCCCAAACCTAAAAACATGGATCCACTCCCCCAAACCTAAAATCATGGATCCACACATCCCAAACCTAAAAACATGGATCCACACCCCCTAACCTAAAATCATGGATGCACACCCCCTAACCTAAAATCATGGATCCACACCCCCTAACCTAAAATCATGGATCCACACCCCCCAAACCTAAAAACATGGATCCACACCCCCAAACCTAAAATCATGGATCCACACCCCCCAAACCTAAAATCATGGATCCACACCCCCTAACCTAAAATCATGGATCCACACCCCCCAAACCTAAAAACATGGATCCACACCCCCAAACCTAAAATCATGGATCCACACCCCCCAAACTAAAATCATGGATCCACACCCCCTAAACTAAAATCATGGATCCACACCCCCTAACCTAAAATCATGGATCCACACCCCCCAAACCTAAAAACATGGATCCACACCCCCAAACCTAAAATCATGGATCCACACCCCCCAAACCTAAAATCATGGATCCACACCCCCTAACCTAAAATCATGGATCCACACCCCCCAAACCTAAAAACATGGATCCACATCCCCAAACCTAAAATCATGGATCCACACCCCCTAAACTAAAATCATGGATCCACACCCCCTAAACTAAAATCATGGATCCACACCCCCTAACCTAAAATCATGGATCCACATCCCCAAACCTAAAATCATGGATCCACACCCCCAAACCTAAAATCATGGATCCACACCCCCTAACCTAAAATCATGGATCCACACCCCCAAACCTAAAATCATGGATCCACACCCCCAAACCTAAAATCATGGATCCACACCCCCTAACCTAAAATCATGGATCCACACCCCCAAACCTAAAATCATGGATCCACATCCCCAAACCTAAAAATATGGATCCACACCCCCTAATCTAAAAACATGGATCCACACCCCCAAACCTAAAATCATGGATCCACATCCCCAAACCTAAAATCATGGATCCACACCCCCTAACCTAAAATCATGGATCCACACCCCCTAACCTAAAAACATGGATCCACATCCCCAAACCTAAAATCATGGATCCACACCCCCTAACCTAAAATCATGGATCCACACCCCCTAACCTAAAATCATGGATCCACATCCCCTAACCTAAAATCATGGATCCACACCCCCTAACCTAAAAACATGGATCCACATCCCCAAACCTAAAATCATGGATCCACACCCCCTAACCTAAAATCATGGAACCACACCCCCAAACCTAAAATCATGGATCCACACCCCCTAACCTAAAATCATGGATCCACACCCCCTAACCTAAAATCATGGATCCACACCCCCTAACCTAAAAACATGGATCCACACCCCCCAAACCTAAAAACATGGATCCACATCCCCTAACCTAAAATCATGGATCCACATCCCCAAACCTAAAATCATGGATCCACACCCCCAAACCTAAAATCATGGATCCACACCCCCTAACCTAAAATCATGGATCCACACCCCCAAACCTAAAATCATGGATCCACACCCCCAAACCTAAAATCATGGATCCACACCCCCTAACCTAAAATCATGGATCCACACCCCCAAACCTAAAATCATGGATCCACATCCCCAAACCTAAAAATATGGATCCACACCCCCTAACCTAAAAACATGGATCCACACCCCCAAACCTAAAATCATGGATCCACATCCCCAAACCTAAAATCATGGATCCACACCCCCTAACCTAAAATCATGGATCCACACCCCCTAACCTAAAAACATGGATCCACATCCCCAAACCTAAAATCATGGATCCACACCCCCTAACCTAAAATCATGGATCCACACCCCCTAACCTAAAATCATGGATCCACATCCCCTAACCTAAAATCATGGATCCACACCCCCTAACCTAAAAACATGGATCCACATCCCCAAACCTAAAATCATGGATCCACACCCCCTAACCTAAAATCATGGAACCACACCCCCAAACCTAAAATCATGGATCCACACCCCCTAACCTAAAATCATGGATCCACACCCCCTAACCTAAAATCATGGATCCACACCCCCTAACCTAAAAACATGGATCCACACCCCCAAACCTAAAATCATGGATCCACATCCCCAAACCTAAAAACATGGATCCACATCCCCAAACCTAAAATCATGGATCCGCGCCTGGCTCTCTGCCCATTGTACGTACACGAATAACAATACGATAACGTTTCTTATAATTTGCATCTCTCGGTCTCCAGCTGCTTCTTCCTTGTATCAAGGACTCTACAATTACGACATTTCACTCCAAGGAAACAACGAAAAGGAATGCAAATTGGAAAAAATAAAGGGGGTTTAAGGCCGGACCGCAACCACAACACCCATTTACTGGGGCTACATTTTTCCAACATGGAAATTTTGCGGTGACATCACGTGAGCACGTGTACCGAACCGAGCCAACGTTTTGATGACCTCTCCTCTCCTTCACGACCTCCTCGGTCCGTACGTTCCACCAGAACCACTTCCTCCTGCGACGTGCACTTCCAGCTGTTCCCACAAAGCCATGTGAAACACATTGACAAACGGACTAATATCGGCAAATTCCACGACACGAAAAACCATTCGGCGCCACATCGATGACCATGTTGGTCCAACAGGTGACGCTTGTCGAGTTCTGGGTCCTCGTGGCTGCGGCGCTGTACTCCACAGGTGAGTGGGAGTGAGTGGGAGTGAGTGGGTGAGTCCAGGTGAGTGGGTGAGTGACGGAGAGACACGGATTACCTTGGGACATTGAAAACAACTATCTCCGCTTTGATTGTTAGTATCCTACAGTGTTTCTTTCACCATCATCGATAAATGCATGTACGGCACATGTTGATCGGATCGATGGATGCATGTACGGTACGTGTTGATCCGATTGATGGATGCATGTACGGTACGTGTTGATCGGATCGATGGATGCATGTACGGTACGTGTTGATCCGATTGATGGATGCATGTACGGCACATGTTGATCGGATCGATGGATGCATGTACGGTACGTGTTGATCCGATTGATGGATGCATGTACGGCGCATGTTGATCGGATCGATGGATGCATGTACGGTATGTGTTGATCCGATTGATGGATGCATGTACGGTACGTGTTGATCGGATCGATGGATGCATGTACGGTACATGTTGATAGGATCGATGGATGCATGTATGGTACATGTTGATCGGATCGATTGATGCATGTATGGTACATGTTGATCGGATCGATGATCTTTTCCTTCGGTGCAGGATCTCAATGCTCGTGGCCAAACACCATGAACGAATTGAGGAAATCGATGACGGTCATTGGTCTGGATGGCCGCTCCTTGATGGTGATCAGGTACAAGAGACCTCTGAGGAATTCGGATATAGAAAGGAAGTGGTGGATCCCGGACCACACAGAGTGCCAGGAGCATGCGGGATCTACTCCACTGGATCCCCTGCGGCTCCAGGAGCAATGCGAGGCCGGAGGCTCCTGCAGTCTTTGGCTACAGACGGTGAGAGCGTCCGATGCAGGTGTCATGGAGCTGCTCATCAACGGAACCTGCACGAACATCCGGATCATCGTTACACCAGGTATTCAAGGTTCTCAATTTACCTTCCATCTATAAATATTATCTGGGGCGTTCAAAAAGGTATTGGGACGACATGCGCGCCAAGACAGGTGGGCAGTTTACTTCTCTAAATACAAGAATTATAATATGATAAAGAAAATACATCTTCTGGTGTTATGTGTGAGCAAGGGTTCAGTCCTGACAAAACAGATTTTGACAATGGTTACGCTAGGTGGTTTGCAGTTACCTTCCCAACAGTTAATCAGGACACCGTGGGATCTTTAACATTGACCATCGAATGTTGGCAGACGGAACACCTGTTAGTCCATCCTTGGCACACCTGAACTCCTATCGACCTACATGATCTTCATCCGCAGCTTGACGGAGTCCTGCTCTCCCTTCTGTGCTGGATCACCTGCCTCACACCTTGACCAGCTTTATGGAGTCCTGCTCTCCTGTCTGCACTGGATCCCCTGCCTCACACCTTGACTAGCTTGACGGAGTCCTGCTATCCCTTCTGCGCTGGACCCCCTGCCTCACACCTTGACCAGCTTGATGGAGTCCTGATATCCCTTCTGTGCTGGATCCCCTGCCTAACACCTTGACCACCTTGATGGAGTCCTGCTCTCCCTTCTGCACTGGATCCTCTGCCTCACACCTTGACCACTTTGATTGAGTCCTGCTCTACCCTCTGGGCTGGATCCCCTGCCTAACACCTTGACCAGCTTGACGGAGTCCTGCTATCCCTTCTGCGCTGGATCCCCTGCCTCACACCTTGACCAGCTTGACGGAGTCCTGCTATCCCTTCTGTGCTGGATCCACTGCCTCACACCTTGAACAGCTTGACGGAGTCCTGCTATCCCTTCTGTGCTGGATCCCCTGCCTCACACCTTGACCAGCTTGATGGAGTACTGCTCTACAATCTGGGCTGGATCCCCTGCATCACATCTTGACCACCTTGATGGAGTATAGCTCTACCCTCTGGGCTGGATCCCCTGCCTCACACCTTGACCAGCTTGATGGAGTACTGCTTTCCCTTCTGTGCTGAATCCCCTGCCTCACATCTTGACCACCTTGACGGAGTCCTGCTCTCCCCTTTGGGCTGGCTCCTCTGCATTACATCTTGCCCAGCTTGATGGAGTACTGCTCTACCCTCTGGGCTGGATCCCCTTCCTCACACGTTGACCAGCTTGATGGAGTACTGCTCTCCCTTCTGTGCTGAATCCCTTGCATCACATCTTGACCAGCTTGATGGAGTCTTACTCTCCCTTCTGTGTTGGATCCCCTACCTCACACCTTGACCAGCTTGACGGATCCCCTGCCTCTTCTGTCTGGTTGAGGCTTTCAGGCTGGCAGGTAGGTAGACATCCCAGACAAGGTCGATGCGGCTGCTTTTATCGAGTTGAGCAGAGATGTATGGTGCAAACACTCTTTCTCCATACTCTTGATGTTCCAGGATTCAGCATTTGAACCACAGCTGAACCATCAATAATTGTTGCATCAGCCACAGGCACGCTATTGTTTTTGAGCAGATCTGATTCCAGGCAGCGAATGTTCAGATCTGGCGATCTCAAAAGTATCACCAAATGAATGGGCATCCCCAATTTAGTTTGAAATAACACCTATAAAGTTTTACTACACTATTTGGTTCCAAAATTAAGCGCGTTTGAACATTAGACTCGGTGGACTGGCGGCCATTTTGGATTTGACCTCTCACGGTCCTCAGAGGTCAAATCTGACTTCCCTCCACATCTGAAAATAAACCTTATGGTATGCACTAACTATGTTAGAAATTTCATGCTTTTCTCATAAAATGCACAATTGTTGTTGTTATCTGCTGTACTACTTGGGGAACTCCAGCCTGAACAGGAAGCGGAGATGAGAGAAATCCATTCAGGGCGTTGACTACGACCAGAGAGGAAGTCCACAAGCCATGCGTGGATATTTCCATGGATAACATAGGATGAGAGTTTGGTGAGCAGAGCGGGGTGCCAGACCATATCAAAGGCACGTGATATGTCAAGGGAGACACCTCTGATTTCTGTTTGGCATTGTGGATCTCCATCCACTGTCGAGACAGCAGAAGCAGCATGCCCAGAGTAGAGTGACCTGGTCTGAATCCAAATTGATGATCCGAGATCAAGCCATTGCAGAAGAGGAAGGATTTGATATCCGAAGCAATGATGGATTCTATGACTTTGCTGATTATTGCGAGCAGGCTGATTGGTCTGTAGTTGCATGGATCTGTTTTTGCACCTTTTTGTGTAAAGCGGTAATGTTGTCTGATTTCCAAGCTGATGGCAGATGACCTTGAGCAAAAGAGAGGGTGAAGAGAACAGAGAGAGGGAGTGAAAGAGCGGCAGAGCAGGATTTTAGGACCCGTGGGATGATGGTCTGGTCCAGTTACAAAATCAGAGTCGAGGATTGACAGAAACTTCTCCATCTTGTCAGGAGAGAAGGACACAGAGTCCAGGAGCAGCTGCGTACAACTGGGTAAGGTGGGTACAGAGAGAGACAGGTTTGGGACACAAGATTTTGAGGCAAACACAGAGTTGAGCCATTCAGCTTTTTCATGTGCGGAGTCAGCTGTGTATCCATTTGAGGTAAGAGATTGGGTGGAGGGGGAGCAAACACCAGAAACAGATTTGACCAGACGCCACCAGGATTTGGAAGAGAGTTCAGTCTTGAGAGTAGAAAGATATTGTTTCCTGGCTCTCCTGAGGGTAGACACATAGTTGTTCTGGGCTTTGTGAAAGGAAATGAGATTGTTTGGCCCACTCTTCTTGTGCAAACTGCTCCAGTTCTCCCAGATTTGAAGGGTGCCTTCTCCCGACTGGTGTTTTCAGATCGCCCCACAGGTGTTCAATGGAATTTAGATCTGGACTCATTGCTGGCCACTTCAGAACAGTCCTGTGTTTTGTCTTGAACCATTCCTGGGTGCTTTTTGAAGTGTGTTTGCGGTCATTGTCTGGCTGCAAGACCCATGACCTTCGACGGAGACCCAGCTTTCTGACACGAGGTTGATCATTGCGCTCCAAAATGCCAGGGTAATCTCCTGATTTCGTGATGCCATGCACACATTCAATGCACCCAGTGCCAGAGGCAGCAAAGCTACCCCAAAACATCGCTGAACCTCCTCCATGTTTGACTCTAGGGAAGGTGTTCTTTTATTTGAAGGCTTCATTTTTTTTTCTGTAAAAATAGAGATGATGTGCTTTACCAAAAGCTCTAATTTGGTCTCATCTGTCCACAGGATATTCTCCCAGAATGATTTTGACTTGTTCAGGTGTGTTTTGGAAAACTCCAGTCAGGCTTTCTTATGTCTCTCTCTCAGCAGTGGGGTCCTCCTGGGTCTCCGACCATAGAACCCCCTTTCATTGAGTTGGTGACGGATGGTGCGAGTTGAAACCGTCGTACCTTGTGTCTGAAGGTCAGCTTGAATCTGTTTCGCAGTTGATTGAGGTGCTTTATCCACCATTCGAACAATCCTTTGCTGCAATCTTCGATCAAGTTTTCTCTTGCGGCCACATCCAGTGAGGTTGGCGACAGTGCCATGGGCCTTAAACTTCCTGATAACATTGCGTACGGTGGACACAGGAACATAAAGGTCTCTGGAGATGGACTTGTAGCCTTGAGATGGACTTGTAGCCTTGATATGGACTTGTAGCCTTGAGAACGTCCATGCTTGGCTACAATCTTGTGTCTGACCTCCTCAGACAATTCTCTGGTTTTCTTTCTTTTCTCCATGCTCATTGCGTTACACACAGTGACACAAAACAGCAGAATGACTCCCTTTCTCGATTCAAACTGGTTGAATGACTAATTTTTATATTGCAGGCACCTGCAACTCACCACAGGTGAGTTCAATTCTGAAGTAAAGGAGAATCACCTGCTTTAAATCTAATTATTTCTCACAACTTCTGAAAGGTGCCAATAATATTGTTCAGGTCATTTTAGGATTTTTGTGTGGAATAAGCTACGATTTAGTAATTTTTCACCTTTTTTATTTTGTTGCACTGCAAAGCAAAGAAATACAAATGTGGATACCAAAATATTTTATAATTTCAACAACTTTCAGGAAGCAATGGTTCATTATTTGAAAAAAGTGCATGGGCGCCAATATTTTTGGCCACGACTGTATGTGTCGATCAGTCACAAAAAAATCTCAATTCAATCCATTTTCAATTCAGGCTGTAACAACAAAATGTGAAAACCAAGGGGTGTGAATACTTTCTGAAGGTGCAGTATTGGGAATGACTTTTTTTTTTTAACTTCACTTTCTTTAATTGTCATTTCTGATTCCATAGATTGCAATGCATCACATCGCCTTGTCGCTGAACCTCCTGGTCCACCTTGGATCAATGACTCTGTCACTCTGCACTGCACTGGCCCCTGGAAGCTAAGACAGAGGCAAGAAGGAAGACATAAAAGAAGAGGAGCAGGAAAGCGACGAGTAGGAGTTCGTGTGGTAAGGAAAACAAAAGAAGGAGGAGGAATAAACAATACATTCCAGTGGACTTGCAATGGAAAAACAGTTTCCAATGGTTCAACTGTGACTGTGATTGGGGATGGAAGGAGCGTGAGGATCTCACCTATTGAAGAGGATCTGCAAGGCTTATGGTACTGCTCCAGAATGGGTGGCCGCAAGATCGGATACTGTCTCACTCGGACAGGTAAACAAATTGTCAATAAAGTATGAATATGTTTTATAGTGATGATAATATGAGGAAGGACAAAAAAGTTAAATGAGGAAGTGGATGTGTTATTAAGAGGGACTCCAAATGAAATCAAATTGTGTGAGTGAATGGGTTTTTGTAGAGTTGAATGAGCAAAATGTGAAGAATAAAGAGGGGAAACTAGAACGGCACTCAGTGAGTAGAGAGCATACCTCTGCCAGGCTGAAGAGTTTACGTTTTCCATCCCACTGATAGGCCGGATCTGGATTCGGACCTGAACCAAAATCGAATCTAATCGTCCTTGTCATACACCCAACCTCTCCACCAAGTTTTGTCCGAATCCATCCATAACTTTTTGAGATGTCCTGCTATGTATCGTTTGTGGCCATATCACCCAATGGTGAAGAATCACTTAAAAAATTCTAGTAGCCGGATCCGAATCCAGATCTTCACCAAAATCTAATCATTTCGTTCTTCTCACAAACGCTACATCGTCCGAATCAATCCACAACTTATTGAGATATTTTGTTCACAAACGGACAGACAGACAGGGGTGAAAACATAACCTCCCTCCACCTTTTGTGGTGGAGGTAACGAAGGCGTTAATTAACTGCATCATGACATTGTGATCCAACTGCATGAAAGCAATTTTTCATTTCTCCCTCACTTCCCACAGCAGGTGTACTGGCTATCTATTAAAATCCATGTGGCCATTCCACACTGCCCTTTTTGGGTGGTAACGCATGCCAATGCACTGTGGAGAAGTCTCATTCCCATTCAATGACTCCTGACTCTTCATCCCAATCTCCTTCCTTTCCTGTCCTTCTCTTTTCTTTCCAAACCCTGCATGTCCACCCTCTTTCCTCGATTCTCATTTATTAGCCCCCCTTATGAATTGGGTTCGGTCCATCCGTCTGTGCGTCTATGCTGAGTCCGTCCGTCCGCAACCATATCTCGGAGATGTATGGACCAATTTTGGTCATATGTGGAACAAAGACGATACATGAAGGTATACATATGAACATAATTTTGTTTCGAAATGCGACCAAAGATGGCCGACTGGCGGCCATTTTAATTGTAAAAAACCCGATATTGACCACGTCCTCAACCATGTCTCTAACATGCATTTACCGACCGTATTCAACCTTGGCACACAGATAATGGATGATGGATTACATATGCATGTCTTTTTTTTTTTTTACATCAGATCCAATATGGCCGACTGGCGGCCATTTTAATTGTAAAAAAACCCGATATTGACCACGTCCTCAACCATGTCTCTAACATGCATTTACCGACCGTATTCAACCTTGGCACACAGATAATGAATGATGGATTACATATGCATGTCTTTTTTTTCCATCGGATCCAACATGGCGGAATAGTAGCCATTTTGTCACTTAAAGGTGTCCCCAAACATTTCTTGACATGCATGGACCGATTTTCTTCAAACTTGATACAAAGACAATTGTATTGTTTTGAAAGACAATACAAAGACTTGATACATGAGAGTATACATATGCGGAGGATTTTGTTTTGTAATTCGACCAAAGATGGCCGACTGGTGGCCTTTAACTTTGTACAGCAAAATCACTAATTATGAAGGAGCTGGGGCTCCCACGTCGATCGGAAGAATGGACGCGACAAAAAGCTGGAATTCATCCGAGTTGCTTTAATCAAACCAAACACTCAGGCACTCTGAAAAGCCCGTTTATCGGGCAGCAATATATATACATATTATCCCGGAGCGTTTGCCCAGGAAAGGCGAGAGGGGGCGTGGCCCAGCGTCCTGGCTGCGGCCTGGCAAGTTGAGGGCGAGCCTGCCCGGGCGTCCCGACCGAGGCCTGGCAAGTTGAGCGCGGGCCTGCCCGGGCGTCCTGGACGAGCCCGGCATGGTGATCGCTCCGCGTCCTTGATAGGTGCAAGGCGATTGTGAAAACCCAGCGGTAGCCGCTACACACGTCCCCCCAGAATCGACTTGCACCGGCAGGGTCAATTTGAGGGGGGTCCTGATGACCCGGCCGAAGCGACCCCTGGCGGGTCGTGGGAGGGGGTCCGGTGTGGTGGTGGGCGGTCGAGTGGGGGGCACCGTGGACGGGGGGCGGCCTCGCCGCGGCGGAAGGGCCACCCATGGTGGGTGGTCGACGTCCACGTGCGCCGGCTTGAGGCGGTCCACCGCAATCCGGTCCGACCTGCCGCCGATGTCGATGACGAACGACTTGTCGTCCTGTCGCAGCACCCGGAAGGGCCCGTCGTACGGCGGCCGGAGTGGCCCCCGATGTGCGTCGTGACGCACAAAAACATACTCCGCTGTGCGAAGTGCTGGGGGGACGTAGGACTGGGGGTCACCGTGGTGGGATGTTGGCACGGGGGCAAACCGTCGGGCGGCCTCCTGGAGGTCCGAGCGCTGGTGATCTGCGGACCAGGGACTGGTAGCGTCGGGCACGAATTCGCCCGGGACGCGTAGCGCCTGGCCATAGACAAGCTCAGCGGTGGATGCCTGGAGGTCCTCCTTGGGGGCCGTGCGGAGGCCCAAAAGGACCCACGGCAGCCGGTCGGCCCAACCGCCGTCTTGAAGGCCGGCCATGAGCGCGGCCTTCATGGAGCGGTGGAATCGCTCGCACAACCCGTTTGCTTGGGGGTGGTAGGCCGTAGTACGGTGGAGCTTGACCCCCAGGTTGCGGGCGACCGCGCCCCACAGCTCGGAGGTGAACTGTGGTCCGCGGTCTGACGAGATGTCCGCCGGTGTGCCGAAGCGGGCGACCCAGGTGGCGATGAAAGCCTGCGCCACGTCGGCGGTGGTGGTGGAGACGAGGGGAACGGCCTCCGGCCACCTGGTGGTCCTGTCCACCATGGTGAGCAGGTGTGTGAACCCCCGTGATGGGGGGAGGGGGCCCACCAGATCCACGTTGACGTGGTCGAAACGTCGTTCGGGCACGGTGAAAGGTGCCAGCGGGGCCTGGGTGTGTCGGTGGACCTTGGCCCGTTGGCAGGCCGTGCAGGTGCTGGTCCAATCGCGGACGTCCCGACAAAGGCCGTGCCAGACGAATCGCGCCGACACCAGCTTCTGGGAAGCTTTCCGGCCCGGGTGGGAAAGGCCATGGAGGGAGGCGAAGATGCGGCGTTGCCAGGTGACGAGCACGATGGGGCGAGGCTGGCCTTGGGAGATGTCGCAGAGCAGGACAGTGTCCGCGAAGGGGATGTCGGCCAGGCGGAGGCCCGTGTCCGCCGCCCGGAGGGCTTGCACCGTGGTGTCGGTGGTTTGGTCCGCCGCCATAAGCGCAAAGTCCACGCCCAGGTGGACCGCGTTCGCGCTGGCCCGGGAAAGACAGTCGGCCACGGCGTTGTTTTTGCCGGCGACGTACCGGATGTCCGTGGTAAACTCCGACACGGCGGAGAGGTGGCGCTGTTGGCGGGCCGACCACGGCTCCGTGACCTTGGCCATGGCGTAAACCAACGGCTTGTGGTCGACGAACGCCGTGAAAGGTCGGCCCTCCAGGAGGTGGCGGAAATGGCGGACGGCCAGGTGTAGACCGAGGAGCTCCCGGTCAAACGTGCTGTATTTGAGCTCGTTCGGCCGGAGCTGCCGGCTGAAAAAAGCGAGTGGCTGCCAAACCCCGTTCTCCCATTGCTCATGTACGGCGCCCACCGCGTAGTCGGAGGCATCCGTGGTGAGGGCGATGGGAGCGTTGAGCACCGGGTGAGCGAGCAGTGTTGCGTCGGCGAGGGCCCGCTTTGAGCTTTGGAAGGCCGCATCCATTGCTGCGGACCAGGCGATGTCGTGCTTGGCCGGCTTGCCCCGGAGGGCTTCGTAGAGGGGCCGCATGAGTTGAGCAGCGCGGGGCACGAAGCGGTGATAAAAATTCACCATTCCCAGGAATTCCTGCAGGGCCTTTATGGTGCGGGGATGCGGGAACGTGGTGATGGCCTCGACCTTGGTTGGCAGCGGCACGGCCCCGTTCTTGGTGATGTGGTGGCCCAAAAAATTCAACGGCCGTCGTGCCGAAGTGGCATTTGGCCGGGTTGACAATGAGGCCGTGCTCGCTGAGGCGCCCGAACAGTGTTCCGAGGTGGAGGAGGTGCTCGGCCCGGGACGTGCTGGCGACGAGGATGTCGTCCAGGTAAACGAAAAGGAACGGCAGGTCACGCAGCACGCCGTCCATCAAGCGCTGGAACGCCTGAGCCGCGTTCTTGAGACCAAACGGCATCCGCAAGAATTCGAATAAGCCGAACGGCGTGATGACTGCCGTTTTAGGGACGTCGGCCGCCCTGACAGGTACCTGGTGATATCCCCGTATGAGATCAATTTTCGAAAAAATGACCCGTCCCGCCAGACGGGCGGAGAAGTCTTGGATATGCGGGATCGGGTACCTGTCGGGGGTGGTAGCGTCATTGAGACGGCGGTAGTCGCCACACGGGCGCCATCCACCCCCCGGCTTTGGCACGATGTGCAGTGGCGAGGCCCACGCGCTATCCGAGCGCCGCACGATGCCGAGGTGCTCCAACGCATCGAATTCGGCCTTCGCCACGGCGAGCTTGGCTGGGTCGAGGCGGCGGGCCCTGGCGTAGACCGGTGGGCCCGTGGTTGGTATGTGGTGCTCGATCCCATGCCGTACTGCGACGGCCGAAAACGTCGGCCGCGTGAGGGCCGGGAACTCCGTGAGCAGGCGAGCAAACTCGTTCGCCGCCGGGACGGCGCATGCCAGCTCGGTCGGCGCGGAGCTGCTCAATGTGCATACCAGGGAGCTGAAGGTTTCGGCGTTGATTAAACGACGCCGTTGGACGTCCACCAGCAGTCCGTGTGCGCAGAGGAAGTCGGCGCCTAGCAGAGCCATGGGCACGTTTGCGGTTACAAACGTCCAAGCAAAGCGTTGGCCACCGAAGCAGAGGGTGACGTTGCACGGGCCGAAGGTGCGGATGGTCGATCCGTTGGCCGCAACCAAGGAGGGGCCGCAAACCGCGGATTGCTGTCCTGGTCAGAGGCGGGTATGACGCTCAGTTGGGCGCCGGTGTCGCACAGGAAGCGCCGTCCGGACGCTTTATCCGTGATGAACAGTAAGTTGCCCATGTGGCCGGCGCTCATGGCTGGTAATGAACGCCGGCCCGGCCGTTTCCCGGCCTGCCGAAGGTGCACGGGGGTCGGCATGTCCGGGCCTTCTGTCCGAACCTGGCATGATAGTAACACCACGCTTGGTCAGGTGGAGGCCCCGGTCGTCGTGCTGGAGGTGGTCGGCTCGGTGTAGCGGCCGCCAATTGCATCGGCAGTTCGGTCGTCGACCGTGCCGGGTGCTCGGGCGCCATGGGTGTTGCGTCGGACGGCGGTGGGTCCCATGTCGCCGCTGCGATGCGCTGTCCTGCGGCGGAGATCTTGTCGGCTTCTCTGGCAAGGGCCCGGGGATCTGTGATCGTCGTGCTTGCCAGGGCGAGGCGTACCGGGTTAGGCAGCTGACGGAGGAACAGCTCCCGGAACAGGAATGCCGGAGAGTGCTCGCCGAGCAGTGAAAGCATGTAGTCCATTCGCTCGGAAGGGCGCGTGTCGCCGAGCTCGGGCAGGTCGAGCAGGCGCCGTGCGCGTTCCGCCAATGGGAGGGCGAAAGCGTCGAGGAGAAGTTTCTTAATCGCGCCATATTTGTCAGCGGCTGGCGGGCTCTCGAGGAGGCTCAGGGCGCGGGCCGCGGTGGCCGAACCGAGCGCTGCTACCACATGGTGGAAGCGGGTGTCGTCAGCCGTGATGCCTTGCAGGGCGAACAGGGAATCCGCCTGTGCGAACCAAACCGCCGCGTGAGCCTCCCAGAAGGTAGGCAGTTTAAGGGCGACTGCCGTGTCCATGTCGGTAGGTCACCAATGAAGGAGCTGGGGCTCCCACGTCGATCGGAAGAATGGACGCGACAAAAAGCTGGAATTCATCCGAGTTGCTTTAATCAAACCAAACACTCAGGCACTCTGAAAAGCCCGTTTATCGGGCAGCAATATATATACATATTATCCCGGAGCGTTTTCCCAGGAAAGGCGAGAGGGGGCGTGGCCCAGCGTCCTGGCTGCGGCCTGGCAAGTTGAGGGCGAGCCTGCCCGGGCATGCCCGGGTGTCCCGACCGAGGCCTGGCAAGTTGAGCGCGGGCCTGCCCGGGCGTCCTGGACGAGCCCGGCATGGTGATCGCTCCGCGTCCTTGATAGGTGCAAGGCGATTGTGAAAACCCAGCGGTAGCCGCTACAATTACATGGAAGCGATGACATTTTATGTCTTTTTCTTCTTCTTCTTGTTACTCCCGCCGGGGAGTAATGCATTCGATCGTGTCCGTGTGTGTGTGTGTGTGTGTGTGTGTGTGCGTGTGTGTGTGTGTGTGTGTGTGTGTGTGTGTGTGTGTGTGTGTGTGTGTGTGTGTGTGTGTGTGTGTGTGTGTGTGTGTGTGTGTGTGTGTGTGTGTGTGCGCGCGCGCGCGTGTTCGTGAACAAGATATCTGGAAAAGTTCTGAACGGATTTGGATGAAAGTTGGTGGGATGATTGCACTTGGGATAAGGAAGAATTGATTAGTTTTTGGTGAAGCCCAGGAAATTATTCCGGATCCAGGAAGTTTTTTGGGGATTTTTTTCCTGTTTTCCTTTAAAAATATTTTCTCGGCAATAATTGGACCGATTGAGAGCAAATTTTTACCATAGGAGGGACTCGGTCTGCAGAATATTTTAATGGTAATTATGACGTCATAGGTCACGTGGTTCAGCCGCCATATTGTTTTGAGTGAAAAACACTAAAATCCAATTTTCGCCAAAACGCCTGAACAGATCGACAAAGGTGGGCGGTCCGCTTCGAAAGTCCGCTTATCCGCTTATCCGCTGCAGCGGACTAACGTTTTCGAAGCGGATAAGCGAATCGGAACAACCCCCGGAAACCGAAGCGGATAAGCGTAAGCGGACTACCGAAAAATTAAAGCGCATCGCGATTCGCCAAATCAGCTGTTAGCCTGAGCCGTTACTCTAGAATTGTGAATATTTATTTAAGTGAATAATAAGTGAAACCCTAACAACTCGGCTCTTGCGACATAACGCATCTATATATATAAAGTAGAGTTGGCCTCTATCTATGATCTCTAAGATCTCGAGAACCCGTGGACGGATTTGCGAGCGGAAAGTACTGTTCGACTCGGGATGGTCCCAGGAATGTCACGGAGACATAAACATTTAAAAAATTTCGGGTTTTAAAATTAGCGTATTATTAGCACTAGCAGAAGAGAGAGGGATTCGAAGGGAGGGAGCGCAGCGCTTCTAGCGCTTCTGACTACAGCACACCTTCTATATATATAAAGTAGAGTTGGTCCTGATCTATGTATCTATGATCTCTAAGATCTCGAGAACCCGTGGACGGATTTGCGAGCGGAAAGTACTGTTCGACTCGGGATGGTCCCAGGAATGTCACGGAGACATAAACATTTAAAAAATTTCGGGTTTTAAAATTAGCGTATTATTAGCACTAGCAGAAGAGAGAGGGATTCGAAGGGAGGGAGCGCAGCGCTTCTAGCGCTTCTGACTACAGCACACCTTAAAATTAAAAAAACTTCGGGTTTTAAAATTAGTGTGTTACGCGTAATTAGCGCTAGCAGAAGAGGGAGGGAATCTAAGGGAGGGAGCGCAGTGCTCCCTCCAGCGCTTCTGTTAGCGTAATTAGCGTATTTCGGAACGTTAATTTTTCAACTTCATTATTCGGAATCAGTACGTCCCAGAGAACCTTCGTAACGTTAATTTTTCAACTTCATCCGATTGACATGGGACCAACGGCATGTGACAAAGAGTGAAACATACAGGCTACATTTATTTGACGACAATGAGTTCCGACTTCCGACCTCGGTGGGATGACAGGCTGAGTCAACCCCCCTGGTGTGAAGGGGGAGGAGGAGGGGAGGGGGAAGAGAAGGGGAGGGGAACGAGGGGGAAGGGGATGGGAGGGGGGAGGGGGAGGGGGAAGGGGGAAGGGGGAGGGGGGAGGGGAAAGGGGGGGGAGGGGGAGGGGAGGGGCCCTTCTTCCCCTGGGCACCCCCGCACCCTTCCCTCCCCCCCTTCCCCTCCCCCCTCCCCCCCCTTCCCCCTCCCCCCCATTCCCCTCCCCTCCTCTTCCCCCTCCCCTCCTCCTCCCCCGCTTCCCCCTCCCCCCTCCCCCCCGTTCCCCTCCCCTCCTCTTCCCCCTCCCCTCCTCCTCCCACTCCCGTGCAAAGCCGGGTACCTCTGCTATTATATCATAACGTTATGTTCACGTCATGGTTTACGACATGGTTGTAACATAACGCATTACATCATGACGTTATGTTCACGTCATGGTTTACGGCATGTTCACGACACCATGACGAATAAACGGCAGTCCGTTGGCCTGCCATCTTGTTGACTTGTTTGTGTCTGAATAACCAAACGTTACAGCTCTCGCCCAATCTCTTCCCGCTCGAGTTCCGTGATGCTTGGGTAACTCTATTTCTCAGGCATAACACGCCGCTCCCGAGCTCTGCCTCGGTCGAGCGCGTGTTCAGCTACGGGTCGGACATCCTCAGGCCTAAGAGGTCGGCCCTGGCTGCACCGAACTTCGAGGCCCTCGTCTTCATGAAGGGCAACCTCCAAATCCTCAAGAAGGCCCACGAGGTGGAGGTGGAGGAGGAAGACGAGGACTAGTCAACAGACTGCTAGTCTGTTGACTAGTAGACTCTCTTGTCAAAGAAAGGATGGGCAAATTGATTTTTCTTTAATGTAACTTGCATATATTAAAATTATATTTAAATTAACTGTAGAGTAGAGTAGAGTCGAGTGGAAAACTTTATTTCAATAAATTTTGAATAAATTTTATTTAAATAAAAATGTATATTTTTGATCTTAAAAGCTTTGTTTGTCTTTGTAGTAGTTAGAAATGGCTATTTAGGCTTAAAAAGCATTAAATTCCCTTTAGAAACGTCAAAAATCGCTTTAAAAACGTCGAAGCGCTTTTAAAAAATCGAATCGAAGCGGATAAGCGGTAAGCGGACTAAGATTTTCGGCCGCTGAAGCGGATAAGCGAATCGGACTACACGGGCTGGCGGAGCGGATAAGCGGATAAGCGGTAAGCGGACTTAAAATTTTCCGAATCGCGCCCACCTATGCAGATCGAGGCCAAACTTTGCACGCAGAATCGCATACCCATGACGAACAAAAAAGTTCCTGCCGCCATGCATCACATGGTTTCAGAGTTATGACGTTTTTATGCACAAACATTTAAAACCTAGCTCCTCCCTCATTTGTGATCCAATCGAGGGGAAACTTCACAAATCTGTTCAGCATATCAGTCCACTAAAATGTCCTTTTGGAATTTGCGATAGGTCACGTGGTTTGGCAGATGTCGTTAATTAAACGCAAATAATAAAAACATTTATATCTCTTGAACCACTTCATTGATCGACGTAAAACTTCATACTGTGGTAGAAGTCACGAAGAGTAACAAGTGTGCAAAATTTGAAGATGATTGGATGTACGGTCTGGAAGCTGGAAGTTGTTATTGGGTGAAGAAGAAGTCCTCGCCTGTGAACGATTAATTATTTATCACATGCACAGACTTGCAGGCATCGTTTGACACAATCTCCCGGGTTAATTTGAACCTCAATTAAAATTATAATTCCAGATTTGTCAATGGCTGAGGTATATTAACAAACGAATAAACAGATTTGGCAAAATTCTAACTTTTTTTTAAAAGATCGCAGAATCACCCAGGTTTGTGAGAGGCTGAAGAAGAAGAAACCTCGCATAGGCTTCCCAGACCAAAAAATAATTGTGGCTCTGCGATTTTCAGGTTTATTTATCTATATATCTACATATCTGGGCAGTGTCTGTTGTCACTGAACTACTCCCTGAAACTTTTGTTTCCGTGGTTGTGAAGTGTTTTTAATAACGTGGTGGTGGTTTTTAATAACGTGGTGGTGAGGTGTAAAATGACGTGGTGGTGAGGTGTTTTTAAATCACGTGGCTGTGAGGTGTTTTTAATTAACATTGTGATATGAAAATAGTTTTCATATTTGTTGTAAATGTAGTTTAAACTCGTGGTTATGCGTTAGAGCGGTGTATTTTTTTTTAGCAGCGTCGTCTTCAATGTTCTTTTTTTTTCTTCTAATAAAGACATATTCTGTCATTTTAAAACCACCAAAGTGTGTATTCGGTTCCCCCGTTTCATAAAACGTATCGTTTGATACGTATAATGCTCTAAAAAAATTTTCTTGTTTTTTTTTTTTTACCTCAGAAGAGATATCAACATTTACCTCAGCGAATGTCAATCGCGGTGTCAGTATTTGATAAACTTATGAAGACTTAGGTGACTTATACGTTTGACAAGCATGTGCACGGGATTCTTCCCAGAAGAATGAGTGGTCGCATTAGCTTGTACGACTTAAAATGAGCGAGTTTTGTTTTGACGTTTGGGCCAGTTTTACATGTTGTATCCCTAAGGAATGAAACGGACGTTTTTCCTGGCTTACAATTTTATTTGAAGTCACACATGCCTCAAAATACACTCACTTATATAGAATTGAACGCTGAATCCGAAAATGTAAGTGAAATTGCCTTTTTTTTTTTTTTTTTTTTACATTATCTTATATATATATTCTAAATATCTATCTGTGCAGTGTCTGTCTTGTGTTGTCTTGTCTTGTGTTGTCACTGAACTACTCCCTCAAACTTTTGTGAAATCGTACTATTCCAACTTGACCCACGGCGGGAGTATGCGCTCTACTGGGTGGCGTTCTAGTATTTTTGTGTATTTGCTGACTCCGTTATATATCCATATGGTATAGGTTTGAGAAAAACAATGATCACAAATCCTTGTGATTGGATCACAGCAACCTATTAGGAACACTTGGACCCTGGAGGATCATTTCTTGGAAAAGTTAATTGCATGTCTGGGACCGTTCTGTGGGCCCAGGTTGTAATGGTAGTTGCCTTTGAGTTGTCTTGTACTGTAAATGTTCGATTCGCATCCCAGGTAAACTGTCAGACTTGTGCTTCACAGATAGGATGTTGCATTAATGAATGGCATTGTGCCGAGTGTCGCCTCTGCTTGTATTCGATGGTCGACATTAAAGATCCCAGAGTGTAGTTAAACAGAGTTGGCCACGTACCACCAGCACCCACGACAAATTGCTGCCTGTATCAGTGGCACAGTCATGACCTCAGAGATGATGCAACCCGCAGACACATGCTGTGCTCTCTCTGAGCGAAAGTACAAGTGCATAAACTGTTCCTTTCTCAAATGTCATATAAGGTTAGCATGTACATTCTTACCTCTGCCACCGAAGGTGGACAAAGGTTACGTTTTCACCCCCTGTTTGTCTTTCTGTCTGTCAGTGAACAGGATATCTCAAAAGGTTGTGGACGGATTTGGACAAATGTTGGTGGAGATGTTGGGCATTTGACAAGGACTAAATGATTCGAATTTGGTGAAGATCCAGAGCCGGATATGGCTACTATAATTAATAAATAGCACCGCAAAGCAGGCGTAACCCCTTAGCCCATGCATGGTGGAAACCAATTTCAAGATGGCTGCGTGGCGGCCATATTGAAAATCGCAGCGCGCCCATTTTCGAAAAGAACCTTCCTCTACTCAACCCCGACACACACTGCAAAAATGAATTTAATCGGACAAGCCGTTCTGCTTGAAATTGACAGAAACCAATTTCAAGATGGCTGATGTGGCGGCCATATTGAAAACCGCAGCGCGCCCATGACCTTTCCTCTACTCAACCCCAACACACGCTGCAAAAATTGATTTAATCAGACAAGCCGTTCTGCTCGAATTTGACGGAAACCAATTTCAAGATGGCTGCCATGGCGGCCATATTGAAAATCGCAGAGCGCCCATTTTCGACAGGCACCTTCATCGACTCAACCCCAAGACACACTGCAAACATGGATTTAATCGGACAAGACGTTCTGCTCGAAATTGACGGAAACCAATTTCAAGATGGCTACCGTGGCGGCCATTTTGAAAATCACAGCGTGCCCATTTTCGAAAGGAACCTTACTCTACCCAACCCCAACACTCACTGCAAGCATGGATTTAATCGGACAAGCCGTTCTGCTCAAAATTGACAGAAACCAATTTCAAGATGGCTACCGTGGCAGCCATATTGAAAATCGCAGCGCGCCCATTTTCTAAAGGAACCTTACTCTACCCAACCCCAACACTCACTGCAAACATGGATTTAATCGGACAAGCCGTTCTGCTCGAAATTGACGGAAACCAATTTCAAGATGGCTACCGTGGCAGCCATATTGAAAATCGCAGCGCGCCCATTTTCGAAAGGAACCTTCCTCTACCCAACCCCAACACACACTGCAAAAATTAATTTAATCGGACAAGCCGTTCTGCTTGAAATTGACACAAACCAATTTCAAGATGGCTGCCGTAGCGGCCATATTGAAAATCGCAGCGCGCCCATTTTCGAAAGGAACTTTTCTCTACTCAACCCCAACACACACTGCAAAAATGAATTTAATCGGACAAGCCATTCTGCTCGAAATTGACGGAAACCAAAAGTTGACGAACCCCGGACGCCCGGACGACGCCCGTGACGACAATATTGGGCTGAGGGGTGAAAAGTGATTCTTCAACATTGAGAGATGTGGCCTAAAACGATATATCGCAGCATATATCAAAAAGTTGGGGATGTGCTATGACAAAACTTGGTGGATGAGTTGGTTAAGGGACAAGAACAAGCCGATTAGTTATTGGTTCAGGTTAGAATCCTGATCCGGCCTATCAGTGGGGTACAAAACGTAAACTGTTCAGTCTGGCATACTAGTAGGTATGTGCTCTACCTAGTAGGTACTAGTAGGTATAGGTATGTATAATGATGTAAACATGAACTGATTACATTTTTGGGTCAAGAGGTCAAAGGTCAGAGGTCATGTCAAGTAAAAATGTGATAACTTGTGAACAGCTGAAGGGATTTAAATTAAAACTTGGTACAGATATATAATGATGTAAACATGAACTGATTACATTTTGGGGTCAAGAGGTCAAAGGTCAGAGGTCATGTCAAGTAAAAATGTGATAACTTGAGAACACCTAAATGGATTTCAATCAAACTTGGTACGAGTATTATGATGATGTAATAATGTGGGTGGAGGCATATCTGTCGACTTTGTGACATTGTAGAGTGTCGTTCTAGTTCTGTATAAGATGAATTTTATCAAGTAATACTTGCTACGAGTGAGTTTCCCACTGTGGGGAACAGGTTGCAGCTGGTCCTATAAAAGAGCAAATTAAATGATTTTCCTTGCTCTTCCTAACCTTTTGTTGATGGTAAACATACTTATTTTCTACCTTTAGTTGATATTGTTACGTTTGTGGGGGGTACGCAATACCTTAGTCCAGGTAGAATTGTATAGGTAGTGTGCTCTGACTGTCGTGAAGAAGAAGAAACCCCATGTAATAAGTAGGAAATTTGTGTAGACCATATGTCGTGGAAGAGCGTGTCTTCGTTCCCATCATGAGGGTTGGGGTATGTTAATTAGCAAGGGATTGTGGGTAATTAATCCCCTGTATGTAATGGCCTCTGTTATTTTTCCTCTGTTCCTTATGACACCAGCAGCACACGCACATAGTAAGAAATCGCCCACTTATGACACCAAATAAAAACCAACCAGAAGCAGGACATTGATCACTACCGCGGATAACATCGACCTGGTGAGCACACAGGCACAAAAGGTCCGTGAGGCCATGCCCCGAAGAGCAGTGATTGGTCCATGATTGATTGGCGCAAAAGACTGGTAAGAAGGGACGATAGGATTGGTGGAGACATCGGAGGATGACGTCAGAGCCTTGACTATAAAGAGCTCCCTGGCCGACATTTTCTTGCTCTTGACCAAAGGACATTCCTTGAGACACCACAATTTTCTCTTCCCCTTGATTTCCTCGCATGTTCTGGGTTTGGTGGTGAGCGGTCGTCTCCATGACATTTTTGCGCTCTTGGCTTCATTCCCTCCTCTTGATTTCCGCTCTCCTCTTCTTCGTCCTCTCAAGTCCTGGCTTTGACGACAAACGGTCGTGGCCCGACATCACTCATCTTCATCTTCTCGTGGCTAGCTCGCATCGTCTGGCTTTGGTGTTGGTGTGGGTGAACGAGATTGTGAGGACAAGCGCGGATGGAAGAGCGAGCTGCATGCCAAGGCCTGTTCGCTTCGCGCACGGAGCCAGGAGAGAGTGGACTGCACGGCGATGCCTAGTTTGGGCCCACCGGAGTGCAGCCTGCAGTTTTCGCACGCAATGACGCGGGGCCCGGGACGATTCCTGACGGGGTTCAAGAGCCGATTAGAGCTAAGTGCCACAAATCGCACATATTTATTTTCCAGTTATTTTTCCCTTTGTCCGTATTCGAGTCTGTGTGTGAGACATCCCGTTTAGGAATCATAGTTTTTATCGTGCATTATTTTCTTACTGGCATTCTTCAATAAAGCCATTCTTTTTGTACATTTTACTCTGTGTCAGGTTTGAGTTGATTATTGCAGGGTCAAAGACGTCAGGTGGACCCGTGCAGGCAAGCGATCTCGGCTTCTCCCCCACTTGCTCCCTGCACGTATATTGAAGGTCCGCCATTGAATTGAACACCTCGGAGTTATAGCTCATTTGGTCATCTGTGTTGCCCTGCGGTGTTCACCAGAGGGCAGGCACACGACAACTGGCGTCAGGAGTGTGGGATTCGGACTCAACGGGCACTCGGTGTTTGGGGGTTGTGTTACGGATTCGTCACTTCCTTTGTGGTGTTTTGCATCCACTGTAAATATTTCTGATTCCATGTACTATTATTGTTTTCAAAAGGTTTATTGTTCATGAACTGTTTTCAAAAGGTAAAAAAAGTTAATGTGAAAAGAAACAGGAAACCGATCGGGAACCGGAAGATGAAGAAGAGGAGAGAAAAAGGGCGGAGCGAGTGAAGTCGGACAAGAAGCGAGTCGTTTCAAGGTCCGGGGCGAACGTTGTCGAACGAAAGTCGCCAGCGAACTTTGGGGGTTCCTGGGAAATGAATTCCTGCGACAGAGTTGTTGTCGCTGTGACTGATCCACCTGCGTGTCAGGTTTGGCGTTGGATTCCGAGGAATCATCGTCGTGTCGTTTCGACCCGAGTATGGGCCGTAGGCCATTTTGACTCGCACGCTTCGCGCGTCGAGCAAACTTTCCTTGCTTCGCGTCAGCCGTTTTCACCATTCAGACGTCTATCTGGGATGTGTGTGTGTGTAAATCACACAAGAATAACAGTACAACAATAATAACAATCAAAAGTACAATCGATGTATATCTTATGATGGTACCATCAGCTAGTATAAAGTAACTCACTGTGCTCCAAGTGAGTGACAAAGAACATTCCCCAATGTCTCTATATTCCCGTCTTCGAGCTCAGAGTTGATCACCTCCAGCGATCCTCAGAACGATGTTGAATCGAAACCCGAATCCCGTTCAGGTGACAGGCCGAGTCACGCCGCCAAAACTGCACTAAGGCGCACGCGGCCAAAGCGGCGAAAAGGGTCACGCGGCCAGAAGCTGCAAAAAGGCGCACTCCCTCCCTGACACAAACTCCCTGACACAGAATAACACATTTTTCTGCCGTGACGCCTCTCGGGGCTCGGAGGTACACCGTGGCCAGGGGGTCGGGGAAGAGCACGTAACAGTTGCGAGATGGACACCCGCTGGGTGAAAATTGCTCCCAGCATTTGGAATTCAATTTTTTTTAACGATTTTCTTTCCCTCGTAGAGAGGAAGGTAATCGTAGTGTAGAAATTTTGTAGTTTAATGGTGAGCGAAGCTCAACATCGCATTTTTTGAACAGTTTAAAAAATGTTTCTTTGTCTGAGGTAATATACACGTGAGGGAGAACTGCTTTCTCACCGCGGATGGCGGAAGCAAGTGAGATGGCTGAGCCAGTTGAGGATCCCGAAGAGTATGGAAGCGAGTCGGAGATAGAGGGATTAGAGGATAGGAGTGGAACTTCCCCCGTCCCGAGCATTAGCCCACCCCCCCTCTCTTATGAGGGAGCCTGAGATGCCAGGAACGGACCCAATGCCCAACCCGGTCTTGGTTCAATTACTAAGAGAAATGTTAAGGGGAGAAATGAAGGGAATGGGTGAACAAATGGATGCCCGGAATGAACAAATGAATGAACAAATGAAGGGAATGAGTGAACAATTGAAGGGAGATATGAAGGTTGGAGGGAGTGATTGGTTGGAGGGACAAATTATGGCAATGGAAAACAAGATTGATGGATTGAAGGGAGAAATGGAGGGACAAATTGATGGATTGAAGGGAGAAATGGAGGGAGTGAATGAACAAATGGGTGATCAAAGGAACGAAATTAAGGAAATGATTAACCGATTGGAAGGAAAAATTGGAGAAATGACATACCAACTGGGGGAACGGATTGATAAAATGGAAGGGAAAATGGACAGTCAAATTACGGAAAGGCTGGGTGAATTGGAGGTCAAATTAGAGACGAAATTCGGGGAGATGGAGCAGGTAATGGTAGTAGAATTTGAATCAAAAAGGGAGGAATTGACATTAAAAATAGAAGAGAGCATGACGCAGGCTGTCCGAGTAAGGGAAAAGTTGAAAGACAAAA
Source organism: Myxine glutinosa (assembly GCF_964187855.1). Lineage (NCBI taxonomy): Eukaryota > Metazoa > Chordata > Myxini > Myxiniformes > Myxinidae > Myxine > Myxine glutinosa. The sequence continues at coordinate 6,694,698 of NC_136264.1, read as the reverse complement.
TTGGAGCAACAAATATATGGATATATAAAGTCAATGAGGACCTGGAAGGCTATCGGGGCTGTGTGGATGCCAGAATGCGACAACAGGTAGAGGAATGGGGACTCTTCAAACAACAGGGGGTTGAATTGGCTGAGGTGGTAAAGGGGTTGGAAGCCCCCTTAACGGAGCAGGAGCGGTTGTTTATTGATGAAGGCCTGTTGGGGCCGCCATTGACTGATGAAAGGGTGAGTGATTTGATGCAGGAGCGACTGGAGACCTGGGAAAATACCATCAAAGGAGAGGCTGCTCGGGTCCAACAGTCACTTTTTTTTTTGTATACAAGATCGAGGCTCAAGTAAGAGCTAACATTAATCACAAAAAAAACATAAACGGACACATATAATGAAGGGAGCGGGAGAAAAGTTGGGGAGAGAGAGGGGAGTACACAAGTACAACAGTAGAGCACAGGGACATAGGAAGATCTGTGGGAGGGAGAGGGCTTGGGGGGAGCAGGCATGGGTAGGGGGGGGTGAGGGGTGGGAGAGGTATAAAACACAGGGACTCTGCTAGAACTTCCAGGAAAGAAGTCGGTATTTCAAAAAAAAGTAGATCTGTGGGTGAATTAACGGGGGTAGAAAAGATCAAGGTTTTGGATGGGGGAAGACAAGAGATGGTGGTGAACAGCTGTTTTAAAGACCTGGAGGGAAGAGTGGGATCGAAGAGAGTGAGGGAGTTTGTTCCAGAGGTGAGAGAAAAGTGGAATGAAGGAGTGAAGGTAAGCAGAGAGTCTTTATTTTGGCAGATTCACAAGAAGAGGGTTGCTGGCAGATCTTGTGCGACCTGTAAGAATATTTGGGGGACAGAGCTGGGGGAGCTAGGCCGGAGAGGAGTCGGTAGAAGACAGAAAGTCCACCAACCTGGCTGCGGTGAGTGAGTGAAAGGCCCTCAGAGTCGGCTTCATCGTGAGAGATTCCAATGAATCTGAAAGCTTTGGTTTCAACAACGTGAAGCCGAGTTATGTGTGAGGAAGGAGCACCGGCCCATAGGGGAGAACAGTATTCCATTGAGCTGGGGATAAAAGCCTTGTATATGGTGAGGAGCTCAGGTATGCAAAGGAAGGACTTCACACGACGGAGGATGCCCAGTCGGCGACTGGCTTTGGAGGCCAGCTTGAAAATGTGGTTTTCCCAGGAAAGATCATGGCAGATAGTGAGACCCAAAAGCTTGAGTGACAGAACTTCTTGGAGAGGATCGTTGAGAAAGTAGATGGGAGGGTTGTCCAGTCGGTCTTTTCGGAGAGATATAGTGAGAGTGTGAGATTTTTCAGGATTGAAAGACATGTTCCACTTGTTTGACCAGTCTGTGATTTTGTCCAGGTCTGCAGAGAGTGAGGAGGCTGCAGACTGCCGATCTGAGTGATGAGGTATGGAGCGGCAGAGAGCGGAGTCATCAGCAAAGTTATAGAGGGGATTATCCAGAGAGTCGGAGAGATCATTGATCCATTAGTTAGGTGAGTCGGTCCGTTAAGCATCTCCAGGACGAGATTAAGGTGACCCAGGGGACCCTCACCCTTAGCCACATTTGGGCACCAGAGACTCCGAAATTGAATACCCAGTTGGGGGGGGGGGGGGGGTGTTTTGGCCCTGGGCTGGATTCAGACAGAGAGGAGTCGGGGAATAGAGTCTCTGGAAAAGCTATTCGCCTTGTACATTTAGATGGGTCAGGGAGTTTAGAGGCTTTTCTGACACAATTTGAGTGCGTGTCTTAGCTCAGTAGTTGGGGAGAGCGGGAGAGCATGGGAAATCTGGTGGTGACACTGCGGGGCCAGCCACAGATGTTTTAAACGTTGTCCCAGAGGGAATATTGACCATTAAGGGCATCTGCGATGCCTTGGAACACTGGTTTGGGACGGGTGCAAAGTGCGACCTGGTCAGGGCGCAGCTGCTGCATCGTAAACAAAAACCCAACGAGACGTTGCAGGAGCTGGCCCAGGATATTTACCAATCTGTGAGGATAGTATATAGGGAGCTACCAGCACAGGCGTGGGACAAGCTGGCGATAGAGAAATTTATGGCGGCTCTTCCTGACCCCGAGGTCCGGACTCTGATGGAGTTGCAGGACCCGGCCATGGTGCACCGAGCAGCAGAGTGCGTGGCGAGACTGACATTTTTGAGGAGGTCGACCGTGCATCAGAGAGGGCACGTGTGAAGGTACGACAGGCAGAGGTACGGGATCAGAAAGAGAAGCTGGAGGAAATGGTCATTGCCCGAATCCTAAGGGGGATCAGCCACTCGCTGTCAAGTTTGACCGGGGGTAAATTTGCAGGGGGTGAGTCACAGCGGTTTGGTCCAGGTTTGCCATCAGCACAGCCTGATTTTCGTTAGGTTAGGCCGGGAGTAAGGGGTGATCCGCCTGGGTACCAGAGGAGTCCGTTTATGGGGACTTGTTTTAGGTGTGGGAGAAGAGGGCACGTGCAGTGGGATTGTCGGCAACCCCCTGGACCGCAACCTCCTAACAGGCTTCACAGCACAGAAAGGAGGGAACCCCAGAAATACCACAGGTGCCAGGAAAAGGGTCATCACCTAGGCCTGGGCCTGTCGCCATGGGATGAATCGGGAAAGTGGAATGAGCTGAGCTAACGGGGCCATGGTCGTCTGGCAGGTGTATGGAGAAGCGCCCTTCTTTGGTGAAAATAGTGAAATGTAAAAAAAATTGGCACGGGTAATTTGTGGGTTAGATGCAAAATCTAAGGGAGAATTTGGTGAAGAGGCCATGGTGGACACTGGGGCCAGTGGCACCATCATTGATCCTGGTGTGTTAAACCAAATTGTTGGAGGCTGGGACAAAAATGGATCGAGAAGCAGGACACAGCCTTCAACTGGCTAGGGGGGTGAAGGCGCCAATATTTGGGATGCGGGGTTATAGGAATGGAATTGGACAGTCTGGAGGTCAATGTTGTGTTATGGGTGGCCGAGGTGTGCAGACCGTGTCTTCTGGGATGAGTATCCTGGGGGAGCATGGCTGTTGACTGGACCTTGGGTGTGGTCAAGTGTGGGTGGGCACTGGGGGCTGCATGTGGGTGGACTGGGGGATGGGAGAGGTGCAGGGGACATGATGTGGATGCCATGCACTGCGACCGTGCCTCCCAGGGTCCGAGGCCTTGGGAATGGCGGAATTGGTAGCAGGTGCTCACCACATTGGCCAGTTTGGGCTGGTGGAGCCGTGTTCCTCGCAGGGGGCCGGAGGAAGGATGGTGGGTCGCGCCCTTATGGACACTCGTGGGCCATGTTGGTGGTTTGGCTGCTCAACTCACCAGATGGCCGTTGCACGGTAGAGGGGCGGTGCTGTCGTAGCCAAGGGTAGTAGTGTAGTAAAGATCACCAGAGGAGGCGGATCCACATGCTTGCCAGTACAGTATAGCGGATAAAAGAGCAATTTGAGGAAAATGTATAGGTCCCATGGGACAAATTTAGGAATTTGGCTGGGGTGGATGGCACTCTTGGACCCAACCAACTTGGAAATACCTGCACATGAGGTAAGAGGCCTTGATGTTTACTGTTCCAGGGTTGAGTACTTGCTTACAAATTGGGACATGAGTATTTTGGAATCGGGGGTGGGTGAGAGTGATGGCATGGCCGGTGAGGGAATTGGTGTGTGTGCCACAAAGTGTCTTGTGGGTAGCGTTTGTTTTTGTGTTAAAGGTTCTTGTGTTTTTATGTGGTCGTGAGGATGGAAATTGAGTTGTGAGTTTTGAAATGTGTTTGGAAATGTGAATGGGGATTTCACATGTAAGCAGACCATGGCAGCATCTCTTTTATGACATTTAAAAAAATGGAAATGTGGTTGAGAATTGAATGGCAGCAGAGGAGGAAATGTTTTTGTGGATTTTGTGGGTGGGGAAGGTGTGTGTGTCCGCAGGTACGGATCAAGCTCTGGAGGAGTGGTGACTGTGGCCCCCTCTGCGATAATTGCCCCTGGCAGCCAGTGGTGTCTGGAAATTTGGAGACCGTCGGCGGTGGGGTCTGGTTGGGCGCCCTGTGGTATGGAGACTCTTGGCGACCCGTGAGGCTGTGTGAAAGCCTAAGGTGACTGAGCCTAGTGTGGAGACCTCCCTGGTGGGACGACAGCTAAAGGAGCTGTTTGACTGTCATGGGGCCAAGAGTTAAAGGGGGGTTGAAGAAGTCGTAAGTCGGGCGACTTGTTTTTTTAACTGCGGGCACCACAGCCTGAAGCGCCCCCACCATCTTGCTTGTATGGTACCTTGCCGCTGCCTAGTTGAGGATCACGCACATGTTAAATGACATCTATGCCATGGTCTTGCAGGGGTGTGAAATACGTGCTTTGATGATTTTTCAACTGTGAGTGAATGGTTATGGGATTTGTGTGAATGGATGGGGGTGAAATCCACCAAGCCATGTCACTCACCTGTAACACCAGGACAGGACCCGTGAAAATTTGGGGCACATTGGGATGACTCTGCATGTAACGTTGGGTATTGTGGCTTCCACCGGGGGATGTGGTCTGTAGGAAAGGCTTGCACAAATGTTTTTTGTTTTTTTGAATTTATGCAATGTTTGGTTAAGGTTTTGTGGTTAAGGTAGGTTTTTGTTGTGCTTTGACATTTTTCTTCCTGCCCCATAAATTAGGAGCAAGGACTTCAAGCTTTGTAAATATTTGAAATATGAATTGTTGCTTAAGGGGGTAGAACTTTAAGGAGAATAGGTAAGTAGCTACGGCTCGCTTCCCACAGCCCTCCTGATTTATTTCTGAGGCTAATTAAGTGTGAGTCGGTCAGTGTTAAGACTGAAATGGTAGTGCCTGCAATGAACCTTGCGGGGGCTACGGTTCCAGGAGGGGAGGGGGGGGGGGGGAAGTGTTACGTTTGTGGAGGTTAGGCAATACCTTAGTCCAGGTATAAGTGTATAGATTACCATGCTCCGAATGTTGTGATGAAGAAGAAGAACCCCCATGTACCATAAGTAGGGAATCCGTTAGACCGGATGTCGTGTAAGAGTGTATCTTTGTCCCCATGACGGGGGGTGGGGTTATGTTAATTAGTTAGGGATTAAGGGTAAATCCCCTGTATGAAATTGCCTCTGTGATTTATCCTCTGTTCCTTACGACACACACCACACCAGCCATGCACGCCACACCTAAAATAAACATTAAATAAAAGAATCCGGAAGCAGGACATTGAGCACCGCCAATGATACCACCGAACACCATCACAAAGGCAGGCAGATCCGTGAGGCAACACCCCGAAGAATGATTGGTCGGGGTACCATAGAGCGATGAGAGGGACTCGCTGATTGGAGCATGCACGGGGATCGTCGGATGACATAAGAGCCTCGAGAACAAAAGAACGGAGTCCCGACATTTTGTCCTCTTGTGTGGGGAAATTGGTGCCATGCGGTCACAGTTCTCCTCTTGGGTCCTGGCTATGGTGACGAACTGAAATGGTAATGGCCGCATATACATCTCTCTTGGTATCTGGATTTCATCACAAACAGTCGTGTCCTGACATTTTGTCTCGTGGTCCCTGGCTTTCTTCAGTTCGAGTGACCGCATTGCCCTTTCCTTGGCTCGTCGTTGCCAACTGGGCATCATCTGGGTGCTGTGTGGAACAGACGGCGAGTGGACGGGCGCGGCTTGCTCGCTTTCCGCTCGGTGGCTAGAGGGGCGAACTTTGCCCAAGGCCTGTCCCCACGAACGGACTTCGCACTAGGGCGTGCATTTCCGATGTGGGGACGCAGGACCTTCGACGGACGGTCACGGACGCCAGACGGAGTGCAGGCAAACGCACCTCACAAACACTACACATTATTTTCACCTTTATTTTTCCCCTTGTGTTGTATATGAGTCCGTAGAGAGTGTCCCTCGATAAGGAATTTTACCATGCATTCTTTTGTTACCAGAATTCCTTTCAATAAAGGTGGTATTTGTACATTTTAATTCCATGTCGGTTTGAATTGATTAACAGGGTCGAAGACGTTCGGTGGAATTTGTACAGGTAAGAGCTTCGCTACCCCCGCTGCCCTCACCAGCAAGTATAAAGAAGGTCCGCCATTGTTGACTGAGAGCCTCGGAGTGTAAAGCTGTATCGGCTAATCCTTCCCCAGGGGTGTTCACCACGGGAACACGACACTATTAACTCGAGCTTTGATCAAGATCGTCAATTTTAATCTTGATGAAATGGACAATTTGATGGATCAATGGCAACCTTTTTGGGGAATGGGGTGGATTTTGCAAATATCGTTCTCTGCATGACATCTTCTTGTTTTGACTTTTGCTTGAACACAATGAATGTGAATAATTATTTCTTTTTATCTTGTGTATACCTGCAGAATCTTTATTTTGACTATTGTTTGCACACAATGAATGCGAATAATTATTTGTTTTTATCTTGTGTATACCTGGAGATCTTTATTTTGACTATTGTTGCACACAATGAATATGAATAGTTATTAATTTTTTTATCTTGTGTGTACCTGCAGAGTCTGACACTTCTTTAAACTGGAGCTGTCCACGAGCAGACACGACAAAGCCTCAACCAATCCACCTCGTTGCCTCTTTTTCTATCTACCTCATTGTCCCTATTGGTGTATTTTTTCTGTGCATTGCCTTCGTCTTCTTTAAATGGCGTCGATTGAAGAATTCAGCATCAGGTACTGGAAATATAGTGTTGCTTATCCCAATTTCTGGCATAAAGGTAATGATTAAATTTAAGAGCAAGTAATATCATAGAAACCAAGGTACATTGTGACATCCCCTCCTATATTTGTAGCAGGTAGATGCCCTTGTTCACTGTCCTAAAAATAAACAAGTTTGATTTAAATCCCTTCAGCTGTTTTCAAGCATCACATTTTCACCAGCCATGACAGGTTTCACATCGTTAGTGAAGTGGTTTCAGAGAAGGTTTAAAAAAAAAAATCTGCTTTCCAGCTAATATGGCTGCCACACCACATGATATATGACCTTTAGAAATGTACATTCTGCATATGTATGGGTAGGGGATTATGTTTGAAGTTTCGTGTTGATCCGATCTTGACTTCCTTTTTTTTTTTTTTTTTTTTTTTTTTTGGATACAAGATCGAGGCTCGTGAAGGAGCGAACATTTATCACACAGAAAGACAAACCGAAAAACCGACACATAACCGACAAACCGACACATAAAACAAAAAGCATCGGGAGCGGTTGACAAGATGGGGAGAGAGGGGGAAGGACACAAACACAACATTTGAGAGCAGGAACCGAGAGACATGGAGACATCGAGAGAACTGTGGGAGGGAGAGGGCTTTGGGGGGGAGGCATGGGAAAGGGGGTGGGAGAGGCATAAAACATATGGACACTGCCAGGACTACCAGGAAAGAAGTTGGAATTACAAACAAGGTGGATCTGGGGTGAATTAGTGGGGGTAGAAAAGATCAAGGTTTTGGATGGGGGAAGATAAGAGATGGTGGTGAACAGCTGTTTTAAAGACCTGGAGGGAGGAGTGGGATTGAAGGGAGTGTGGGAGTTTGTTCCAGAGGCGGGAGAAAAGAGGAATGAAGGAGTGAAGGTGAGCAGAGAGCCGAGATTTTGGCAGTTTAACCATCAGAGGCTTGCTGGCAGATCTTGTGCGACCTGTAGGAATATTTGGGGGAGAATATTTGGGAATATCACGATCTATCTGAAATTAGAGCTGTCTCCCTTGACATATCACGTGCCTTCGATACAGTCTGGCACCCCGCTCTGCTCACCAAACTCTCCTCCTTTGGTATCCATGGACATCTCCACGCATGGCTGGCGGACTTCCTCTCTAGTCGTAGTCAACGTGTGGCCCTGAATGGGTTTCTCTCATCTCCTCTTCCTGTTCAGACTGGAGTTCCCCAAGGCAGTGTTCTGGGCCCTGTGCTTTTTCTGGTCTTCATCAATGATCTCTCTGACTCTCTTAAAAATCCTCTCTATCTCTTTGCTGACGACTCCACTCTGTGTCGCTCCATTCCTCATCCCTCAGATCGGCAGTCTGCAGCCTCCTCACTCTCTGCAGACCTGAACAAAATCACTGACTGGGCAAACAAGTGGAACATGTCTTTCAATCCTGACAAATCTCACACTATTACGATGTCTCTCCGAAAAGACCGACTGGACAACCCTCCCATCCACTTTCTGAATAATCCTCTCCAAGATGTTCTGTCACTCAAGCTTTTGGGTCTCACTATCTGCCATGATCTTTCCTGGGAAAACCACATTTCAAATCTGGCCTCCAAAGCCAGTCGCCGACTGGGCATCCTCTGTCATGCGAAGTCCTTCCTTGGCACACCTGAGCTCCTCACCACATACAAGGCTTTCATCTGCAGCTCAATGGAATACTGCTCTCCCCTCTGGGCTGGTGCTCCTGCGTCACACCTAGCTCGTCTTCACACTGTTGAAACCAAAGCGTTCAGAATCATTTGAATCTCCCGGGATGAAGCTAACTCCAAGGGCCTTACACTCACTCACCGCAGGCAGGTTGGTGGTCTTTCCGTCTTCTACCGACTCCTCTCTGGCCTTGCCCCCCCAGCTCTCTCTGGGCTCTGTCCCCCAAATATTCCTACAGGTCGCACAAGTTCTGCCTGCAACCCTCTTATGGTTAAACTGCCAAAATCAAGACTCTCTGCTCACCTTCACTCCTTCATTCCTCTTTTCTCCCGTCTCTGGAACAAACTCCCTCACTCTCTTCAATCCCACTCCACCCTCCAGGTCTTTAAAACAGCTGTTCACCGCCATCTCTTATCTTCCTCCATCCAAAACCTTGATCTTTTCTACCCCTGCTAATTTCACCCCAAATCCACTTTTTTGAAATACCAACTTCTGTCCTGGAAGTCCTTGGTGTCCTTGTGTTTTATACTTCTTCCACCCCCCCCCCCCCTTCCCACGCCTCCTCCCCCCAAGCCCTCTCCCTCCCACACATCTCCCTGCTCTCAAATGTTGTGTTTGTGTGCTTCCCCTTCTCTCCCCATCTTGTCTTCCGCTCCCTCTTTTTATATATTTTGTTTGTCTGGTTGATTTGTTTGTGAAATAAATGTTAGCTCTTTCACGAGCCTCGATTCAGTATACAAAAAAAAAGAAGAAAAAAAAGGAGAATGTTACAGAGATAAAATCATTTAATATTTTCCTTCAATCCAATATGGTTGCCACACCATGTGATGAATGACACCTTCGTCGTCATCTTTTAATCGCTATGCCAAGTCAATGACACATGTAAGGTTTTGAGTCAATCGATTTGGTGGTTTGGTACATGATTTTTTTTAGGGTTTTAGGTTCAATCCAATATGGCTGCCAAAACATGTGACCTATGATGTCATAAATTTAATATTTCAATACAAATGGGTCATAGATCATGTGCATGCAATTTAAGATTTTTAGGAGAAGGAATTCGATTAAAACATTTTTGGCTGGTTTCCCACTTCACCTATGATGTCATCATTATCATGCTTTTGTTCCCCCATTGGGAGTTGTTAGGGTTAGTACTTGACAATGTGCTAAGTTTCAAATTTTTCCATTCAGTGGTTTCTGAGAAATATATATTTTCATTATTTGCGCTTAATCCAAGATGGCTGCCATACTACGTGACTTATGACGTCACAATTATCATATAAACATTCTGCATTGGTGTCACTTCTACCCTGAAAGTTTCGTCTCAATCTGACAGGTGGTTACTGAGAAAAACGAGGTTTAGCCCATACGGACGGACGGACAACCCAAAAACATAATGCCTCCGGCCTCCTTTGGGGGCGGAGGCATAAAAATCAGATTATATTTTTCATATATACAGCAATAGGACTTGCTTTCATTGTCAGACATGTCATTGTCATAATGTATCTGCAGACGCGAGATAACTCCAAACACTGCCATTCAATGGCATTCGTACAACCTCGTCATACCCAGATGTCTTTATTTTGGCGGTGTATAGGCAACAGACTGTTGCCTCAATTACTCCCGAAAATAGAAATAACCCGACTTCCGTATATGAAGCCAAAACCTGCATACTGCTTATGTGCATATATAATACATCGGTTGTCTAGCTCGGACAATTCCAATTGCACCCTCCGTCCTCCCAAAGAAAGAAAATGCCAAGAAGGGTGGAATTATTTTTTCTAAACTTGATGGAATCAAACGGAACTTGGACATGCACAACTTCAGCGTGCCCTCATTAATCCTTGAAAGTTTCAGCTTTCTCGACCAAATCCTTTCGGAGGAGTAGATGATACATATAACATACATGAAACAGACTTTCACTCCACTGTATAGGAATTTGTCCGTAACCAGATCTCACAGGCGTAACAGAAAATGGTGACTATCGGTGCTTCATACAGCACAATCTTCAGGCTTCGGCTCATATGAGACTTCCATGTTGTAGGTGAAAAGTGAAGCTAATGTTGAGTAGGCAAGAGCAGCACGGTGATGCACTCCCGTCAGTCTCCCAATGATGTTATCCTGGAGCCGAGGTATTCGAAATGTTACTGTATCTACAGAGTGAGTATCGCCAGTGGTTATTGTAGGTGCCGAGGTTTCATGACTGAGTAATGGATCTTTGTATTGGGCCAGGTAACTTCCTCCAAAGCTGGAGTGACTGACTACATGTCTGCTGAAGTCCTTTAAGGATGTGATAACAATGATACCGACTAACTTGGCCAGAAGAACTGTCATTGGCATTGCCAAAGTCATCGAAGATGTTGCCATCTCCAACTTTGACTCCACAGTCCGTGTCCCTGTTTCCGAGTGTATGTTCCATCATGCAATTGATGCCCAAAAGGAACAAGGTTGGTGCTTGCATATCATGCAATTGATGCCCAAAAGGAACAAGGTTTGTGCTTGCATATCATGCAATTGATGCCCAAAAGGTACAAGGTTTGTGCTTGCATATCATGCAATTGATGCCCAAAAGGTACAAGGTTGGTGCTTGCATATCATGCAATTGATGCCCAAAAGGAACAAGGTTTGTGCTTGCATATCATGCAATTGATGCCCAAAAGGTACAAGGTTGGTGCTTGCATATCATGCAATTGATGCCCAAAAGGTACAAGGTTGGTGCTTGCATATCATGCAATTGATGCCCAAAAGGTACAAGGTTGGTGCTTGCATATCATGCAATTGATGCCCAAAAGGAACAAGGTTGGTGCTTGCATATCATGCAATTGATGCCCAAAAGGTACAAGGTTGGTGCTTGCATATCATGCAATTGATGCCCAAAAGGTACAAGGTTGGTGCTTGCATATCATGCAATTGATGCCCAAAAGGAACAAGGTTGGTGCTTGCATATCATGCAATTGATGCCCAAAAGGAACAAGGTTGGTGCTTGCATATCATGCAATTGATGCCCAAAAGGAACAAGGTTTGTGCTTGCATATCATGCAATTGATGCCCAAAAGGTACAAGGTTGGTGCTTGCATATCATGCAATTGATGCCCAAAAGGTACAAGGTTGGTGCTTGCATATCATGCAATTGATGCCCAAAAGGAACAAGGTTGGTGCTTGCATATCATGCAATTGATGCCCAAAAGGTACAAGGTTGGTGCTTGCATATCATGCAATTGATGCCCAAAAGGTACAAGGTTGGTGCTTGCATATCATGCAATTGATGCCCAAAAGGAACAAGGTTGGTGCTTGCATATCATGCAATTGATGCCCAAAAGGTACAAGGTTGGTGCTTGCATATCATGCAATTGATGCCCAAAAGGTACAAGGTTGGTGCTTGCATATCATGCAATTGATGCCCAAAAGGTACAAGGTTGGTGCTTGCATATCATGCAATTGATGCCCAAAAGGAACAAGGTTGGTGCTTGCATATCATGCAATTGATGCCCAAAAGGAACAAGGTTGGTGCTTGCATATCATGCAATTGATGCCCAAAAGGTACAAGGTTGGTGCTTGCATATCATGCAATTGATGCCCAAAAGGAACAAGGTTGGTGCTTGCATATCATGCAATTGATGCCCAAAAGGAACAAGGTTGGTGCTTGCATATCATGCAATTGATGCCCAAAAGGAACAAGGTTGGTGCTTGCATATCATGCAATTGATGCCCAAAAGGTACAAGGTTGGTGCTTGCATATCATGCAATTGCTGCCCAAAAGGTACAAGGTTGGTGCTTGCATATCATGCAATTGATGCCCAAAAGGAACAAGGTTGGTGCTTGCATATCATGCAATTGATGCCCAAAAGGTACAAGGTTGGTGCTTGCATATCATGCAATTGATGCCCAAAAGGTACAAGGTTGGTGCTTGCATATCATGCAATTGATGCCCATAAGGTACAAGGTTGGTGCTTGCATATCATGCAATTGATGCCCAAAAGGAACAAGGTTGGTGCTTGCATATCATGCAATTGATGCCCAAAAGGTACAAGGTTGGTGCTTGCATATCATGCAATTGATGCCCAAAAGGTACAAGGTTGGTGCTTGCATATCATGCAATTGATGCCCAAAAGGTACAAGGTTGGTGCTTGCATATCATGCAATTGATGCCCAAAAGGTACAAGGTTGGTGCTGGCATATCATGCAATTGATGCCCAAAAGGTACAAGGTTGGTGCTTGCATATCATGCAATTGATGCCCAAAAGGTACAAGGTTGGTGCTTGCATATCATGCAATTGATGCCCAAAAGGTACAAGGTTGGTGCTTGCATATCATGCAATTGATGCCCAAAAGGTACAAGGTTGGTGCTTGCAAATCATGCAATTGATGCCCAAAAGGAACAAGGTTGGTGCTTGCATATCATGCAATTGATGCCCAAAAGGTACAAGGTTGGTGCTTGCATATCATGCAATTGATGCCCAAAAGGTACAAGGTTGGTGTTAGCATATCTCCTTATCTGCTCGAATATCTGTTGAATTTTTAAAAATCGGATAATTCAGCTCGAGCCGTTAAATATCTTTCAGTATTCGTGTGAGTACCTAGTTCAGTTTGACAATCTTTGGGGGCATGCAGCTTCCCAAAGAAGCCAGAGGTGGTCTCGGTTGAGGGAATGGAACGCTTTCTTGATGCCATTGTATCGTACGAGGGTTGGGTATCGTACAACTGAAGAGGGAGTAGTGCCTCTAAAAATTGCTCTACTTGGTCTGAGCTCCTTGTGTTTCCAGAAATAGAGTAACATGCCCTGAGTCACTCTCTAGAGATAGTTTCCTGATTTCAACTTTCTCAGAATAATCCATGAAGTCTGGAAATGGTCTCAGTTGTTGCATTTTAAAGGACCTCTGGTCCGATTCCAGATATTCCTGGAGCCTTCCCATTGTTGAGCTTTTGGGTGGCACTCTCTACTTCTCCATGTGTGGGGGTAGCTGTGCATGGTCTGTTAAGATGTAATATTCATGTTCTGCAGAGCCAATCGGTTCCACTAGTGGGTTGATGGGGGTGAAAGAGAGAAGGTTGGCACTGTACTGCCATCTCTGGAGATGAGATGCACTGTCAGGAAGGAGGGAATCAGTTGCACTCTTGAGAGTCAGGGTGGGAGAGCTTTTGCTTGACCTTTTTCACAATACTAAACATAAGCCTAGTGTTTGCAGTTGCTGCAGCCTGTTCAGGTAGCTCAGGTTGCTTTCTGGGAAAAGCTTATTTGCCTCTGCGAGCAAATCTGCATTTCTCTTTTTGTAACTGTCTTCAGTTCGGTTAGTCACAGAGCCTGGCCTTCCTGCATTCCTCTTTGTGAACAAGTCTGCTCGAAGATCCACTCCGGTCGTTTATGCTCTCATGCAGCAAATGCAGCCTCAGATGATTGTTATAGGTGTGCGACCATTATACCTGTCTGATTCAATACCGGCTGCCTCCTCAGGTCGTAAGACGAGTCGTTAACGCCAGGATTTCTTTGGAGCGCACTTTCGCTACCTCAATGTGGTACTTGTTATGATGTGGTTGTGATGCAGACTTCTTTTGTAAACCTGCTGCAGCTATTACTATGGAATGGTCCACACAGACAAACTCGCATACTCTTGTTACCCTGCGCTCGCGCAGCGAAAAGTGGGGTTAAGCATTCAGGTGCATACGTGTGGCATGTGTCGTACGTGTCTGCATTTTAAAAATTCATTTTCTCGGCAAACGTTGGTCCGATTGACATGGAATTTTACCATAGAATCGCCTCCGCCTGTATAATTTTTTTGATTCATAATTATGACGTCATCGGTCACGTGGAAAGGACACCATCTTGGAAAAACCGAAAAATGTTGCACCTCAAAATCTCCAAAACCGCTGCATGGGAAAAATTGAAACATGGCTCATTGTAAAGAACTCCATATGGGGAATAGGTGTTAACGATGACGTCATTGGTGCCATAATTATGACGTCATAATTCAACAGGGACAACGCTTAGTCTGATCAGTTTGAAATGTATTGAGCGTGATCTATGCAACAATTATATTAGAGAATATAAATTTATGATGTCATCGCTCACGTGGTCTGGCAGCCATATTGGATCAAAGAAAAAAAAAGTTCAAAATCAGAAGAGTTGGCTCACACCAAGTTGACTACGCAGGGTAATTCATTCATTCATTTTTAGATTGCAATCCATTGAATATCAACAAAAATATGTGATCTATTTCCTTCCTTGTTCTTGGAGAATTTCAAATCACAAAAAGCTGTTAATCAATCCTTCCCAGAATTAACAAAACATAATATTAAAATTGTCTGTTGATTCTAAGAAAAAGGAAAACCTTTCGTCTGTCACCTGAATTCGTCAAATAGGAGAATGAAAGTTTAAGATGCTAATTGGAAGGAAGAGCAAAAAGCAAGAAGCAAGCTGCTTCAGATATCTTGGAAGTATCATGAAGCTACATATTGCAAATTGATAGAATATGTGTTGGTCGACAAGGTAGCCCACCTACCTTTCAGCGAGTCTGAGTTTGAATACCAACCCGACTATAAACCGTCGGCTTGGTGATTGGCGGGCCGGACAAGGGCAGCATCACAAAGTGTGCCATCCCTGGGATGGGCATTAACATGGAACTCCCATCTGCTAACATTAGCTGGTGGATGTTAAAGATCCCACTGTGTCTTTCGTGTAGATTAAAGGAGTTTTCGATTTCATCCTGAACAAATTACAAGTTTCCTGCCAAAATCGGCTCCAGCCAGCTGATTTGTGGAAATTTTACCCAAAAATGTTCCCAGACGTACCCTACAAGGTTGTGGGAATACTTGGAGCTGTTATAGTAGTATTAGTAGTTGTAGTAGTAGTAGTAGTTGAAGTAGTAGTAGTAGTTGTAGTAGTAGTGGTGGTAGTAGTAGTAGTAGTAATAGTGGTGGTAGTAGTTGTGGTGGTAGTAGTAGTAGTAGTAATAGTGGTGGTAGTAGTTGTGGTAGTGGTAGTAGTAGTAGTAATAGTGGTGGTAGTAGTTGTGGTGGTAGTAGTAGTAGTAGTAGTAGTAGTAATAGTGGTGGTAGTAGTTGTGGTAGTGGTGGTAGTAGTAGTAGTAGTAGTAGTAGTAGTGCTAGTAGTAGTAGAAGTAGTTGTGGTAGTGGTGGTAGTAGTAGTTGTAGTTGTAGTAGTGCTAGTAGTAGTAGTAGTAGTAGTGGTAGTAGTAGTAGTAGTAGTAATAGTGGTGGTAGTAGTTGTGGTAGTAGTAGTAGTAGTAGTAGTGCTAGTAGTAGTAGAAGTAGTTGTGGTAGTAGTGGTAGTAGTAGTAGTAGTGGTGGTGGTAGTAGTAGTAGTAGTAATAGTGGTGGTAGTAGTTGTGGTAGTAGTAGTAGTAGTAGTGCTAGTAGTAGTAGAAGTAGTTGTGGTAGTGGTGGTAGTAGTAGTAGTAGTAGTAGTAGTTGTAGTAGTGCTAGTGTAGTAGTAGTAGTAGTGTGGTAGTAGTAGTAGTAGTAATAGTGGTGGTAGTAGTTGTAGTAGTAGTAGTAGTAGTAGTTGTGGTAGTAGTAGTAGAAGTAGTAGTAGTAGTAGTGCTAGTAGTAGTAGAAGTAGTTGTGGTAGTAGTGGTGGTAGTAGTAGTAGTTGTAGTAGTAGTAGTGGTGGTGGTAGTAGTAGCAGTAATAGTGGTGGTAGTAGTTGTGGTAGTGGTAGTAGTAGTACTAGTAGTGCTAGTAGTAGTAGAAGTAGTTGTGGTAGTGGTGGTAGTAGTGGTAGTAGTAGTAGTAGGAGTAGTGCTAGTAGTAGTAGAAGTAGTTGTGGTAGTAGTAGTTGTATCGAACATGTGTTGACGATGAAATGTATGTATAATACAATGAGTATATGATACATTCGGTAAGTGTTTCTGAAAAGTGATGTTTATGGCCTAATTCACGTTTCTTTTTTGTTTTTTTTACACTGTTTGTGGTGCAGTTGATATCACACCCAACTTCCACATAAGAAGGTAAGTTCCTGCTTATTGTACAGTGTGACGTTGGTGATAAGCTAGTGTGCATTTATTCAAGGGAACAAAAGCCATGACCGCACTGCCGACCCACAAAAAGTTTAGTTGCACCATTGTTGTTGCTTTCACGACATTCTTGCCATGATAAGCATGAGCAGGAACTTCTCTTTCATGGAAACAATAACATTTAACAGGTGTGCAATATTGATTACGGACGACATAGGATATATGGTCACCTTTTCCAGTTTGTTTGTTTCACAGTTAATAAAGTCTAGTTTTTATTATTTGCTCCAGCATAGAATGACAATTGAACAATATTCACAACCTGATCCTTAAGATTTAATATTTTAAATTAATCACAACATTCTGGTTTAATACCAAGTCAGATCAACAACCTTTATACCAACACTACCCTGGTAGTGAAATAAAAAATTGTAAAATACCCAGAATTAATTAAAAAACAATAAGTAGTCATTATTTTCACACCGTGAGGCACATGGGGCTACTGAGGCAGTTTGTTGGCTGAGTACAATCCTGGATGGGTCACAAGCCCGACACTACAATCCTGGATGGGTCACAAATCCGACACTACAATCCTAGATGGGTCACAAATCCAACACTACAATCCTGGATGGGTCACAAATCCGACACTACAATCCTGGATGGGTCACAAGCCCGACACTACAATCCTGGATGGGTCACAAATCCGACACTACAATCCTGGATGGGTCACAAGCCCGACACTACAATCCTGGATGGGTCACAAATCCGACACTACAATCCTGGATGGGTCACAAGCCCGACACTACAATCCTGGATGGGTCACAAATCCGACACTACAATCCTGGATGGGTCACAAATCCGACACTACAATCCTGGATGGGTCACAAGTCCGACACTACAATCCTGGATGGGTCACAAATCCGACACTACAATCCTGGATGGGTCACAAGCCCAACACTACAATCCTGGATGGGTCACACATCCGACACTACAATCCTGGATGGGTCATAAGCCCGACACTACAATCCTGGATGGGTCACAAATCCGACACTACAATCCTAGATGGTTCACAAATCTGACACTACAATCCTAAATGGGTCACAAATCTAACACTACAATCCTAGATGGGTCACAAATCCGACAATACAATACTAGATGGGTCACAAGCCCGACACTACAATCCTGGATGGGTCACAAATCCGACACTACAATCCTAGATGGGTCACAAATCCGACACTACAATCTTAGATGGGTCACAAATCCGACACTACAATCCTGGATGGGTCCCAATCCGACACTACAATCCTGGATGGGTCACAAATCCGACACTACAATCCTGGATGGGTCACAAGCCCGACACTACAATCCTGGATGGGTCACAAATCCGACACTACAATCCTGGATGGGTCACAAGCCCGACACTACAATCCTGGATGGGTCACAAATCCGACACTACAATCCTGGATGGGTCACAAATCCGACACTACAATCCTGGATGGGTCACAAGTCCGACACTACAATCCTGGATGGGTCACAAATCCGACACTACAATCCTGGATGGGTCACAAGCCCAACACTACAATCCTGGATGGGTCACAAATCCGACACTACAATCCTGGATGGGTCATAAGCCCGACACTACAATCCTGGATGGGTCACAAATCCGACACTACAATCCTAGATGGTTCACAAATCTGACACTACAATCCTAAATGGGTCACAAATCTAACACTACTATCCTAGATGGGTCACAAATCCGACAATACAATACTAGATGGGTCACAAGCCCGACACTACAATCCTGGATGGGTCACAAATCCGACACTACAATCCTAGATGGGTCACAAATCCGACACTACAATCTTAGATGGGTCACAAATCCGACACTACAATCCTGGATGGGTCCCAATCCGACACTACAATCCTGGATGGGTCACAAATCCGACACTACAATCCCAGATGGGTCACAAATCCGACACTACAATCCTAGATGGTTCACAAATCTGACACTACAATCCTAGATGGGTCACAAATACGACAGGATGGGTCACAAATCCGACTCTACAATCATAGATGTGTCACCAATCCGAGGCTACAATCATAGACGGGTCACCACTCCGACGCTACAATCATAGATGGGTCACAAATCCGACACTACAATCCTAGATGGGTCACAAATCCGACACTACAATCCTAGATGGGTCACAAATCCGACACTACAATCCTAGATGGGTCACAAATCCGACACTACAATCTTGGATGGGTCACAAATCCGACACTACAATCCTAGATGGGTCACAAATCCGACACTACAATCCTAGATGGGTCACCAATCCGATGCTACAATCATAGACGGGTCACCACTCCGATGCTACAATCATAGACGGGTCACCACTCCGATGCTACAATCATAGACGGGTCACCACTCCGATGCTACAATCCTAGATGGGTCACAAATCCGACACTACAATCCTAGATGGGTCACAAATCCGACACTACAATCCTATATGGGTCACAAATCCGACATTACAATCTTAGATGGGTCACAAATCCGACGCTACAATCATAGATGGGTCCCAGTCCGACACTACAATCATAGATGGGTCACAAATCCGACACTACAATCTTGGATGGGTCACAAATCCGACACTACAATCCTAGATGGGTCACAAATCCGACACTACAATCCTAGATGGGTCACAAATCAGACACTACAATCCGAGATGGTTCTCCACTCTGACGCTACAATCATAGATGGGTCACCAATCCGATGCTACAATCATAGACGGGTCACCACTCCGATGCTACAATCATAGACGGGTCACCACTCCGATGCTACAATCATAGATGGGTCACCACTCTGACGCTACAATCATAGATGGGGCTCCACTCTGACGCTACAATCCTGGATGTGTCTCCACTCCGACGCTACAATCATAGATGGGGCTCCACTCTGACGCTACAATCCTGGATGTGTCTCCACTCCGACGCTACAATCATAGATGGGTCTCCACTCCGACGCTACAATCATAGTCGGGTCCCCACTCCGACACTACAATCCTAGCTGGGTCTCCACGCCGACGCTACAATCATAGACGGGTCACCACTCCGACGCTACAATCCTGGATGTGTCTCCACTCCGACGCTACAATCAGAAATGGGGCTCCACTCTGACGCTACAATCCTGGATGTGCCTCCACTCCGACGCTACAATCATAGATGGGTCTCCACTCCGACGCTACAATCATAGTCGGGTCTCCACTCCGACACTACAATCATAGACGGGTCACCACTCCGATGCTACAATCATAGACGGGTCACCACTCCGATGCTACAATCATAGACGGGTCACCACTCTGACGCTACAATCATAGATGGGGCTCCACTCTGACGCTACAATCATAGATGGGGCTCCACTCTGACGCTACAATCCTGGATGTGTCTCCACTCTGACGCTACAATCCTGGATGTGTCTCCACTCCGACGCTACAATCCTAGCTGGGTCTCCACGCCGACGCTACAATCATAGACGGGTCACCACTCCGACGCTACAATCCTGGATGTGTCTCCACTCCGACGCTACAATCAGAAATGGGGCTCCACTCTGACGCTACAATCCTGGATGTGCCTCCACTCCGACGCTACAATCATAGATGGGTCTCCACTCCGACGCTACAATCATAGTCGGGTCTCCACTCCGACACTACAATCATAGACGGGTCTCCACTCCGACGCTACAATCATAGACAGGTCACCACTCCGACCCTACAATCTTAGACAGGTCTCCACTCCGACGCTACAATCATAGATGGGGCTCCACTCCGACGCTACAATCATAGATGGGGCTCCACTCCAACTCTACAATCATAGATGGGGCTCCACTCCGACGCTACAATCCTAGACAGGTCTCCAATCCGACGCTACAATCCTAGACAGGTCTCCACTCCGACGCTATAATCAAAGACAGGTCTCCATTCCGACACCACAATCCTAGATAGGTCTCCACTCCGATGCTACAATCATAGATGGGTCTCCACTCCGACGCTACAATCATAGACGGGTCTCCATTCTGACTCTACAATCATAGACGGGTCACCACTCCGACTCTACAATCTTAGACAGGTCTCCACGCCGACGCTACAATCATAGATGGGGCTCCACTCCGACGCTACATCATAGATGGGGCTCCACTCCAACGCTACAATCATAGATGGGGCTCCACTCCGACGCTACAATCATAGACATAGACAGGTCACCACTCCTACTCTACAATCATAGACGGGTCTCCACTCCGATGCTACAATCATAGATGGGGCTCCACTCCGACGCTACAATCATTGTTGGGGCTCCACTCCGACGCTACAATCATAGATGGGGCTCCACTCTGACGCCACAATCCTGGATGTGCCTCCACTCCGACGCAACAATCATAGATGGGTCTCCACTCCGACGCTACAATCATAGTCGGGTCTCCACTCCGACACTACAATCATAGTCGGGTCTCCACTCCGACACTACAATCCCAGACAGGTCTCCACTCTGACGCTACAATCATAGACGTGTCTCCACTCCGACACTACAATCATAGACGGGTTTCCACTCCGACGCTACAATCATAGACAGGTCTCCACTCCGACGCTACAATCATAGATGGGGCTCCAATCCGACGCTACAATCCTAGACAGGTCTCCACTCCGACGCTATAGTCAAAGACAGGTCTCCACTCCGACACCACAATCCTAGATAGGTCTCCACTCCGATGCTACAATCATAGATGGGTCTCCACTCCGATGCTACAATCATAGACGGGTCACCACTCCGACTCTACAATCTTAGACAGGTCTCCACGCCGACGCTACAATCATAGATGGGGCTCCACTCCGACGCTACAATCATAGATGGGGCTCCACTCCAACGCTACAATCATAGATGGGGCTCCACTCCAACGCTACAATCATAGATGGGGCTCCACTCCAACGCTACAATCATAGTTGGGGCTCCACTCCGACGCTACAATCATAGATGGAGCTCCACTCCGACGCCACAATCATAGACAGGTCACCACTCCGACCCTACAATCTTAGACAGGTCTCCACTCCGACGCTACAATCATAGATGGGGCTCCACTCCGACGCTACAATCATAGATGGGGCTCCACTCCGACGCTACAATCATAGATGGGGCTCCACTCCAACGCTACAATCATAGATGGGGCTCCACTCCAACGCTACAATCATAGATGGGGCTCCACTCCGACGCTACAATCCTAGACAGGTCTCCAATCCGACGCTACAATCCTAGACAGGTCTCCACTCCGACGCTATAATCAAAGACAGGTCTCCACTCCGACACCACAATCCTAGATAGGTCTCCACTCCGATGCTACAATCATAGATGGGGCTCCACTCCGATGCTACAATCATAGATGGGTCTCCACTCCGACGCTACAATCATAGACGGGTCTCCATTCTGACCCTACAATCATAGACGGGTCTCCCCTCCGACGCTATTATCGTAGAAAGGACTCCACTCCGACACTACAATCCTAGACAGGTCTCCACTCCGATTCTACAATCATAGACGGGTCCCCGCTCCGACACTACAATCATAGACGTGTCTGCACTCCGACTCTACAATCTTAGACAGGTCTCCATCCGACACTACAATCATAGCCGGGTCACCACTCCGACGCTACAATCTTAGACAGGTCTCCATCCGACACTACAATCATAGACAGGTCTCCACTCCGACACTACAATCATAGACAGGTCTCCACTCCGACACTACAATCATAGACGGGTCACCACTCCGACGCTACAATCTTCGACGGGTCGCCACTTTTGACGCAGGATACTCGAATGGCTTAATACCCCAGTAAGCTGGTTCTCATTGCCGACATCAGAGGGATGACATGCTGAGTCAACCCACCTGGTGTTATTTCAGCAGCATGACAGGGGCTCCAACTCATGACCGTACTATCTTAAGCCAGCTACCTTTTAACCATTAAGCCAACACCAGGCTTATAATAGATTTATTGCAAAAGAAAAACTAGAAAGAGCAATCAGAGATTGCAGACCCTCGCCAGTACGTGTTTTCAGTGGATTTTAAGGCTTTTGTGTTTCAACAAATATGGTGGCCGAACCACGTGACTGATTTATCTCCAGATGACGTTCAAGAAATTTCTTCTTGATCTGGTGAAGTTTTGTACTTGTAGAATTATGACGTCATAATGGAGGCACCTATGACATCATCATTAACATATTTTATTCCACATGGAGTTATTTATAATAAGCCATGTCTACATTTTTTTTATTCAGTGCTTTCGGAGATATAGAGGTGCAAAATTTTTCTGTTTTTCCAAGATAGCAGCCGAACCATGTGACCGATGACGTCATCATTATCAATAAAAAAAATTCTACAGGAGGAGGTGTACCTATGGTGGAAATTTCCTGTCAATCAGAACAACCGTTTCAGATAAATTCATATTTATTCTGTGAGAACAAACAAACAAACAAACAGACAGAAAAATGAAAAATCACTCATAGAGCGACACTTGGCAAAATAGAACAAAGTAGTATGGCATTCGGTAGAGCATCCTTTTGACCTCAAAAATAATTGGTGGTTCAATTCAGTGACCTGATATGCAAATCGTCTTCAAATTTCAAGTCAATCGGATGGAAATTGAGGATTCTAGAAATTTGGAAAAAGTGGTTGACCTTTGGCCTATGTTGACCTTTTGACCTCAAAATATATAAGATTTTGATGGAACCACGAACTCTACCGTTTGGTGAAGTTTCGTGAAGATAGGTTTAAAATTGTGACCTCTAGGCAAGTATAAGTGTGCGGACAGACAAACACACAAACACACAAACCGGGGTGACCAACATACTTGTCAAACACCGAAAGTCTAACAGCGGCGTAGCCGAGCTTGTAAAATATTCTAAACTACAAACACATATGATAAGCTTTTTAAACAGTCGCTAATGCTGTTTACAACATTAAACAAAGAAATTTGGAGGCATCCAGACATCCATGAGGTAAGTTTTACTTACAGAACTGAGGACAGATCTACTGTAATGTAGATTATACCCCACATGGTTGGAAGAGACGTAACGCCAATGGTTTCGATATTTGATGATCGTTTTAACAATCGGTTTGTTTGTGTTTCACACTGAATAAAAAACAAAGGTAGAACATGGCGATTGTGATATATGACAGGTTCGACAATATGTTCAGCTTGAACGGCATATAAAACAAAATGGCGGTATGTGGAGAGTCAGCCGCCTTACCGCCGTAATGACATCAGATGTAATCACATCACCCTGTCATGTGACCAGATCCTCAGCTCTGATTAGTTTACGTTTGAGGGGACATACATACATACAGACGCACAAACACTGAACAGTAATATCAAAGACATTGTATAAATACCTGTATGGGGTATTCAAGTTGATAAGTGGAGTATTTTTTGTACCTTACAGGTGGCAGTTACAACAGCCAGGCTCTGTGTCTGATTCCGGTAAGACTCAACATTATTACTTGCAAAATCGAAGATTTTTCAGGTATATTGGTTGGTCTTGTGCATTATTCTCTGTGAGTTTGTCTGTTTGTCTGTTTGTCTGTTGTCTGTTTGTCTGTATGTCAGTTGCTTACAGGTCACAATTTTCAACCGATTTTCACAAAACTTCACCAAACGGTAGAGTTGGTCATAAGCAAGAAGCCTATTGTTCTTGGGGTCAAAAGGTCAACATAGGCAAAAGGTCACCAACTTTGTCAAATTTCTAAAATCCTCAATTTTTATCCAATTGACTTGAAATTTTAAGAGTATTTGCATATATGGTCACTGAATTCAACCACCAAATATTTTTGAGGTCAACAGGTCAAAAGGTCAACATAGGCCAAATTTCTAAAATCCTCAATTTTCCTCCAATTTACTTGAAATTTGAAGAGGACAGGCATATCTGATCACTGAATTTAACCAATGAACATTTGGAGGTCAACATAGGCCAAAAGTTCAACATAGGCTAAAAGGTCAACATAGGCCAAATTTCTAAAATTCTCAATTTTTATCCAATGAACTTGAAATTTGAAGAGGACTTGCATATCTGATCACTGAATTCAACCCCCAACTATTTTTGAGGTCAACAGGTCAAAAGGTCAACATAGGCCAGATTTGTAAAATCTTCAATGTTCATCCGATTGACTTAACATTTTAAGAGGATATGCATATGTGGACACAGAATTCAAGAACCAAGTATTTTTGCGTTCAAGCACCAATTGGCAACATAGGCCAAGTTAGTAAAAACCTCAATTTTCATCCGATTAACTTGAGATTTTAAGAGGATTTGCATATCTGGTCACTAAATTCAACCACCAATTATTTTTGAGGTCATCACAGGCCAACCACTTATTTTTGGGGATTTCGCAAGCATCGTGCTATGAATGACATATTTCTTGTTTGTCTGTCTGTTTGTCACTCGCCTACAGTTCACAATTCGAAACCGATCGTCATGAAACTTCACCAAGTTGTAGATGTCATCACAGTTGAGAAGCCTATTAATTTTGAGGTCAAAGGTCACCTGGAGGTCAAATTTCTAAAATTGCCATTTTCCATCCAATTGACTTGAAAATTGAACAGTATTTGTATATTGAGTCACTAAATTGGTAAAGCAACTATTTTTGATGTCAAAAGGTCAAAGGTCAACTCAAGATCAAACTTCCATTGCAACTGTGCAATTTCTATCTACTTTTCAACTGAATCAGATGAAAATTGATGATTTTGGAAGTTTGACCTTGAGTTTGACCTTTGACCTTTTGACCTCAAAATAGTTGGTTTACCAATTTAGTGACTCAATATACAAATGCCTCACTGAATTTGGAAACCAACTACTTTTAAGGTCAAATGTGAATTCAAAGTCAAACTTTCAAAATCATCAATTTTCATCTGAAAAATCATCAATTTTCATCTGAAAAATCATCAATTTTCATCGTATTAACTTGAGAATTAAACAGCAATTACATCGTGTATCGCTGATTTGGGAAACCAACTATTTAATGTCAAAGGGTCAAAGGTCAACTCCTTTTTGGGGGAAAGGGGTGGATTTTGCAATTATCGTGCTCTGCATGACGTCTTCTTGTTTGTTTGTTTGTTTGTCTGTTTGTCACTCTCCTTCAGGTCACAATTCTAAACCGATTGTCATGAAACTGTTTGTGATGTGTTTGTATGTACAGTATGTATGTATGTCCACTCTTCACCCATTTGTTGGAGAGCTGACGTAATGCCACCCACAATTTTAACCAGAAATACTTAATCCAGAGGACCTAAAAGACCCCCCCCCCCCACTCCAACCTCCTCGGGGACCCAAAAGACTGAGAACAACCCCGAGGATCAATAAGACCCCAAGACCCCGAAAGACCCCGAAGACCAAATGGACCAAAAATACCAAATACACCCAAAAGACCCTGAAGACACAAAAGACCCCAAAGACAGAAAATCCCCCAAAGACCATAAAGATCCAGAGGACCCAAAATACCCCAAAGACACAAAATACCCAAAGGATCATTGAAAAGACAAAGACCCCAAACATCTTTAAAGACCCCAACAAGACCCGAAGACAGAAAATACTCAAAAGACTGAAAAGACCCTGAAGATCCCCAAAACCCTTAAAGGGAACCCAAACACAAATTTTGTTTTTCTGAAAGCAATTGACAATCATTAATCATGGTCTAATTGAAGGGAATTTTTACAGCGTAGCCCATAGGGCGAAGCCGTCTAGAACAGTGTTTGTCCGTCTGTATGTATGTGTGTATGTATGTGTGTATGCATGTACGTATGTATGAGTAGAAGGAAAAGGCAGGTCCTGGCTCACCTTAAATTTAACATTGAAGTGAATGGGGAAAAAGTGAACAACTATTGACTCACACCCCCCTCTCTCAAAAAATTGAGCCCCTTTTCTCCCTCCCCATCTTAACAATAACTTCATTATACTCATATGGAGAACCAACGAATATCTGTTTTATTTTGGGGAATAGCTTAATTTTCTTATAGCACCCATCACCATCTAGAATATTGAGAAATATTACATCAGAACTTGGTTCTTGGTTTAAGTATCTTTGTTGGGCAGAGATGAAATGAAAAGTCTCTCTTAATGTTCTCGTTTGAGCCCCTCCTGAGCCACATATCAATTTGAGAATGTAGTAAAATACATTTCCATTGATTTCTTGACAACCATCAAAGGTTTCCATCCATTCAGGGACATTAGCTCCTAGAGTCTCTAACTTACTCGTATTTAAATTTATTTGCTTACCTGTTTTATTTACTCTTACCCCTGTTATCCTGCAATAATACTTATTTGGTATTTTTCACATTCGTTATGTTTGCCATTTATACACCAAGGCTGATTATGCCTCCAACCTGGTGTGTACCCCGGTTTAGAATAGGTACACCGTATCCCTGCGTGTCGTAAGAGGCGACTAAAAGGGTTGGCGTCAGGAAGGGCATCCGGCCATAAAAACATTGCCCCAAAAAGGGAACCATGACAATTACAACTACATATGGGCAGGGTACAGCCCGAAGTACCCCGTGGGGGAAATCACTCCCTCTCGTCAAAACTCAAGGTGGGGAACTCGATCGAAGCAAGGGTGGAAATGACTCCATTTATGACGACGAAACGTCTGATGTCCGACGTGGAGATCGGTTTCTGAGGTTTGGGACATGGAATGTAGGGACAATGACAGGGAGATCAGGAGAAGTGGTGGAAGTATTGGTCAGAAGAAGAGTGGACATACGTTGTGTGCAGGAGACAAGATGGAAGGGAAGTGGTGTGAGAATGGTGAAGGGTAGGCAGGGACAGAAATACAATTTGTGTGGCAAGGGTGCCCGGAAGGTGTGAATGGTGTTGGTGTCCTGTTTTCTGAGGAGTTTGTAGGCAGTATGGTGAGTGTGACAAGAGTGAGTGATAGGTTGATGATGGTGAAAATGATGATTGATTCAAGCTCTTGGTGAACGTCAGCTCGGGATATGCTCCGCAGGTTGGTCGGAGCGATGAAGAGAAGGACAAGTTCTGGTGTGCTATAGAGAAGCTGATGGAAAACGTGAAAGATGAGGAAGTTGTTGTGGTAGGAGGAGACCCAAATGGACATGTGGGAAGGAGTATGGATGGTTTTGAGGGAGTTCATGGGGGTTACGGATATGGTGTGAGAAATGGAGAAGGTGAAAGGATTTTGGAGTTTGCTGATGGAGCTGATTTGTTGATTTGTAATACTCAGTTCCAGAAAGAGGATAATAAGCTTACATATATGTCAGGTGGGTCGACGACAACCGTTGACTACCTGATGGTGCGTAGGCGAGATAGGGGGCACCTCCGGGACACAAAGGTGATCCCGGTGGAGGAGGCTGTTTCACAGCACCACTTGGTTTCTGCGACATAAGGGTGAAAGGTGCGAGGAGAGCTCGGCGGGTGAAGTACCAACAGAGAATGAAGGTGTGGAGGTTGAAAGAGGTGACAGTGAGGGAGGCATTAAAAGAGAGGCTGAATATGGTAGAGGATGATGTGGTTGAGCTTGAAAGTGGTTGGATGTCAATGAAAGATAGTCTGTTGGAAGCCGTTGGTGAGGTATGTGGATGGACAAAAGGAAACATGGCACTCGGAAACATGGTGGTGGGATGAAGAAGTTGGAAAAAAGATTGATGAGAAGAGGAAGAAGTTCAAGGAGTGGCAGAAGGCGAAGGGTATGGGAGCAGAAAAGGCAGAGCATGAAAGTTATAAGGCAGCCAAGAAGGCTGCAAAGAAAGAGGTAGCAAAGGCACAGGAGGCATGTAGGAAAAAGTTCGGAGAACGCTTGGATTTGGAAGAGGGTCAGTGAGCGGTATTCAGGATTGCAAAGCAGATAGCGAAAGAGAGGTGTGATGTGATGGGGGTGAGTTGCTTGAAGGATGAAGTGGGACAAATCGTTGTGGACCCAGATGGAATTAAAGGAAGATGGAAAAGATATATGGAAATACTGTTGAATGCAGAGAATGAATGGGATGGCAACATAGAGAGTAACCCAGTATTAGGACTGGCAGAGAAGATAACCGAGAAGGAAGTTGAGGAAGCATGAAAGCAATGAAGAGTAGAAAAGCGGGAGGGCCAACGGGAGTTGTGGGAGATATGTTGAAGGCAGCGGGAAATTGGGGTGTGAAGAGAATGACAGAGATCTGCAATCTGGTGGTGAAAGAAGGCCGCGTTCCAGTGGATTGGGAACTGAGTACCCTCGTCCCTCTATACAAGGGGAAAGGAGGGCTTCTGGACTGTGGCTCGTATCGAGCGATAAAGTTATTGGAGCATGGAATGAAGGTATTGGAAAGGGTGTTGGAGAGGAGGATAAGGAAGAAAGTAAAGATTGACAAAATGCAGTTTGGATTTATGCCAGGAAGAGGAATGACAGACGTGCTTTTTATTGTGAGGCAGTTGCAGGAGAAGTATATGGAGAAGAGGAAGAAGTTGTTCTTGGGTTTGTTGATCTGGGGAAAGCATTCGATAGGGTTCCACATGAAGTAGTGACATGGGCATTGAGGAATAGGAATTTAGGAGTGGAGTAATGGTTGATCAGAGTAGTGATGGCAATGTACAAAAGAGCGCGCACAGCTGTAAGGACGGAGGACGGGAACAGTGGTGAGTTTGAGGTGAAGGTGGGAGTGCATCAGGGGTCGGCACTAAGTCCACTACTATTTGTAGCTGTCATGGGGGTGCTGGCTCAGAACGTAAAGGAGGGTTTACCGTGGGAGTTGTTGTATGCAGATGATCTGGTGTTGATTGCAGAAAGTATGGATGAACTGAAGGAGAAGATGAACAAGTGGAAGGAATGTATGGAGACAAAAGGTCTGAAGGTGAATATTGGAAAAACGAAGGTGATGGCAAGTGGTAAAGCATGTGGTGAGGTGGAAAGAACTGGGAAGTGGCCGTGTGCTTTGTGCAGGAATGGCATCGGAGTGAATTCCATTCAATGTCCAATGTGCGCTGAGTGGGTTCATAAAAAATGTAGTGGTTTGAGAGGGTCATTAACCAGTGTGGCAGCTACATTCAAATGTAAGGCGTGCACAGAGGGAGCTGCAGATGGAGGAAATGTTGAGTTGGATCTTGGAGACGGCGTGAAGCTGGAAGGTGTGAAAACATTTTGTTACCTAGGAGACATGCTGAATGGAGAAGGTGGATCAGACTCGGCAACGGTTGCTCGAGTGAGATGTGCATGGAAGAAGTTTCGGGAACTGAATGGCGTGCTGACGAGGAGGGGAGTGTCGTAGAATCTGAAGGGAAAGGTGTATGCTGCATGTGTGAGAAGTGTTATGATTTATGGGAGCGAGACATGGGTAATGAACGTAGAGCAGCAACGAAGGTTGGAAAGGGTGGAAATGTGAATGGTTCGGTGGATGTGTGGAGTATCGTGGAGAGAGAGGAAGACAAATGATGAATTGCGAAAGATGATGGGAATAGAGCCTGTGATGGATGCTGTGAAGAGAAACAGGTTGAGATGGTTTGGTCATGTGTTGAGGAAGTATGAAAGTGACTGGTTGAGAAGAGTGATTGAAATGAATGTAGAAGGAAGAAGAGGATGGGGAAGACCGAGAAAGACTTGGCTAAAGATGGTCGAAGAAGAAATGCGGGCAAGGGTGTTAACAAGGGGAGATGCAGAAAATAGGGCAAAATGGAGAACATTGTCATGGGGACCACAAGGCTAACCCCCGCTCTTGCAGGGAAAATGGCCTTAAAATGCCTGTTGTTGTGTGTTGTTATTAAATTCAATAGATGTAAATAATTTTTGGATAGACAATTGTTCTACATTATGTAGTAAAAAGGAATTTGAGGATTATATGAAACATACGACTGGAAAATATTAATATATTGTTGTGAAACAAGATGAGATACCAACTGATATATTTTTATTTTATAAATAACAAGATGAGATACTGACTGATATATTTTTTATTTCATAAATAACTTGCCGAAAGCACCCGGCATTGCCCGGGTTCTTTTTGAATGAATTTACTACTATAATTAGGTTTTTACCCACGGCCGTAGAAGATTGACTACTATAATTCAGCTCAGCTTTTAATTGCGAAATGGGCCCAGCCTGCCAATGCGGCCTCGACCTGGCCTCCCCACCTAGCCTATGACCATCCCGGTACCCATCCCGACATTTTTGGTTCTTTTTGAATGAATTTACTACTATAATTCAGGTTTTACTCGCGGCTGTAGAAGATTGACCATTATAATTCAGCTCAGCTTTTAATTGTGAAATGGGTCCAGCTCGGCCGAAGCGGCCTCGACCGGCCTCGCCACCTAGCCTATAACCATCCCGGGGCCCGTCCCAACATTTTTAGTTCTTTTTGAATGAATTTACTACTATAATTCAGCTTTTACTCGCGGCCATAGACCATTGACTACTATAATTCTGCTCACCTTTTTATTGTGAAATGGGCCCAGCCCGGCCGAGGCGGCCTCGACCGGCCTTGCCACATAGCCTATAACCTATAATTTGGAGAGACATTTTGGAGAGACACACCTCGGCCGGGCTGGGCCCATTTCGCAATTAAAAGCTGAGCTGAATTATAGGTTATAGGCCTGTCCCGACATTTTTGGTTCTTTTTGAATGAATTTACTACCATAATTCAGCTTTTACTCGCGGCTGTAGAAGATCGACTACTATAATTCAGCTCAGCTTTTAATTGCGAAATGGGCCCGGCCCGGCCGAGGTGGGCCTCGACCGGTCTCGCCACCTAGCCTAAAACCTTTCTGGGGCCTGTTCCGACATTTTTTGTATTGGAGGTTTCCACCACCGTTCAGGAGATTAGATTGCGCAGACAAACAAACAAAAACTTTCTTTTATAATATAGAGAGATAATAATAATAAGAATAAATAATATAATATAATAATAATAATAATAATAATAATAATTAGAATAGAGTAGATAGAAGAAGAAGATTACACACATAAAAGACAACTATTATTATTAATTTTGTGGGTAAATCTGCTTCAGGAAAAAACTTTCAAAAATCTAGGTGCTTGAATAGTAAAAATGAAAAGATTGTAAGTTAAAAAAAAAAATACCCTATGATTCGTATTGTATCAACAACGACCAGAGCAATGTGACCATAAGTAGAAGGTGAAGATTATTACTACATTTCAATGGAGGAACATATGCGATTGAGGAACGAAGGTCAAATATTTGAGGAGGTCTCTCTTGGCACAACAAAATATTCACATTGTAAGAGTGAGTTAAATAAAGTAAAATCTGGTGGTCTTGGGAATTTAGAAACTAATCCAGAAGGAATGAGACAAATTATGAAACATCTGAGTAATAATGGAGTTAAGGTTTTATCATTTGGTTTTGATGTTGATTAAGAAACTCAACATCAACGTATGAAAAGCAGAGATACTACTATTAATGAAGAAGAAATTACAACTCGTATTAATGCTAATAAAGGATTTGATAAAATATTTAAAGAAAAGGATTTATTTGAACACATCTACTTTAATGATGAAGAAAAGGAAAAATTTTCGATTGACCTTTACAATTCAGGAAATGATATTTTTCAATAAGTAAATACAGAAAATGAATGTACAAGAAAGAGCAAGAAGGTTTAAGGAACATCAGGAGTTGTTTTAAAAAGTTGTAAAGCAACAGGAAGACATAAAGAAGAAATGCAGACAGAAACTAACTGGTGAAGAAGCGTTTGAAAGAAAACAAGGGAAATTTTTTAAAGCACTTTTAAAAACTTCCCAACAAAGAGAACAACCCTCCACAATCACAATGATAGAATATACTCTTGGAAAACTTCAAATGCTCAAATATTTTAGTCAAATGAGAGCAAGAATTGGAGAATATAGGAGAATTAGAATATGATGATGAAGGATTATTTCAACAACTGGAAAAGGTAAGTCACCCTCCTGATTATGTTGTGGAATCTCTTCAGAACATTTAATATTCAGTGGTTTCTGTCGTGAAAATCAAGCTCAGACACGACTTGACCTCTGGGTAGGTTTTAATATCATTTAGATCGGCAATACATCCTGTAAAAATACATGCATGCAACAGGCATTAAATCAGAGCATTTCAAGAGCAGCAATGGAAGTTTCAATATAACAATGGTTAGCGCAGCGCATCGTCAGCGCAGCATTTGGGGGCGTACATACCATTCAAACTACTGGATAATGTCACAGTGAGTTCGGCTGAAGTGTCCGCACGCCCCGGTTGTCCCGGGTCTTATAGACGGCCCCTTCCGTAGCGAGCACCCCTGGGTTCACCTTGGTATAATTTCACTACATTCTCCCCGCCGTTAAAACTATACTACCGCTCGGCAGTTTGCAAGCAAGCATCAGCAATAAACCAAAGGGTCACGTCAATCCACGTCAGTCAGTCCACCCGTAGCGGTCGGGGCGGCGAACCTCCCTGCCAGTTCGTGTTCGGAATCTACCGGGCACGGCGTCCCCTAGCCCGGAGTCCCCCGCGTCGGAATAGCCGCCGGAGGTTGGAGTCGGAGGGGGCGCCCCTGCGCCTTCGGGCACGGGGGCGGGGGACGACGGGAGTAACAGTGGTAGTTCCATAGGGGAAGCTTCGATAGAGTCCATAGACTCGTAGACGGGTTCGTCGATATCCCTGTCGTCGTCCCCACATGGGGCGAGATGGCGTACGGAGACAGTAGACTCGCGGCCATCCGCCGTTAACACGCGGGCATGCTCGGGATTAGCCTGGAGGACCTGCACCTTGTCAACAAGGGGGTCGTACTTGCTAGTGCGAACCGCTCGTTTGAGATAGGCGGGCCCCGGTTCAGCGAGCCAGCTGGGTAAAGATTGGATACTGCCGGAGCTTCTAGGGTGGTGGAACAGTCGTTTGTGAGGAGTCTGGTTGGTGGCAGTACATAGGAGAGCCCGGATCGAGTTTAGTGCGGCAGGCTGCGACCACGCCCATTTATCGAGGCCTCGGCCGAGGGTCCGAAGGCTTAGCATGACGGCCCGCCATATAATCCCATTAAAGCGTTCGATCTGTCCATTTGCTTGGGGCCGGTACGGGGTGGTGTAGCTCGAAGCGACATTATGCTGGAGCAAGTAGCCCCTCACTTCCTGGGA
Organism: Myxine glutinosa; assembly: GCF_964187855.1. Taxonomy (NCBI): domain Eukaryota; kingdom Metazoa; phylum Chordata; class Myxini; order Myxiniformes; family Myxinidae; genus Myxine; species Myxine glutinosa. The sequence continues at coordinate 6,661,306 of NC_136264.1, read as the reverse complement.
CAGGAACACCGCACCCCGATCGGTATGCACGTAGGCCGGATACCCGAACATAGAAAACAAATTCTGCAGGCACCGAATAACCGTGGCAGCCGACATATCCCCGCACGTGTAAGCAAAGGGGAATCGGGAATACTCATCGACGATAGTGAGCAGACAGCGAGAGTTGCTCGACATCGGCAGCGGCCCTTTGAAGTCCATCGCCAAGCGCTCCCACGGTCTAGTAGCCCTAACGAGTGTCCCCAGAGGGGGGCTATAAAAACGCGGTTTGAGTTCCGCACAGATCGTGCAATCACGGCAGATGCGGCGGATGTCCTCCATCGAGTACGGCAGATTGCCCGCGTGCACAAAATGCGCGAAGCGCGTTACCCCGGGATGACACATAGTGCTGTGCAAAGTGCGCAGCCCCTCCAAAGTTATGACCCCCGCGCAAGTGGCCGGCCTCGATAAGGCGTCAGCGACCAGGTTATCCTTCCCAGGGCGGTATTTGATGGTGTAGCAGAAGTCGGCGAGTTCGATACGCCAACGGGTGATTTTCTCATTCTTAATGCGCTGAGCATGTAAGGTGTCGTACATAAACGCAACACTCTGTTGGTCCGTGATGATTTGGAAACTCCGCCCAAGCAGATACGGACGCCATCGCCGAATTGATTCGACGATCGCATACGCTTCCTTTTCGACAGACGAATGCCTCCGCTCGGCGGAGGTGAGAGTCCGCGAGAAGAAAGCCACAGGGCGGCCTCCTTGGGAGAGAGTCGCCGCTATCGCATGATCCGAGGCATCACTCTCCAAAATGAAAGCGGCACTCTCGTCAATCGTCGCGACAGCGGCGCCAGCAATGTCGACTTTAAGGCCCTCGAAGGCCGCCAGGCCCATGGGGAAAGTGTCGCAGGCCACGAGGGGGCGGAGCTTAGTGGAGAAATTTTGCACCCACTTTGAGTAGTGGGCGAACAGCCCTAGAGCGCGTTTCAGCGAAGCCCGATCGCTAGGCGGAGCCATATCGAGCAAAGGGCGCAGACGCTCCTTATCCGGAGAGACGGAGCCATGGGTCACGGTGTACCCCAAAAGGTCTACCGTGCATAGAGAGTATTGACACTTCACCGCATTCATGGTTAAGCGATATTTCCGCGCGACCTCGAGGAAGCGTTTTAGATTAGCGTCGTGATGCGCCTGGTCATACCCACAAACCGTAAGATTGTCCAGATAGACAAAGACATCGGTCAAATTCTCCTTCGCAACGAGGTCATCCATAGCTCTCTGAAAACAAGCGACGCCGTTCGTTACCCCAAAGGGAAGTCTCGTGAACTGGTACAACCGCTGACCCGATTCAAAGGCTGTAAAAACGCGATCAGCCCTAGAGATGGGGACTTGATGATACGCACTACGCAGATCGAGAGTGCTATAAACGGAATACAGGGCCACCTGGCATACCAGGGCGTCCATCCCCGGTAAGGGGTAGGCATCCAGCTGTGTAAAACGATTAATCGTCTGCGAATAGTCGATTACCATTCGCCTGCGGTGGGCCTCACTCCGCACCACTAAGACTTGGGCCCGCCACGGTGACCTACTGTGTTCTATGATACCGTCCTTCAAGAGCAGGGCCGTTTCTTCTGCAATGAATTGCGCGTCCGCGCGAGAGTAGCGCCGCGATTTGATGGCTACAGGGGTACAATCAGTGGTCAGGTTGGGGAACAGTGAGAGTGACTCCATGTCCATTTGAGCGAGGGCGCACACAGCGAGCGTGTCCGGCCCTCCGAAGTCTATTTCCAAACGTCCATGCCGCTTAAGGAAATCAAGTCCTAACAGAACGTCAGCGCATAAGGCCGGTAATACCATGAGATACACATCCGGGAACGTGCGTCCGTTTATCACAAGTTTCAATCGACACGCCCCTTTTGTGCTCAACCGAAGTCCCTGAGAGGCCATGAAGATCCGGCGGGTTGTCCCGAGAACCGGCCACCCATGTTGATGCACGAGTCGCTGATCAATAAAACTATCCGTGGATCCCGTATCAATCAAAGCTTGCGCAAAAACGCCCGCGACCGTGAGCGGAATGAAGGCCTGCGCTAGGCCGGCAGACCCGGCAGGTATAGTTCCGGCCGGGCGAGAAGATCGCGCCTCGCGGGTGGATCCCACGCCGTCTGCAATCCTTCGGGCCTCAGCAGGAGCATTGAAGACAGTTGGCTCATCGGTAGTTTCATTTGCCAGAGTGGGTGTGGGGTGGTCGTGAGAGCAGCCGCCAGATGGCGCTCGCGCCACGGGAGAAAGATTTCTGCCATCTGCAGATTCATATGCCACAGCGGGTGCATGTAATTCATAAAAGCTGCCGTCAGATGGCGTTCGAGCCACGTGAGAAGATTTCTGCCATCTGCAGATTGACATGCCAAAGTGGGTGCATGTAATTCGCAAAAGCTGCCATCAGATGGGGCTTGTGTCACGTGCTGCGTTTGCCGCACTTCGAGAGGCATTTCCAAAGTAGGAGCATGTCGCTTGTTTGAAGTAGGCGTTCGAAAGCCAGTCAAGGTCGGACGCTCTGTGACCGGTCGCGTTCGCGCCATTTGTTTCGGCGGCCCGACGTATCTCACCAAGGTCGGGCGAGAAGCCAGAGGCCCGCGAGGAGGAGAGCGGCTCTTCAAAGCTGTGCAAGGCGCCCCGTCCGGCGCTCGATCCGTTGGCTCCGCGATGAGCCCATTCAAGGTCGCTCGGGAATGCGTGCCCCGAGCGGCCTTTCTGCAGACTTTTGCAAAATGGCCTTTGGTGGAGCAGAGGTGACATGTCGCCTTTCGGGCCGGGCATTCAGAGCGAGGATGCTGCCGATTTCCACTAAAAAAATAACATTTTGCATACCGGGCAGGCCGTGGCCTGGCAGCGGCGGCAGCAGTGAGGCCGGATGCGGAGTCCGCTTCCGGAGCACCCAGAGACTCGGCCGTCGTGGGGGTCGGGTCCTCCTCCGTATCCTCGGCGGTAGCCCTCTCAGGTCGCGCGAGTTGCGAGGTCCCCGCCACGACTCGTGGGTGATCATATGCGGTCAATTGTTCTCGGGCATCTGTGTATACGCGTGCCAGCCGTAGTGCTTCTGTAAATGTCAGCTCCGCGACCTCCAAAAGACGGAGCCGCAAGACTCCAGAACTAATTCCGGAGATGAATGAATCTCGGAGCAAATCGTCCTGCACTTGCTCGTGGGTCCGGACGTCCTGCACGCAGTCTGCCAATAAGTAGCGCAGCTCCTGCGCGAAGCGATCGATCGATTCAGACGGTTGTTGTCTTCGCTGAGAGAGTTGATGCCGGCCGTGCACAGCGCTCCGTGTCTTTACGTAGAGGCGCTTCAGCTCGGCTAGGGCCGTAGCGTACGTCCCAAAGCGAGGAAATGGTCTTGAAAACAGTGTGATGGACCTTGGACTGTAACACGGACAGCTTTATCGCAGCGGTTGGCTCTGTCTCGTGAGCCGCAAAGTAATTCTGCAGCGTGTTGAGCCAATGAGCAAACTCCGATGCAGAACCTTCAGCTTGAGGGGTCGGCTCCGAGAATCGGTACCACGATCATCTTGTGGTCAGCCATTCGGCGAACTAAATGATATTAAATGTCGTGAAAATCAAGCTCAGACATGACTTGACCTCTGGGTAGGTTTTAATATCATTTAGATCGGCAATACATCCTGTAAAAATACATGCATGCAACAGGCATTAAATCAGAGCATTTCAAGAGCAGCAATGGAAGTTTCAATATAACAATGGTTAGCGCAGCGCATCGTCAGCGCAGCATTTGGGGGCGTACATACCATTCAAACTACTGGATAACGTCACAGTGAGTTCCGCTGAAGTGTCCGCACGCCCCGGTTGTCCCGGGTCTTATAGACGGCCCCTTCCGTAGCGAGCACCCCTGGGTTCACCTTGGTATAATTTCACTACAGTTTCAAAAACCATAGCAGGTCTCATTCCAACAGAAGAATCCGCACAGTTCTATCTTGTTAAAGAAAAGGTATTGATTGATATTTAATGATAAATTGATGTTCTTAAGTTCTGCCTGACCACCTTTAAAATTAACCTGTAAATTAATGTTTCTTCGAACCAAAGATGGACATTACATTTAGCCAAGAATCATGTTGCAGATTATTACAATGAACCATTGAATATGAAAAATGAAGATGATAGATTATATATTGATTTACAAAACTCACTTGATTATGGAGTTTCTGTTGCTGGAAAAAGTAAGAAGATTGAGAAGGAGAAACATATTATTGATGCTTTAAGTAGGCTTGGTTCAGGTGTCAGTTTTCTTCCAAATGACCCATCACAATTAGTTAATAGACTGTTATT